>NW_026252088.1:0-600000 GCF_025399195.1 Umbelopsis ramanniana AG | reverse complement strand
CATTACAAAATCGGTGACCTACAAGCGGCATCATCGTTGATCTAGTCTAAGTTCCCGCACACAAGTCGAATGTTAGTATTAAGATAAAACAAACAACAACCATGTTAATTCATTTTTTACCTTTATCCATGTTGGAAAAGGGTGCGATTCTCTCTGAATCATATTGAAACTTTTGCCATATGCTAGTTCACCCAGAATGTCGAACGCCATCAAATGGAACTCGTTAAAGATATTGCAGATAACAGGTTTGTCGGCGTATTTTTCATTGAGCTTATTCATCAGAGCAATTATTCCTGATTCCATTATTAAGACTTCAAGGCTGTCTAGAGTTGCCTGGCTGAATCCAGGTGAAAAAATGCGTCGGTATCTGGCATGTTGGACGGGATCGCTGGTCTCGATCAAATTGGAAGTATTCTAGAAACGGCAAGGGTAAGTTCAAGAACGCATAAATTACTCCACATTTTTCTTTTTCCTCACGTTGAAAAGAAAGACTCTATAGTAAGGAGCCTTTCGAAACTTCTCGCCTCCATAGATTTGCTTGACGGCTTCTGCGTCGTGAATGGACACAGTGTCATACCCTAAATCGGAATTCTAATCATCAATGGCTGGCTGAGCTAACTGCAAATCAAGATAGCACCATCTCCCATTACCCGTGCGGACTATTTTGCCGTACTTCTTATGAAGTTCGTCGATCAACACATATCTCTTGCCAGAAGCCTTCATTTTGACATCGTAAAACCGTGTAAGCTTTGCGGCAAATGGTCCTGGTATATCTGAGAGTTTATCCAACACAAACGTTGCAATAATGTAGCGAGCTGCCAAAGCGCCCGCCGTGTAGCCTACAATTTCGGCTGTACTGAGATGCGATATGGTGTGTAATAGAATTTGGATGGTTTCGTTCACCTTCTCTCTGTTTATGTAGTTTTCCATTGAGAATAAAGTGTGAGTAGGGACAGTATATGTTGCAAAAGAGATCAAAGAGGAAAGAGTTATGAATTGGCATATGAGTGGGAAACTTATACCTCCCAGTAAGCCTGCCTTGTGATCTGCTACATTGTCGTACATTTGGCTGCAGACGCACGAAAATTAAAAGCCATTTTATTAAAAAGTGGTAGCAAGCATCATACTCTCTCTTTTTCAAACAAACGGAAAAAACATTCATTCAGAACAGTACCCACGTCGCAAACTAACAAAATCCACAAAAATACCAGGCATAACTCTTATAACAGCAATTCACCCTTCAACACCAAAACAGCCGTGCCTCCAATCTTTACGTCCTTGATATTCCGTTTTTCATCCTTTATGACCTCAACATGAATGGTGCTTGGCCGTCCCATCCAATGACCCTGCTCAGCAATGAAGGTCGTCTTGTCCACAAGTCCATACTTTACCAAGAAAGCACTCATACCTCCGGTCGCTGATCCGGTGGCTGGATCCTCCATAAGATCAGGGGGAACTCCAAAGTGCCTTGCAAATACCGATGCTTCATCGGAAATACCCTTCGTAATGAATAAGTGAGGCGAGAAGAAATCAGATTGGCCTTTGTACTTCACATAGGCGTCGATATCGGAAATGCGGGCTTTTCGCAGACTCTCTTCTGACTTGAGCGGGATCATCAACTGGGGGGTGCCAGTTGACACAGTTTGAATAGGAACACCTTCTATCAGATCTTCCGGTGTCAAATTGAAGATAGGGCAAATGACCGATGGATCATGTTCAGATAGGAAGCGAGGAGGTACTTGGGTCATCACGATTCTCTCCAACTTGCCGTCTTTTGCGGAATAAATGTCGATTGGAATCACACCAGCTCTCAATTCCAACGTCACTCGTTTATGTTCACTGTTGAGAACGATAAGACCGGCCTGAATCAGTGTATAGATAGTAGCCACCGTGGGATGTCCAGCCAGAGGTATCTCCTCGGCCGTGGTCCAATATCGTGCTCCAAAGTCTGCCACTGACGATTTTACGACAAACGCTGACTCGGATTGGTTCATCTAACAAACGAAAGAGTTGAATAAACAATTAAATATATTACAGTTGTTTACAAAGGCATATTATTCGATTTCCTGACCTCTTTGGCTACTGCCAACATAGTCGCGTCGCTCAAGTCGTCTGCATTCAAAAACACGGCACAGGGGTTACCACCAAGTTTAGTTTCTGTGAATGCGTCGACTTGATAGAATGGGTACGATCTAGTCATGTTTGCTTTGATGTCAAGTGTGGTAGTAAAAAGAATGTGAGCGTGATTTGTAATAAACTGCGAGCTATGACTCAAATCAAGTCAGCTCTCTCAACTCTTCGATACATCAGCGGAGTACTCATTGGACAAGCAGCCCAAGCCAACAATCAGGCGGTTCAAATTTTGCGATATCTTCTATTATTTGACCCTAGCGTAAAAGAGTGTACTAGA
This sequence comes from Umbelopsis ramanniana AG, assembly GCF_025399195.1. Taxonomy (NCBI): domain Eukaryota; kingdom Fungi; phylum Mucoromycota; class Umbelopsidomycetes; order Umbelopsidales; family Umbelopsidaceae; genus Umbelopsis; species Umbelopsis ramanniana. The sequence goes on along the minus strand of NW_026252088.1, from coordinate 597,590 downwards.
CACATATTTCTACTACTGAAACTTTTGAGTGTTTGACATTAGCTATCACTATAGTGTAGAATAGTTCACATATATCCCTTCACTTTTGGCGCTTAGAAATGTACACGTTAGTGGTCATGGAGGCTGTAATTCAACAATTTAGTTACAGCTTGCGTTATGACTATCAGTACGGTTCACTCACCTGGTTTAGCAACAAATGTTTGCAAAAGGTCCATTTTTTCTTCTGGGTTGCTTAGACGAACATCATATCTCCTTAGCAAATGACACAGTGTGAGCGTCATCTCCATCATTCCCAAGCTGAAGGATAGATGAGAATTAGTGGATTGATTGAGAGAAGCCACTAAGACGGCAATACATACTTTTTTCCCGCACACATTCGTGGGCCAAGTGAAAAAGCAAGGTGATACTTTGCAAGTTCATTAGACTCTAGCTGTAGCCATCTATCTGGCATGAAAGTGAATGGTTCAGGAAAGATACTGGCGTCGTGGTGTATGGACCACGTTGGTACTTGCACGATGGTCTATTGATGTTTTGTCAAAATTACTATTAAATCCACCGGTAGGGTATCTATCAAACTCCAATGACTTACCCCTCCTGGTATATACCGATTCGCAATGGTCTCACCACTTGCTGGACAAACTCTGGGAAGACCTCCAGGCACAGCTGGGAACATTCTGGTCGCTTCCATAATGATAGCCCACAAGTAAGGTAAAGCCTGCTTACGAATATCCTTGTATCTTTTTTGAGTTGTTAGCATATATGCATTAGACTCCAGGTTTATAACATCACACCTACTTCAAGACCGCTTGACTATCTGGCATGAGACGCACAAGGTCATTGAATAGCCTATCCTTCACTTCTGGATGCTTTGCCAAAAGGTACAGCGTAAAACACAATGAGTTGCTTGTTGTATCTGTTCCCGCTACTATAAGCATGAAGCAAGCCAGACTACATTCTGTTGGAGACATGTGCTGATTTGGATCACAATTTTTCATAGCTTTACGGAGGATTTGCGTGAAGTCTCGTCTTGTGTTGGTTTTGTTCTTTGCACTATCTACCAGACAATCATCTCCAAACTTGGGAATTTTAGCTCTATTGCCATACAATGCACTAACCTCTATGGGTTTTGGCTATTCCTTGCCTAATACTTACTTTCCGAATCCTCATGAACGAGCGGTAGCCAGTCGGAAACAGCATCTTCAACAACCAAGGATGGTCGTTGATAGATGGATATGTGCTACACTATTTTCTAATAGTGTAAGATACAAACTCATAGTCATCTGAAAGGCTAGAGATGCTTTACCAATGGTATCAATGTTTGTCGTTGCTATATTAGAAGTCGCAATTAGATAGGGACCTTTTAGCATAGGCAGACAGTTTATTACCTACCCGCAGCCATTTCGTAAATGGATGGCTCTGACTCTGAATCATATTGAAGCTCTTTCCGTACGCTAGTTCTCCAAGAATGTCCAAAGCTAGACAGTGAAACTCAGTGAAAAGATTACAGACAACATCTTTATCGGCATACTGGCTCTCCAGCTTTTTCAAGAATGCTTCCACACCAGAATTCATAATCACATCTTCTAGCTCGTCCAACCGAGCTTGAGAAAATCCAGGTGCCATAATCTTTCGGAATCTTGCATGTTCCTCTGGGTCGGCGGTGGATGTAAGCTGATGTACTCGCTTAAAAATTCGATGTTAACATCGGGAGCAGCTCGTTCCAGTGCGATGTCTACTGGCCAGACTTACATCAAATGTCAAAGCTTTATAAAAAGGTGACTTGACAAATCTATCTGACATGTAAATCTGTCTTATGGCTTCCGGATCCTTTATAGATAGGGTATTGTGACCTGCAGAGTCAATTTAGTGCATGCTCGCAAGCAGGGTGTAGATGAGCCTAAGATACAGACCAATCCGAACCACATTCCCGTACTTTTGGTGCAGTCCCTCGGTGATCAGATATTCTTTACCACTTGCTCTAACTTTGGATTCGTAAATACGGGATAATTTTGCGCCGAAAGGGCCCGGAAAGTTGTGTAGTGGGTCACAAATAAAGGTTTGCAGCAAGTAATAAGCGACCGCCGTACCCGCCACAATACCCACCGCATCCGAGGCTGAAAGCCGGGCAAGTTTGCCACTGATAGCTTCAACACCTCTGTAAATGTATATCCCTTCTATGCTTCTGACGGACATATGTCGGCTACAGTGGGGCTAGGATGAGATTTTCAAGATGGAAAAAGGCTGTGTGACTACTCAGACACACACACAACAACTTTAAAAAGAAAATTGCCGCATTACACATTTATCAAGGTAACATGCTAATGCATGGATCAATTTTTTCGTTGCATTTACTTTGGATCTTGAATTTTGCACTGATCTATGTGTTTTCAATGTGCCTAGTGCTTAGAGGAACCAGTGTCTAACAGCAAAAATGAATTTGCTGTTTTTCCTACCCGACCATACTGTTAAAATGCCCACCGGGCGCAACCTAAAATGGTACAACTGAGAACAACTCGTAGTTCTCGGAAGCTGTGTAACGTTCTCCTGTCTCAAAGTGGTGGAACACCGAGTGGTGTAATTTTCCAGATTATTCATTAGCTACTGTGACCTCTCCTACGATAAAGAAGACTACTTCCATAATGAAAGAATGGATGTGTCGTCTTTGCTATTGATTAAATGGCCGGTTAATTATTGTTTTACTTAAAGTTTATCAATTCGAGATGCTTCAGGTGAACTATAATTTATCTACTTTGTGCAGCACCTGTATTACAAACGAGATGAATGATAAAATTACATTAGAAACCATTAACTAAGCAAATGGTGCTGCTGCGTTAATATGAAAAAAAAAAAGAAGAAGTGGGACAAATGCAATTTTCGGGAATATGTGTATGCAGCATCAACCATTCTACATTCAATAAGTGGCCTGTGCTTCTCTAGATGGCTGATAAATAGAGCTAGCTTTATCATAATCAACATCAGCCAGTGCTATGGTGGAATTGTAAACGCCCGGCGTGCTGAGTGGAGAGTGTCCTAAGAAGTGTGGGTTGGTTGACCTTGAATTCGCAGACGATCCATTCGGTCGATCATCGGTCGTAACTTGTAACTGAAGCTTAGGTTTCATGAAGTCTACCATAGGGTCCAAAATGAACTGATTGATAGGAGAAATTGTTCATGGCAGGAAATTAGAGTGCTATTTTTCAAAGCAGACGAATAAATACTACAATTTCATACTACATACCCTTGGAGGAATAACACCAAATATAATCTAGAGGCGCACAATTAGGCTGTTTAGTAGAATAATTACATGGCTGAGATTAAGAGATGAAGCACTTACCTGGCAAAATATTCTCAAGCAGCCTTCCACTACAATCCATGTGACATGATACCAGACATTTCCTAAGGCGAAGACAGCAATGTACTGTATAGACAGAAATATCAGTAGAGAAAATAAACTGACGTTGTTTCACAGACCACATTCACATTTACCTGTCCTATCAAACCAGGAACAATGAGATGAAGAGTGACAAAGTACCAAATCACAGCAGAAGCTACAGGTTTGGTTACTGGATCCGTGTAAGAATGTTTAACAATCGGAGCCCATGCAAACAGATTGCAGCCTCCAGCAAGAACCAGGCCAAGGCATGATGAAACAACGTATAACCTAATTAATGGTGTTAGTTTTTATGCCACAATGCTCTTGGGCATATATTCGGAAAGTGACCATATTATCGACTTACCAGAAAGGCGGGATGCCAGTTGAACTAATGCCAGACACTATGATGCCTGCAACATCAGCTATAACATACAGTACCTATTTTCGTTGCACGGGTTAGAATCGCAAGAAACATGTTCAAACTTTAAACTCTACAATGTGTAATAAATACCACAACAGGCGACAATGCCCAAAATAAGGTTGCTCGCGTCACTGAGGATCTGTTCTTCTGGATACGGTTTCCGATCTTCAAAAGCTCATAAGCTGTTAATGTGACATATCCCAGTCGGCAGGTGAAGAAAAGAATGACGATGGATTTGATGTTGGCCATTCCGTAGCAGAAGGATAGCGTACAAGACGCTTGAGCTATGGTCATGATATTGTTGATAAGACAAAAAATACGCAATGGTGTTGGCCGAAAGTATGCGGACAAGCCGATGAAAACACATGCGATGACGGCTGTTCCAACGAAGAAATATCCTGCAACAAAGTCACCGGTAGACGAGCTCATTTGTCATAGTCCAAGTCCAAATGGAAGAAGAGAAAGAAAAAGAATTTTCCTTGGAAGTGCGCATGGAGGCTATCAAGCAAAGCCGAATTCTAAAAAAGCCTTGTAGCAGACTTCAGTACAGTGGTACAAACACACAAACTTTGTACGTTGATGCCACGAATAGACCTCCAGCAGCATTATTTTGAGCATGCTGAGGGAAATCAAATCAAATGGATTAAATAATAGCGGTATATCACTACTTTGTACAAATGCTACAAGTCTCTATTTACAGTGTGTTCAAATCATTGTGAGGCACGGGCAGCATCACATCATGGTGTCGTGGCACGGTTGCTAGTTGACCCATTGAGCGGTCTTGGCGCAACGCCGAAACTTTGTATTCCCTCCATTGTGTTTCCTGCTTATGCTCTCCCCTAACGTACAATCCATATTTTCTAGAAAATTCAACTAGGATCCCTCTTGATAGAAACAAGAGATGTATCTACGCTTTCTGAGATTTCGAGTGAGTTTTTTATTCATTTTTTTTAGACTGAGATATCCTCACACTCGTGCAACCGCACTCTCCTGTATTGTGATCACTATCAACTTTTGTGTAGCTATCGGGATTTCACAAGCATTTTTATTTACATTGAAAAGAACTCAAGCGCGGTGCACGTTTATCTTCTATATTATCCATGGTTAGTTCAAGTAGAACGATAACAGCCTTTTTGCTGTGCTGTTTCCTAGCCGTAGTTGTCGCCTTGGAGGACAAGCGAAAGCTGGTTGCTTTGGCTGCCATCCCATTTCCAGGTCATGCTAAACCTTTACACCGCATTGGTCAAGAATTAGCGCTTCGAGGATATGATGTGAAGATGTTCATGATGAAGCGAGCTGGATACACCAAGGCTTTTGAGAAGGACCCCTTGGTGGAATTCATACCTTTGGGTGACTACGAGAAGGATGTCTGTGATGAGGTAAGTACTATGCTCTGTAATGGTTCAAAGTCTCGTCACAATACATGCGCTAAGCAACACGATGCGTCACTCACAGGAAACTTATGCAATCTTCGCTCAAGACTTGGCTTTTAATGAAGGCCCAGGCAATCTTACACTAGGGGTATGTATCTCAAAGCGGTATGAGTGAGGATCTGCCGTTATCTAACACCATCTTCAACCTTAAAATTTTACATTTTTACTTTTTATAGATGATGTGCATGTTTGGAAAATCGTCCACCGCTCTCAAGGATGGTCTTACCGATTACATTACCAATGTTCAGCGCCCTGATATTCTTATCAGCGATTATGCTAGGTTGGTTGAATTTTATGTGAGTGTTGGGTATATACTGAGGCTTACTGACAAGGTATCTACAGTTTTGCAGCCACAGATATTGGCAATCATTTGGGTATCCCTACGGTAGTCAACCTTCCTGGGTTCCAGCTGAGATATGACTTCTTCTCCGTGCCTATTGGTACTGGAATGTCTCGCAAACAGACTGCATCTCTGCCTTATCGATTTAAGCTTCACTTGTTTGAAGCGGTCCAACGTCTTGCTATCGGAGCGCCGCTCGGGCTTACAACTTTCGCTCACTGGAACAGACTGGAGATGTATGAAAAGGCTGTTGTGAAGCAGATGGGAGACCCATGGAACAAGAATCCTTTCATTGTCAATAATATGGTCGGACTCGACTACGCGCAATTCACAGGCTCCCATCACTATCTGAGCGGTCCTATTTTGAGTAAACCCGAGGCAGTCTCCAACGTTAATATTGATCGCGAAAATTGTGAAGACATTCGTCCATGGCTCAATGCTACCGAACGTCCTATTATTTATATAAGTTTTGGCACAACTGGATCATTTACTAAGGAATCAATGACGGCTCTTCTGGAGGGCTTTAAGAATCTGCACGAAGATCCTCGCTATAGTAATTATGATATGCTTTGGAGAATTCCTTATTCTCAGCGACCGCTTATTGTTCCCAACAACTCCAACTCTAACGGATCCGCACAAGATTTGAGCCTTAGCTTCTTCCCCAAGTACATCCATTCCGTTGACTGGCTTTGCTCACAAGAAGAGGTCCTATCACACCCAAATGTTAAACTTTTCATTACTCACGGCGGTGCCAACTCACCTTGGGAATCCATTCGAGAGCTTGTGCCTATGGTTGTGGTAAGTATAGTTCATGGTTGGGTATACCGCTGCACTTGTTCGACCCACTTCAAACACTAAATCCTCTACGACCTAGGTTCCTTCCTTTTTTGATCAAAATGATATGGCTATACGTATTCACGATCGTGAGTTGGGAGTTCGGATTCGTCACCCTTTGACATGCACTAAAGAGGAGGTCCTTGAAGCTCTTCATGAGATTCTTGATCCTACCAAGTACGAGCGTGTGTTGAAAAACTTGAGAATGGTTCGTGCGTTACTTCGAAACCTGGTCGGTGATGACTTCTCTGATGGCGCAAAGGTAAGCACAGTTCGTCCTATCAAAAGTTGTTGCAATTGATCCTCCCTTTCATATTTTTAATTCATGATATCCATTTCTTCCCAGAACGCAGCAAACTATGTTGAGTCATTATTGTCGTTGAATGGAGACTTCTCTCATCTCCTTCCTATCCAAACTGAACTTGCTTGGTGGCAGGTGCAGCAATGGGATCTCATTGGTATCTATGTCGCGATTGCGTCATTGACCACCGCCAGCATTGGATATCTTATTGGTGCAAGAAGCAAAAGATCCAAAGTCATCGCCGATGGCAAGAAGGACCAGTGACAGGAAAATTGTAGCTAGACAGGCTATTGTGAGCTCGCTCATACCATAGATTCGCCACATAAAACCTTTTTGTATTGTCCTACGTTGCTGGTTGGTTCTCATCTTTATAAAAAAGTTGATTCTCCGTAAATGCATTGATCCTTAGCGCTATCTGCGGAGAGCTGAGTAATGATCTAAGTTGATCGGAACCAGGTATGCGGGAGGGGCTGTACATGAATACAAAGGGGCCATACAATGCAAAGAAAAAAGCGTCTTATGACAAGCAATGCAGTAGGTATATGAATATTCAGCGACTTGCTCTCATTCTAACCATGCTGATGCACTAATAGCACTGCACTAGGTGGTGAAGATGATGTGGAGTACTGATTATCGCGGACTCCATGATGGGGGAACCAATAGGATTATGTTGTTGAAGTGGAGCTTCGAATAACGTGTGGGAGCGATTTCAAAGTGGCCTAGATGTTGCAACATGGCAGGATCGGTAGATCCCAGTAGCCATCTTGGCGTGCAAGACTAGCTTCGGTACAGATCGGCTCAGATCTACAATATGTAATCTGGGATCGCTACGAATTGTAAGTTTGAGATGAACAGATGCGCAGCCGACGTATGACCCAAAAAGTAAAAATTGGACAAGTGGTACTGAAAAAACAAACTTTTTTTAAGGCGAGAATTGAAAATAAGCTATAGACTATAGTCATTTACAAAAAAAAATTATACAGGAGTCGTTTGTTGCATGAAGGGGTGGACGAGAGAGTGTGTCTATAATGCTTTTTTTTTATAAAAGGAATCCTAGAAATCGACGAAGGATTTACTGGTTTTCAGGGCGAAGAGATCGGACAGTGACACCAGCTCTGTAAAGGGTGAAACCAAACATTAGCACGCCAGAAACAAATGAGAAAAATTTTTGATTGTATTGAAGCCATGACATACCTCCACATTTCACTGTTGCTGATCTCAGCAAGTTCGGCCTCCAACTTCTCTCTGTAGTCAGGCTCAGAGTTGCGGTCCAAGGAGCGAGCAGTCTCGGAACCGTTCTTGGTGGATTCGTACAAATCCTCGAAAACCGGCTTAGAGGCAGTGTAGAAAGGCTTCCACCAGTCAAGAGCACCGCGTTGAGCGCTGTGATAAAAAGAGTTTAGTATGTGGAAGATTTCATACAGCGAAGGAATAGAATTCAACTTACGTTGTGGAGCAGTTGGCAAACATGTATGCGAGACCTATAGGGGAAACCGGAGCTTGTTAGATCCAGGCTATCTCAGACTAAAACGAATGGTTGATCGTGACTTACCCTTCTCACCAATGAGGGGATACAAGGATTGAGTAGCCTCTTCAACAGTCTCGTTGAAAGCCTCAGAGGGGGAGTGACCTAGAGTATCCAAAAAGTTGATCAGTATTTCAAATTCCGCTAGATCTCCCCGATACCCAACTTCCCATCAAGATTATCTACGAAACCTACCGTTGGCTCTCAAAACTTCGTATTGAGCTTGGAAAAGACCTTGGATGGCACCCATCAAGACACCACGCTCACCGACGAGATCAGAGTGGACTTCCTTGTAGAAGGTGGTCTCATACATGTAACCAGAGCCGATACCGACACCAAGAGCGATAGTGCGCTCCTTGGCCTTGCCAGAGACATCTTGGAAAACGGCGAAAGAGGAGTTGATACCACGGCCCTCTTGGAAAAGACGACGGACAGTGAAACCGGAACCCTTGGGGGCAACCAAGACAACATCGACATCTAAAATGGAATCTAGTGTTAAGAGGGGTAAAGGGAACGTGAAGAATGAAGCTACGAGTACTTACCCTTAGGGGGGATAATGCCAGTCTGGTCCTTGTAGACAACGGAGAAACCGTGAGAGAAGTAAAGGGTCTTTCCGGGAGTCAAGAGAGGAAGCATATCGGGCCAGATGGCCTTTTGGAAAGCATCAGAAAGCAAGTTCATGACAACGGTAGCCTTCTCAGTGGCTTCCAAGATGGGGAACAAGTTCTTTCCGGGAACCCATCCTTCTTCGATAGCCTGTTGGTAGGTCTTACCCTCACGCTGACCGATGATAACGTTGACACCGTTATCACGGAGGTTAAGAGCTTGTCCACGACCTTGGGGACCGTATCCAAGGACGGCAATGGTGTCATCCTTGAAGGTCTCGAGAAGCTTCTCTCTGGGAACGTCAGCACGCTCGTAGACGGTCTCCTTGGTACCACCAAAGTCAAGAGTCTTGTAACCACGGACTTGTTGGGTGATCTGTGCAAGTAAAGGAGTAAGCGATCAAGTCAGATCAAAAAAGAAATGGACGGCACCAAACTACTTACAGTGGACTTGATGGCAGAGCTCTTGACAGCCTTGCTCAAGACAGACATGGGACGAGCAAGTTGCATAGCAACGCGAGGCTGAGCAGCACGGGCAGCAGCACGGGCAGCGGTGGTGAAGATACGAGCAGACATCAAGAAGATATTGGATAAGATGAAAGGTTTCAAACGAAAGGAAAAAAATCCAGCGTGGTTTTATAAACGGGATTCATGCGGCACCTAAAATGCTGTTAAAGACTCAATCAGCTTGGGTTTGACACATCCAATATCACCGACGTGTTGATTGGCCCACTGTGACTGGTCTGAGCTGAGATTATCATCGATGCTCCAGTGTGTTCACATGATCGCTATTATACTTGTTTCTGATTCGGTAAGGTTATAGCCTGACTCACTTAGAATCTAACCATTCAGCTTTCTATAAGACAATAAAATAATATTCACTTCTCTCTCTTTTTTTTCCAAAGAACTTCTTCTTCCTCCCCTTTTTTTCCCCAATGCTGTCTTCAGCTTTTAGAACTGCCGGCCTTGCTCCTCGGTATACAAGCCGTCATATCTTGAGAAGAACTACAATCCCAGCATGCGCTCTACACACTAGCCGTAAAACAAAGAGTGCAGCAGCAGCTGTGGCTACTTCACCATCAAGGTGAGTTTCGTTTTATAGCATGGTCTTTTTTTCACAGGGGGAATGAAATCTCATATCATGAACTTCTAGCTACGAAGCAGAACCACACCGTCGACCAGCTGCACCCGTCGCTCATACAAAACCAGCTCAGGTCTTCGACCACTCATTCATCGGCAAATCCGGAGGTGAAATATTCCATGAAATGATGCTTCGTCATGGTGTGAAGCATGTGTTCGGTTATCCTGGAGGAGCTATTCTTCCAGTGTTTGACGCTATCCATGAATCCAAAAACTTTGAATTCATTCTACCTCGACACGAGCAAGGTGCTGGACACATGGCCGAGGGCTATGCTAGAGCAACAGGACGACCTGGTGTTGTCCTTGTCACATCCGGTCCAGGCGCAACCAACGTTGTTACACCTATGGCGGATGCATTGGCGGATGGAACTCCTTTGGTTGTGTTCACTGGCCAAGTGGTAACGACTTCTATTGGTTCTGATGCTTTCCAAGAAGGTAAAAAAATTGCTCTCCGAAAAGCAGTCCTAACTGACTTTGTATGCGCCTCCAATCGATGGAAATCTAATCAAACCCTTTTTTAATTGAATAGCCGATGTGGTGGGTATTTCACGATCATGCACAAAATGGAACGTCATGGTCAAGGATATTGCTGAATTGCCCCGACGTATCAATGAAGCATTCGAGATTGCCACTAGTGGCCGACCAGGCCCTGTGCTTGTTGATCTTCCCAAAGATGTCACGGCTGGTATTCTTCGACGCCCTATTCCGGTCACTCCTTCTACTCCCAAATCCGTTCGCTATTCCAACACCGCAATGTCAGCTTTCACCGATGAGCAACCTTATCAGTTGGATAGCGTGTTGGCTAAGGTGGCTGAAACTATCAACAAATCAAAGCGTCCTGTTATCTATGCTGGTCAAGGTATCCTCGCACGACCTGACGGACCAGCCGTGTTAAGAGAATTGGCCGCAAAGGGTAACATTCCTGTCACAACCACTCTCTGCGGTTTGGGTGCTTTTGATGAGCGAGATCCCAAGTCTTTGGAAATGTTGGGTATGCACGGATCTTGCTACGCTAACTTGGCCATGCAACACGCCGATGTCATTATTGCTCTTGGCGCTCGATTCGATGACCGTGTCACCGGTAACCCCAAGTTGTTTGCTCCTGAAGCCAAAAAGGCTGCTGAAGAAAACCGTGGCGGTATCTTCCACTTTGAGATTGTTCCCAAGAACATCAACAAGGTTGTTCAAGCTACCGAAGCCATTGAAGGCGATGTCACTGAAAACATGCTTTCTATGCTTCCTCACATCGAAGGCAATGAGCGCAAGGAATGGTTTGACTGCATCCAAGACTGGAAGAAGAAATACCCATTTTACTACGATCTTCCTGTAAATGATACCGATCCTTTGAAGCCTCAACAGGTCATCGATGAACTCGACAAACAAACTGCTGCTTATAAGGATAAGGTTATTATTACTACTGGTGTCGGCCAACATCAAATGTGGGCAGCACAGCATTTCAAGTGGTCTCAACCTAGATCTATGATCACCTCTGGTGGTCTCGGAACCATGGGTTTCGGTTTACCTGCCGCTATCGGTGCTAAGGTTGGAAAGCCTGATCACGTTGTTATCGATATTGATGGTGATGCTTCCTTCTCAATGACGGTAAGTTTAATACTCTTGTGTTTTCATTTTACGCTCCTTTTTTTCTGTAACTTGGTCACTCATACTGTTATTATTTTAGATGAACGAATTGGCTACCGCTGCTCAATTCAATATTGGTGTGAAGGTCCTTTTGTTGAACAATGATTTCCAAGGAATGGTCAAGCAATGGCAAGATTTGTTCTACGAGGAGCGATATTCAGGAACTGTTATGCACAACCCCAACTTTGTCAAGCTTGCTGAGGCCATGCACGTCAAGGGTATTAAGTTGAACAACACATCAGAACTTGAGTCCAAGATGAAGGAGTTCTTAGAACACGACGGCCCCGTTGTTATGGATTGCCGCGTCTGCAAGGAGGAACTGTTGGTTCCTATGGTTCCTGGTGGAAAGGCTTTGGATGATTTCATTATCCACCCTAAGCTTAGGAAATAATTTTTTGTTTTTTTGGGTGGTTTAATTTCACATCTTCCTCACAATCCCCTCCCGCACTTCCACACTGTTATTTTATTCGCATATGCCCTTGCATTCTATCATCGATTTATCATATATAACTTCCACTACGATTAAAAAAATATATGACAAACTCAATTAATGAAACTGAACTGCCCGAATGAATGCGAATTTACTCTCGACGTAGGAGTCGCCAGTGGGGGAAAGTATGTCACATTGTGAGGATTGCTGGGAAAACCAGAGCATACATTTGACGCTTTACTCCGCCTGTAGCTATGTTTATGTAAAGAAAAAATGCAATACAAGAGATGACTAACACTCGCAAGCATTGGCTCTTGATGGCAAACAAGTTCTATATTGTACTTTAAATTTACGATGGTGAAGAAAATTATGCTCTCGATATTGCCTAGTGCGCTGCTAGACCACAACTCGACTGAAGCCAGCCAACAAAAAGTGAATTAATTTGAATTCCGATGTCTTTGTTTTTTAGACAGTACTGCGAGTCGGAACCCCATCGGCTTTGTAGGATGTAATTCTCGCTATCCTCCAAAGTCACTGTTTATTGGAACTCACAGAAGACTAGAAAGGCGATGCTGGGCATAGGTGCGAATTCCGGAGTTTTTCTGCGAAGATGCCGTTATCAAAATCAGCTATCGCCAAATTTCTACCCATTTATTTTATATCAAAAAGTATCTAAATAAGAATCAAATAATAAAAACTCAAGTTGTATTTTGCGTTTCTGCGCAATGATACTGTGAACAGACGTCATTGCATTTGTCAATTGTATCCATGAGATTCTAAAAAAAAAACGTTATAAATATCTCTGCTCATAAGTAACTGGGATAGCTCAATTCTTATTTTACAATAGATTGGCCAAAAAGAGTAAATTACATGTTTGAGATGGTACATGCGAGACCCGCTTGTCATTTAATATTGAAGTCAATGAATCATAAGTAACTGTGCCTGTTTATGGGCCACTTTTACACGGCTGCGCAACACTGTGAAAAACAAGAGCAACCCATTAAAATCTCAATCATGTGACTGTTGATTTTGACCAAAAATTAATAAAAATAAAAAAAGAGTGGAGAAGCCCGGCATCGATCCGGGTGCCTCTCGCATGCTAAGCGAGCGCTCTACCATTTGAGCTACATCCCCATTTGGATGTCAGTTGGACCACTATATTTTAGACATAATGATAAAAAGTAGATGTTCTAGACGAAACTTTCTTATTCATTACAATGCTATTCAATATGTTGTATGCCTGTACATTCACGACTATAACATATACAAAGTTAAAATCTAATTTATTTGCTTTACTACCAGTATGATGTTATAGTATTTATATCGAATATGGACATACATACATTTATGAGTAGCTTTCGAATAAAAACAGAGATGGAAATCCAGTTAATGATGACCATGTGAGCTTGTTACTAATTTTGAGTAGCTCCAAGTATAGCTATATGCTACTTAAGTAATTTAAAGAAGTTCACATAGGTAAACCTAATCAATGATTTGCATTTACTGGTGAGATTTCAACTCATTGGTTATTACCAGATTTATTCATCTGACAGCTGTCATCCGCATTTCAATATCCTTTCTTTTTGCAATCAAGATCCAGCATTTGTGCCAAAAAAACTATATATATATATTAAAGACTACTGGATCTAAGCGGAAACGTTATAGATTTACTTAGCTCTCCAAATTCCACTATTATCATTTCGAGCTTGACCATTCCGCAAATTGTCAATTTCAATAACTCCATCGTTGCTATTGGGGCTTCAAGAGGTATGACTAGTGCGTCTGACCTTCTGCAGAAATATTTTCAATGATTCGTTAGCTTACATGAAAACTATATGCTCGATAGAGTCTTTTTCGATCGAGTTTATAATTTACAGCTTGCCTTTTCTTTTTTCTTGTTATCATCTTGGTTTTATCTTTCTATTATTTGCTGTACTGTCTCTGTTCTTTTTGGCTTCTATAACTTTCAAAAAGGAAAAGTATGCTTAATAACTACAGCTCACTGCTATATTGCGACGTGAAGATGTCTACTTGGTAAGTGGTAGAAGCTCAAGGCTGCATTATTTCGCCGAGTGAAAGTTCATTTTAAAGGGAATTACTTATTTGTACGCACGAGTTCATGATATGCGTTGCAAAACATTATTGAATAGACCAGAATTTTTAAGCAAGCTTCAAAGTACTTAACGGAATCGGTTTAGCCAGAAGAACTATCAATGATGTGGAAATCATACATCTTGAGATTTTTTTTTTTTTAAATATCATTATTTTTTAGCAGAGGCGAATTTTTAGGACATCGTCATTTCTATATGGAAAAATACAACACTCCAAACTATGCTGCAAAAAGCAATACGGTCTTCAAATTGACGCATCATCATCTAGATTGTCGCGCCATCAAAAGTATAGTAGTATAATGTAAGCCTTGAAGATGCATCCATTACTCGATAAGCTGCTTGTATGCTGTAAAATGAAAAGGAGATCAACACGTTTGGTCAGAGAGTCAAAACTGCAGACAAAAATTCTCAGACATTACCTAAAAGTAGAGTTCCAGCGGTAGTAATGGTACCTTAATAGAGACCATTCATGTTAATATTAAGGAAGCATCCGACCATTGAGCTTTTAAATCCAGTTTGGCTTACCGATCATATACTGTAGAATTTGAAGCTTGATGCCTTCCATATGTTTTCTCAGCGCTCGAATCTCACTCTCGATTCTGTGGTCAGTATGCTGCAAGTGGTCCTGGAGCAGTAATCCTTCATCGCGAATACGTCCTTTCTCCAGGTTGATATCTAATCGAACGCCGGCATGAGATCGTGTAATCTCCTCACTCAGCGCCTTTTTTAATTTCTCAATTTCCGATTTGAGGTATTCGTTTGCCTGCTTGACATTATCTACATCGGTTTGTTCCACTTCATGTATATCCCTTTTGAGCTGGGAAAAATCTGCTTTGTATTGATTGATGGTCTATCATGATTGTGAGTTCGACCAGGTCCATGGAAAACCCCATCGTATGATCAAAGAGTACTCACCAGTTCCTGGTCAGCTTTGCTGATGAGAGAATATTTGATGATAGAAGCGCTAAAGACATTTATGAGCATACGTTCATTTGGATTCAGCGAGGGTACTGCCAAGGTAGCTTACCTCTCCTCCACGACATCGTCCAGGGCGGACACGACTGCCATTGCCTGATTCTTGGAAAAGCCTTCTTTCTCCAGGAGCGAGACAAAACGAACTGCATCAAAGTTAGGTAGAGAGGTTGGAATAGTTTCAGCTCTGTGTTCGGACTGTGAGGGTGTGCTGGAGAATCGAGCAATGTGAAAGTGCTTTGGATTGTAAACCGCTGAAGTCATAACGGGCTGATTAAAAAAATGCCATGAGGCTCCTCAGAACAAGCTTATTTAAGATACTTTACTATGTGGTGACCGACTTGCTGTTAGCAGGCCAGCTATAGGGTAACGAAATCGTTGATGTAATGCCATGTCGTAATGGTTCAAGTGATAAAAGGAAGTTTGCACATGTCCCAGAAGAGCAGACGGAGTTTACGAGACAAATTTGTGTGCCTATGCCGACTCGCTGGTGCCAAGCGTCGGAAATGTAATAAGAACTAATAATACAAAAACCACAATCTCGATGAAACATTGGAGAAAAGTATTTCTAGATTGAAGGTGACATCCTTGAAATCGGACATTGCACAGTCTGATATAGAAGACTAGATAGTAGCAAAGTGGGTTATGTAAAATGAAAGCGAATGAATGGGTGTAAAGTATGAAAAGGTACATGAGAGTGTAGAAAAAAAATAAAATATACATGTGATATGAATACCAGAAACACTCTTGTTAGAAGTACGCCAGAACAGGTTTTCCAACCAGCAGCTTTAAACTTCTTGTCCACTAGGTTCCCTACGAGAAATTTGTTGCAACCCATGAGCTTCACGAGAAGTAGGAAGGTCCTGCTCATAGTCTTCATCCTCCTCCTCATCATCGGTTGGAACTTGCATGTATGGGTTGTCACTATAGGGTCGAAATTTGTAGCTATGGGCAGAGGGATTAGACCAAACGGCAGACTACAACATTACCTATATCCTTAAAAACTGTGAGCTTGCTTACCCAATGAAAATATAGAAGAGCAATGTTGCAATCTCGCTCACAGCTTCTCCTAGCCAGTTGATATAGCGATAGGGAAGAGCAACTTGCAAGAATCCAACCAGGATTCGGGTCACATACAGGTAGACCAATGTAACAATATAAAACGTAGACCAAAGCTTATACTTCATCAACACATCAAGTTCTGCAAGCCACGAGGAGTAGGATAAGTATGCTTGGTATGATAAACTCATTCAGATTTTTAATGAAAATTTTATGAACTGTACCTTTTCCATCCGCTTCTGAGCCTTGGTTCAAGTGCTTACGGGTTTGCAATATAGTCCATAGCATAACGCCGCATGCAGCAAGGTCAGCAATGGGAACCATATCTCTCTACAAATTAGGAGGAGTTAGACATCGCTATCGTTATGTATTATAGCTTGAATGCTACCTTACCCAGAATGACCAGTTCATAGATCCAATCGCGGTCTCACTGACAAAGAAGGATCCAATATTGGCTAAAACCTGAAGAGGAATAATGATGGAGATAATACGCTTATCCCTTGACGACAAGAAGGGCTTAATGAACATCCATCCGGAAGCGATGAGAACTGCATAACGCCTTAGGTTAGCCGTTGGTCGATGTTGAACAGATCAACAGAAATTTACTCACCAATGATGAGAATGCTAAGAGAACCTTTGATGCTGAAAACGAGAGCTGTCAATATGTGGCGTTTACGGTTAAAAAAAAAGAAAACATTGCCTTTCATGAGACGTACAAAGCAAAGATATAGAATCCTATCGTCCAACCCTCAGCCACAACTCCAATTTTCATGTAATGATATTTGGCCTACGGTACGCTACAGGTTAGTTATACGTTTTTAACGAGATGGATAAGGATGTAGAAAGACAGTTACCGATTCGCATGCTTTATCAATGCCAACAAAAGCCATCAGCGCCAGCCTGTAGAAATCGCATAAATGTTCATAATCAGCAAAAGAAAGTAATATATCATCCAATCGAATTATGGGCCATAGCACCACGTACATGAGATAGTGTGACTTGAAAACTCTTTGTGATTTGTTACGGAAGAGTAAGAAGCCCCAGATTGCAGCCGCCACAAAGAACGTAATTGACGAAACTCCGTACACGGTCGGCAATGGGCTGTCTCCCGCACTAAGGTAGTTCGGGCCAGGGTTGATTTCTGTGGTCTTCAACTATTTGCAAGGCATGAGTTGATCGAGTACTTTGTGAAATGAAACAAAAACCATAAGCAAACTCACAGTTATAGTTAAAGCAGAAGGCTTGCAGTTTATCAAGTGAACGGTCCACAGGAATTCTTCATCCGGTTGGATTGTGTGTTCATAGGAGCCTTCCGGTTTCGTGGCATCGATATCGACAATTATAGTTATACCATCAGCGACTTCATCACTGACAAACTCTGCGTCCAGAAAGCATTGGGTCTCAACATCAGGGTCCAGTGCTTCTGCCATATTATCATCCACCATATACGTGGCATCCTCCGACAAGGTCTTTCGAACGTAAAACGCAAGGCTTCCGGATGCCGAAGGAGTGGTCAGCTATAACATTGGAGGAACCAGAATTGAGCAAAGGTGTCGTATTCATAAAACCGTTCAACCAAACTTATATATAACGCTATCTACCTTGAGGTCGGACCATTCCAGTTTGAGCTGGCCGCCTGCCAAGAAGCCGAACGATGCAATGGGTATAATGCCTCTTGAATCTTCATTCAATACGAGAGTTGGCCTACACCATACAGGTATAACGAAGCTAAGTACGAATAGATACAGTAGCGATTTGCAGCTTTGAAATCGCCACATTGTCAATTTGGGAGCTGCAAGTACAGTGAAAGGAAGAGTGTACCGAGTGGCAAAATTTAGAAATGCGGGCTGCTGATTGTTTGAAAAATGAGGAAAAAAAAATATTTTGGATTACGGTGAGGGAAAAAAGAAGAGCTAGGTATTGATCCTACAAAACAAGGATAAAGAGGTATTCGACCCTATACAAAATCATCTATCTTATTCAATTGAATATGGAGGTTGGTATGTTTTAAGCACTAATGGTAATATGTGGGTTGAGGTGGGTTTGTATCGTAGGCGTTGGGAGAGGCATGAGGTGCTTGTCCAAATGTGGGGGATGGTGTAGGTTGAGGAATAGGCATGGTGGGAGTGTTGCCGTAGGTTGGATAGTCTGGGCTATAGGTTTGTTGGCGAGGTGGAGGACTTTGGTCATAGTAATGCTGTTGTTGATGCATATCTGGGGGGCTGTTGAGAGGCATACTCTCCGTGTTACCCATATGCGTGGGCTGATAATCAGCTTCTTCATCGTACGTGCGATAGGATGGATCAACTGGATCATCATGTCTGTCTGCAGCCGCGTCCATTTCATGGTTTTTCAAATTTTGCTGAATTTGCTGCTTCTCGCTGTACATGACCAGGCCAGTGATGACCACAGTTCCAAGCCAGGCAAAAGATGTGAACCAAGCAAACGCCGCTGTAGCCTTGCCGCAATTACACTAAAATCCAAACGCAAAAGTTCAGTGACCCAACCCGAAAGATAAATAGAAACCTATCGCGCGATGCTTACCTGATTCGCCCATGAAGCCGCGTATGAGCCGTCTGACTTTTCCAGATCACCGTCCAGAGCGCAGTTGACAGCCTCAGTGCTATGGACCGTCATTGCAAGAGCTGCGGTTAGCCATAGAAACGAGTTGAAGACAGTCAAGACAAGCGCTGAACGAGACTTCAAAAAGAACTTTCCCAGGACCTTGAATTTATCCTGTCGATCATACGCCCAAGCTAAAACGGAGTGCAGATAGTGGCGGGCTTAGCTCAACAGTTTTTGGCATCCCACAACAACATCCTAGAATAAGATATTCTCGGTCCGTCACGCTACTTACGGAAATATACCATGCCTACAGGCACAAGAAGTGTCAAGATACCGACGACGAGTGTCCAGTTTGGGGCTGCTTTACTTCCTCCCTATACGTTGAACAACAGTTATAGAGGTTTAGAAACCATAAGATCTCGTTTACACGGTTATTGATTTGAAACTTACCCAGTATTTTGCTTCGATACTGATGACAGGAGCGACGAGAATGATCGTCATAAGTGTCAGGGCGACCTGAGCAATATGAAGATAGAACTTTATGGTAGGCAGACTCGACATGCTAGCCGGGACATTGATAGGAAGATTCAGCTTCATGCCCATACTGTTGTTGACAGAAGTTGTAAGAAGAAAAGTAAGAAAAAAAAGGCACCAGCAAGGTATATATATATAGTTCTGTGGACTTGGCAGCATTTTCGTGACGTCAAACACTGCGGGTGCCACAAGATGGCTGTGTCAGCCTCAGCCATGCACGCAAATATTTCTACTACGCTTTTTATTTTTTATTTTTTATTGTTTGGCAGAATCAAGTTGGATTAAACGCGCAGATATAAGAGACTTCAGACCTCCCAACTTGTGCTGTTGGTTTTTCTATACACAAATTATATGTTGTCTGTTGTCGAAACGTTATGTCCGCTTCATACCAAGCTTGGCTGGGTTCTTGCTTGACCAATTTAACCACTTGCTGATCTTGCCAAGACGACATGACTGTGATTTTTGGTGGGTTTCGTTCCGACGGTTCAGTTGGCATGATTATTTGAAAACGTTCAGTGCCCAAAGAAATGTTTTGATAGAGTGGCGATACCAATGTTAATGGACGTGGAAGTGAATACAGTTGGACCGGAATTTGCGCTGAGCCTCTTCCACTATTGAGAATTGTCATCGTCATGCAACTTCGGCCTATATTTCCTAACGAAGCATTCTGAAGTGCCAAGTTTAGAGAAAATTCAGCGATTTTTGATTGTCGTTAATTTTTGTATCCAGACAGACCGATTAAAATAACGGAAGCTCAGCACTTACCCTATTGTCAGCAGCAGACTCGTATACAAATAATTCCAGTTCGAACTCTCCGGATCCAGAACATACAACATGAATCCACCACACATCCCGTCCTTCTGCTTTGTAACCAACAGCTCTTTGGCCTATGGCTGGCTGAGCACGACCGTCCTTGCTTTTGAGCTGCCCACCAATTTTGTCCACTTTACTAGCAGCTCCTTTACCTTGCACTTCAATGAAAATGTCTAACGTATCATCATTTGTTTCCATCACACTGGTTCTTGGTTTGGGCGAGAGTAATAAAAGGTTGTGTCGATGATACGTCTCTTTTGTCCAAGGTAGATCAAAGAATTCGGACTCAGAGAAAGGAGGGTTCAAGAACTGATCATTCACGTCTTTGGGAAAGTGAGAGTAAATGAAGTTGGTTGGATCGGTCAGGAAGAAAAATGGATTGAATGCCTTGTTGAAGGAAGGGGCGCCTTCAGCTTTCAAATGACCAGCTCCCCACGTAGAATCAATCATAAGGTATTGTCCATGGAGTAGGATGCAATTCCAAGCATGGCCACCTCGATCGTCTACTCTCATGCCTTTTTGCGGTTTCAAAAATGCACCTTTTGCATACCCAGTTATCATACGGATAGGAAGACGGCAGGCTTCACCTAGTGCTTGAGTCAGTCGAGCATAACCTTCGCAAACACTAGATCTTGACTTGAGTACATCCTGTGGCTCTTGCGACTTCCTGAGATGATTCAAAAATGAATGCACATCATAGGAGATATTATCGGTCACCCACGCGAAGATAGCGCGAATTTTGTGCAGAGGTTCTGGGAACGGGTCGGTGAGGTAAGCGGCAAGGTCCTGAACAGAATGGGTATATTCAGGCGGGCAAGCTCTTGCATACTCGTCCAGCTCTGCCATATCACTTTCTTCCCAGTAAATCGGTTCAGTGAAGTCCGGTGTTGTGACCGGGGTGGTGCTTCTAGCGTTTCGATATAAGTTCCGTTAGACGCTTGGCACTTGTCAAAACCATGAGAGGTAGCGGATTTCTAATACCAACCTTAATCTATCTATAATATCCTGGGAATTATCTGGTATATAGCGTCCAATTTCGGGTATGTCCTGGGCTGCCGACTTGTTATTTGACGGGCGTTTGGGCATAGCGGGTGGATGGCGAGGTGGGGGCGTGGGGACTGCCTTTGCGGCCGTTGAATGAGAGGTCGGTCTGGTGGATACAGGAACGGCTGGTCGAGCTTCTGGCCGTGCAGGAGGTACAGGTTTTGCAGCAACCATATCATACTCTGCACTGCCCTGGCGAAGGTTGGGTTGCGGTGTAAGACTCTGCTGGGATTCACTTACGTACTGCTTTGGAAAACTGCCAAATCGGCCATCCTCGGTGCATCCATTCAGCCAATCACTGTTCTCTTCGCCAAGAACATCAATGACATCTCCTTCGGCGAAGGAGAGATCCATAGGATGCTCCGAAACATAGGGTGAATGTGCTCGTACTTGGTATTTAGTAGACCACATGGTGATCTTGGTCGCGGCGAGTGATCTCGGTGGCTAAAAGATACTGGCGGACTTTGGTCGCAGGCAAAAAATGCAGGTAGCGTGGTGTGTTTTGAGCTTGAGTGCGTGGTTTACAGCAATTTCAATTATGAGCACTGCTGGTTAGAATAAAAATAATGTGCATTATATTCTTTTACATAGAACAGAATCAGTAACCTTACACTCTAAAGCTTCACCGGCAAAAGTTCATCCCATTGGAGTAGAATTATTGTTCGAGACATCTGATTGGCTAATCACTAAGATGATCATGTTTGATTCATAGCGTGAAAGTTTATAAGTGGGCATATAAAATGACCCCCGCTAAATCTGTCAATTTCTTTCTCTTTCTATAACTAAAATACAAATGGCACAATCAAAGACAGCAAACATCGTCGTTCTCGGTGGAGACGGCGTTGGTCCAGAAGTCGTCGCAGAGGCTATCAAGATCCTCAAGATCGTGAATGACAAGCGCTCTGCCGTCACACATACCACCTTCAACTTTGAGGAGGAACTTATTGGTCTTGCTTCTATGGACAAGACAGGTAAAGTTTATTGCTAGTTAACACATGTGTAGAAATCTTATAGTAGCTCATATATTGTCGCATTAGGTGATCCTTTCACTGATGCTGCTGTCGAGAAGTGCAAGGCTGCTGACGCCATTCTTTTGGGTGCCGTTGGTGGTCTTCCCGGTGCTAAGATTGGCAGTGGACCTCGTCCTGAACAAGGTCTGCTTAAGCTTCGCAAGGCTCTTGACTTGTACGCCAACCTCCGACCTGTTTCCATTCCTTCCGAGTCACTCATTAGCTTGTCTCCTCTCAAGGATCACGTCGTGCACGGTACTGATTTCCTTTTCGTTCGTGAGTTGGTTGGCGGTATCTACTTCGGTGAACGTAAGGAAGCCGGTGAAGATGGCAAAGGTAATTTAGCACATTGAAAACACGTTTTATCGTTCCTTCGAACTATGCTAACTCGGTTGCAATTTAGCCTATGACACTCTCCCTTACTCCGTTGAGGAAGTCCAGCGTGTTACCCGCTTAGCTGCTCACTTGGCTATTGCCAAGAGCCCAATCGCTACCATTCACTCCATCGACAAGGCTAATGTTCTTGCTACTTCACGTTTGTGGCGCAAGACTGTTACTGAGACTTTGGAGAAGGAGTTCCCTCAAATTAAGTTCGAGCATCATCTTGTTGACTCTGCTGCTATGCACATGGTTCAGAACCCCAAGAGACTCAACGGAATTGTTCTTACTGAGAACATGTTTGGTGATATCTTGTCTGACGAGGCATCTGTCATTGTTGGTTCTTTGGGTCTCTTGCCCTCTGCTTCTTTGAATGGTCTGCCTGACGGTAAGAGCAAGTGCGTTGGCTTGTATGAACCTATTCACGGCTCTGCACCCGATATTGCTGGTCAAGGAATTGCCAACCCCATCGCCACCATTCTTTCTGCCGCCATGATGTTGCGTTACTCCCTCAACTTTGAAAAGGAAGCGGAAGCTATCGAGGCTGCTGTTCGCAAGGTTTTGGACAGCCCTGAAGCTTCTACCCCCGGTTTGGGTTACCGTACTAAGGATCTCCATGGTGACAAGACCACCACTGAGATTGGTGACAAGGTTGGAGAAGTCCTTGCTGAATTGTTGGATCAACTCAACGCTTCTGAGGGTCATTAAGAGGAGTAGATGCATATATAATACATTACATTAGGATTGATTTATGAATATGCCTCATTAAAAACAAAAGATTGTAAATATTCAACTTTCATAAAAATGCCACAATTTGAACAAAATGAAGGAGTTTGTTACAGATGTGTATATGACGCGTGAAGAAAAAGGGTGGTAGGAGATGTACACTGAAAGGTCTATGAATGATTTGCTTTGTAGATATCTACCCATTGTCGTACTCTATCAACATTGCTTTCCATGTCATTAATGTCGTTACTGGGTAGTTCAATGACGATTTCTTCAGCATATGACTCTCTTGCTTCGTCAAGAACAACTTGCATGATTTCACACTCGATATTCTCAGTGATTTTGCGCTGATTATAATTTCTATCAAAAATGTCTATCAGCCAACACGTTCTTTTCAGCCAGCCAACATAGCCATAAACTCACCTCTTCTCCATGCGGGGATACAAAACATTGGTTTCTGCTCTCAACACAAGGACGAGATCAAACCATCGCTCGGGAAATATGCCGCAAGAGTGGAAATCGACAATTTTGCCTCCACCTTCCATAACCTCTTCCAATTCATCAATCAGCTGATAAAGAAAGTATGAACAGAAAGTTAGCGAGAAAAAAAAAACGGACTGAGTGCAGTGGCGAAATCAATGCTACATACCTTGTCCTCGTCCAAAATGTGAGTGTCGAATTCTTCCAAGTAACCCTCATGGAGTTGCTTTTGCTTGACCAAGTCACCGACATTGACGTGAGTTAATCCAGTTGCTTCAGCAATCATCTCCGAGGTAGTAGTTTTTCCAGTTCCTGGCGTTCCAGTTACCAGTATATTGGGTATCTTGCGTTCGACATGAGGAGCTTGTCCTTCAGAATCTGAGGAATCCGACATTTTTCGTTTGACGTATAATCCTACAAAAAAAAAAACCCAACACCCAAAAATAAATAAATTCCGCACTGCTGTGACTGCAGAAAATCTGCAGCTCTGACATGAGCTGGTAAGCGATAAAACCCTGATGGTCTCAGAAGTAAGGCACCAAACGAAAGAGGTTATTAGGTTCGAATTGAAAGATATATTCGACATGATGGTCAATTCAAATGATTGCTTCTTGATTGGTGAACATCGTCAGCGACAACTGCAGTATTTCATGAAGCAGCATTTGTTTCGCACGGTACTAAATTTGAATGGCCGGTAACAGTATAAAATCTGGTATCAATTTGAGTTGCAGTGTTATAATCTTGCCCATTGCAGAAACATGAAGGAGACCCTTTCGAATGCCAACTTCCCCCGTGACTCCGAAGGCAGAGTCTACCATCTTGGCATCCGCCATGGCGAAGTCGCAAACAGAATCCTCACAGTGGGTGACCACGCTAGAGCAAAAGCCATTGCTAGGTGGCTAGATACCGAAGACGAAGCTGGTGCTCCAGTTTTCGTCAACCATAGTCACCGAGGATTTTTGACCATAACAGGCCGATATAAAGGGATCCCTGTCACCATTATGGCCATGTATGTTCCTATATTTATGTACATTTTTGCGCATATCATTGCTAACTATATCCTCCTGCATACGGATCTAAATGGTTTTGAAGTGGAATGGGTAATTGCATGATGGATTTCTTTGTGCGAGAAACAAGAGCGGTTACAACTGGTACGCTAGCCATCATCCGATTTGGATCTTGCGGTTCTCTTAGTGCCAACGCTCCCGCCGGCACTGTCGTAGTCCCCAGAGGAGGTTACTGTATCCGCAAGAATTTAGAATACTTTGTCAAGGAAGAAAATCGTCTTTCCAAAGGCCCTGTTGAACCATACCTAATTTCTGGAGTTTTTGATGCAGACAAAGAGATCTCTCAAATTTTGGTGCAAGAGCTTGAGACTGCTATGGCACCCATCACCGGGAAGCACGGTGTGGGCGGCGTTGTTGCTAATGGCTTGAACGCTGATGGCTGCTCTTTCTACTCATCGCAAGGCAGGAAAGACCCTGCCTTTTGGGACGATAACGAAAACGTCATTCAGCAATCAATGGAGGCTCACCCTGATACTGTCTCGTTGGAAATGGAGACGTCTATGCTGTTCCATCTAGCGGAATGTGCTAGGGAGCCAAATCCCATCAGAGCAGCTGGATGTATGCAAGTTTTTGCTGATAGAGTTAGCAATGGCTTTATTCACCCAGATACAGTGGCCATTCTAGAGCCAACTGTTGGAAAATCAGTCCTAGAAACTCTTATCAAAGTGCAAGTTGACAATGAAATGTCAGCAGAAGGAACCGTATGGGAGAAAAAGAAATGAGTGGAGATATAAAAGCATGTATGAAGCTGCAAGGGACTGTTAGCGAACAGCCGTATAGCGTAGATGCAGTCTGCTTATTTACCCTCGAATCTTGCATATGTAATCTCTTGTACCACGATAGTGTCAATGGCTTCTGTATATCAATGAATGAATAAAAGCAATTTAATCAGTGTCAGACATGAGCCTACCACACCGTTCGCTGTATTTGCTTCACCACGCCGCCTTCATGCAAGTGCCTATGCAATTCTTGTTTGATCGAATTCGGCACGGTAGTATTAAACCGAGATTGGTCCGATTGGTGAATCGACTTGCAAAAGCTATACGTAAATGAGGCTGCCTTTACTATTCGGCTATGTGCGTAATTGGGACATTAGTTACAGCTTTACATTGTTTCTTTTGTTTGAAATAATTTGTATTGTTTTATTTCCTCCTACTTCTCATGATACATGACAAATAATGCAAACAAGAAACTACTGGCAAACTGCCTCGTACTGAGTCGCCAGCAGCCAATCGCCTACACTGAAGATGTGTCGCCATTGAATGCTGTCGATGTCAGATGGTTTGCTCCTCCAACTTATGCAAACATTGTACCCACTCAACCATTAGAAGAGCCTGCCAACGTCGATTCATCACGTTCCATGAAAATCAAGCGGCGAATAAGCCTGAGTCGAGGTCCTTCTCTCAGGCTGAAAACCTTATTTGCCGTTCCAGTTCCTCATCATCGAAGAGGATTCTCTGATATTGCTGTACACCCTATGGTACCAAAGGAAGAGATGGTAGTCACTGAGGAGGAAGTTGAGAAAGGGCATGAGCAGCGGACTCCCGTTGAAGGAAAATATTTTGAAGAACTCAGTACAGATGACCGATTTTGGTTACGAAACTCCACCACGCACATTTACCAGCAGCAAAGCTCAGCCAAAGATAACTGGCTTGTTCGAAAGCTAAGTATACCCAAACGACCACTTCCATCCATACCTATTGGTCGTATTCAAAAACACCTCAGCTTAAGACGAAGAGTCGAAGCTATACTAGCCAACTAACATCAGCCTAGTCGCCATTAATAACTCCATATCTGTATATTTAACTTCATACCCAAAGGTATAATTGAGCTCGTTCTATTCATGTAGCATATCATAATTCGAATCAGTTTCATTCAAAGGTTTATGTTCTAATGCATATAAATAATCCATTGTCATGATATTCAAAGTCAAGTAAGTGTCGCTGATTGGAATAGCTTTCTATTGTAGATACTTCTGCTATTATGAGACGCACATCAACGTTTCTTGTAATAATAAAGTATATACACCATATCGTTAATTGCATTGCTGCCTTCTTCAAGATCCATAAAATAATTTTTATCTGAGAAACAAGGTGATTGATTGTTTGTGCAATTTACCGCGTAAACTTTTTTTTTTTTTTTTCCAAAACCTGGAAACTTGGGCCGTCAGCACCGAACTTTCACCCGCTACCCTTCACTTTTGATTGTCGCATTCACTACAAGCAGACGAATAGCAACAAGTCACTCAGTAGTCAACTAGAAAAACACTAGCAGTTGCTCGACTATCATCATCTACATTCTTACAAACACATCATGCCTGTACTGAAATTACTCGATCGACGGCATGACACAGATCCCGTCCTTACGGAGTCGTTGGCGGACGCGGTAAGTCACTAACGGACCAACCAAGCATGAAGATTCAAACCTCAATGGATTTCGATGGATATCCAGTTCTTAATTCATATTTTATTGATAGTTGCGGCCGCACTTACCAGTCCGACTCAGACTTACTTCCAGCTGGACGCTATTGTACAGCTTAGACCAGCATGGTATTAGTCTGTCTACATTGTATCAAAAAGTGAAAGGGAAAGGCCCCTGTATATTAGCAATCAAGGATGACAATGATCAGGTTTGTTTTGGAAATCTGAAACCTTCGAACCATTGTCCTATTTTCCTTATAATTTTGGTCATAGATATTTGGAGGATACCTGAACGAGCCTTTAAAGCCTTCTTCCGCATACTATGGTACTGGTGAATGGTAATGTGCAACCAATGTCTTGGGTCTATCTACCATTATCCCGTATATTTTCTGAACATAGTACTGACACCTGCTTAGCTTTTTATGGCGAGCGACGGATATCTCCAAAAAAGATGGTGCCTCAGTTAGAGTGTATCCTTGGACGGGAAAGAATGATTACATGGTTTTGAGCGAAACGGACTTCGTAGCAATCGGTGGAGGGTAAGGATCGGTCGAACTATGGGGTGGTGCCGTGCCGGACAAGGTCACACAGATTAACAAACATTTACTGGCTGATGTAGAGATGGCAAATTCGGACTATGGCTGCACTCGGACTTGGAACGAGGGCATACAGAGGAGTGTCCAACCTTTGACAACGAACCATTAACCAGTTCTCGCAAATTTGATTGTGTCGAGCTCGAAATATGGGGATTCAAGCCTTGACATGCTCATCTCCTTTACCCAGATCAATGGTTTGTTGCGTGTCAATACGCATTTTACTTTTTTGATGATACCTTCTACAAATATAAAATGAAACAAAGAATGTTTGCTTGGCTCTAAATGTGCTTTTTGTATTTACATAAATGTGATGAATTTTTTAATAGCTTATGCCTTGACAATCTTGCCAACCGGTTGGAAGGCAGCCAATGATTTAGCAAGGGATCGAATATTGGGATCGTAATGGTTCTGTTGAGGGATCATAGGTTAGATCGTGTATGAAGCGGACGACAGATCATTTAGAGCACCTACCTGATATAAATATAGTTCATAGAGACTGGTAGCGAACGGGTTGCATAGTTCAGGATCGTCAAGCGTAGGCAAGTACACACCATTACCAGCTTTATCTTCAGACTGAACCAAAGCGTCTAACCTTGGTTCTCTCTGCAGTAAGTGAATACCCATTGTCAGTACAAATTAGCTGATGAATGTATGAAAATCGATATAACTTACGGTCAAAAGTTTCTTTACAAACGTGAGATAATGTTGAATCACGTTGTCTGGCATATTGAGTGCTGAGGTGGAGAAGCGCTTGATGAATGCAGCAGCTCTTGGAATGGATATCTGTTATAAAGCAAATGTATTTAGCAATTTGATCCCTGTATCCAACCTCGTTGCATCCAATACGTACATGACGTTTTTTCAGGAACATGAGCTCAAGTCCTTTGGTCAACAATTCTGCCTCTGACTCCAATGCAGATTTAGTAGGTCTTGCAGAACCATTACTTTCATTAGTGTCCTGGCCGCCGGGAGCGTCGGTAATATGAGGATCCAGTGACATAGGAAGCAACAGACGATAGATTTCAGTATAGAAATCTTGTAAATCAAGATTCAAGGCTTCACCTAAGAATTTGAAAAAAAAAAAAAGGGTTGTCAGTAGCCATATTTCGGTATCGCTCTCCCATAAAAATGTTGCATACCTTGACCAGAAAGAAGCTGGAAGGCGGTGATAGAGCAAAGAAGTCGTCGGCGAGTATCTGCAGCCGTAAGTGGTGCTTGTTCACTGTCTTCAGTGTTCGCTCCGCTGTGCATGACCGCCTTCATGGCTTCCAATAAATCTCGGAAAAAGTCGATACTAATCAAGTGAGCAAACCTATTCAAAGCTGATTAGAGACCTTTCACTCGTGATTTAAAGTTACAACGAATAGCTTACTTGGCAAGTCCTTCAAGAACTGCAGGAAGAAGTTTAGATGTTTGGTGATGCTTAAGAACACGGAAATAACAAGCGAACACAAGCTTGAGTGTTTCGGTGTGCTGTTCAACAAATTTCAGTTAGAACGATATGCTCAGTACACCGCCATAGATATTAAAGCCAAAGCACTAACCGTCTTATCCTTCTCTTCCTTCGTGACTACCTCTTCGGCTTCTTTCATTTCCTTTTCAACCTCCTTGTTCTCTTTCATGACCTTGCGTTGCTTCTTGGAAATATGTGGTCTATTTGACTTTGGTCGCTTCTTTCCTTTCATGTTCTCACCATCGTTATCAGCTACGGGGGGCAATTCATCTTTCAATCTTAAGTGGAGGAAGGTGTTGATAACCGATTCGTTGATGAGATAGCCTTTGGATTTGACCATTCGGGAGATGAGCTTGACAGCATCAAGTGAAGCCTCACCAGTTTCATCATGTCTAAACACCTCTATAATGGCGTTGCAGCATATCTCTGCAGTCTGTAATGACTGTGGTGAGTATATTGAGTAGCCTTAGGTTGCGCTTGCTCGTAACATACCTTAGTCCAATGAACAGTGCTCATTTTAGCGATGACAGCAGTCATCAAGTTTAAGCGGAAGTTGAAGTGAGTGAGGTTGGTCAAAAGCTGACACATGCATTGCGTTGCAACCATTGCATTCTTATCCTCCAAATCTTCAGAGTCTTCAGCTGGTTTTCCTATAAGAAGCGTTAGTTATGTCATTTGATGTGAATATGTGATTGAAACGCTAAAAATTTGCGGTCATGGAAACGTACTTTTTGAAATTTGTTCCAAATCAGTCAAGTACGCTTGATAACTGGCGAGCAATGTTTGTTCAAACGCGCGCACTTTCTTGACGTCCCTCGACACTTCCATTGCTTCCTCTTTCTCGGTCAATTGGCGAATGCGATACCTGTGTTGCGAAAAATTGATGAGTTTCTGGCTGTTGAGATATGTGTTGAAGTCACTATGACAAATTTACCCTGGAACAATATC
The DNA here is from genome assembly GCF_025399195.1 of Umbelopsis ramanniana AG. Taxonomy (NCBI): domain Eukaryota; kingdom Fungi; phylum Mucoromycota; class Umbelopsidomycetes; order Umbelopsidales; family Umbelopsidaceae; genus Umbelopsis; species Umbelopsis ramanniana. Next base: position 567,371 of record NW_026252088.1, on the reverse strand, counting down.
CTTGTAGACGGCGAGCTGGGTCAGAAGAGCCAACTGGGCAACCTTTGGGTTCTTATCTTCGGAAATAGCTTTCAGGGTTCTCAATAAACCAATCTGATAAGAAACATCGTTAATTCATACAAGTTAGAAGCCTTCAGTAAATGCATGCACACTCACATTGGATTCTGGATCTTCCATGATGGTCGAAGCAATTTGAGCAAGCTCCTCTTTTCTTGCCACGAATGTTTTCTTCTTAGGCTCCAGAGTTTCGACAGGGTCTTCCATCTCGATCTCAGACAGCTCACTATCGATCTCTGGCACAGGCTCCTCCTTTTCTTCGTCGTCGTCAGAATATTCGTCTTCTGCTGCCTGTTCCCACTTTCCGCCGGGTAGCTTGATGGGCAATTTTGTAAATTTATCTTTCTTTGTCCATTCTGAAGAGACCTTTCGAGGCTTCATTTCATAATCTTGCTCTTCGTCAGATCCAGCATACCGATCGTCTTCTTCCATATCCTCATCGCTTTCGGGTACGTCTTCTTCATCTTCAACATCCTCCATTTCATCCTCAGAACTACTGAGAGGAGGTAAATTGTCGTCACCATCAAGATCTGAGTCTTCATCCTCTGAAGCTGTCAATTCAGCTGGCTCGGGGACTGATGCTGCAGGAGCTCGGGCAACAGGCTTTTTGACAATTGCATCATTCCTAGTAGAATAGTCAGTATAAAGTAATAACTTGCTCGATAAGATGGTAGAAAAAAAATGGATCACTTACTTCGAGATGGCTTTCTTGTCCATGGACTTCAAAAAGCCAGTAAAGTCACCGTGTTCCTCGAAAAATTGCATGTCTTCATCAGATACAACAAGATCATCGTCCTCAAGGGTAGGAACCTCGAGATACTCTGGTATTTTCGACTTCTGCAATTGAGATTTTAGTTTGTGATCTATGGAAATAGAAAACACCTGTTTGAAGGTCTCACCTTTGGGTCTTTCTTCTTTGCGGGTACGGAAGTTGGAGCCTTCTTTGAAGCAGAAGCATTCTTTTTCGGTGGAGCTTTTGATTTCGCTCCACTTTTAGCCTTTATGGATGGCTTTCTTGCCGTTGAACCCTTTTTTGCTGGCATGAGGATGGCAATAGTTGGATAGTTAGGATTTTTTGCGAAGAGAGCTGGAATTTTTTGCTGCCCCCAAAACAAAGACAGTCACAGTGGTTGGCAAGGTGGGTGGCTGAAGCCGCACATTTCAATATTTTGCTTGTTCCTATAACTTTTTGACCATGGCATATCGAGCCCCCCCAGCAGAACTTTCAAAGCATGTCTCCCGGCTACTGAAAGGAAAATTATTAAAGAAGCCACCAACGTGGTTTGCTGCTGTCAATGCTGTTCCTCCTGGTCCTTCCATTATTCGCTCACAAAATCCAGAAGTCAACATCACCGGCCAGTCTGCATCAGAACAGCAATTTATCCAGGCCAATCGACCGACCGTTCATACCAGTGTCCGACATAAGCAAAAGAATTTGAAAACAAAGGCACCAAAGCCACGCTCCATCGTTTATCCCGAAGACCGATTGAGACGCCAATTTTACAAGGACCATCCTTTTGAACTACAAAGACCAAAGCTTTTGGTCGAAACCACAGACGGCATTAACCGCACTGACTTTAGTCAGCTACTTCTACCAGGAATGAACCCAGCGCAAGTTGATGGTGAAGCGTAAGTTGGATTACCTACAGTGCAAAGCAAACACCTGTTCTTGAAACATACTCACAACCTTTCAAATTTTAGTGTTATTAAATACCAATTGCATCTGATGGTAACTGAAAATCTGACTGAACGACAGGCATATGCTAAGTCAACATCCGAGTTTTATGCTATACGAGCACAAGAAGAAGCTGAAAAGCGATTGGCACAATCAAAGATCACTAATGTCTTTGAAGCACTGGCTGCTAAGAAGCAAACTCAGAGAACTCTTCACCATGAGGAAAAAATCATTGCTGCCAACCGACAGAAAATGACTGAATAGACAAACCAAAACAGTGAATATATAGAACAGTTTGACAATCGTAATTTCTTCTCCATAAAAACATTATTGTAAACTTTCAAATTTGTCAATACGCCTACGTTTTGTCACCATACCCAAGGGGATAGGGTAAGATACATGAAAAATTATATAGCCGATGTAATCGGCATGATTATAAGTTGCAACAGGAAGTTACTCGCTACCAGCAGGTTCGTCAGGAGAGAGAGGAGTAGCATTCAATTTCGTCATCCTGGTCCTTCCATTGGTACTCAATCCCTTCTCTGGTTGATTAGGAGCAAGTCGTTGAACTCCCATCTCCTCTGCACGATCAATTGCAAGAGTGAGACGCTGTACGAGAAGTTGTTAGTGGGTTGTTCAGACGACAGCAGATGTTACAGCTACAACACTAACCAAAGTCAAACGGTACTCAAAGTCGTATTTGCCATACGAGATAGCTCTGTCCCAGAACGCTAGACTTTTTGATTTTTCGTCTAATCCCCAAGTAGTGACACCGGCTTCCCTGTAAAGGATAAAATTTCAGCGAAAGGCGTCTCAAATAGGCGACATTTTTACACCATAACGTACCAGCAGGCGAAGGGGACAATCCATTTCTCGTTTTTGTAGGCCATGTCATGGTCAATAATCCAATTCAGGTGGAGGATGCTGTCGCGATAATAATGCAAGGCATTGAGAATAGAAGCTTTAATGAGCAAGAGCGTGCCTCTTTGATCAAAGTAATTTGGCGGCGGGGTGCCAGGGGCAAGCTCTCTCATACGAATTTCATATTCTTGCTTCTCTCGATCCGCAATGCATTCCAGAGCCTTGTCTACATGCTTCAAGCAGTCATACAAGGTTTTCGTTTCCATCATACAGAACAAATTGTTGATGCAGAGGATTTCCAGTGCCTATAAAGTGATGTCAATAAGAGCACACTTGAAACAATGGTAGAGTTCACACTTACGGTCATGGTGAGGTCCATATCTTGGTATCCGCTTTCTTGGAAGGTTTCGACTTTTCGAATGGCATAGGCGTCAAGACCTGACATTTTGCTTCTGGCCTTAGCAGGCACCAAGCTTGGAACTTCAGCAAACGCCAAAATAGCATCCGTTCGTTCACCCAAAATTTCCAAGCAAGCGCCATACGCAAATTTGCAAAAAGCTTCAGACCAGTACTTCTCCTTTTGCAGTTCGCTAAAAGCAGTGGCAGCCTTTGTCCAGTCAGCAGACATTAAATAGTTGTAACATAACTCGTACTGACTCAACAATCTCACTTCCACCTCCGCCAGCTATGAAGGACGTAAGCATCAGCTAAAAGCATTCTCAGTGGCTTTTACTACACATCCTTTCAACTCACCTCTCCTTGTGCGATATCTTTTGCAAATTCGAATGACTGAGTAGCTAACGTTATGTTCTTGGTCAATCTTGAAGTATAGCCGGCAAAGAATAGGAAAAACGACGAGTTTGGATACGCTTGCTGTGACTCCAAGAGGATCTAAAGTGTTTTTTGATTCAATGTCATGCTCTGTACAATGACTTGTTTGGCATAGCTTAAAAAAATTACCTCAATGGCTGGCTGTATATTGTCGGCTGCAAGGACTTGAGGCGCAAATGTTGTCAATATAGAATAGTACGCCAGGAGCCTGTAATGTCATTTGAGTATCCTTGCCGTATCAGTTTGCATTAATATTTTTGATCAACCTACATTGATGCTGCCAAGGGAGCACGAACTCTCTTATGAGCTGCACACTCTCTCAGCATCGAGAGTCCGAGTGGTCGATCGGGAGTCCATCCAAAAGCCGCGACAACTTTGAGAACTTTCGGTGGCAGCATAGGCAGCAGAAGATGAATAGATCCAATGCTGCATTAAAAATAGAGTTGAATTTAGATCAATAGTTTGCATCAGAATGGTATGAAAAAAACAATGAAATTCCTACCCAAACTGAATACCAGATATCGTGTCTTCATCCAATAGCTTGTGAGCTTCTGACCCCATTTTTTTGTACTCAATCCAGGCTAAATTATAGCTCTTGTAGGCTGAAAACGCAAAAGGGTGTGAGAAGACTATTAAATTTTGTTTGGCATGAGACACCCAAAAAAAAAAAAACTTACATCGTTTGAGATTGAGAGCCCCTTTCATGTAGCTGACGATGCTTTCTTGGAGTAATTGTAAAATAGCAGTTTGCAGACAGCTTTCTGCGACTATCACATGTGCTCGCATGGTGCCATTGGATAAAAAGTCAGACTGAGATCGGGCTTCTTCTTGCATGTCTTGTTGAGTGGTTGGAGGTTGGCCATTGGGTAGGCCGGTACTAGTCATGTTGCGATAATAGGTAGAAAATACTTGAGAAAATGGCTTCTTTGTCGCGCTAATTTGTGCGTTGGCGATGGCGTATGCGTTGGCCAAAGTTTCCAGTGCCACATTTATATCATGTTCGCTTGCGCTCTAGTATAACCAAATCCGTTATTTAAGCTCGGTACCTGTTTCCCCCCAAATAACCGTTCCTTACCATTGCTGCAATCAAAAAGGCCATGCTGCCTAATCCAAGCGCATAGAGAGGATCAGTATCTGCTTTCTCCTCGAATAACTTTTTAGCCTGTGTGAAGCGGTTGTTGAAAAGATGATGTATTCCTCGTAACACCGGTTCGTCGGCAGCTTCCTGTTCCCGAGGCCCCAGCGTATTTGCTGCGATATTCTTGGCATTGATTTTGCTTGTCTTGATCGGGTTGGCGCTGAACGAGCTGGTCCTTTGAATAGGTGCTCCTGAGTTTGCTGATGACACTCGTGGGGCGCTTATCGCTACACTTTCCGCCAGTCTTTGCTCCAAAGAAGCCTCTTGACTTCGTTCTTGTTCACCTTGCTCCTGAGAGTGCGGTTGACTCTGATCTTCAGCACTGTCATTTGGAACTTGTAACATTGCTGGAGTACTCAACTGCGATTGTACGTGATTGGAGGGAATTGTGTCCGAAAGCTGCACTTCTCCTAGCTGATCCTCGATAGCTGACTCTGGGCTCGACACTTTGTCAGAGTGCACAGACGTCTCCGAAACTTTTGGACTCCCATAGCCTTCAGAGCCGCTATCAGGATTCGATTCTCCAGAATGTGGCATCTCGGCTGTCGACTTGGGCGATTGCTCAGAGGGTACATTGGTTTCTTGTTGCAAATTGTCCTCTTCAAGCATATTGGGAAGTTAACGTTAGAACAGTAAGAATGGCCTAGCTGAGTTTGATAAACTGAGCTCGGACAATTAGGGTTCGGTGAATGGGACACTGGTTGGTTGGAGAGCAAAAAGAAGTGTGCCCACACGTCAGACCAGTGTAAGAAGATGTCACATGGAACACCAATGTTGTAACATGTTTGTTGTTTTTTTTTTTTGTAGTTTTTATTAAGAAAGAAATGAGAGGTTGGTTGGGATTTTTTTTTGGGAGATTTCAATAGTTTAAGAAAGCGGTCTGTCGCTCGGCAACGTGTTTTTCCCCGTAATTGAATGGAGATTTTAGCGTTCCCTTCGAGATCCTCGATCGAATCTATCTCTTGAACGATCTCTTCCTCTTCCACCGTACCGATCTCTATCTTCCCTGTCACGGTAACCACGAGGACTTCTGCTGCGAGATCTGCTACCCCTTCCTCGTCTATCGTTGAATCCTTGATTTGATCGTGGAGGATTGCCGTTATAACGGCTATAGCCATGCGAGCTACTGCCACCTCGATCTTTGTATCGATCAGAGCCACCAGCAGATGAACCGTTTCGGCCGGATTGGCGAGCGTTGTGATCAGGTGCGCCAGATCGTGTACTTCCAAGTCCACCACCCAGTCGACGAGGTTTCCAGCCTTTCACAGTTCTTCCACGTTCAACGTCGACAAGTACTCGACGACCATCTAATTTTAATCCATCCGCATCCTTATAAGCCGCTGCATGGACGAAAAGTTAACATTCCATGTAAGACAATTGTAGTATGCGTGCTAAGCAGCCAAAAAAAAAAAAAAGTATTACCTCGCATGTCTTTCTCCCTCTCAAATTCAATGAAGGCATAGCCTTTTGATTTGCCGTCTATATCTCGGACAAGGCGAATCTAGAAGAACAAATTGTTGTAAGCGAGAATGTAGGTTGAAGAGGCAAGTTGATATAAAAAGTGTGAGTACATTTTTGATAGGTCCATATGTATCAAATTCGCGCATCAAGTCATCTTCAGTCAAGTTATAGCTTAAGCGTGAAACGAAAAGGACACAGAACGGGTCTCCTATGATTTTTTCGTCCGATTCTGGGTTCCCTGTAGAACAAATGATGGTTAGGCGATGGTCCAATGTACTGAAACGAGACAGGACACGAAAAAATCACTGACAGGTTGCCAAACCCTTCTCGACTGCTTCTGCCGCAGCTTTCTTCTTGGCTTCCATCTAATTGTTTATGAACATGTTAGTGAAGAAATGAAAATAGTGTAACACATTTCAGCATCCAACTTGAATCTTCACCTTCTCCTTTTTTCTTTCTGCTATGCTCTTCCATGGTACATAGTCTGAATCGTAGCTCTTGAGCATATCGGTATATTGCGCAATGCCACTGATCTGTAGACCTTTCCTTTTGCTGGGATCTTTGTCTAATGGTGGTATATATGGAAGAGGTGGACGTGGCGCGAATAGCTTTAACAGATTGGGAGGTAGCTTGTCCGTCATGTTGGATGGCTAAGCTTTTTGTGAATGTAAGCTTGAGATCTTGCTGTTCAAACTTCAAAACAGGGAAAATTCACGATGAATCCCATACTTCACGTGACCTGACTTTTTTTTGTTGCAGTTGTTGCTGACAACCTTTATCAACCTTGTTGCGACATTCTAAATCTTTTGCAGAGTGCAGCAGTTCATGAAGTCTGTACAGTATGGAGTAACACCACCGGTGTCAGAGGCGCTCCCGACGCAAAGAGAGTTAGAACTCAATGAAGCTCTAACCGACGTATTAGCGCGAGAAGGAATGATTGAATCAGAGAAGAAAGCACAACTCAGGTATTGTGTCCACATCCCTGGCGTATCGCTAAATTCGGACCAATGCTAATAACTGACTTGATGAAAATAGAAAAACAGTGTTATTCGAACTTGATATGATTATAAACGAATTTGTTTATGCTGTCACAGCCAAACTTACGAATTCTGAACAACTGGCAAGAAATACAGCTGCTAAACTTTTCACCTATGGTAGCTATCGATTAGGTGCGCACACGGACGAAAGCGATATAGATACTTTGTGTGTTTGCCCGCAACACATTACGCAAAAAATCTTTTTTCATTCGTTGCCGCCAATCCTACAGAAACATGAAGGAGTACAGGAACTCACGGTAACTGAAACTATAGATGTTGAGTAAGCAAGCAATGTGATTTTTTCTAACGATTTTATCATTGAACGCTAGACTGTGACTTCAGCATTTGTACCTGTAATCAAAATGATTTTCCATGGAATTCATGTATGGACTTTTTTTGTTTTTTCTACCAGGTGGTGTGTGATAACATTCATCTGACTTGTCTGTAATTTAGATTGATCTCATATACGCAAGACTCTGGCAGCCTACTGTTCCAGCTAATCTGGATTTATCAGATGAACGTACAATGCAGCAAATTGACGAATCCTGTGTACGTACGGCCAACGGACCAAGAACAGCCACCGAAATCCTGTCACTTGTTCCCAATGTTGAAACATTTTGCATGGCATTGAAGTGCATTAAACTTTGGGCGAAACGAAGGGCTATATATTCCAACGCAATCGGTTATTTCGGAGGAGTAGCCTGGGCTATACTTGTTGCGAGAGTTTGCCAGCTATATCCAAATGGTTGTCCGGCCACAATTATATCGCGCTTCTTTAGAATATTCTTTACGTGGTCATGGCCAAGTCCAGTGGTCCTAAAATATCTTGTAAAAGGAAGGGATGCATGGGATTCCAAGGTAATTGGTTACTGAAGTTTGATTGAGAGTATCTGATCCATGTGCTTACCACGACAATTCACAGTCGAATAAGCATCACATCATGCCGATCCTGACTCCCGCATACCCAGCCATGTGTTCAACGCATAATGTTTCTTACAGCACCAAAAAAATACTGCTAGCCGAACTCAACCGAGCTTCTAAAATTGTTGATACTATTATTCTTGGAACTGGAAGCTGGCAAGATCTTTTTATGGAACACGACTTTTTCAAGCTCTACAAATATTACATTCGAGTCAGTTTTTGCTCAAGCGAACAGAATGCTCACATGGCATGGCAAGTGTATACAAAAGCATACCATCCTCTAGTGTTGTATCCTGTAATTTACCAAATTGCTCTAAAGGTGTGGTAGAATGGAATCCCGATTACGCAAGCTGATCACCTCTCTGGAAGTCATGCCTCAGATTTTGATTGCACATCCATTGTGTAATAGGATCGATGAAACTTATGATGATCTTTCAAACGATGAAATTCAGGATGTTGCATTTAATGATACCACTCCTAACGAGTTTTCCAGATATCCTAGCAACAATGGCCATGATCTAGATCATGAAAAATCCCTCTCACACGACAAATTCTACGTCACCAAGTACTACATAGGACTATTACCAGCACACGGTAATGTTTAAACCTTTAATAAGCTTTTTCTGTTGAAATGACTGGAGCGGTGATAGCCTAATGTAATGAGGAATTGAATTTAAAGGCACCAAAATAATTGACGTAGACCGACAAATGAAAGCATTTATTCGAACGGAAGGCTACACTTTCAAGAGTTTTGATCAGCGTAAAATGGGATTTACGGCGAAATTAATGAGAAGGTTTGATACTCGCAATTGAACGCTTATTATAATATAATCCTCTCTTCAAGTTGAAATGGACTGACTTGGCTTATTCAGATCCAATTTACCCGGTGCGGTGTTAGAATATAGCAAGGAAGCGACAACAGGCTTGAAACGAACGAGATCCCAGGTGGGGAAATATTGACTTTCTCAATGAAAGGTGTTTGAGCAGCAGATGATAATGAAGTTCTTATAGGCGGACTTGGAGGAACTCCAGAGCGAATCAAGCAGCAGCGGATGAAAGTAAATAAATAAAACGGTGAGGATACCCACACACTATAGAAAGTAATATAGTAGTAATGTACAGTCAAAATAAACTTGCAAAGAGCATCTCTGGTCAGTCAGTCTGAGATATCTTTCCTGCATTGAATTGAATACCTCGGTTTGAAAATATTTTAACTCAGCCCTGGCAAAAATACGGTTACATCGTGGGAATTGGCATGAGGGGTGCCACTCTCTGTTCCTCTTGTTGCTGTCATGAGCTGGAAACACTCTACGAGCTTGGCTGCTGTCAAGCGCTCCATTAGAGTAGGCTGTCTTTCTATTGTTACTTAACTTTCCTCCCTATTGTTACTCACTATCACCCTCAGGCATACTCAGTGAAGGTTCCGCCGAAAGTCCCATTGCATGCTGAATGGGCTGCAATGGCACAGAAGGAGCTGAAAGGCAAAGACCCCGAGGAAAAATTGACTTGGCACACCCCAGAGGTACGAAAGTTGTCGGCTATGTATCCTGCAACAGGATCTTCTACCCTTGGCCCAGTATTAACGCGCTTCCCTACCATCAGGGCTTGGACGTCAAACCCGTCTATACTAAAAGTGATACTGCAGACATTGAAGAAGAGATTCCGGGTAAATTTCCATATACCAGAGGCCCTTATGCATCCATGTACACATCCCGTCCATGGACTATCCGACAGGTAAGGTGTAGCTTCGGTATAGCAACCATCACGCAATCGCGTCGTAACTTTATGTTCTATTGAAAGTATGCCGGATTCAGTACGGTAGAGGAATCCAATCGGTTCTATCGCAAAAACTTGGCTGCAGGACAGCAAGGTCTATCGGTTGCTTTTGATCTTGCAACTCATAGAGGGTATGTGTGTTCTTTGTCGTATGCAAGGTCAAAGGACCAGCTAATCATCAGTACGTGCTCATTTTCACAGATATGATTCAGATCATCCTCGCGTTGTTGGTGATGTTGGTATGGCGGGTGTGGCCATTGATTCTGTTGAGGATATGAAGGTAAGCGGGTATTATCTAAATTTGTATCGTCTGACTCAACCGAAATTGACCTTGTTTGTCCAACCACCGCTTTTCTACCCCAGATTTTATTTGATGGCATTCCGCTGAACAAAATGTCAGTGTCTATGACTATGAACGGCGCAGTACTTCCTATCCTAGCTATGTACATTGTAGCAGGCTTAGAGCAAGGTGCAGAGTTGAAAGAGTTATCGGGTACCATTCAGAATGATATTCTAAAGGAATTTATGGTCCGCAACACTTTCATCTATCCACCCCTTCCATCCATGCGCTTGATCGGTGATATCTTTTCGTTCACCGCACAGGTACGTTGCGAACTTTACATCAGATATACGGAAGGACTACCTCTAAGCAATGAGAATTCTGTCCACCACAGAACATGCCAAAGTACAACTCTATCTCGATTTCTGGTTATCACATGCAAGAAGCTGGTGCTGACAATGTTTTGGAAATGGCTTTCACCATCGCTGATGGATTGGAGTACATCAGAACAGGTAACACTGATGAATCAGATATGAAGTTGCTGTCTTGGCCATGTCATATTCACTTAAAGTACGGTATAGGTATGAAGGCTGGCATGACAGTGGATCAATTTGCCCCAAGACTTTCGTTCTTCTGGGCCATCGGTATGAACTTTTACATGGTAAGGTTTATTATATTTTGCGGAGAATGCCACTCCACACCGAGGCGTTTCTGACATTCATTTGCCGAAATCTAAAGGAAATTGCCAAAATGCGCGCTGCTCGACGTCTCTGGGCTCATATGGTGAAGGAAAAATTCGACCCCAAATCTCAAAAATCTCTTCTTCTTCGAACACATTGTCAGACTAGTGGTTGGTCACTTACAGAACAGGTTAGTATTATTTCGAGCGGTCTATATGTGATGACCAAGCCCTGTCTTACCTTACTATCCATAGGATCCTTACAATAATGTCATCCGTACCACCATTGAAGCAATGGCTGCAACCCTCGGTGGAACGCAGTCGTTGCACACCAACTCGTTCGATGAAGCTATTGGTCTACCTACTGAGTTCAGTGCACGCATTGCCAGAAATACCCAATTGATTTTGCAAGAGGAGGCTATGATTCCCAAGGTGGCTGATCCTTGGGGTGGATCTTATATGATGGAAAGCATGACAAATCAGATGTATGACGCTGCGCGTGCCATTGTTGAGGAGGTTGAAGCCATGGGTGGTATGGCCAAGGCTGTCGACAGTGGTATGCCTAAGCTGAGAATCGAAGAAAGTGCTGCTAAGCGACAGGCCAGAATCGACTCCAACCAAGGTATGCCTCTATGACTATTGATATATACCATTTTCTATGTGTGTGTTCTGACGTTGTATGTTCATCTCTGCAGAGGTTATCGTTGGTGTTAACAAGTACCGTTTGGAAAAGGAGGATGCCATTGACGTTTTAGCTATTGACAATACCGCTGTCAGAACATCTCAGGTACGGCCAGCCTTTGAAAACTACTACTACATATGCTGTTATCTGACTACTAACAATGCTTGTGGGGCTACTATAGATTAATCGTATCAACAAGATCCGTGAAACGCGTGACGCACAAAAAGTAAAGGAATGCCTTGAAGCTTTAGAGCAAAGCGCAAAGACAAATGAAGGCAACTTGCTTGCTCTTTCTATCGAGGTCAGTAAACGTGTTTTTAGTAGTTGTTGTCTGTTTCTTTCTTCCAGTCAATGTTATTCTGACATATTGATAAATTTGAAAAATAGGCTGCCAAGCAACGATGCACAGTTGGAGAAATTTCAGATGCTTTGGAAAAGGTCTGGGGTCGCCACATGCCTGCTACACGAGTTGTATCCGGTGCATACAGAAGCGAGTATGGTGACCATGACGACGTTAACCAAACCCTCAAGCTAGTGGATCTGTTCACTAAGAATCAAGGTCGTCGTCCTCGTATGCTCGTGGCCAAAATGGGACAGGATGGCCATGATCGTGGCGCTAAGGTCATCGCTTCTGGATTTGCCGATCTAGGTTTTGATGTTGATGTTGGTCCTCTCTTCCAGGTAAGCAAACATCTCACCAAATGATATGGGGGGGGGTTATGTTCGGCTATGCTAACATACAATAAAGACCCCTGCAGAAGTAGCTCGTCAGGCTATTGATGCTGATGTTCACGTCGTTGGTATCTCTTCACAAGCTGCTGGTCACAAGACTCTTGTACCTGCACTGGTCGAAGAATTGAAGAAGCTTGGAGCCACCGATAAGTTGATTGTCTGCGGTGGTGTTATTCCTCAGCAGGATTATGCCTTTTTGCGCAATGCTGGAGTCAGCGCCATTTTCGGCCCCGGTAAGGCTTTCCTTCCATCTGAATTGATTGTCCTACTGTTATGCTAATATGTATTCTCCGAAAATATAGGAACAAGAATCCCTGTAGCTGCACAAGAAGTCGTACAAAAAATTGAACAAGCACTTGACAATGACAAATAGATAGAGACAGAAGGCAAATTTATAACCTCGTAATTCCTGAATAAACTGCGTTTTATTATATCGGTTGCTTTGTCTCAGTGTTGATGCTATGTGTATTACTTGGAGGCAATGCTTCTTGCAAGTTCCACCAAAGATCTTGTCGGGCGACCTGGGTTCTAGTTGTTAATAAAGGGCAGGCAAACGTCTCGATGCAGGTACGGTCAGACAACTTACCACTCATTCCTTTGACATGGTATCCATTACTATGCTTGGAATCCATTACTAATCGAGAAGGGTTAATGTTACCATATTGCTCGTATAACTTGATAAGTAAAACCATCTAACATACCACCAGCGATATCTATGTGGGCCCAGGCAATCTTCTCTTCATTTTCGGCTTGTTCAACAGCATCATCAAGCTCTGGGTTTCCGCTGACATTGGGAATAGCATTCTCGATGCCGCTCACAAATTGCTTAAGGAAAATAGCTGCTGAGCATGCGCCTCCGGACCTACCCAAGCCAAGATTGTTGAGATCTGCAACGCTTGAGCTGGTCATTTCCTCCAGGTAAGCGTCGTTCAAAGGCATTCTATGTGGCATTATGGATCAGTTATCAAGTCAATTTCACAAAACAAAAGTTTGGCCTTAAACAAGGTTACCTCCAGAATGGGTCTGACATAAATTGACCAGCAGCATCAAGCTGCTTCCAGAAGTTATCAGAGTTGGTGAATACACCAGCAAAAGCATTACCAAGGGCAACATCCATGGCACCAGTCAGTGTAGCGAGGTCGATGATGCTATGAGGTTTGTGTTGAGAGCTCAAATAGTACAATGCGTCCGCCTAACAGGATGTTAGTTCCAATATCGGTTTGAGAATCGAACATACAGACTTGTGCTCTAAACTTACCAGAATCAATCGGCCTTCAGCGTCAGTGTCGATGACCTCAATGGATTTACCGTTCATGGCCTTGATAACATCTCCTACAAAATTGTGAAAACGGTTGAGATACATTTCTCACATTTTTATATTATAGCGCCATTTAGCGTACCTGGCTTTGTTGCTCTTCCTGATGGCATGTTTTCGCACAAAGGAGTGACAGCAGTGACGTTGAGTGGTAGACCAAGTTTGCAAATACCATACAAAGCGCCGGCCACGGTTGCAGCTCCACCCATATCACCCTTCATTAGTGCCATGTTGTTTGAGGGTTTGATAGAAATACCTCCACTAAAAATATATGGTCAATATGGTACAAGAAAATGTGAAGGATGATGATAGCATGAAAGCTTACGAGTCAAAAGTGACACCCTTTCCGACAAGACCGAGTGGTGCATCTCCTTCTTTTCCGCCCTTATACTGAATCTCCAAAAAGCGAAGTGGTTCCTCACTGTTCATGAATCGAATTAGACATATGTTGACTTCACAACTCTTTCGCTGCTAGTCAAACATTTATACATACCTTCCCTTTGCCACACCAATAAGAGAATTCATGCCTTGTCTAGAAGCCCACTCTTCATCTCTGACAATAACTTCGACCTTTTCCAGGCCAGCAAGTAAGTATGCAATTTCTTCAGCAAAGATTTTGGGGGTCATCAAGTTTGCTGGTGTTTCCATGAGCGAGCGAGCCAAATTTTGAGATGCACCATATATCTGACCTGTTTCCCAGGTCAAGAAAGGATCAACATTCTCAATCGTTTCCAAAAACGGACCAATGTCTACGACAGGCTTTCTGCTTTTTGGGTTTTTCAATCGATCAAACGAATGAGTTGCCAAGGTAGCACCTTCAGCTGCACCATGCGCACTGGTGCTGATATCGATGCCAATGCTCTGAACGTCCTGATTGAGAAGGGCTTTCACACCAATTGCAGCCTAAACACTATAATTAATAAAAGCTAACCTCATAGGATAGTTACTGAGGAAAAGGTGGCAAACTTACCGCCGTTCTAGCAGCGTCTAAGCGTTTGCCTTCCAAGTTGTCACCTTGATTGAGCTGTTTACGATCGCCGAGATTGACAATTGCAACCTGCTTGACACCACCAACATTGTAAAGAACTCGAACATCGCCGGCCTTCTTGAAGTTAGAAACGCTCAGCTGTTCTAGAATAGTGCTTCGCGTAGACTGGGAAATAAGTTGGCTCTCTGCTAAGGACAATCGTCCGCTATCCGAAGAAGCATTCAGCACAATGGCATCGTAGCCCTGAGCATTGGTGAACAAGCGCACTTGTCCAATATTGCGAGGGCGTCGCCATGCGTAGCGCGTTGCTGTCCTTAGAGCAAGCATTGTGGAATAGGAAAGCAAAGCGAGCAGGGTCTGGAGGGTCAGTGACTCGTTTTCGTGACTTTCGGAGGAGTCGTTGGTTTAAAAAACCGCGCTCAGTTATTGAAGGATCATAAACTCTTTGTATGCGCTACGGGAGTGTTGGTGCTATATCGTTCAACAGTGATAAAAAGCCATGCTGGAGAAGTTAATCTTTCGTGTATACGCCAGGTATACTCACGTCAACGATATTAAAAAAGAAATAGAAGGAACGCTAAAAACATATTAGAAACGGGAGTATCAAATAACTCAAGGCGCAATATAAGAGTTCATCAAAACGTAATGGATAAAATAAAGTCAACCCATTCGAAGCCGTCTCGACCGCTGTATCGATATGGGAGTGTCATTCATCAAGGATAATTCACAAATCCCACACAGAAGTCCTCTATAGAAGGCATATTGTTCGCTTTATTGCTTTAAGTGACATATGAGTTTATTCAGTGACTCTGCGGCATCGCAAGTGCTAACCAGAATACATTTAAGGATCCGATGAGTAGATAGTTTTACACTTGGTTTCTTTGCCGCCAATCTTTTTGCAGCAAGACGAAAATGCGTTGAGTTTAGCATCGGTGTGAGGCAAGGCGCAAGAATTCAAGCCATCAAAAACGCCTTTAAGCTCAGAGCAACAACCGTAGTCAAAATCCGGCTGGAAACATCCACAAAGGTAATGAGGGTTGGAGACTGTTGCAGCATAAGCAGAAGCAGCAAAAGTAGCCAGAACAGTGATGGTGAGAGCCTTAACCATTTTGTAACTGCAATTTCATAGTAACAATGTGAGAACAGTGAGAAGTGATGTAACTTTGTATTGTATAGCTTACCTTGGTGTGTGTTGGAGATATTGGAACTCCTGTTTCCTGACTCTGTCTTTTATAGACACGCAGCAATGAGACTTTGAAACACACTCCCGTACCAAACATGCTAATTGTGGGGCTCAACCTGGGAAATCATTCCCTCTGTACTTACCCTGCAGGTTAGTTTGAAAGCAAATTTGCGGTTGCCAGAGTGACAATTTGGCGACATGATGAATATCGAATTGTGTGTCGATAGTGCATGAGCTTGAGTGCATTATTATGAAGGGATATGTTCATTTTCAATCAACGAGTGCCTTTGGATAAGTTCGCCTACGCTTCGTGGAGGACCCCTTCCCATCTAAAAATATTTCAAAATTGGGACTAACAATTCTTGTCAGCATTGCAGGAATTAAATTTAGCAAGGTTTCTATTCTACGATGCAACGGCAACAACAATATTACCATGTATGTATAAAATAGTGTGTCTCAAGGTGTCTGCAACTGACTTGGGAGTACACAGCCGCCTAACTTCGTGACAATTTGCATAATGTACTGCCCTGAGAATAGACCAAGGACATCTGCCGTTTTGGGCGTATTTTGCCCGTAAGCGACTTCTTTGGCCATGCTTTTCAAAGTATCACCAGAATTATAAGATTCAAATGATGTGTACGCAACACATCCATGTGGATCATTTGATTGAATAACGGTTATCAACTTTAGTGAGAGTAACCTCTATAAAACCTTCGCTATCCAGTAACTACAGATGATAGCTTTACAGGCATGGCCACACTTGGCGAGTCATAACGTCTTGTCTATGAGCACTCATCATGTGTTTGGCGCAGCAGTAGGATGAAAAGAATGCGATGTAGCACAAAAAAATGATAGCAGTCTCTCACAATCAGAAAGTTATTATTATTAAAGCTATTTTAAGCAACCCAAGAGTATACCGAGGTTTGGTATAGCTGACGTACTGTCTTGTCCCAAGGAGCTGAATGCTCCCGGACGTATATCGTTTTATTTTTTACAAGTGGTGTTCTTGCTGCTTATGGAGGAGATGCTTCTACTATCGAAAGTTGTAACTAAGCTACAAATCGGTGAAGATGTCTCGGTATAATTCTCTTTGCTTTGAAGTCGACATTGTACCATCAAATTTGATAGCATTCTATGTTATAGCTGTATTATTTTGATAGGCCGATCTGCACACTCTTGCTACAGATATCTGGCGTTACCTACTGTGTCGCGCATTTCATCTCATATTGCAAACGGTGATCGTCATGGAGCGACAACGCCTACATGAATGAATGTAGTCAATACTTGTTTGTAGGGAATATTCGCGGTGAAATTGCATTTTGTTGACGAACGTTCATCATCGAACTGATGAATAGACCCTTTGATGTACTATCAAAAATAAAAATTTCTTTATATTTTAAGAAGGGAACAGTAAGGATTGGAAGAGTGTAGCCAGTAGACTTCTTGGAACTTACTTTTCTAGATGAATTGAGTGATTAATGAGGTTACAAACCGATAAGCCTGTCCTTATGCGTTCTACCATACCTCAGTTTTGAAAAGACTGAGAACAGCTGAAAAATTTAAAAAACCCATCTTTATCCCCTGTGGCTCCGCAAATTATAAGTAAAAAGTTAAGTCTAGTAACTTGATTTGGTTGACTGACATGCTCCGAGCCATTACAGCCAGTAACTTGCGATCCACACGGATCCCGGTGCGACCAACTGGAAAGTATATAACCAAGGTATGCCACTTGTTCTAGTGTAAAACACAGTGGGCGAATTGATTAAACAAGTTGCCACTACAGAGATTGCAGACAACCAATGCCGACGGCAAGAAATCACGGACTGGCCAGGTAGTAACTGGTATCTTTTTGGCTGGTTCTGTCGTAGCGGTATCGTACTGCGGGGCAGTCTACTACTCTTTAGGCGATCAAACCTTTCGACAAACATTCGTTCAACATGTACCTGGCGCGCAATCAGCGGTTCAGTTTGCCGAGCACTTGACGCAACAAGCCGATACTTCTAGCGGTTCTTCAGTATCACTGAAGCAACAAGCAGAAGAGTATAAAGAGATAATGACAGAGAAGGTCAAAAGTCTTACTTCAGACAGCTATGAGTATCTTCATGACGCCTACGCCAAATTGACTGGTCAAACAGAGCCTCCTAAATTATCCTCACAAATGCCTACCTTGCCGACTGGAGAGGATAAAGAAAACATAGAACAGACTATTCCCAGACGGAAAAAGCGAACGGAGTCACTCAATGGCAAAGAGAAGCTTCCAGCAATTTCTAAGGCGGACAACCTGACCAACGCCGAATCAGCTCAGCTGGGTACATCCAATTTGGAGGAGCAGCCTGTGGACATTGTACGCATAGTACCGGACGTAGCCATGGAACCCATCATTCTCTCCGATATCACACTAAACCACCATGATATTGAAAGAATACAGCGCGTTTTTGGAGATATTACACAGCTACTGAATGAGTCAAAACTTTCAGACGATGGCCGAGGAGCAATGGGGGATGCGGAGGAACAGCTCTTAGAGATAAACGAAAAGCTTAACCGGATATACGAACAGCACCAAGATGTATTGGATGGAGCTCGGCGCACATCCGAGAGACTCGAAGCTTTAGGTCATATTTTTAACATGGTCCAGGACGGCTATAACGAAAAGATCTACGTGGCTCAAAAGTACACAGAAGGGCAAGTTGGAGAGAAGGAAAGAGAGTTGTCTGATATATTCTACGAAGAGAGAGCAGCTATGGTTGCAGAATTTAATGCCAAGCTGACCAAGCAAATAGATGAAGAGCGACAAAAGTTCATGATAGAGAAATCAGCTCAAATGGCGGATCAAAAAGAGACATTGGACAAATCATATACTCGCCAAGTTCAGAACAAAGTGGAAGTCGAAGGAGGTGGCCGTTTAGGAGGATTGGACAACCTGGTAGCTCGTCTGGCTGTTCTCGAAAAGCACGCCTATGAAACTGCATTGTTGATCGACAATGCCAGCTATTCACACCGATTGACTGTGGCTATCTCAGCTCTCGATAAAGCCACTGACAAAGGATGTATGCGATCCTTTTCACATGAACTTTCGGCATTGCGAAAGTTAGCAAGTACGGCCACTGGCGCAGACAAGGAGCTGATGGAGACTGTTCTAGATAGCGTTCCTCACGAGCTTGAGTTTGAAGGCGTACAGTCTATTTCAGAACTGCGGGCAAGATTTAATTATCTTGCTGACGAGGTGCGACAGTCATCGCTGATTTCGGAAAATGGAGGCATATTCTCCCATATGATATCGATCACTCTCAGCAAGCTTATGTTCAGAAAGCATGGACTTGTTTCTGGAGAAGATATCGAAGCCCGCTTAGCTCGTGCAGAGTATCATTTGAGAGAAAATGATTTGGACAGCGCAGCAAGAGAATTAAATCAGCTAACCGGCTGGCCCAAGAAGTTGGCAAGTGGATGGGTCGCTGATGCCAGAAAGCGACTGGAAGTGAAGCAAGTCATCAAGGTATGTATTGCTCAGGAAAGTCAATATAGTGATCAATTGTAACTAAACGGACTGGTAACTTCTTGCAGATTGTTGAGGCCGAAGTTGCCATCTCAAACCTTGCAAATCTTAGTACATAATTGGCATTTATAGAATTACATTTTTTATTTCTTCGTTTTTGTTAAAATGCTTTAAGCAAAGCTTAATTGACTTCTATCCTGCTGCGAGTGATTCCGGATGGACCCGATGCCAATATGTAACTGTCATCACCAACTGATATCTGGGTGATACCATACGATTTTAGCTGTAATAGAAGGGACCAGTTTATTAAGAAGCATTTCCAACGAGAGCGGAAGGGATACTGTGTTGTTTACTTACGGGTATCTTGGTGAATCCAGATGATAAAAATCGATTCTTCGGCTGTGCTTCAATTGTTTGTCGCAGCTTGAAGGTGTTGACATCCCAAATCTAAACAAACAACCATTATTATCTAGGTCAAAATATACGCCTAACAATCGCTAGTTATTTACCTTCATGTCGCCTTCTATAGACCCGGTTATCAATAAACCATCTTCCGAATCCAATGTCATGGACCTAATCCTTGACTGATGGCCTTGGAACGTGTGCATGATTGTTCGCTGACGTACATCAGTCACGACTAGAGGAAGCAATAAGAATTAAGTTATAGCTTCTCTGAAGCAAGCGACGATGAAGAGATGATCAGTTACTTACCAATTTCTCCACTTTTTCCTCCTGAAAACAACAGTTGAGAAGGTGAACAATACGATACAGCGTAAGCACCAAGCTCATGTGCAGGTATAGCTAGCAGAAGGCCAGGTTAATACGATTGAAATTGATATAAAGATGTAATTGCTCTGGTACATGATGCTTACAGCATATCAAAGATTGTTGTGGAGGTAACAATGTGTCCCACAGGCAGACATGCTGCTTACTGGATACACATAGCGATACATTAGCTTTCCATATACGCCATGCGTTGAAATCAGGTGTAGCAGCACTTACTTTCTGGCAAGGGCCGATGAAGTGCCTACAGATGCTATTAAACTACTAGAGTCCAAGAATGTAAAATCTCTGGTTGCTTTTGAGTGACAGTTCCAGGTCTGAACAGCAGATTATATGGTTATTATAAAGCAGCCCATGCAATACCGAATCATAAAAGTATACCAACCCAGTACGGTTTGCTAGCTTGCGAGCTTGTGTCAAATCGCCAAAGACAAAGATTTCCTTTCATATCTCCAGCTCCAAACTTTTGACCAAATCTATCAAAGTGCACTCTAGAATTCGGCGGTCGTTAGATGGGTAGGTATCGATGGGTTTCTCTCTGTTTCATATTTACCTGGACGTTTTAGCATGGCAGCCATAGTAGTTTGCAACAGCTCGGTCATGGCCATACTGCCATATGACAGCACTTGGCTTTCCATCCGCGGGGTCACAACCAACCACGTCTAAAGCAAGAGAACCTAATTTAGACGACATTTCATTTCAAAACGAGTGATCGTGTACTTACAGAAAGGAAATTGGGGGTGACTTTCTGCGGATGTTGCAGCTGTTTTTCGACGTAGCGACACCTAAGCAATAGTAGAGTTAGAAAGAATAGCATTTTTGGCGTCTGCATAACAGGTTACTTACAGAGCGTTCATATGCGTCCAGCTCATGGCTATTATCTCCTCCAAAAGGCGATGGGAATCGATAACCAACTGGATCAGCATTGTCCTTGACTATGATATATGTCCAAAATTAGCCTCAATGGCTATATATACAGCCCACAGAAAATATCGCTTACCATTCAGTTTCAATGTTCGCTTAAATGTCTCTTGCAAGTTGTCAAAACTGGACGATCTGATCATCTTCTCACCGGTTGTATCGTCCTGGAAAAATTTGGCCACGGGTGTTGCCGCTCTACTATGTTGAGCATGCTGATCTTTTTTCTTGCCTTGCTTGCGATTATCTACACTGTCAGTCAGAGAATGTCTGTCCGCTCCCATCTCGTCGTCTGTATCTAGATCAGTATGCTCTAGTTGTAGCTGTGTGGAGGCGGATGATGAAGAACCGGTTCTGCTCATCTTTTGAGATAGAAATGCGTCATTACTCTTTCCAGTATCTACTGATGGATGTATGACAATACAACACATACCTTTCCGGGCTGAGGACCAGCCTGAAGAGCTTTATCCAAATCTATTTCCTTGACTTCCGTTCCAGTGCATACCGCAAGAATGTTGTCTCCAACCTTAGGGTGATCATGTAAATATCTCATATCAGATTTTCAGGGCAAAATTCGGATAAATTACCTTATTCTTGCAAAAGCCTCCAACTGTTGACGTAGACTTATAGATAGCCTCACAGTCGCTCACTGGGTTAACAACGAATGTGTTTATGCGTACATTCTTCCAAGTGAAGTATAGTATTAGCCATCATGGATCCTAAGCATATTCAGTCGTCAGCTCAATTTACCTGATTGAATTGTAGGAAAGGCAGCAATTTGTATTCGGGCAAAATTGTAGTCAGTGAATACCAAAAGCGTTTCTCTCTTGTGCTCTTGAATTGTTTGACAGCGTTGCCTAGATATGCAGAGCGTAAGTATGACAATTCAACATATGAGATCCAACCACACCGCTTATAAACGTACGCCGTGAGATATCGTCTCCCAACATTGTCATGGCTATTTTTTTCAAATCGCCTGCTCTCTGTGCCAAAGGATCCAGTAAGCCAGCTACCGCAAATGTGGTAACATCATCTGTTCACGATGAATTAGAATATACTCTAGATAGATTTCACCATAAACAACAAATGATAAATCACTGACCGGAAAACTGGATATCTGAGTTGCCTAAAGTTGACTCCAAAACATTCATACTTAGTTGCAAGGAAGCTAGCTCTAACAGCGTCGATGCTAAAGAGCTGCTTGGTTGAGCATCGAATGTAAACTGGTCTTCATTAAGGTCATACACTCGGAAGCTGTCATCTGAAAAGTACTCGTAATCTTCAGGTTCCATCTCAATCTACAAAAGTAATGTGAGTAAAGACAGCAAGTTCTATTTGTACCATGATATACATACCAACTTGATGTCTCCACTAAGACATTTGTGAATTACGTTTGATATTTCGTTCTTATCCTTGCTGATATTGCATAACAACCCTTTCATCTCTGACAGGAATCCCCAGGCTTGTTCATAGTAGCGGCGTCGTAGAGCAGTTACTAGAATGGCAGTAAAGCTTGCTAGTAAGATTTTGGTTTTTTTCGAATCCGCCGAAGGAACAAATGCACTCGTCACATTGCCCCACACAGGGTAAGTTGATAGAGAGTCCCTAATGTAACGTCAGTATAGCCGTCTTCGAACATAAATGATCATATAATACTGACCTTGCCCACTTTTCTACATATAAAATACCAGATAAGGTCAAATGTTGATGCGTGAAAGCGAGCCATAGAAGCTCGTTAGACCCGCCTTCGATAGCATGCATGAAGCGAACACTATCATTGCTCTCTAAGATCTCTTTATCCAAAACCCGCACAGCTATGCCGAAGGCATCGGTTTCCACGCTCTTGGTAATAAGCAGGTTTCGAAAGTCGCTTTCAGAGATTTTCACCGAACTGGCCAGTTCCATGAACTGAGACCTTACTTTAAGCACGTACTTTTTGAAATATGGATCTTCAGCAAGGGCAGATGACATCTCGCTGTCACCGGAAAGTAAAGCTACAGAATGTAATACCAACTATAACAGAGTTAGTACAACTGGAGCCTCATGAATGTAGATAGTATGAAAGCTTACCTGTAGCATTTGCACTACCAAGCTTCCTTTGTAGACATATAAGTTTTCATCATCTAGTAAGTTGACAGATGAATTGATTTCATCTTCTTTGGGCGAGATGGGAGAAGAACTTGTATCAATGCTTGCTGTTGTGTCGTTGTTAGCGGGAATGAAGTCAGCAAAGATGTCTCTGGTGGTAGACTTGTTTGAAGCAAAGATATCTTCATCATCTCCAAATAAATCCTGGGCTCTGCTAAGTTGAGCTGGCTCATCCGCAAACAGGTCCACCGCTTTTGCTTGCTTGGAGCCACTGGCAAAAGGATTGGAATCATCATCGTCACCGAATAAGTCTGCAGCGCGTGATGGTCCTGACTTATCATGATTGCCGTTTTGATCTTGTCTATTACTACCCCAGTCTTCGAAATCCAAGGCTCCGGTAGTCACTGGATCACTGGCGTCATCCATTATCTTCAATGGATTACCAACTGTGAATGAAGATTGTCGATCTAATACAAGAGGAGGCGAGATCTTGTATTGGGTGAGAATGTAAAGTGAAAGTAAAGGACATCCAATTCGTTCATAAGTTCTCGCTGCGTCCAGAAGAAATTCATATTCCAAATCATAAGTTATTTGGTAGGTTTTTTTCCTGTTTTGTAATGTCTTTTCCTTCAGGTATTGGTAGAGAATGAGAAGGCTTGGATCGAGGTGATTGGGTTTAGACGTGGATTGCAATTTTGCATCTGGATCAATAAGCTTTTGTGGCGATATCTGAGAAAGTATAAACTTTAGCATACCACATTTACAACAGCTTCAGGTTTACTCAATTACCATAGTCGCAGCAACCGCTTCATCGGTTTTGTCAATCATCCAGAAAGCCAAGGAAGCCAGCCAGCGATCGTCAGTGCTGCATGCTAGAGGCAGCATATGGTTGGTAATGATTTCCCGTAAAACCGGCCCATTCTCGCCTATAAAGATAGTCAACTACCCATTGGTTGATCAAGAATTCTTAATGTGTATGATGATTTTACCTTCATAGACACGGCAGATAGCAACAGCAAGTTGCATGTCCTTCATGTGCTTTAGTATTACATTTACAGCGTCTCGAAGTTTACCAGCGAGAAGGAAGAAGGCAGCAGCGTATTCTAATAAGCAAGGTAAATTAGCATGTTAACCTCGCTTATATGGAAATTTACCAGATTTTTCTGCAAATTATCATACCGTATCTCTGTTTTCCCAATAGAGCAAATGCATTTTTAGACGCAGCCGTTTGCCATCGTGCTTCTCTAAAGTCATTGGCAAGGAACTGTAACATTGCTTTCTGCTCCTTGTGATGATTTGCTGTGCGCCATAGAGTGTGCACTAGACTCTTTTTTCCTAACGCCAAGTAGAATAACGTGGAGCTCACAGGATCTTTATCTTCCTGATTCAGGTAGGTATTGCGCGCTATTGCTTCCATTCTTTGCCGCTTCAAAGCAAGGTCTGTGAGTGAGTAACGAGGAAAGGATCTCCAAATTTGTATTGATATCTTACCAAAGTGTCAGCTTTATCAAGCCATAGGAATATTCCCAACGCTCGTGCGTCCTTCCAAACCATTTTATCGATGAAAGTGTCCGCGAACTCAAGTATGGCGTCCTATGTGGTTGTTAGTTTCGACAAAACTAGCTTGAATGAAGGAATCTACACAGAAAAATAAAAAGGATCAAAAACTTGCCTGCGATTGACTGTGACTTGCCCAGATCATATCTCGGTACGATAACACATCTTGCTTCTTGTCATCGTCCACAATTGAGTTAAGGAAATAAAAGTTTTTCAAGAAAATCATGTATCTGGCACCATTCTCGTCCACTGAATTTCTGCGGTTAAGTACCTATATTCAAATTCAGAAAAGTCAGTTTGCGAGCTTCATCAAGAGGTATGCGCCGCTTATTTACACATACATGTATAAGGGTATCGACTTGGGCGATTAAATGCAAGCGATCTATTTTTGTCATAAACGCCATAGACTTTTCATTCAGACGTTCTTTGATGTAAGTCGCTTCTTTTTCAGTCATTGGTCGCTCAGCGTCATCATCGTCACTGCAGATAAATATCGAGTTAAAAGCGGTGGTATAGTGAATATGCGAAGCACCGTAATGTTACCTAAGAGCAGGCTTGTCATCGCCATCGCTCCATAAAAAGTCGTATTGTTGCTTCCCTTGTTTGTTCGTAGCTGAGGACTAACATGAAATTCGTTAGCATTACTTTAAGAGGCGCTGATCATCGCGCAAGCTTCAGTACATACATTTTGCAAATGGAGGACCTTATCCAATATCGTGGGTGGCATTGTCTTTATGAACTTAAAGTCAGCATGCTCCACAGCGCGCAGAAACCGATATAATGTCAACATAAGAAAGTTGATCAAGTCCAATTTTCCTGCAGCATGGTGTGAGTGAGTGAGCACAAAATCATTGATATTCATACAATATACATACCCCAAAGGAAATAGTGAACCAAAACATCCGGATGAAACAAAGGAAGCGGTCCATTCAATTTGAAAGTGACATCGTAAATGGTTGGCATTGGCTCTGAACAAGGGTACAATCAGGGACACTCTCGATGCTTTTATCTACAACAAACGGGGCTTACCAGAGGTTTTGTCTTCTATAGTTAGCCATTTAGAAAATGTTCTGAGGGTTTGCCCAGAAGCAGCAACAAGGACACCTGCATCTGCCCAAGCAACAGCTGTGACATCACTAAAGAAGGTGGTCGGTATGCAGCTTATAAGAGGATTCATCGCACACGATAGAAAACGTTTAATACCTTTCCAGCTTCATTTCATCGCAGAGTGCCCAGCTTTCATCAAATTGAATATCCTTAATCCGCTTTCGTGCATATATCTGTACCATAGAGCCAACTGCCACAGCAAGTAAAGCTTGCGAGTCTGAAGTCATGCACCATGAAAGGCCGTTAATGTCACCCCTAAGAAATTAACAGCGTGCTCAGTAAGTAGATACAAAGAAGCCTATGATAAGAAGTAAATAGCTTACCTAATATCTAGATCTGCCTCATGACGGGGCAGGTAGCCTGTTCTAATTTCCGACCATATACTTAGACGAGTGCCACCATTGCTGTGAGCAGAAACTTTGTGAAACGAAAAAATCGGTAAGATGTCTGATATCCAAAAAACTGCTTGACAATGAAAAATACAAACCAATTGCAACGGCTCTGTTGTTCATCGCCGCTATCTCCTTGATATTTTTTAAATGACACTCCAAAGGGCCATGCGATTGCCATATGCTAGAGGTCTCTCCTCCCTTTGCAATATCTTCCAGCGATCTCTTCAGGGTCCAAAAGAACATGGAACTCTCTTGGCAAGTAACAAAATAAAAACGACTGTCGAGCGAAAGGTGCAGGTCCAAAGATATTTCTGTGCCAGCATAGTTTGTTACAGGTGCAAAATTTGTCCAGCCAGATTCTATGGTGTCCGTTCCCAATATTTCCACTAGTAGGGATTGATTATCGAACCACACCCTCCAAGAAAATACTTCGTTCGTACTGGGACTAGTGCCCACCAGTAAATATTGTTTCTCATCATTTGATTCTGAAATAGGTATTCCGAAACAATGTAAACCATCGACGAGAGCGCCATTATTTGGCATTGGGCACTCTGCATAGCTTTCATAACGAAATTCAGCAGAGTTTCGTTTATGAATATAGACCTTTGCACCTTGGCTGACAGCAAGGTAGGAGTCTTTACTTTCAATCAGTACCGCTGAGGACGAGCTAAGTTTCCCAAACGCATTTACTTACCATCTCTAATAACGGCAACAGCAGCAGACTTGCCAACATGTATATGGAAATCCTTTTCCCTCAATCCGTACATTGTTCGTGTGCCAAACTATTTGCAAGGGAGGAGGTAAGTATCAAGCTTGAACACATGAAACCATATCAGCTTACCATACCTTTGGTCTCTCATATTTCCATATTGCAATATTATCATCGTCTGATCTTGTGAGAAAGTAATTGCTATGGTGGGATCGCTGAATATCAACTATTGAGGATTGATGACCCAACCATGAATAACGCAGGTACAACTGGGATGCAAAGCGCGTGCTATCAAAGAAGTCAATGAGATTGATTGTGTAGCAACTGAGTTGTCCGTTTGTGCCTTGAGTCAATATAAAGAGCTCTACAGGGTTCACCGATGCTAATCCGTCAACAGAAAGATGGTTAGTTAAAAAACTGAAAGATAATGAGGTCAGTATTATCGACATACATGAAGTTTTGCTCCCCAGATGGTTGTGGTATATTTTGACATTGCTCATGAAATGAATAGCGTCATTGGAAGGGATGGCTTGGGCAACACGAAGTACCACAAAGACTTTGGGTATCCTACGAGGCCATTCATTCAAATGCTACTTGATAGAGATTAGATCATTCCCATTTTCGACACACGTCAATGAAAGGACCGTGTCATACCTGGATTCCCCATATTGTCAAGGATCCATCTTTCTGCACTTTGAAAAGCAAATCCGGGGTATCTTTGATCATATCTCTTACTCGACGAACTTTGCTGCTAAGTTGACCGCCTTGATCAGCAGTACACAGCTGAATAGCACTTTCTAATTCTGCACTGTTCATATAGTGTATGGGAAAAAATGCCGCTTCGTTTTCCTTGGAGGTATAATCAAAATTCTCATCTTCCGATGCCGTCACCAAGGATTGATCAGGGTCAATGACTGCTGTCATATATAGGTTATGCGGGGTATCGAGATCCATCGAACTCCAAAACCTTCCAATACCATCCTTGCACATTGTAAAGATTGTAGGGTCATGCTGCGAATGTCTTAGAGAGGCTGTAGTGAATACCGAGGACAATTTGAACTTAAAGCAAGCCGAAAAAAAACGTGCATGCATACTTATCATTGTGTGGTGAGTGTCGCCAGTCAAAGTTGGTCGTGTCACTGGCATGCGACAAATATGAAAAGGAGTATTGTCTATGAAGAGAGCCTGAACAGCACAGAGCCTTAGTCTATGTACATAGGGCATGAGCCATTCGTCGGTGCGCTACTCACCTTCCTCTTTGCTTTCATACCACACTGTGACTAATCCATCCCACTAAACAATGACTTACGTAAGCACCTAAACTGCATTACGCAACACTTCAAAAGAAAAGGAGATGTCAAACCTTGCTTAGCGTGGCAAACATAGAACAGCTAGGACTAAACTGTGCCTTGATAATGGGTGTAGCTGGCCTATGTATTTAATAAAAACAAAGATTAGAATCTTGGATAAGCTGAAAGTGAAGATATACTGCCTAGCTTGCCTTTTATTCCAGCTTTTGACCCAGTTTCCTTGTTCATTCAGTTTCCATATGTCTAGTTGTTCACCCGCTATGAGCAGCTCGCCTATATTACAGCCATAAGTCAAAATCACAAAAAAGCCCATTTTTCGCAAGAAAAATATTTGCATAGTATGCAATACCTCGAGAACTCCAATCAACACAATATATCATTGCTCCATTATCTTGTTCCTTTAATACACTCTCAAGAGACCAGGTAGTCTATGTACCAGTATGGGTGATGAATATTACTCATATATCAGTCAGCATTTGAATAGGGCTACTTACACGACCATCTTCCTCTCGCATGCATAATATCAAAGCACATGTTTCACAAGACACTACCAGCTATAGTATGAATTTATCAGTATTGAGTTCAATACACTTCCCTCGTCGACTATTATTTTATCCGAGAAAAACACGAAAATGATGTCGAAATATTGTAGATATGCAACTAACCTTCCCATTTGTGCTATTGAAAGCGACGGAGGATACCGATACGGACTTTGTATCGCGTTCGATATTCCCTCCATCTTTGAGTATTTTGGCAACCTGAATAGTCTGAACATGATCAAAGCGGCTTGTGTATATGACAGCGTTACCACCGGTTGCATAAACCTATGGAAACGGTCAGATAACTTTGTGAAATATGGCTCAACAACAGCAGCAAAAAAGGGTAAAATACAAACTATATATCTATCGCAATCCCAAAGCAGAATACTCGTAGATTGCAGTCCCTGATTGACTTTGCCAGGACATGTCTGCTGGATTAGCATGAGGTCTGCAGTGTCTTGAACGACACTTAAGGTGCTGGGCTGCCTGTGAAAAGTCAAGTCCCGCTTATGTCACGTGGATCGAAGACGCGTCAGCCCAAAGTCCGGGACGGGCGGAATTTTTCAATATCCCGTAAAGAGGGCGCTGATTAAACTCTTCACGAAGTAAAACCCTGGGGACTCCCGCTGCTTTTCGCCCCCATCGCTTGAATCTCTTTTTCCCTTCAGCAATCTTACAATGTCCTCCTCAGCCGTGCAAGAAATCCGAGATCACGTCAAAGCTCAACTCAACGGTGGAGCTACTATTGTCGGTATGTAATCAAATATCAGCCGTGTATTTCCCCTTTGACTAGTTAGCGGTTTCGAGTGGTTGTCTGCTTTGGTACACCGTGTTCGTTTTCCCAAGTTCCCCCAGCTATTTCATAACTCTACCGAGTTTATCAATCTATACATCATTCTTCGACAAGCATACACTTATCATGCAGTTTATGTTGGTTCCTGACCCCTCTTTCTAACCTGTTTGTTTCGGGATGTTTAGTTCTCGGTGCCTCTGGTGACTTAGCAAAGAAGAAGACCTATCCTGCCATTTTCAAATTGTTCAAGAATGGATTCCTTCCCGAAAAAACCCACATTGTCGGTTATGCTAGAACCAAAATGACACACGAAGAATACATCCAGCGTATCTCACAATACATTAAGGTAGTTGGGCTGCGTAATCTGTCAGCAGAAAATTTCCAGGTTCAAAAAAAGCTGATTATTAAACCAAACATTTTAGGTTCCCGATAATGAAGCAGCGAAAAAGCAGTTGAATGACTTTTTGGCCATTACTTCTTACCAATCCGGCCAATATGACCAAGATGAAGGCTTCCAGAACCTCGACTCTTACATCTCCAAGTTCGAGAGTGAAAGCGGCTTCGCTGAAGGCAACCGTCACAGAATTTTTTATATGGGTACGTACTTTTAAGGTGCTGACTTATTCCCCAAAAATGATGAGCAAGAAATTTTAACGCGGGGTTGTCGTGACAGCTCTCCCTCCCTCTGTGTTCATTCCTGTAGCTAAGGGAATCAAAAAGAATACCTACTCTGCCAACAGCATCAACCGCCTTGTGGTTGAAAAGCCATTTGGTATGGACTCTGAGAGTTCAGACCATCTTGCTCGTGAGCTTGGTGCTCTCTTCAGCGAAGACGAGGTGAGTTTTATTTTTTTGATCGGAAGATATAATCTTGATAATATCTAACCGCTCTTTACCATGCACTAGATCTACCGTATTGATCACTACCTTGGCAAAGAAATGGTCAAGAACTTGATGACACTTCGATTCGCCAATGTTTTCTTTGGACAAATTTGGGATAGACGTAATATCGAAAATGTTCAGATTACCTTCAAGGAACCATTCGGAACTGAAGGTCGTGGTGGCTACTTTGATGAATTCGGTATCATTAGAGATGTTATGCAAAACCGTAAGTCATCACATTATAAGTTCTGGTGTATGACCAGAAGCTGACCCCGCTTATCTACCAAAATGTAGATTTGTTGCAAGTCTTGTCATTGATTGCTATGGAGCGACCTATCTCCACTGATGCTGAAGCCATCCGTGATGAGAAGGTCAAGGTCTTGCGATGCATCCCTCCTATCCAATTGGAGGACGCTCTTCTTGGACAATACGTTGGCGATGGCGAGAAGCCCGGTTATCTTGAAGATGACAGTCTTAAGAACAAGGAAAGTGTTACCCCTACATTCGCTGCCTTATCGCTTTTCATTGAGAATGAGCGTTGGGAAGGCGTTCCTTTCATTCTCAAGGCAGGAAAGGCTTTGGACCAAGCAAAGGTTGAAATCCGTATTCAATTCAAGAATGTGTCCGGTAACTTGTACAAGAACACCCCCAGAAACGAGCTTGTTTTGCGAGTGCAGCCAAGCGAGGCTGTTTACGTGAAGATGAACAACAAGCACCCTGGTTTGTCTTTCCAAACCATTCAATCTGAGATGGACCTTACATACAACCGAAGATACTCGGAAATGTCAATCCCCGATGCCTATGAAGCTCTTATCTTGGATGTTCTTCGTGGCGATCACTCTAACTTTGTCAGAGACGATGAGCTTGATGCTGCCTGGAAGATCTTCACTCCTTTGTTACACAAGATTGACAATGACAAAGTCCAACCCAAGCCTTACAAGTATGGTAGCCGAGGCCCTGAGGAGTTGGACCAATTTATTGAAAAGTACGGTTATGACCGTACAGGCTCCCACTCTTATGTGTGGCCTGTTCAAAGTGTAGGCGACCAGCCTTCAAAGCTTTAAAGTAGGCATAATTTGTGAATAGAAATTGCTGCTCTTATATCATTTTTTTTTTTCCTCTCCCTCCTCTTTTTTTTTTTTTATCTATCATAAAATCTCTTGGATAAAAAGCAAATGCCAATTTCTTGGTCAAAGAGGAATTGCAAAAGGTGGCTTGGTCGTGCAGAATTTCCAGTGTGACTGCTTTCCATTCAACTTTTTGACTTTTTTTTTTGTGCAAGACTGATACTTGCGTTACGTTACCGACATGAAGTCAGATTTCAAGGTAGATTTCGATAGCAACGAGCCAATTGATGAAACGAATGTATGCTAACGATTACACCATCGCACTTTAGTTCTCAAACTTATGCGGAACAGTTTATAAAAAGGGAAATCTGGTTTTTACACCGGACGGGAACTCCATTCTCAGCCCTGTTGGCAATCGTGTTTCTGTGTTCGACCTCGTCAAGTAAGCAGCTTGGACCCTCAAAAGTGATGCTTATGGGAAGGGAATGCTGTATTAACCTTTATATATCAATAGCAACAAATCAACCACTTTTCCCTTCGAGATGCGAAAGAATATCGTCAAAATTGCTCTGTCTCCTCAAGCTACCATATTGATCACTGTGGACGAAGGTGAGGCTCCAGGCTGCAATGTTTGGATAAACAAGTAATAGCCCACTAATAATAATCATTTAACGAAAGATGGAAGAGCATTGCTAGTGAATTACCCTAGACAAATCGTCCTTCATCACTTCAACTTCAACGAAAAGGTCAACGACATCGAATTCAGCCCAGATGGAAAGTACTTCGCCGTCACTCACGGAAAGCAAGTGCAAGTATGGAAAACTCCGGGATTCAACAGAGAATTTGCGCCATTCGTGCTTCACAGAGTGTATACTGGTCACTATGATGATATCTTGAGCATCTCATGGAGCTTCGATTCAAAGTAAGATTCATCCCTATTTATCGTGGGATGCTGAGAAGTTTGATCTAACAACAAACCTTTCGTTCAGGTTCTTTTTGACGACCTCAAGGGATATGACTGCACACATTTATTCCTTAGTTCCCACTGAAGGCTTCACGCATATGACTTTGGGTGGACATAGAGACAGTGTGTTGGGAGCCTGGTTCTCCAAGGACTCAAAGGCAATCTATACTATTAGTAAAGATGGTGCATTGTTCCACTGGCGTTACGCTTCAGTTGCTAATATCCTTGGTCAGGAGGATTCTGATGACGAAATGAATGAAGACAAAGCAGATGATGAAATAGCAAAACCTGCTGACAGAGTTCGCTGGAGAGTTCAAGAACGTCATTACTTCATGCAAGCTGGAGCTAAAGTGAAGTCTTGTGCTTTCCACCAAGCTAGCAACCTTCTTGTTGTCGGATTTTCAAGTGGAATCTTCGGTATCTGGGAGTTACCAACCTTTACCAACATCCATACTTTGAGGTACGTATTTGTCGCGACACCAGTTGATGGCTCCACTTCCCAGATCTTAGTCAATCTAACTTGATAATGTTTCCTAGTATTTCACAAAAGAAGATTGATACAGTGGCAATCAATGCTACAGGAGAATGGCTGGCATTTGGTTGTTCTCAACTTGGACAATTGTTGGTTTGGGAATGGCAATCAGAATCCTATGTCCTCAAGCAGCAAGGTCATTTCTACGATATGACATCCGTTGCATACTCGACCGACGGCCAAAACATCGTTACAGGAGGTGATGACGGCAAAGTGAAGGTGTGGAATTCAGTATCTGGTTTCTGCTATGTTACTTTCAGTGACCATACCAGTGGCGTCAGTGCAGTAGAATTCGCCAAACAAGGTCAGGTTGTCTTCTCAGCAAGTTTAGACGGAACCGTTCGTGCATTTGATCTTGTTAGATACCGAAATTTCAGAACATTCACTAGTCCAACCCCCGTCCAATTCACCTCATTGGCAGTCGATCCTAGTGGTGAAGTGATTTGTGCCGGTAGTATGGACTCTTTCGAAATTTATGTTTGGAGCGTTCAGACCGGCAAATTGCTAGATATCCTTGAAGGCCACGAAGGACCTATCTCCTCTCTTGGCTTCTCTCCCACTGGACTTCTTCTCGTCAGTGGTAGCTGGGATCAAACTGCAAGAACTTGGGATGTATTTGGTCGAAAGAAATCCATTGAAACCTATAAGCACACCAGTGACGTCCTTGCTGTCGCGTTCCGACCCGATGGAAAAGAAATTGCGACATCTACTCTCGACGGACAAATCTCGTTCTGGGATGTTGAAGATGCTAAGCAAACATCCCTCATTGAAGGACGAAAGGATATATCCGGTGGACGTAAGGCAAACGATCGAGTGACTGCCGAGAACTCAGCGTCTGGAAAGTCTTTCAATTCTTTGTGCTATACTGCAGACGGATCATGCATCATTGGTGGTGGCAACAGCAAATATGTCTGCATTTACGACATTGCCACCAATATTCTGGTCAAGAAATTCCAAATTTCAATGAACTTATCGCTGGATGGTACTCAAGAATTTTTGAACTCTAGCAAAATGACCGAATTTGGATCCAAGGAAACTATGGTGGACG
This sequence comes from Umbelopsis ramanniana AG, assembly GCF_025399195.1. NCBI lineage: Eukaryota > Fungi > Mucoromycota > Umbelopsidomycetes > Umbelopsidales > Umbelopsidaceae > Umbelopsis > Umbelopsis ramanniana. Next base: position 533,573 of record NW_026252088.1, on the reverse strand, counting down.
ACGACGACATGTCTGATCTCGAAGATCGTCTGGACAAATCCATGCCTGGTGCTGCATCCGGTGACTTGTCTGCTCGTCGTACTCGACCGGAGGCTCGAACAAGAGCTGTTCGATTCGCACCAACGGGTCGAGCGTGGGCTGCTGCTTCCACTGAAGGTTTATTGATCTACTCCTTGGATGATACTATTATATTCGACCCATTTGATTTGGAAATCGACATTACTCCTGATTCAGTGTTGGAAACACTTGAAGGCAAAGAGTATCTCAAGGCATTGTGTATGTCATTCAGACTCAATGAAAAGCCCATTATTCAAAAGGTGTTCGAAGGCATTCCTCCCAAGGATGTCGAATTGGTTGCTCAGGATCTCCCGGAAAAGTACCTTGAACGTCTTTTGAAATTCGTTGGTGTTCACATGGAAAACAGCCCTCACGTTGAATTTCACTTGATGTGGATCACTAGACTCCTGATGGCACATGGAAGATACTTGAAGCAAAACCGTGGCCAGTTCCAGGCTGTATTCCGCACCCTGCAAAAAGTATTGGGCTCTGTCAAGGAAGATTTGGCAAACTTGTAAGTCGACTAATTTGCACCCTATGTCGTTAACATACAGTATCTAATCTGCGTCCGCTTCACTTACAGATGTGATTCCAACACTTACATGTTGAGATATATTATCACTCAATGTGAAAAGTCATCCGGTGCCAGCATGGATGGTGTTCAACCCGAATTATTATCAATCTAATGAATTTCTGTCGATTCATCCAAGCTCATGTAATATAATCAATAGATCTTTTTTTTTTTTTCTTAAACAAAAAAGCTCGGTTTTTGCCATCATGAAGATGGATTTCAACACTCATTTCCCACAATGTACACTCATATAAAGCAATCAATCGTTTTTCAAAACTAGTATATTTTACATGGTATGCTGCCAGGTCTGGAACATAAACTCTTCCGAATGGTCATACAGGTCAATCTATTTGTATGGGGTCGAACCATTATGAAGCTTCGGTTGTGTCCATTGGTGTAGGTTCCAGGGCAGGAGGTGGATTCAGCATTTTCTCTATTGGCTGGCATGCCTTGACAATATCGTCGAGCTGCGAATCCAGATCTTCTAATTGAGAGCCTTCCAATCTATGTTCTTTGATGAGTTGCAGACGTTCCTGATTGAGATCCTCCAAAACTTGCTTGAGTCTACAGTAAATGTGTGAGATTAAAGAACAACAAGACCAAACAACATCAAATGCCCTTACCGTAATCGCTCCTGGTGCTCAAATTTTAATCTGTTGATCATACGTGCATGCGCGTTGCTATCTTGTGTGAGTTCCGGAGGTGCTGTGTTGAGGAACTCTTCTTCTGAAATCAATTCAATATCTTGATATATAGATCTGTAAATTCCCATGGTCAGAGTCGAAGTTGCGTTCAATAAATATGTTGGCATCTTATAAAGCTCACCTAAATTGCCGGCACTTCACGATTTCTTCCTCCAAATGACGCTTTTCGTACGCGATGTTCTGCAAACCCAAGTGTCGAAGATCCATGATCTGTCGCGCTTCTGCCGTCAAGTTCTTCATTTCTCGCGTATGATTGTAAGTTGTTGTATGAAGTTCTTTCAATAGTGCAAATTGTGTGTTAGTTCTTGTGTCTTGTAGCGAATCTATTGTGGAATTGTCGGACTAATGGAGCGAAAGCAAGTGTCAGGCCAAGTAATGTTGCATTCGTAGCGCAGCTGCCTTTCAAGCGTTACCTTTTGTTTGATTTCAAGAAACTCGGCTGCTATTGACCGTAACGTATTACAAGCCTCCGTTATGGCTGCGGTATGCGCTAATGTGCTAGACATGTCGATCGATTAGGACAGGAAACCTTTTTTGGGCTGGACAAACGTTGGACAGAAAGGCGGTGTTGACAGCAATGAGAGCCGGTGCTGCTCTCAGCACCAAACAAAATGTCGGTGGTTGTGACCGTCATTTTCAAATCAATTCAAATGAATCCATCCCTTTCACTACGATTGCCAGGGCCGTTAGCTTTGGGTAATCGACGATATGGGTTGACTATTCAAGAAAATCATTCAAGAATCTATGAGATTGTCAATCAAAAACGATGTCTGACTTCATGACATTTGGCAAGCCCCCTAGTATAATTTGCTTAAATCAACGTATGCTTGTGACAACTGAGAAAAGGTAACGTTGGACAAACAGACGGAGATGAAAAAGACGAAAAAGATACTTGAGTAAAGGCAACTTTAGATTTCTCCACTTTGATTCTTCTTTGTCGACTTGTCTTTTTTCTTTATTTTATGTTCTGATGCCTTTTGGTCATTTCAACAAGAAGAAGAACGCATCTAAGGCGTCCGTATGCAGTTCAATACGTTCAAGACAGAATAGCAACGTGACCTTCGATGGTCGACTTCAAAGGTACCAACCATCCAGTAAAACCCCCATACTTGTCAAATTTTGGGGTGCATTCATCTAAATAATATCTTGTCTGCATTGATAGCTCGAAGTTAACCACTAGCATAAGTAAAAGTGATGTAACTGCGGCGAGTGATTTGGACAGCGATCCTAAAGAAAAGGGCGACCAATTCTACAATTATCACGGCCGCGCATTTTTACCTGAAGTAGACGGAAAACAATATTTATTACCATGCGATGATGAGGAAGTAGAGAGAATGGAGGTTCATGAGCTTGCCCTTTGGTAAGAATCGCTTCTTAAAAAGAAAAACGAGATGTATGTGATGTAACTGACCAATGCGCCACATCTCGCAAAGGCATGTCTTTCGCAAGTATGTGATGATTTTTTCCACTCTCACACGATGCACCCGTTGCCAACTGCTTACAATTAATGTCATAGGTCACTTTTTGCGCCGGTAGCAGATGACTTGGAAGAAGGAATACGAGTTTTAGAAGTTGGGTAAGTGTTTTCGTGTGAAATAATAAGAAGTCACCGCTGAGAAGGCTGATCAGTGGCCTTGAACCCCAAGAATTGGAACAGGAAAATGGATAACGGTAGGCTTAATTGTATTACCGAAGAGTCACATCGCGTAGTCAGAAATCTCATCGCTCAATAGGATCTTGCCTTTAATCACCCTAAATCTCAATTCATTGGAACTGACATATACATATACCCTACAACGCAAGTATTTTTGGCATATAAAATACGTTCAATTTTCTACTTGCTAATGCTACAGGGCAGACAGTGATCTGCCAATCAACTGTCAATTTAAACCGGTTGATACAACTGAAGGATTGCCTTTCCCGGACAATTCATTCGATTATGTTGTGCAACGCAACGCGCTCTACAATTATACAAGAAAGGAATGGGAAAATATTGTGATACCAGAAATGATTAGGGTATTGAAACCAGGGGGTTGGATTGAATTTGGTAAGTTACAAATGACGGCTCTCATATCCAAGTTCTCATGGTGTACTAAAAGGTACAATGTTATCAGTTGAAGGAGAAACAACAATACAAGACGCTGGACCGAAAATGTCTACTTGGCTCATGCGACGTAAGTAGAGCAATCCTGATCGCCTGAGATGAATCTTCTTTCTAACTGGTTACATCAAACAGTAAATGTAACGCTCCAGTCGCGCACAATCCATACTAGAGTGGGGCGGCAGCTTGGTCATTGTTTACAAAGTAATCCTGCATTGCAAAATGTGGAGGCCTCCTTTCGATCAGTACCTCTCGGCTGGTTAGGAAAAGTAGGTGATATCGCGCTGGAAGCACACAGACGGCTATTTGATTCACTTCGACCTAGAATGTGCGACGATTGGGATATGGAGCCATTCAAATACGATCTATTGACAAAATCGGCCATAACCGAATGCAAGGAGTTTCGGTCGTGGTCAAACTATTATTATGCTATTGCTCAGAAATCTGGCGATGGCAATGTGACAGTTCCTGTAATTGTAGTAGAGCCAACGGTTCACCAGGATGAGGACGAGCCTTATTTTTGATCAAAACGTACAATAGACTGAATCAAAATAAAAATCGCATTTTCTCAATGTCTGCTGTGACACGATGGGAAATCTCTCATCCAAAAAGCATGTACAGTTACCGTATCGAGCCGCAACACTCTCCCCTCATCAAAGGTGTCGATGACAAATTCAAGAAGGCTTTGTTTAAACAATTACAATTATTACTGATACACTTCAATAGAAATTATAGTTACATGTAACTACCAGAGTTGTCTATCTGTCTAGTTCTCATGTTGCATTGGTATCGGGAAAATCATTGCCCGTCAACATGGGTTTTAACATACTCTATCGCGCTACCTACATCCTTATGGAAATCTTTGCTAGCAGCAGCATCGACAATCCACCTAAAACAAATGGTTAACCTAACAAGAAGATGATGTATAGCTATAAAGGCAGATGACTTACTTAGGAAGGTTTCCTCCAGCTGAAGAGTGTTGGATACACACCCATTCGATGCCCTTTTTGCCATCGACTTCAACTTCTCTAACGATTTCCCAAGCATCATATTCTCCACGGACATGTCCACTCTTGACCGGGGATGGATGGTCGACTCCTTTGGAAACAATGAAGAAAGCACGGCCTTCTTCTCTAGTTGCTACGAGTTCCACAAATTCGCGAGACGCAAATGGTACCTTGAAGCCAATCCAATAGATACCAACCTGGGGCTCAAATTCTTCAATCAGTTCTACACCTTCACACATGTTGATGTATTTTGGTTCTTGTAGAGAGTGGTCGACGTAGAGAAGTGATCGCATACCCTCGTAAGTAATATCAAAATGTGTGCTCTCGCGCTGAAAGTAGTGGTTTCCTTCGTCGCTTGCTTCTTTCTGTTTACGTCTAGTGACAACTTCGCCAGTTGTGTTCACGACAGGCCAAGATCGAGAATTTTTCACTAATTCATCAATGTCGGCAAACCATCCATCGACCATGGACTTGAATTCCGGGGAGCCAGCTTCCGGTAAGTCTTTGCGAGAAATAGTGGTTACCATGTTTAAAGAATGGGGAGGGTGGGGGGAATGTACGACAGAGTGACGAAGTGAAGGAACCCAACGACCAAAAACCCGAGTCACAAGTTCGCTTTCAAATTGCTGGACACAAAGCCTGTCCCGCTCTACTGCTCATAACTGTTCCTAACCTCGGGCAGCTCTCCCGCTAGAATGGATTACGTTGGAAAACTTTCCAACCTTATATCTTCGGTCAGCAAAGTCTATAATGAGCTGAATCCAGCTACATTATCTGGTGCCATCGACATTGTCGTCGTTGAGCAACCTAATGGGGAATTAGCATGTTCTCCGTTCCATGTTCGATTTGGCAAGTTGTCACTTCTCATGCCTCAAGAAAAGAAGGTAAACTTTTTCTTTAACCTATACTAGAGCCCTTACCTACTTGTTGCGATACAACTTTCTTCGATGTCATGTGAAAAGGCGGCCAAAGTTTGACACAATAGTATCCTCTCTTATGGCTACAGTGGCGTTTTCAATTCGATCGACTGACCACCCGATCACGACCATGGTGATTTTTTCGACCTTCATGATAAAGAAATACACTTGGCTTGCCAGTGAACGCACATTTGAGATATGATTGGGTCACACTTAAAGTGGGGCAAAAGGCGTGCAGCAGCTCCGACAGCCAGGCAGGGAGCCTCTTGACTAATAAGCATGCTAACCCAACCCTTTTTGACTGTCTCACTAGGTGCGAATCACTGTCAATGACGAACTTGTTCCTTTCGCTATGAAAGTTGGAGATGCTGGTGAAGCGTTCTTTGTGTTCGAGACCGAGCATGAAGTGCCTGAAGAATTTCAAACGTCTCCTTTGATATCGGCAGCATCTGATGATGGAAGAAGTGATGAGGTAAAATTCCCGTTTAAAGCCAATAATCGCATGACGATGCATATGAAAATTTTGCTAAAACTTGTTTCCCGCCTGCCAGGAACCACCATATTTGGATATTGGAGCTTCTGACGAGCGTGACCAAGCTGTCATTGACGAAGAGGGTAAATTTATATGAAACAAAGGATCTTGGATGAATTTTTCAATTGAAAGCTCACACTTCTTTGAAAAAAAAAAACCAGACGCTGGATACGTGAGCGCTCATAGTGCAAGCGGTAGTGAATTCGGGAACGAATCGGATGATGAATTCGAAAGCCAGCAAACCACCACCATACCTCCCGAGTTGCAGTCGCCAAAAATGATCATTGAAGAACAACTAGACAAAGTCGTCACCAAAAGAGATCCATATCCTTCAGCAAAAGCTTTAGAGCATGCTCTCGCAGAAGAAGTTGATATGGAGGAACGACGTTTGCGCCAAGAAGAAGAAAAAGAACACAGCAGTACCACGGACACAGAAGAAGCACCAAGACCAACAAGTCCTTTGCCGGAAAATAACACTTATCCTATGGATGACGGATCTACCTTACTAGAACGTGTGTCTGCAGAAGCCATCACAACAACCACTGTCACCAAAGAAACATTCATTGTACGACCAGCAGATGGCGATATTTACAGTTTGCTCATGGACGTGACACACAATCTTCATGACGAGCAAGACAAAATAAAGAATGAATCATCGGAAAATGGAGCTTCTGGAGAAGAAACGGTCGAACGGCCCGCTCAGGCCGTCGGTGATCATGAAAGTATGATTTTGGATATTGCTGGTTACAAGATTGAGGAGAACGAAGAAGATTTGGAAGATGAAACCGACGAGCAAGGTGGCAAATCCGTCCATAGAAACAGAAAACTTAGCCACATCGACGACGAGACGAGAGAACGCTTAGCAGAACCTTCAGAAAGCGAGAAAGCTGAACAGGAGACTGGAGAAGAGCCCACCGCCGAAAATGCTAATACAAGTGCACAAGCTCCGGAGAGTTCACCAGCTAAAAACCCTCAACAGCTGCATGAACCTACCCGATCATCTCGTGAACGTAGCGCATCCATGCCACTCCCTTTGGATGAAATTGCTGCCATGACCAGCGAGAAGGATGCCATGGCAATAGACATACCAGGCGCATCAAAAATGGATTTTGAACCAAAGAGTGACTCAGAAATGGAATATGGAGATGTCATTCCATCCGCCAAAAAGCAAGACTCTGAATGGTCTTGGGGATGGGGCTCGCTACCCAAACGCCAGGAAAAAGATGCAAGGTTGCCTGCCAGATCGAGTGATGACCTCGATGTCAATTTCAGTAGACTTTCAATTGATAATGATGATGCACAAGAGCCTCTCAAGCAAGAGCCTACACCGTCTCAGAATGTCTCCTCCATGGAAGAAATCCGACTCAAGCCAGGAAGAAATTATCGCATTGAAATGAGTTTATGTGGAGCGTCCGCTTTAGGAGTCGACCCTGAGCAATGCAGGACCGTTTTTGCCAAACATCAAATATCTTACGACGCTTTTGTGCACAACCCCAATATTCTCAATGACCCCAAACTGGTCTTCAAGCATGAAGGTCGATACTATAAGCACATTGGTCCAGAAGCGCCGCTGTTCACTTCTATGCTTTTGCTTCCTCAGCCTCTTGCTGCGCTGACCGACGAGGAAGGCAAGCAAGCTCAAACGTTATCTGACAGTCGTGACAGTTACTCCTTCGGCCGTGGTTGGAGACAATGGTGGAGCAGATCATCGGTAGCATCACCTGCTACCGGAAGGTTGGACGGGGAAGAAGGAGGCACCGTGGACGATACTGAAGATGTTCCTGATAAGGAGCATCATGCCGACGAGGAGAATGATGATAACAATCACTCCAATGGTCAAACAACCACGTTTACTAAAACGACGACGACCACTTCAGTCGGTTGGTCGGCTCAGCATTCTCATGGAGATGGAGATGCTCCTGCTGACTCGGGCGTGCATCATAAGAATTATGCTAAAACCCTACGTTTGACATCCGACCAGCTACAATCGCTCAAGCTCAAGAAAGGAGTCAATACCATCTCATTTTCGGTCAATTCATCCTATCAAGGCACAGCTACATGTGTGGCCAAAATATTTTATTGGCACCATAATACGCAAGTCGTTATCAGTGACATTGACGGGACCATCACCAAGAGCGATGCGCTTGGCCACGTGTTCACGATGATAGGCAAAGATTGGACCCATAATGGCGTTGCAAAACTTTACACTGATATTCATAATAATGGTTATCAACTGCTATATCTGACATCTAGAGCTATCGGTCAGGCAGATTATACAAGGGAGTACCTCAAGAAGGTGGAGCAAGATAGGTATCAATTACCTGATGGCCCAGTTATTATGTCCCCGGATCGACTATTTACATCGTTCCATCGAGAGGTGATCATGCGCAAACCTGAAGTGTTCAAGATGGCCTGTCTTCGAGATGTACAAAGGCTGTTTTCAGGTGCTAACCCATTTTACGCTGGTTTTGGCAACAGAATCACGGATGCCATGTCATATCGCAGTGTGAATGTCCCAGCTTCCCGAATTTTCACTATCGATCCTCAAGGCGACATTAAGCTTGAACTTTTGAGTGGCTACAAATCTTCCTATATCCACCTGAATGATTTGGTTGATCAAATTTTCCCACCCATACAAAAAGTCATAGCAAGTGAGTTCAACGACTGGAACTTTTGGAAACAACCCCTCCCGCATGTAGACCTCCCGAAGCTGCCCGAACCTATACCCTCGACTAGTACCTCTCCCAAACCCAAGCCCATTACGCCTAACCCTTCCTCTGTGCCGGTATCACCGCCTTTGTATGCACTGCCTGAACCAAAACCATCCCGTAGCATTCTCAGAAGTTTCACGTCACGCTCTCAGGATGCATCCAAGGAGAAAGCAGGAAAGTTGACTAGCTATAGAAGCTCTCCGTCGTTATTATCATCTTCCCGGTCAGACCACGATGAAGGAAAGCATCGAGATAGTGCTAGCTCAGATAGTTTGGCAAATGATCAGCATGCATCCGCCGCCATGGAGAACGCTGAGTCTTCTAACGGAGATAACTTGGAGACTGATAATGCAACTTCATCTACACTGTCTCAGTCCCCGTCATCCACCTCTGGGTTGATGAAACAAGTCATCACCGGAAGAGTTGGCGGCCTAAGAGATACCATTTCACGTACACTCTCACGAGACTCTCGAAGATCCAATCTATCTAGTGAGGATCTTCACGAAGACGAACCTAGTCAGGGTACAGAAACGGGGTTAAATGAAATACCGGATGATGACCTCGCTGACGATATTGATATGGACAGCATTCCCTTCTTGTAATTTCAAACATGATAGCCAACGTATTTCTTTCCATCTGTACGCGTTTTGTCTCTCAACCTTCTTGTTATTTCTTGAAATGTAGATATTTTTTCTATTTTCTTGATATTCCCGTTTCCAGCTCTCAATGCCTCCAAAAAATAATACTGTCATTTTTCTAATTTCTTTCATTCATTCTTTCATGAAATAAATTTTAATATAGCTCATGATCCTGAATGGCCTTTTTGCAAACCGTCCTATTAAATCAATTGACCCCCTTCTCTATTGTTTTTTTTTTTTTTATAACTAAGGCTGTTGGTTTTTTCCTTTTGTTTCGCGGATAGGGGAAGGATTTATTTCATGTATCAAGCTATGAATATGCCGTTTTTCCAAAACGGTTAAGGAGCCGAAAAAGGGCTTTTATTTTACAGGCAGTCAGTCTTCGAAAACAGTATTGACCCTTGGTGCAAGTGACTCGTGGGAACTTGATTCGTCGGCATGGCCATGTTGGTTATGTCCATATGTGCTACCGTGAGTGTCCATGGTCTGCTGATGATGCTGTTCAGAAGTGTTGTGGCTGTCATTGCGCTCATACAAGGATTTGAGGAAGGCTGCGTCGTTTTCCTTGGCATGGTCCGATAATGATTCAGACTCGTTTGGTTGGAACGGTGTTGAGGGGATCATAGAATAACTTCGGGCGGTGACTCTGGGAGTCAGATTTAAGATACTGCGAGACAGCATTGACGTTGTTGTAAGTTTCATCATGTCAGAAAGAAATTGGACGAGAGAAAGAAGAAAGAGCGGTTGGTAACCTCAAGTCAAATGGGAAAGGTGGTGCCTTTATATTCCGAGGCAAAAACCTTGCCCATCAACAATGCACGAATGGCGTAAAACCAAAAAAAGTTGGGTACTTTTTGATGGGGGGAAAAAAAAAAAAGGACCTATGGACCGTTCTCGCTCTGCTCAGCTCGCCTGCTACCCTGCCCTGAATTTCACTCCCCCTTCTTATCCCCAAAAGCGACCTTCACTGCAAAAAATGGGGAATTTTTTTCAGTGGGCCTAGATGACAGTTGACACTATTAAGATGGCATAGATTTTAATGTCGTATCTAATGATTCAAAGTGGGATGTATGTCGACATACGTTGCAGGTGTGATGCCCAAGCCATCCCAATGTGACTCCTCTCAATCTGAGGGGCCAAACACTGTCATCCTAAAAAAGCAATATCTTCCTTCCCGCACTTGAACATATGCCAAAGCAGTACCCCGAGGTCTACACTGTACCACACAGACAATCGATACACCTTCACATTGCTGAAAAAAAAATACAGTTTCCAACTATGATTTCATGTATACAGTTAATTACGACATACCATTCTTGACTAACAATTTAATCTTTCAATAGAAGACGCAGAAGTGCTGCATTACGATAAAAATATCCTGCCGAGTCTCACTCAACTCATCCAATTTGATTTGCGGACGATCCTCAATCAATCCCTGAAACATCCAATGCGTCTATCCATTTCACATAGACCAAGAAAGTGGCCATAAATGTTGCAAGATACGAGAACGTGCTGATGCATTGCTCTTTCGGCTGCAACTTAGTTTGATTGTTTGGGATGCGCAAATGTATGTATGGAACGAATAGAAGCAGATAACGTGTTCTAAAGCATACTCCTGATGTATTTGACGTATGGAAATGTGATATGGCCGCTGATATTGAAACGACATCCAATATGGAGTGCAGTATTAAAAAAAAAAAGGGAAGGAAAAATTACAAAATTACAGTATGTGGAAGACCATGGTCAGAAGTGTCGTACTTCTGCAGGATCTTGCGCGATCGTGGTCACTCTTTGTATGATTACATTAGCACCCATCATCAGCACTAAAGTTCTTGCCTGATTGAACGAGAGTTGTATTTGCCTGGTATTGGCTTATGTGCTGTCTACGTTGCTTCTTGCTGATTCTGCATACGTTTCCAATAGAGATACTTGGCACTGTGTACTGGCTGTGGTAATGGTGTAATATTGACAGGTGGTGTGGCATACCATAATATCTTATTCTTGTCTGCGCGCCGATACTCTGAAGCTGAAATAGTAAATCAGTTAGTTTTATGTGTCAAGACATGCCATTGATTCGGGGCAAATTGTTCGTACTAGAAGCCAGATTAGGATCTACCGTGGGTTGCTCTTCATATGGGGCTGTAGAATCTTCTTTTGAGGCGTTTGTAAAAGCAACGGATGGATCTGCCGCTGTGTGATTCACAGATCGAGGTGTTGTAGGTGATTGGGTCAGTACCGATGGGGCAGCTGGAGTTGCAAATTGGGTAATATTGGAACGAGTTCTATGTGACATGGGTGCGGCAGCCGCTGGCATGGATACAGGTGACTCTGATACATTTTGCTGTTGCTGAGAGGTTTGGCGTGACGAGCGTCGTCGCGACGGGTACCTTGTTTCTGCGGCCATTTCAACAGGTTGTTCTCGTTGTTGCGCGTGGAGCCAATTTCAAATGCAGGTGTGACTGCTGTGCCTTCTCATACTCTCTTTCGGCCACATTGACACCAGGCAGCGTTCCGACGGCGATACCAACTGTTTAGTTGATCAAATCCAGGTGCAGATCATCCGACTATATTCTGGAAGGAATAAAATAAAGTCACCTCTTCTCTCAAAACGGTGAACATCCCGCTTTCGTGCATCTCATCTTGGATTAAGTTACCCAAATCTGTCAAAACGTACTTTCTAATATGCCCATGCTGTTGGACGAGTACAAGTCTAAGAGAAACCAGAAAGAGGAACTCTCTTCCTTCCTGGCTACAGCTATCGGTGGGAACTCAAGTCAGTCAATTTTTCAGTTAAAACATTGAAAGCAATGAGGGCGACGCTAACTATTTGCTAGTTGAAGGGCTGGACCTGAATACGAAACAGAGACTGGTAGAGACAATTTTAGTTGACCTTAGGAGCGAGGATATATCCAAATTATGGGATGATAAAGGTACGATATCTAATGCATCAAAGTTGATTCATTTTCTTCTCATGTTTAATTATTCGTTTGGATCCAGTGCGGAGTCAAGTTCTTGAGCTCCTAAAGCTGCTCGGCCGCAATCCATCCGGGTGCGATCAGTTGTACTCCCTGGAGGTAAGCTAATGCAAATCTCAAAACTTATGAGTGCCTTTATTAACGCATATTTAGGGAATGAATACTCTCGTCATGGCTGCTAATATAGCATCTGGCCAGTATAACGAAAGCTTGTCCAGTGTTGAGGCCCTAAAGTGTATTGCGAATAGTCTATTGCTTGTCAGTGCTACAAAGGATTACTTTGCTGAAAGCAATGGTTCGCCAGCATGTACCGGCATTCTCTTTAAATCAGACGTTTCCGGGTTGAGTCGATTTCTGGCTGTCCGAATCCTGTTCTTCGTCACAGTTGATCGTCCATCGATTGTGGCTTCACTCGTGGACAACTATGATGTTGCATCTGGTTTGGCTCAGGTGAGTTTCAATGAACTAGCCGAAGAAGTTAGATATCCAAACAACTCAATCAATATCAACTATACAGACTTTAAAATTCGCGGTAAGCGAAATGCAGGATAAACAATTCACAACGCCATCTGCTGTGTCGCCACAAATGATAATCACTGAGGCTTTGAAATTGTTCTTCAATTTGGCTCTTGTTGAAACTTCCAAGGTTGATGAAAATAACTCTGAGGAATTCTTACAAAAAAAGTTTGCCAACAAGTTTGAACAAAGCATTTCTTGCATTTTGAGCCTGATCAGAGATTTCCCGCTGTCACCAACCAATACCTTGTCATCCCCTCTGTTGAATGCTATACATGCACTATTACATGTACCATATACGTCAGATTGGGACCAAGGTGTTGTGGCTAAGCTTACTGAAGCGCTTACTTTAGCCGTTCCGGAACTTGTTGGAGACAATGCCGAAGAGAACATCGACCAGCTTCGAGAAAGAAAGGCAGATGATACAATTGCTCCTCTGCTTCTGGTCCTTCGACGGGCGGCTGCGCATGACAAATCTTCGCGAGACTATCTTTCAAAGGAGTTGTTACCGCGTGAAAGGTTCGTGTCTTGAGTCTCATCGTCTTGTAAGCGCATATGTGATCTAACACAAGCCAATGTCAGTGATCGCATCCAACCCGTCAACAAGGGTGATCATATTTCGGCTCGTTTGGTGCGACTCATGACGTCCACCGCATTACCCCATACCAAAGACTCACTGTGCGATCTGTTCTATGTCTTATGTGACGAAGATGGTAAGTTTTCAGGTACATGCATGATAGATCAGAAACAACCAAATAACACACGACCATGCCATAAACAGCAACGAAATTAAGTCAAAAAGTCGGTTATGGAAACGCCATTGGATTCTTGATGAACAGAAACATACCACTTCACCCTCCACCAACTGCACAATCTGATTCGTCCAGTCCACGCGAAGTGAACCCCATCACAGGACAGTTTCTGGATGAAGAAGACCATGGCCCATCATTTGCTGATATGACAGATGAAGAAAAAGAAAGAGAAGCAGAAAGGTTATTTGTCTTGTTCGAGAGACTGAAAAAGACTGGCGTAGTGGACGTGGAAAATCCTATTGCCAAGGCGATGAGAGAAAACCATGGACGTGTCACGGAAATTGAGTCTGACGAAGATGATGAAAATTGAATTTTTTTTTATGTTTTCAAAGACGAAGACAGTTTGTGCACAGATTTAACAATGAAACTAATAAACGAAAAAGATCGAGATGAAAAAGCGCATGAATGGTGTTATATGTGAGCTGGAGCAGTTAATGGCGCAGTGTCAATGAGAAGAGATAGGAAGTTGAAGAAGAAAGTAAGTATCCTCCATGTACAACATAATAATGTTTGGTACCGATAGTTGTAATATCCATTATTATTCATTACAACATCGCATGTGCAAGAAGTGCTGTGATAGCGGCGAACCCAGCCATTTCAAACCTGACATCAAATTTGTAGGCCAGACTTTGTTTGCTGATGATGGTGGTAGTTGCAGTGTTTATGGCACTGGATGGTGAAGCAGAAGACGATGCAGGTGGCGGGGGACCATTATATGCAGGTGTATCGTTTTGATTACCAGTTTGCAAGTAGCTTGCTGGTGCCTTGGATGTGCCGCATGAATAAAAGTTTGTACAAGACTGCACACAGGTTGAACGTTGGGCGTCAGCTGGGCATGCGGCTGAACAAGCGATGCTTTTGCCATTGCACTCAGCAAACGAAACAGGATCCAGATAGGTAGCATTGCTTCCATTATTGCTGTTCTATTTTGTGAAATGTTACATCAGTTGTCAGAAGTAAAAAGTCATTCTAACAAGGTTTGTACTAAAAGTGTTAACTTACAGTGCACACACAGTTCCAGGCCATAGAGGTGGCATTGCAAAAGCTTAATCGGCAAGGCGGTCAATGATGACCATGTATTTTTATACTGTGGGTTTAAAATAGAAACACTTACTTTGTCGCAGCTTGACTTGGGCTTCCGCACATTGTCTATGAAGTCAAATACATTTTAATTGTCATGATTTTCATACAAGCAGCTTCAAAACCGAGCTTCACATGGTACTTACAGAGCAATAGGATATCTGTCTCTGGCAAATATTGGCACGCTCACCGGCATCAATATTTAGAATGGTCCAAGGTGTACTGGCAGTTGTAGGTACCGCACCTTGAAGCACGAAACGTCATAAAATTGTTAGCCAGGAGGTCTGGAATAAAATAGATTCCGTTTGTACTCACCTGGAGCAGCCGTATTAGACTGTGCATACGAAGCGGTAAAGGCTATGGCCAAGGCTGTAATAAAAAGATAGGATTTCATCAAGGGAAAAGAACAAGGATGAAAGATGGTCAATCCAAACTTTTTTGTTTTCTATAAATTAGCCATGAGGCGAAAAATAGAACGTGCAGAAATACCGCAACGAAAGCCACAAGAGTTTCAAAAACAATGTTTCTACCAGAGTGTTGGGGTTATAGAATGTGAAATGTACAGTTTGCGCGCTTTTTCTCACAAATACCAGCAGCAGGTTATGATATCTATCCTGCTTTGGACAATAATTATGCCATTACTGCCATAATGTTCTGTTTGACAGATGCTATAGGGCGAGCTCAGGGGTGACCAATATAAGCTTGATGGCATGACTTAAGGGGTGCAGCCATTCAGAAATTGGCACAAATTCTTTTGATTTATTGACATCTGCGAGCATAATATTGTAGTTTCAGTGTCTGTTACTGCAGTAGTTCTGAACCAATGTCAGATTCAGCCGGGAGAATGTTATTGCATGATGATTGGTTGTACTGTTTATCGTGAAATAAGAAATGTGCCAATTATGTTAGCGATAGGCCTAGAATTAGGACCGATAATACCTTAATCAATGTTTCGCTAGTGACTCGTACGTAGAGCAAAGCCCAGCGAGTAATGAAGGTCTGAACAACTGGCACGCTTGCCTCACCAGCTGGATTTCGGACATGTGACTCGCGATTTCTAGAAATTTGTGATTAACAACCTTCAACGTTCTGCTGCCCCAAGTTGTGCAAACTTCACCAATGCCTAGAAGCCCAAGTCCATCAGCACGCAGACGAAACTCTCGGTCGCCAGACCGTTATCGACGTTCTTCAGATAACTATCCTAGAAGGGATCGGCAATACAACTCACGCTCACGCTCTAGATCTCCATATGCCCGATCGCCTCGCTCAAGGTCACCCCAGCGAAGAAATGCGTCTCGATCGCGATCACGCTCCAGAGAGAGACAAAGACGACCTGCACAAAATAAGAATCGATCATCCGGTGGGCCCAAAAAGTACGAATGGGGAAAACCAGAGGACAACAAAGTGGAGGAGGAGCCGGAAGTACCCGTCAAAAAAGCAGAAGCTAATTTTGGTTTATCCGGGAAGCTTGCTGCTGAAACGAACACTTATAAAGGTGTTGAATTGAAATACGTTGAACCTGCGGAAGCACGAGAACCAACTAAAAAATGGAGACTCTATGTATTCAAGGGAGACAAGCAAATTGGTAATTATAATGCACCCGAGTTTTGAAAGTCGGCGCTGTCTGCTAACCTGTTGCATTGTGACAGATGTTCTCCACATACATCGTAAGAGTGCATATCTGTTTGGTAGAGATCGAGTGGTAAGTAAGATAGACTTGAGACAAGCTGTGGATGATCTGTGGTTTGAAAATTAATAGATCACTTTTGCAATCTCTTCGTTTTTCTTCCATAGGTTGCCGACATACCCGTAGATCATCCTTCTTGCTCCAAGCAACACGCAGTGTTACAGTTTCGGTCTGTTAACGAGAAGAATGAAACGAATGGTCAAGTCCGGCGAGTTGTCAAGTAAGTGTCTTGCTGAAGACAACATTTTGACGCATTGTGTACTAACGCTATAACGCAGACCGTTTATCATCGATCTGGAATCTACAAACGGAACGCATTTGAATGGTGACAGGATACCAGATACTCGTTATATTGAGCTCAAGTTGAGCGATGTGCTTAAATTTGGGGACAGCACGAGAGAATATGTATTACTACACGAAGAGGCATCCAAAACTCTATAATCTGTGGTGATCGCTGCCTTCGTCACGACCACCAACACTTCTGTAACTTTGATGTCGGATGATTTATTGTCAAACCCAAAGTTATTCAATTGCAACAATGATGCAAATAAATCTTGAAAAAAAGCGAAAAAGTCAAAATTATATACAAGTGGGATCGCCGACAGCTCATATCTTCAATTTGCTCAACTCTTCCTCCAATGATTTGGCTTTGGTGATCTTGTCTAATTGCTCTGCGTTAAGCGATGTACCACTATTTTGTTTAGCCTTCAATTCGTCAATTTGTCTAAGCTTCTTCTGAAGTGCCTTGATCTTTTTCTCCTTCTCAGTTGCTGCAGAAGACGCGGGGCAAGCTGAAGACGTTGAGACTGGTGCGTCTTTGGATTTAGGTTCCTGAAGACGGGGTTGACCAGCGCCTGAATCAACCTTTTCCACCTTATTCGCTTTCTTTTTGGCCACAGATGATGTTTCTGGCTTTGTTTTGGGAGTATACCCTGGAGGATATTGGCTAGGTTTGCTCGCCTCTATGCGCGAGTTGCTGTATCGTACTACATCTTCAGCAGGCGTGAATCCAGGTCGAACTTTTCTTTCTTTTCTAAGTGTTCCATCGGGTCTTCGAGATCCTGGTATATACCGTTCGTCACCATCCCCTACAATGCCCGAAACATTCGATGCCATGTTGTATTGAAACGATTGAGAGAGTAAAACTTTCTGTGTTGAAGTTGAGCATTGAATATCGATTTATGCACGTGATCATCGGGGTCTTAACCTCACCACTCATTGAAAATGAACGTGCAGCTTTTTGTTACTGGAACCGTTATAAAGACCATCGCCTCATGCCCGATGCGAGGTATAGAACGGTGAAATTGCTATGGCCATCTCATGTATGTACCTCTATAGTTCCGAGGAACGGGTACTTGGTAGGATGGAGCAACTCGGGGCGCACTATTTGTGTCGCTACAGTTTGTGAAAACTTGTCGGTAGGTGGTTGCGGGAATGCCACCGTACAGACATTCGCGCCCGTCGCTAAACAAACGTTCCTATCAGATATCTGAGCTATCAAGCTATCTATCACGCTGTCTACCACCGGTTGCAACGGACGGAGATAGTAAATCAAGTCCATCACATCCTGCACCGACTGTCTTAGGAGTCCTTGCCAACAGCGAATCTAATCACCTTAGTTACCCTAAGCCAGGTACGCTGATGCACTATGACATCTATTGAAAAGACGAAGTTTTAGTAACCAGCATTTGTAGGAAACGAAGATTTCTGGCTGTCAATATTTCTGAACTCTGAAATGTTACCAGAAATCAGGTAAGGCTATAATCTTGATGTTATCAAAGTCACAAATTGCCTATTGATTGTCAAACTGTAGATCTATATATGACAAAAACGAACAAAGCGATAGACAAACTTCAGTGGAAATAATTTTTTATGATCAACCCAATCCCGAATACTTGCAGTATCTGGCACTGGATCCTCTTGTACTTGATCTATCCGCCAAAGCGACGTCGCGAAAGCTTGCATATGCCACCGATGACATCGACACAACATCATTGAGTAAATCAGAGTGTGGAGTTATCAAGAATGTTAAAAAAATTGTTGAACAATCCAGAATTATGGCAAGCAGCAACATGGATGAAGATGGCTTGGATGTGGAAGATGGCAATATACGTATTGCCCTAGATCAAGTATGTGTCTTTGCTATAACTGTGCCTTGAAGTCAGCTGGAGGGTCTAACATATGAGTTTAGATAAATTCGTCATTCTATTTAGAAAAAGGCATCAAGCAATTAACAACAGCCGCCACCGAGGCTCAGCGAACTCACACCATGATATTGTCTGCCATCATGAGTTTCGCACAACAAATCAAAGCAATCTTCGTGTATATATTTTATCCAATATTCTCCCTCGTGCAGGCACTACGATCCTTCATCATTGGCCCCGGCATGGGTCTTCTTTTTGTAGTACGATTTGTCATTGAGATCATACTGTATGTTCTGAACCTTCAATTACCAAAATGGATTCTCAATGGTGTTGCTTTGAAGGACTTGTCTGCTGCAGGTAAGGATCTGGTAATGAATTCAGCATAATGTCAGTAATGGTCGTTTTACTAACTTTTTATGCCAGCCTTACAAGTTGACTTGCGATTGCAACAGCTCTGCTTTTGGCCCGGTCAGTATATGTTAATTCGAAAGAGGCGATGGGCGAACACTGCAGCAACAAGAGCGCAATATATAAGGTATGCAACCGAACTTTCATCACATTTTCAAAATTCTTTCTAAAGTTTTGCTTTCTGGTTGAAGTTTTTACAACAGTATGTGGCTAATTGCCAACGACATCATCATTGGCGTCACTGTGGGGTCGTTCTTAATCAACAACAGTTATGAAGTATCAATAACCTTACATGACATACTGAATGTAAGTCGCCATACTAGTTCCTAGTAGTACCCTGCATCCAACATTGATAATGTTTATTTCAGAGATATACCGTGGACCCACTACAAATGATGATGGACTGGCTGTTAAGGTCACCAGGAGGTCTGAAACTAAATGACGAACTTGGAAAGTTTTTGAGTGAGCTGTTCTCATGGTTGATCCGATTATGGATCGGTAAGGAGAATATCATTTAAAATGTGACGACGATGTATATCCATAGAAAACGCTAACAGACATCTGTTGCAGTGTGCATACAAAACATTCGACCAACTACGCCATTAATACTTAAAGTGATTGGGATGTCCGGCATATTCGGTGTCAGCATGATAATATCTCTTTCATCGGATCTACTGGCGTTCATGACCTTACATGTATACTGGTTTTACATGGTGGCCGCTCGCATCTTTAATTGGCAATTCACTATTTTATACTCGCTATTCAATCTGTTCAGAGGTATGTGGTTTTTGATACAGCTTCAGCGACGTTGACTTCTAGGCTGATTCCACCGGCATACTCAGGAAAGAAACGTAACGTGCTCAGGCATCGCATTGACTCCTGTGACTATGACTTGGACCAATTGTTGTTGGGAACAAGTCTCTTTACTTTATTGATGTTTCTTTTCCCTACCGTCTTATCATACTATTTGACATTTGCTTCGGTACGTTCCCTTGCCCACAGGTCCATGGTATTGCCTGTGTCCCATGCTAACGGTAACTTTCAGGGGCGGGTAGGTATCATTTTCTCGCAAGCAATAATGGAAACGCTGTTAGCTTTCTTCAACCACTTTCCGCTCTTTGCTATTATGCTACGAATCAAAGATCCAGGAAGGCTACCAGGTAAGAGACTCTCTGCATTATAGTAGTATGTACTGTATGCATATACACGATAGTAACCGTAATATAGGCGGCCTCACCTTCGAGGTTTGCCAGCCAGATCTTTTCATCAAGCAGCGAAGGTTCGTTCGATTCTTAAATCGGCAACGACTAAATATTGCCCAAGCGTGGAAGAAGCAAGCAATGCTACAGAAGCCTGAAGCGGTGCCTGCCAATGAAGTTCAGACCCCCACACCTACTAAACCTACCAGAGGCCATAGACCAAAGCAGCGGTCTGTGCACTTCCACGATACACCTAAATCAGAGGTACTGCGACAGAATTCCACCGATTCGAAACGAACGTCCACCAATGGTATCTTACAGAAGAGTATGGGCTGCTTGCAAGGCAGCTACATCTACGTGAGGGTAGGTTTACTGAAATTCTCTACAGCAAGCCATACTATGGTATAGTAACCCGTTTATCCGTGCAGAACTTACCGATTCCTTTTGGTGCCATTTTCTTTCAATACATGCTGTTGTGGAAGAGACTCAGTGCGCACTATTTTTCAACTTATGTGCTCACCTGCCTCCTATACGGCGAACCCATCAAACCTATTCCAAAATTACAGGTAATCATGTGAAGATATTGAGTTTATCATAAGTTTGTGTCTAACTTTTTTTCTTAGTATCCAATGTTACCTGACAATAGGTAAGATCTTGATAAGCCAATCTACGTAGATAATACTTTCTACTAATACCTTCTTCTCTCTTAGGCCATCATTGCGAGATTTTTGGGAAATACTCAAATCATCGTTTCAAGATGATTGATTAGATAAGCTGTTTTTAGGATAGCTAGACCCAGCATTGTTTGCGGCTTTATAAACATATTCGTGAGATTTATTTCTTTATGAATACAACGGAAGCAATTAAAGGTTTCCACGCTAGTAGTGATATGGCAGGGTTTGAAATGACGTTTGAGCCACTTCAAACTCCGGCGCACTGATTGATTGATTATGACTACCACATAAGGGACCTGCTTTTTTTTTTCGGTGCTTGCTACACTTTAACTCACATTCCACATGTCCTCCGATTCTGCCATTGTTCAAACCGCAAGAGCTGCCAGACAAGCCTCTGTTGCTCTTCAGTCTGTAACTGATAAACAAAAGAATGAAGCTTTGCTGAGAATTAAGCAAGTTTTGGCTGAGCGCAAGGCCGAGATTTTCGAAGCCAATGAGGTTGACAAAAAGGTGCGTAGTTACTTTGCTTTTCGAAGGAACCATATGGTTGGATTTAGGTTGCTAAACAGGATTGTTCAATTAGCTGGCTGAAGAGCAAGTAGCACAGGGAAAGCTTAGCAGCTCCTTATTTAAGCGCTTGGATATCTGCAATGGAGACAAGTTCGACTCTATTCTCTCTGGAGTTGAGGATATCACTCACCTTCCTGACCCTACCAAGCGAGTCAGTCTAGCTACCAAGTTGGATGACGATTTAGAATTGTACCGTGTTTCTGTACCTGTTGGCGTCTTACTCACCATTTTCGAAGCTCGTCCCGAAGTGGTCGTCAACATTTCTTGCCTTGCTCTTAAATCGGGTAATGCTGTTATTCTGAAGGGAGGAAAGGAAGCATCGCACACAAACGCTGTCCTTGCCAAGGTCATTCAAGACGCCTTGAACAGCCTTCCTGCTGATTCGTCTATTCCCAAAGAAGCCGTTCAGATTGTCGAGACCAGAGAAGATATCAGCGCGTTATTGGAATTGGATCGCTTCATTGATATGGTTGTTCCTCGTGGAAGCAACAGCCTTGTTAAATATATTCAGAACAATACCAGGTAAAGGATCTTGCATTTTCAATGACGGGAAAGCAGGGGCAAAGAAGATGACTGATATATCTCTCTGTTTTGTTTAGAATCCCTGTCTTGGGTCATGCTGATGGTTTATGCTCTCTGTTTGTTGACAAGGATGCTGATATTGAGAAGGCAAAGAAGATTGTTGTTGATTCCAAGGTTTGTATCTATAAGGTGTTGGTTCCTTCCCCACATGAAAATTAGACGCTAATTTTTTTTTTGCCACACCGAAGACCAACTACCCAGCTGCTTGCAACTCAGCTGAAACTCTTCTTGTGCACCAAGACCTCTTGCAATCCGATAAATTCGCTGCTGTTGCAACTGCACTCTTGAACGCCGGTGTTTCTCTTCGATGTGATACAGCTACATACAATGCCCTGTCAAACGTTGATAGTAAATTCAAGGAACAGGTTTCTAAGTCCACTGATGAGGATTACGACACTGAGTTCCTTGACCTGACTATTGCCGTCAAAGTCGTCCAAGACGTTTCTGAGGCGATTGATCACATTATTGAGCACGGCTCCAAGCACACAGATTGTATCATCACTGAAGATGCATCCGTAGCAGAATTTTTCATGGCGCGAGTTGATGCTGCTGGATGCTATTGGAACGCAAGTACTCGATTTGCTGATGGATTCCGTTATGGTTTTGGTGCTGAAGTCGGCGTAAGTTATCTACGATTGCTGGATTGATATAAAGGATGTCAACTAACATACATGATCTGTAGGTTTCGACTAACAAGACTCATGCTCGTGGCCCTGTGGGCTTGGAAGGCTTGGTTATTTACAAGTATCGGGTGTACGGTAACGGTAATGCCGCTGGTGACTATGGCTCTGGCAAAAAGCAATATCTCCACCAAGCCATCGATGAGACCAACTACAAGATCTAAAGAAAAAAAAAGTCGAATAGTGTCATAGAACCCTTTTTCACGTCATCTAGAGCAGATTGTAAAATAAACCTGTATTCAACCATTATTCCTTTACCGAGACAACTATGGATTCATTTGCAGAGTTTAAAGACTGAACTACACGCGACCGTTTTGCATACATGGGATATATAGGGTTTATTGGGCTCATTAAAAGCATTTAAGGTTAACTGTAAGTTCCACAATCAAGCAACTTGGATCTATTTGCGAACTTTAGTGGTGAGCTCGAGTCTCTCGACAAAGCTGACACTGACCAGCGCCAATACAGCAAACACAATGGTCAGAGAAAAGGCATACTTGATGGCGATGAGATACGCCTCCAAAACCATTTCTCTAACGTCTTCAGGTAACTCCCAAATTACAGACACAGACTTGCGAACAGCGTCAATAATCTCAGCCGCATTGGGTACCTTGACCTTTTCAACTAGCTGAGTTTTAAGAACAGCTTGGAAGACGCCTTGACAGGTTGAAACACCCAGAACACCACCAGTTGTTCTGAATAAATAAGAAATAGATATAATAGTAGCGGAATCTTTCATGTAAAAAAAAAGAAGAGATCCATTAGCTATAGAGTCCATCTTCATTTTTTCAGTCGCATTGAAAACCATACCTTTAACTTCTACAGCCGCTAACAGGCTGACCAGGGTAGTAGTAAGCAAGCTACCAAGGGCATATCCATCTAGAATATTACCGAGGGCCATCCACCAAGCACTAGATTGCGGTGTCCAAGAAGTGATGATCGCAGCACCAAGAATAAGCGATATACCAGAGCATATGCAGAATCCTTTGTAGCGACCAGTGTGTGACATATAATAACCAGCGATCAACGATCCAGCTGAAGAGGCTAAAATTTTGGGTAGCATATACACACCCGCTTTGGAAGCTGAAAATCCAAGAATACTTTGAAAGTAGAGGGGTACAAGGAAAACCAAACTCATACTACACATAAGAGACCAAAAATTGGTGAAGGATGAAGCAAGAGGAGTGCGTTGAGTGATGATGTGCCATGGCATGATGGGATATTTTGCATACTTTGCCTCTACGACAGTAAACAAAATAACTCCCGCAGCCGATCCAGAAAGTGAGCCGATAACCAAAGGATGTGACCAAGGGAGTGAATTACCACCCAAGGACGTGGCTAGCATAAATAGTGCGACAGAGATCACCAGCGTAACGGCACCAACCCAGTCGACCTCGCGAAGCTTACTCAGGTAATGGAACGATCCGTCCGCCTCACGCTTAACATTGTAATTCTTGATGTGAACCCCAGTGACATAGAAGGTCAAAAAGAGTAGCGGCAAGTTGATATAAAATGTCCATCTCCAGTTATAATAGTCGGTGATAAAGCCTAGTGCACGCCCATTAGGTCATGTTATAAACGCTTTCGCACCCTTTGAACTTGCTTACCTCCTAATGGACCACCAATAACACTACCGAGCTAAAGTAATGGGCATTAGTAATCATAGATCGGTGTAGAAGAAAGGCAGATGCTGTCGTGAAACCACACTCACTGCGTAGCTCAAGTTACCGTATCCTTGATATCTGCAAAAGGGAAGATAAAGCAAAAAATTAAGGTTATAATTGTTAGTGCCCTGTGAAGATAAAGTGTGATGGGTAGCCAATTGTTTGTCCGGCTTACTTTCCGCGATCTCGGAGGGAAACCAGGTCACTGGTAACAATACTTGACATAGTATTCATTCCTCCACCTCCAATACCTGCTACAACACGAGCAGCTACAAGGAACCAAAAATTGGGTGCTGCACCACATAGCAAAGATCCAATGAAAAAAGTGCTGCTGGCAAAAAGTAAAGTATTCTTGCGTCCTATGGCATCGCTGATTCGCCCATCTGTAAAAACGGCGGATATAGATTAGGCGGCGGAGAATGACTCGAATGGCCAAGGTTGAAAGCCCGTAACCAAAGCACGCAATGGAATCGGCAACAACTTGACTTACATAGAGGTTGGAGGGCTGTATATGATATGAGATATGAAGTTGCCACCCATACAGCGTCATTGTATCTGTTGGGTTGGTACGGTTGATTAATGATGTAGTCCACATTGACAAGAGACGGTGCGTTAAACTACCTATTGAAGTCGCTTCCTATCCTTGTGAGAATTGTGCTGACGATAGAGCTGTCCAAGGAGCTAAGGAATACGCCCATCCACAAGCTGTCAATTGACAACTTTATTAGCAACCTCAGTGTTATATTCCACTACAGCAAGTTATCGAGCTTTACCCCATCAATACAAATACAATGTTGGATCCACTGGGTAAAGTATCATCTGGTTTGGGTACGGCAGCTGTGCTTGTGATAATCGTTATTTCGCTGTCGCTGGATTCGGCACTATGCTCGGTGGTAGATGCTCCATACTGCTGCTGCTTCTGTTTACCAAGAAGAGGCTCAGTATCACTTCTCTCGGTAGACATAATTGATATGCAAAGGAGGAAGTAAGATGACAAAGCAGTAACTGATAATGGAACGAAGTGTGAAAGAAGATAGATAACTTTCCTGTGAGAAACTAAAGATTTTTTTTTGGCTGAACATCCTCGGTTGCAGCGGAGTTACATACTCTTGATGTTTGAACTTCCCAGAATGATCCCGATTGTTGCGCAAGAATGTCAAACATTTGAAGTGCACAAAATTGTTGTCTGATAAATAAAAAACAGTGCGGCAAGCCTTTATAATCATATTGTGAATTGAGATACTCATTTTCTTGGTGGATGTCGAGAACCCTTCAGATATTACAATCATCGATAATTCAGCAACCTCCGCCGACTGAAACCCCTAACTAACCTTATTGTTAACTCAATCATTTTCATTTCAAGAATATGCAACACATCATCATATTTTTCAACGATATCTTATTATCTCAGTGCTTTCATAGCTTTATTATCAGTTTCGTGTAGAAGGCTGGTTCACATCAAGGTATCAACGTAAGATAGCAGCTTCAATCGCTTTGCATAAATGTTATGAAGGTCTTCGCGTCTCTTGGTTTCAAAATCATTATGTCCTGTGATAAGGATCATCATGAAGAACGTCTCAATGATGTTTGGAGGCACGTTCGAAATGAGTTGACCTGTCAAGCTCCAGTTCATTGAGCTGGAAATGATGATAAGACCGATCATAGTAGCAGTACCGGCAATGACCATGTATTCGCTAGAGCAAACATTGCCAACTGCCAAGGAAAGTCTGGTGCTGAACGAGCGCTTTGAAAATTGGCCATCTTTGGGTTGAGCTAGGTTGATAATTGAAAATGCTTCAGAATCTTCCATGTAAACTTCTTCGAATTGAATATCTTCGTGCACTCTGAGGACATGGTGTATATTCCTTAGAACAAAGCCATCGTTCATACCAATCAACCCTGTATATGTTCCAATTAGTAGCCACCAATTGTCGCTAAAGGACATCAAAGGGCCGACGGCTATCCATATGATGAGCACTATAATAAGGATGGCTATACCAGAGAGAGTTCCAACGAGGTCTGCATAATAGTCGATTGCCCTCTGTATGTTGCCGACCTTGAGTCCTTGTATGATAATCGGCTGATTAGGAGTCTCATCGCCAGTCAAAACTCTCAACTTGTATTCAAGAGCGGAATCAGCTTGATAAATCAAATCTACGCACATACGGCTATATCTGCTATGACGTTCTCTGATGTTTGCCAAGAAAGAGAAGTACAGAACCATCATGGCCGATGTAGCAGAGTTGATATATAGCTGCCAGTCATTGTTCCAGCCGCAGTATTGCCCAAATCCAAGCCAGATGATAATGCCAATCCAAAATATTACAACGGTAAAGATGTGACCAAGAAAGAAAGAAGCCCGAGTACAGATTCTGCCGAACCAATTCTCAGGAGGAAGACGAGTTGCAAACTCATCGACCTTAACTCCATCTATTTCTTTGTAGTCGATAGCTGCATTCAAATTGCGCAACATCCTTTTGTGGCTAGCGCACCGAGATCGCAAACAGGCAGACACTTCCAAGTTTGATATATAGCCATTCAGCTGCTGACGCATAAGTAGAGAATCAAAGATGTAGCTAAGAATTGCCTGCGAGTCAGAAATGACGATTTGCCAATAGTTTGAATGGCCGAAAGGGATGCCCATAAAAACCCAAGTGAAGAGAGCAGCCATTATAAAGAAGAAGATGTATGCGGAACCGGAAAATTCGACAATAGCGTCAAGCCAACGGTCAAGCATGCCTGCTTTTAACCCACGCTTGTAGTGCATATCGTTTTCAGCATCTTTGGAAGTTGTTTGCGTGGGTGCCGCAATCTCAATGCCTTGTCTGGCACCAGGAAGACATAGGATGCTGAACATGTATTTCATCGCAGAACAAGAATGCGCCAAAGTTTCCTCTGGCTTAGCTACAATCACTGCAATAGTTGAAATATATCGTTAGATTATGACGACCAAAAACCTTCGGCGCCTATACAGTCCCACCACTTCTGTTGAAAAAGACTTTCGTACCTTCCACAAACCCGTCCTTGTCATTCATCTTTAATTCACCGTTGCTTTTATCTACATATTGAGCTACATCAATGCTCTCAGTGATCGGTCTCTTCAATTCAGTTGAAGTGTATTGCATTTTGGCATTCCACAGGGATCTAGTCAACAAGGAATTCAATATCACGATCCAATGGTATCTCACCAACCAAATCAAATTTACCTTTATGGCGGTTCTTGCAAGAATTTTTCCATAAATGTGAGTTGAAAATATAGTTTCGCCAATGTGATTAGCTGAGGATATTGGGTAGTGAATAAAAGCATTTTGGTACTGGTATTTATAATGTTTTCAACGTAAAGAACGCGGCGACAAAATCTACTGCAAGGCAGTAAGTAGAATTAATGCAGTAAGCTAAAATGGCTCAATTTTCTTTGTCCTGTACTGTGCCACCAAAGTGGCCATTGGTCAATGACCGCTAAACCTACCAAATCAATAGCAGAACAACACAATGTTCAGTTTTACAATTACTTTCAAGGACTTTTCCTCTTCAATTGAAACAGATGTACAAGGCAGAAAAATGCTGTTACATAGATTTGAAGAGATCAATGCTTGACATGAACACCCCCTTAAGAGCGTACAGCAAAGGTAGTATCGCAGCATGTTTGCAGTAATAAGGGTTGCTTTGAGCGATTTATTGGAGCAAAACTGCGGTCCCACAGTACGCCAATTTCCACACAAGCAATCGAACATGTCGTACGATGAAGGGCGTATCAAGGTACATCTACTGTCCGAATGGCATGAGGGAGAAACCCCGATGGGAAGAGTGTGTCTCGTCGAAAAGGACCATCTTCCATTTTTTACCAAATATGGGAAATACCATCTTAATCGCGCAGGTTACGGTAAAGAAATCCGCCGTATATCCGACCTTCACTTGCATTGGCCGTCTAAGATACAAAGATGAAAGACTTCATCGAGGAATTGCGTGGTAGCTCTACTATTTGCAGCTTTCCACAGAAATTGCAAACGCTCACCGAATGGACAAAGCCTGACCTACTGCAGTTTGGTCGTCCTTGGCTTCAACAGTCCAATATTTAGCTTTAATCATTGTTGATATATCAGAGAGCATAGAATTTGATAGTGTTTTAGTTTTAAGTCAGGAAATAACACAGCTCTATAATTTTTGCTCTCCTACTACTACTGTTCTTAGTGCTCTTCTTAGACAATCAAGGACACATTACGCCTGAGATTGTAATAGGTAGCCACGTGACTGGTCACTTCAGCTACAGTCAGCCTCTGGTCGCACTGTTCTGCGTTTAGGAGCCACCTCCAAAGTCATGTATACCCTATTAAGTGGTACTTACAAGTACCTAACTCGGAGAGAAGAATACTATGTCATGATCATCGGTCTGGACAATGCAGGAAAAACGGTAATTAACATTCATTGTTATGTTGAATGCCGAAGACCGTGTGTGATGATAACACACCATTTCGAACTAGACCTTGCTGGAGCGTATTAAGGCCCTCTTCTTAGGAGTACCTGCATTGCCTCCGGAAAAAATAGCACCAACAGTGGGACTTAACAGTGAGTTTTCTATGACCCTTTATAATTTTGGTGGAGGCAGCTTAGACCACGCAAGGCGGTGACTGACCTAAACTTTAGTCTGCAAAGTGGATATCAAATCAGCCAGAATAAATTTCTGGGACCTTGGCGGCCAAAGGGACCTACACAGCATCTGGGCCAATTATTACACAGAATGTCATGCCATCGTATTTGTAGTTGATTCTACCGATAAGGCTCGTATTGAAGAATGTAAAGAGACATTCGGTAAGTAGAATAAGCTCTCTGGTAGGACCAGTATTGAAAAAGACACAAATTTAATTCAGTTCTATAGAAAAAATTATCATGAACGACAATGCTGAAGGACTTCCTATTCTTATGTTGGCCAACAAGCAAGACATTGAAGGAGCTCTTCGTGTAGAGGAGATCAAAGAAGTCTTCAATCAAATTGCTCTCAAGCTGGGAGCTCGTGATTCCCGGGTACTACCAATTAGTGCGCTTGAAGGGTAAGGGTTTTTTTTTTTTTAATTAAGGTGGTGTTTCAGAAGTGGTCACTGTACGCAAAATTAACTCCAAACCGTATTTTCCTCTCAGGCACGGCGTTCAGGAAGCTGTAGATTGGCTGTTTTTACGCTTACAACGTAACAAGATCAATCGCCCACCAGTTTTCCAGTAGTAGATTGTCCTTATTTTAATTGTAAATATAAGAGTCTTTTCCATTATATTCTTTCGTTCTATCTCAGATTGGGCCCAAGGTGCGACACGAGTCGGGACCCATAATCTTTTTTTGGAAGCAGACAAAATTTGATCGTCCACATTGAGTGCAGCTTCGCTTTTCGTAACTGGTTCGTGTTAAAACAGCATGAGTTCCAACAATGGCCTTCCAATCGCACTGGTTACCAATGAAAATACGAACGGTGCTATGGACCTGACTGGTTTGGCTACCCAGCTCGGTATCAACGCTGCTATAGCCGTAGGTGTTATTTTAGCCTTCAACATCCTACGCCCTAACCATTCCCGTAAGTAACATCGTGCTCGTGTCTTCAATGTTGCCATGGACAGTACTGACCAATCCCGGTCGTTACCAGTGGTATATGCTCCAAAACTTAAGTATGCAGAAGAAGGGTAAGTGACTTGTTGATGTCAATGGCGTTGCGGCACACCGTTTCTGACAGCTTGTACGTCTGTAGGAAGCGACCTCCAAAGGTTGGAAAGGGTCTGTTTGACTGGGTCAAACCTGTGGCACAAGTAAAAGATGATGTATTGATCAGAAACATCGGATGGGATGCTGTCATGTTCATTCGGTGCTTGCGCATGTTCCGAAGAATTTTCTACTTCTTGTCTATAGTAGGATGTCTTGTATTGATTCCAATCAACATTGCCGCCACCAGTCAGACAGGGTAATATATCGACTTGGAGGGTCTATTGTTTGCGTAAACATTGGCAGCTCAATCTTTTTTCTTCATACTTTCATAGTGATCAATGGCCACCAACCACAGCAAACATCTTGAACGTTCTCTCCCTTACCGCCATCAACACTTATGGTAACTCATACGACAAAACAGGAGAAATGAGGTACGTAGGCTGAAATTGATCATAAAGTATATTGCTCCGTGCTAATACCTGAACCAGGTGGTTTTGGGCCCACACGGCTGGAACGTACATTATGAGCGGCATTCTTTATTTTGTCATCTGGAGGTCTTACGCTGAATACATCCAAATGAGACAACAATACTTCGAAAGCACGGATTATCAAGCTACAGTTCAATCCAAATCGCTGCTCGTTATGAATTTACCAGCAGGCCTTCAAAGTGATGAAAAGCTACGAAAGTGGATGCAGCAAATCTGTACAAAGTATCCAATTCAGCAAGCATCCGTAGGAAGAAAAAGCGGTATGTTGAACGAAATTATGGAAAAGCATGAAGCTGCTGTCCGCGAATTGGAAAACACACTGGCAAGCTATCTCAAGGATGGAAAAGTCTCCAATAACCGACCCATGAAAACCATTGGAGGAAAATTTGGATGTGGAGGTAGAAAGGTGGATGCCATCGACTATTTGAGTCACCAAGTGCAGACCTACGAAGAGCAAATTGAACACATTCGCTCTAACATTCAAGGCATAAAGCCCGAGAACTATGGCTGGGTTTCATTCTCTCGTGTTAGCTGGGCCCACGCAGCCGCTAAGCAACTGAGAAACGGAGTTCCTTCTAAGTTCAAGACCGGCGCCCTTAATTCGCCTAGCATTCGACTTGCGCCTGCTCCCAATGATGTTATCTGGACCAACATGGCCATGTCGCAAGCTGTCAGACGAAGTAAAAAGATTTTTTGGAACGTTATCTACTACTTACTGTTGATCTTATGGTTTGTGCCGACAAGTATCCTCTCTGTCAGTTCCAACGTCAAGAACGTGATCAATCTCTTCCCCAATTCCAAAGCGTTCTCCAAAGCCAATCCCTTCTTTATATCTCTTGTCGAAGCCTGGTTTGCTCCTCTCGTTATGGCTCTATTTTTCTTGATTCTGCCCCATATCCTCAGAGCCATTTCAAGACGACAAGGATATATTACTAAGACATCACTAGATCGTCAAGGCAAGTATTCATAACAACTGCTGATAATATGGTCTGAGTATTAATTCGAACCATTTGGTTTTTCTTATAGTATTGGGAAAACTCTATCTATTCTTTATCATCAACAACTTGTTGGTGTTCACAATTGCATCCACCATTTTGAACCTCTACACAAAGATTTCGGCATCGGTTAACAGTGGAGATACCATCAATGTCATTTCTCTTATGCGTCAGAATCTCAATCTTTTGGCTAAAAGTTTAGCAAGTAAGTGTACTAAGCATTAGGCAAAAACTTGACTATTTAACTTCAACTGATTTTCACACTTACTGACACCGTAACTTCTTTTTCAATCATAGATGTCAGCACATACTGGACCAATTACGTGACTTTGGTAAGTGCCCGTTTTGTTCAAAGCATTTTCATTCATTGGTACTTGTATTCCTAGTATACTCATCGTTATGTTTGGTGCATTTAACAGAGGAGTTTGGGTATTTTACTGGATCTGGCACAAATTTTTTCTTTGCTTTACGTTGCATTCAGGTATGTACTTTCACAAGGTGCGAATTTCCAAAAGTGAGTGCTCATCAAGTTGTCAAACTTGTAGAAAATGGTTTTTCAATCCAAGTCCGCGCCAGTTGAGAGAGTTCACAAGACCTCCGAACTTTGACTATTCGCTCTCGTACAATCTACTTCTGTTCTTCTTTACTGTCGGGCTTGTCTACTCCGTGATCGCTCCTCTTATCCTACCTTTCACATTGTTCTACTTTTTCATTGCTACTGTGGTCTTCAGATATCTTCTAATGTAAGTTTGCTACTTCGGTGTCTGATCTCAGATCCTCCGCTTTAACCCAAGGCCTACTATCAACAGGTATATCTTTACAACCAAGACAGAAACTGGTGGTCAAATCTTCCGAGTGATCATCAACCGTATGCTCGCGTCCACAGTTCTGTTCCAACTGATCATGATTTTGATTCTCTATTTCAAGTCAGCCACAATTCAAACGTACACCATTTGCCCGCTACCTGTGATAACGATCATTTACAAAATTGTCCTGAGCAAGCGATTCGACCCTTACGTGTACTACTATAAAGTACCTGCATCCGAAGAACAAAGCATTCCAAGCGTAGATGGACCAGGCGCAACCATCTCCCGTCGCAACCGCATCGGCATCCGGTTCGGTAACCCAGCTTTTTTTGCAGAGTTGCCTACGCCCATGGTGCACGAACGCGCACAGCACCTACTGCCACAAGTTTTTGCTGGCAAAATGCGTGGAATACAAGAGAGTTTCACAAGTAAAGTGACTAGGAAGAAGAGTGTGAAGCATATGAGCATTATCAATCGTGGTGATGCGCATGATCTTCGCTTCCAAGCCATTCCTGAAAATGAATTGGATATCGATGATAGAGCAGAAGGATTGGACGGCGTTTACAAATATAACGAGTACGATATGACTCCATATCCTATGTCGACACCCATGATGTCAGCCAACACGCCAGCCATGCGATACCAGCAACCACAAACATACCAGCCGTCTCGACGACCAAGCGATCATGAAGACCCATATTCTGCCAATCGACCCTTGATGGCCCCAGAGTTCAACGAATACAGCTCACCATCGCTACATGAATCGGACTCAAACTATTTTGGTCACGAAGCTCATCAGTACGATAACACTTACCAACATGAATCGTATGAAATGGGAAACGTCAATGACCCTTACTATTCACAAAGCGCTGGTCGCAATGGCTACTATCCTCCAAGAGTTTAAAACATGGATGTTTCCATTGTACATTTACATAACCACAACTATTCTATTATCGTTAAATGCTCTTACTCCTATTTGTAAAGTATACACTTTTCAGAAAGTACTTTCGTCGTGCAATGAAATGGCTTTCGCATTTTTTCTCCAATAGATTTCTGTTTTCAACACATTGGCATTGATGGTGTGAGCTTGTAATCTAGTTTGATATGAGTAGAGTAATTGGTTTTACCTACTCGCGAAATCTCGGTAAACGCGGCAATAAAACAAATGCGTAGAAAGTACAGATCTGATTTTATTTCAGGAGTATAGTACACATTTATCACGTACAGCTAAGTAATGCTGCACCCCACTTCATTTAACTCCACTCTACGAATCTAAATCCATTCTAGTTTCAAATGGAACGGTAACAATTTGGTCGAGACCAAGGTAGCCGTCACTCATAACGAAAAGAGTGTATTCATGTTTGCCAAGTCGAGCAGGGGCATCTATGGTCAACGAGGTGCTGGCCTTTTCACCCAGAGTCTCATTCGGTCCGTTTCGCATACTAATACGCTTCAGCGCTAAGAGCTCATCGGTTTGGGTATCACCTAGAACTAACCACCAAGATTCGTACTGGGGTTTGGGGAAGAATGGGGAATGAATACGACCGTCGTGGGGTCCTTTTGATCGAGGAAGTCGTCGTATATCAATTTTGATTTTGTATTCTGCTTCCGGAATCAGATACGACTTCTGAGTATCAACCTTGGTCTGAATATTCAAAACTGGCAATCGCGATACCATGACAGATATCTGTGCAGCTAATTAGTATACTGAAGGTGCTCACACGACACCAATTTGATCCAACTTACCGCTCTGATCTGATCTTTGCTAAGTTGCAGATTCTGGAATATCTTTTGAATTTCGGCAGGACTCAATTCCGTCAATTCAGCAATATTACGAATGACACGTCCCTTATGCTTTATCTTGTCCAGCATGTATTCTTGAATTCCAGGTAAGGTCAAGAGGGTTGAATCATGCAAGTATCGAGCTTGCTTGATGCATTGCAGCATATTCATGACGGTGAGACTTGTTGTGAGCAAACCAGTGTCTGCGGCAACATCAATCATAGCCTATAATACAATAAGAGATATCAACATAAGCAAGAAAAAGACTAAGGCACGACTAAGCAGTTGTAAAAAAACCCCCTTAAACGAACCTGACAGAAACGAATAGCAGAATCTAAGACCGTAATCTGATCGGTGATATAGTCGGATATGGGAAGAGGTAGTCGAGCGAAATGAGCTTGAAGCAAAACATATGCCTTGACGTGGGGGCTGATGTATGAATCCATGGACTGTACAGGATAGACAACATCTTTTTCGATTTCTCGATTGAGAAGGTCTTCGTTACATCGAACAGGCAGTTCGCTGTATTCCGGAACGTTGGACAGAATCGATAATAGATCCTCAAAGGGGGAGTCGTGCTTGATCTCTTGGCGGAAGAGTCGAAGCGTTTGATGTCGAAGATAGTAGTATGACGCAATTCGAGCTGAGGTAGTGGGGGCCAGCTCAAAGCCGTCAATGACTTCAACGCATCCAGATTCTTCCAGTCTACCCACAACATCATTGATAGTTTGCGACAAGAAAGCATTCACACCATCTTGACTAGCGTCCTCTAACCCATAATAGGTAGGATTCTGCTGTAGACGTCTGTAAAAGTAAGTCCAAGTCAAGTAATCTAGCGCATCTTGCTTCGATGTAATGGTACCGGCCACTATCTCAGCATCAATATGGTCATCCATGAACTTGTGCAAGCTGGATTCGACAGGGAACGGTTCGTGAAGGAATTTTTTCAAGAAATTCTTCTTAGTATCATGTGCAAAGATTCTTGCGATACCAGTATTGTCGAACTGAGGACGACCTGTAGGATTGAATCAATGAGCCAATTTGTTCACCCAACCTTCGTTGCATCTTGCGCTTCACGCGTTGTATTATTCTGTACTCACCAGCTCTTCCCATCATTTGCAGAACATCTGTGATGGGATAATCGACATATCGGCCAACTTTGTAGTTGTAGTACTCAGTTCCTTTCACCACGACCAAGTGCGCTGGGAAATTGACACCCCAAGCAAGGGTACTGGTAGCGATCAGGATTTGGATCTTGAGGTTCAAGTAGAGTTCCTCGACAATTTTACGGTCATTTTCGGTCAAACCAGCGTGATGAAGACCAATACCAAAGGCTAGTGACATCTTCAATGATTCGTCGTGAACGTTGTTCAATATGATTTCCATATCGTCGTCTGGAACACCAAGCCATTGTCTTGGGTTATCTTCCATACCGCAGTATGCAATTAAATCTTGTGCAGTCAACCTCGTCTGCCGGCGAGAAGAAACAAAGACAATTACAGGCTGCTTTGGTGAATGTGTCTTGATGGCTGCATACGTTGGTTTGTTCATAGTAGCCATGCGTGGGCAGTAATTCTTGCCAGGGAAGCCATCAATGTATACCTCCAGAGGTACTGGACGCACTGAGTGGCGAAAGTTGAATAGCCCAACTTCTTGAATACCCAACCAATCGGCAAGGTCTCTTGCATTTGCCAAGGCTGTAGAAAGACCAATGATTCGAACCTTTCGATCAAGCTGTGATCCAATGTAGTTCATGCGAGAAACAATGACTTCAAGAATGGGACCACGGTCACCACCAAGTAAATGAATTTCGTCAATGATGACACAAGATACTTTTTGTACATAGCCTCTAGTTTGCCAACTTCGACTGATACCGTCCCATTTTTCAGGTGTGGTGATGATGATATCGGCCTCTTCAATGGTTTTCATATCAGGCGTGACATCACCTGTCAACTCCACTAGCTTCTTGTTCGTTTGACGAGTAACACGCTTATTCCAGTCCGCTACACGTTCTCGGACCAGAGCCTTCATTGGCGCAATGTAAACCACTTTGCTGCCAGGGTGGTCACGGAATGCAGCCCTGATGATCATTGTAACGAGTAAGTAAAGCACTGATGCGTTTTTTTTTTTTTTTTTTGCGTATGACATGAAATGAGCTGGATTGATACATACCACATGGATAGCTCAGCGGCGATAGTTTTACCAGAACCAGTAGGCGCACCAACTAGTGCGTTATGGTCAGTATGATATAGGGTGTGGAAGATCTGTGTCTGAACCGGGTTGAAGTGTGTGAATCGTTTGGCACAAATAGCTTCCAAAACGTCATTCTTCAGAGCCGATACAGGCAAAGGTTGAAGGTCTAACAGATCAGTGTGTGGTGGATACAGTTCAGGGAGAATCAAATGTTGGAAGGAGACTGGTAGAACAGTTTCTGATCCAAGCCAGCGATCCGACACGGCTCGAATGTAAATTTGAGATGGGAGAGGCTCGACAAGTGGGATGGTAAAACCGATAGAGATGGTTTCTCCAAGTTGCTTCTTAGTAAGAACAAAGTATTCCGAATAGTATATCTCTGTATTTTCCGAGTCTTCCGCCCAAATCCACCAGGCTTGTGAGTTGTTATGAACTCGTTCATTCCAGACAAAGTCAGGAATAATATTGAGCTCAATGCTGAGAACATTTCTGGTGATTGGAGCGATATGGGCATCCAAAATCAACATTGGAAACTGGTCTACACATTTTGCGATGGTCATTCCCATTCGTTTGTGGTGCACAAGCTCGCCAAGTTCAGCCGGTTCCATGTCCCTCATTTCCTCGATACTTGGGACGTGGCTACGGTTCTGCAATTTTTGTACGATATCGTTTGGTAGACCCATCTGCGCAAGCGGATGCTCAAAAGTCCACATTCTCTTCTCGATGGCCTTATTAATGGAAAGAAGCACTGAGGCAGTTGGACCCCAGTTTCTGTTGAGTGCTATCTCAAATAGCGCACGCACAATTCGCCCAGCATTCTGTGCCACATAGGCGCAGTCTGAGACTAATGCGAAATCCTCAACATAGGCATTTGATATGTAAGATTGCAGTAAAATGTTGACTTTGCCATGTGTGCTATCCGTGCCACCCTACAAATGGGATATAATATTCAGTCAGGCTGCTACTTGTACGCTAGATGTCTATTGACATATTATGCTTACCTTGATATCACATGCACACGCTTGCTCGATCAGGTGCGATAGCTCTTTGCCTTCAGTCTCGCGAGCCTTGATGTTATCGAACTCCGTACTTAAACTGATCATGGACAACACATCGGCTTCCGTCATTCGAGGTTTCATAATGGTGTTGAAAATTTCGACACTGGTATGTCTGATATAGAAGTTGGAAGAAATTCTACCGAGATCTTTAGCGGTGAGATAGCCGGTTGCTTCATCAAAAATAATCATTTGATTTTTCGCCAATTTTCTTGCTGCCAGTATGATGAGCTCTCGTCGTTTGGCTCCAAGTAACGGATCTTCAGCAGGCACAGTATGGTCCATGCCATACACAAGCGGGTTCTTCTTCATACGAAC
This sequence comes from Umbelopsis ramanniana AG, assembly GCF_025399195.1. NCBI lineage: Eukaryota > Fungi > Mucoromycota > Umbelopsidomycetes > Umbelopsidales > Umbelopsidaceae > Umbelopsis > Umbelopsis ramanniana. Next base: position 496,021 of record NW_026252088.1, on the reverse strand, counting down.
GTACAAATAGGTATATGAAAGCCATGTAACAGCTTCGTCAACATTGGTGACCGTACCGAGCGAAATCTCCGCATTCAAATTGTCAACCATGTTTTCAATGAATCTGATGTGAAAGAACATATGAATTTGCTTTGCTGATGGAAGAGCTGTACGAAATCATTACTTACTTGGATTCAATGGGATGTTGCTGAGTCAGGGCAGAAACGTAATGACCGAGTTTTTCGTGTGGAGTAAGAATGAAACCAACACCTTGATCTTCGTACTGCATCGAATGAATGAGCGATTTGAGTAGATACTGATACATGATTAAAGAGATTACTTACCTGTGGACGACCGGCACGACCGAAAATTTGAAGAACATCCAAAATGGATAGATCAACAAAACTACCCTTCTGAGCATCGTACACTTGTGTTCCTTTGATAACTACAGCGTAAGCGGGAAGATTGACACCCCAAGCAAGAGTTGCCGTACAGCATAAGACTTTGATAACACCGTCAGCAAACATTTGTTCGGTCAATGTTCGGTCGCTACGAAGCATGCCAGCGTGATGCATGCCGAAACCATAAGGAAACATCTCGCGAAGTTCCTTATTTTTGGATCGAGAAACTGCCTTTCGATATGTTTCATACTTTTCAGTTTGAGTGGCATCAAATACGGCTAGCGAGGATACTCTGTTAATTTCATCACTGTGCCTAAAATATCAACGATATGATGAAAAAGACTTGCGTCTGCCTTACATGCTATTCCTTCGTTCAAGACTTCTTCTTTCAGCATTTGTGCCGTTTTCACAGTCTCCTTACGTGCATGAACAAACACCATAACTTGATGTCCGTCTTGAACCATTTCAGATACCTTGTCGAAACATACACGGTTCATACGTTCGTTCGAAGGTAAGGAATTCGCTTTTCCTTTGATACCAATCATGTGCTGTTCTAGAGGTACAGGTCTGAAGCCACTGTCGAAGAAGAACAAGCCCTGATACGGATTGACTCTAAATTGATACCATAGCTAGTGAGCATGACGAAAATTTACCGTAAGAGATATGGTCTGTAAGTACATACCTTAAGAACGCTGCCACATCCAAGTAGTTGGGAAGTGTGGCTGACAATCCTACAATACGAATAAGTGACTGAGTGGATTCGACTTGTCGAAGGGTTCTGGCGATAATGCTTTCGATGACCGCACCACGATCTTCGTGCAGTAAATGAACTTCATCAATGATCAACAATTTAACTTTCTGTAAAGGAAAGCCCAAAGAAAATGATATGTTAACATTAGAATAAGTACGTTCGGTATTATTCATCAATGTGAAAGCGAAAAGCTCCTCGTACCTGTGCTAGTTCTGTATCACCGGTTCCTTTTCTTGTAACGACATCCCACTTTTCTGGAGTGGTAACAATGAACTGGGTGCTTGAAATCTCAGCCTTTGTAAGCTGCATATCGCCTTCATAATTCATAGGTGTAAGTTGGCAAAGCATGTAGCCTTATGTACTCGCAAAAGAGGTTGCATACCAGTAAATTCACGCACGCTGACTCCCAAAAATTTGAGTCTCTTTCCCATCTTTTCCACGATTTCAGCAGCAAGCGCTTTCATAGGAGCAACATAGACAATCTTAAAATCCGATTTTGCAATCTGGAAGTGAATGTCGGGGACACCCATCACAGAAGCAGGTGATGGGTCACAATATTGTGAGATACATCTCAGGACAGTCAACATAGCTACGTCGGTTTTACCCTAGAAATTATTCGGATGCATAGGAGTGCAGGTATCGTATTAGTATAGCATCGGTGTGGTGTCCAATAATTACCAATTTTGTACGTACCGCACCAGTAGGAGCGCACACCAACATGTTTTCATTTGTTCCGTACGCAATAGGATATACGATAGATTGAATTCGATTTAGCGTTTCATATGCCTAGTAACAGAAGCGATCAGATTGAGCACGAAGTTATATTCGTACAAGCATACAAAGAAGCCACATACTTTAAATGCACCACTACAAAGTGGATCCATTTCACTGATACGGATACGCTTTTCACCCAATCGAATTGGTGCTTGCTTGGAAACTGGGATGGTAATCTCTTCATAATCTTTATATTCATCTCTCACTGTGCCCGCTGGAAGAGCGTATCGTGTTCCGAATGCAGACAGTGTGTTTCCACTTTTTGCAGACTGATACACATGAGGGTATACTGTTTGCTCTGCGATCTTGAGGGTCGAGTTAATATAGAATCAAACGCCATCTCATTTTTATTGCCTCTCCTTCCATATCTTACCTTGTATGGGGAAGAGAATAAAGGTCTTTGCGATGCATTTGAAAGAGCTTCTTCTCGAGCTGCTTTCCAATTCTCTGTCTCGAATCCCAAAATATCGGCAGACACTTCATTTTCATCTCTATCGCCTTTCTGGTTTCGGATGGCTTTTTTCTGTTCTTTTCGGAGACGCTTCATCTCCTGAATCTCGCTTGCCGATTGTACTGTAACTCCAGTACCTGGTGCCGTTCGTCGCACTTCCTGTGGTACATTGCTTGTAAGGTGGCTATTTACATGCTCCGTCTATACACGAACAATGGGTCAACAAACATTTGAGCTATAACTACCAAACAAGGATTCTTCATACCTGGGACATGATGTTTTGAACAATGGTATCCCGGTTTAATAAAAGCTCAGAAACGAAGTCCAAGCTTTCATAGCCGAGCAGATCTATCAATGTATCTTGAATTTTATCCCCTATCGACCGTCAAAATTAGTAAATCATAGCTACTAAAATTTGAATTGTTGATTTCACCACAGCGAGCGTTACCATTTTCTTTGGACCTTAGAATAGTGAACAGATCTGTGCATAATGCTGTATCTGTAAAAGCTGTCGAGCCGCTTCTTCGAATGTATTCACTACAACGATGTAGCAGCCAATCTCGATCATAGGCATTAACTTCTGGCGTTGTTTCCTGTACAATTTCCTCAGTCGATTGTTCTATTTCCCCAACTAGTGAATCTAATTCTTGTTCTTCAATCAAAATAGGCCGGGATGGAAGGTGAAAGTCGATATTTTGGTTATCGACAAAGGTGGCTATGGAATCGTCCTTTGAGTTTTCTGGAGCAAGACAACGGTATTAATCAATATAGTGTGGGAAGTGCTGTGAGTAGAATGGGACGTGATGTTTACCAACTTGGGCCGTATGAGATTCAATGAACGAACGAAGATCGCGAACAGAAGCTTCCCAGTTGAATTCCGAAGTGACATCTATAAAGGTATTGTCTGTGGTAACCTTCTGCTTGCCTTTTCCTTTTCCTTTCGGATTAGTGTTTGCAAAGATCTGCTTGAACAGATTCGTGTGCAGAGGTAGCGACTGCACCATATCGAGTATGAAGTGAAGAAGGTGGGTAGACTGTCGCAGTAGGTGCAACCCAGCAAGTTTCGAAACGGACTTTCTTTTTGTCAAATGCAAGCAGTCCTAATGCGACTGCGGTAGTTGATTACAAGTGGAAGCACTCTCATGCCAGACAATTTTATTTTAATGAACAGATTCACTGCTTCTATCATTAGTAAGCTTTGGCATGGATAATAACAACGTTATCTCGTGGGCTGAAATGAGATGTATAACGGTTAAAAAGGTGCAATGCTGACGCTTCATAAAATGAAAAAATTAAACCACATTACCGATCGTTCGAGTCAGTTGAAACCAGACCCATTCTCTTAACCACGTTCATGCCGTCGCTAACGCGTCCAAAGATTGTGTGCTTGCCTGAGAGTAATTCTATGTTAGCTTACACATAAAATATTAAAGGTTGAATTCTTAGTTCCGTAATACGCACCATCCAACCATGGAGTAGGGGCCAAAGTGATAAAGAACTGTAGTAAGGTGCATTAATATCAAATGCAGTTGGCACTCCAGTACTTTCGTAGACATACCTGTGAACCATTCGTATTAGGTCCAGAATTTGCCATGCTTAATATACCGGCTCCAGTATGCTTCAAAGCAGGATGAATCTCATCCTCAAATTTGTCTCTGATAAACGATGGAGTTGATTAGCCGTCAATGAATCAAACGAGAACATAAGATCGCTCCATACCCATATATTGAACTTCCTCCTCGGCCAGTTCCAGTAGGATCACCACCTTGAATCATAAAATCCTGCATCGAACATTGGTAACCATAATTCATTCAAAGTCATTAACCTCGCCCTAAGTGAAAAAGCAGTTGCGTACCGATATAATTCTGTGAAACTGGTGAAAAGCCGGTAAGTCTATGTTTGGTGTGCGTTCTAGCCGCCTTTATGTACTCAAGCGTTTACTTACCCCGATACCATCATAATATCCGCGTTGTGCCTATATAATCTGTCAATTGCATGTTGCTCCACTGTGAATCATTACAGCCTGATCACTTACCAACTCGTAAAAGTTTTTGCAGGTTCTGGGTGGTTTCCATATTAATACACAAGCAAACAGGTGATGGCAAGATGTTAAAGCTTACTTTGGTGCATGATCCCAGTAGAGCTCGATGGTAATATGCCCCATCGAGGTTTCTAAAACTACATGTTGTGCGTCGGTTGCCATTTGACAGGTACTGTGTGGATCGAGAAGGAACAAAGGACGAGCGGGAAGTGAAACAGCAGTCCGAATTGATGAGCAGAAAATCATCACGAACCTGTACCTTTCGAGGTCACCGAATGCAATTTTGCACAGTACTTTTCATTACCACTACATTATTTTCATAGATTAGACAGATAATTAGATGTCCACTTCCAACAGCATTGTTGTCACATGCGAAGCGAAGCCGTCAGCTAAACATTTGCAATGTGTTTACGGTTAACACTTCACTTTTAGATGACAGTTACTTGATTTAAAGTGATTTTTAAAGTTAGAAACGATGGTGGTATATTATTTTATGCTCAACAACGCGTTCAATACCCATCCGATCAAAGTGTTTTTCGTACCTGGCTCAATGTAAAGACTGACCACACTTCTTGCTGAATTTGTGACGCGTTATTTTTGCCCTCATTACCCGACGAGCCTGAAACAAGGTTATCTCCCCACCTTTTTGTTTGCCAGCCATGACATCTGAAAGCAAGAAACGTGTCTGCTACTTCTATGATGGTAAGATACTTCAGATTCTGGATCTTTTTGAGATTCCGATTGAATTACTGACCTTGATCCATCAGCAAATGTTGGAAATTACCACTATGGTCCAGGGCATCCTATGAAGCCTCATAGAATTAGAATGTGCCACGGTCTGGTCATGAACTATGGCTTGTACAAAAAGATGGAAATTTACGCAAGTATACCTTTCTCTACTCGTATCTTACCAGTCTTATCTCTAACGCTTTCTTTAGCGAGCGAAACCTGCCAACAAATGGGAAATGACACAATTTCACACAGACGACTACATCGACTTTCTTTCTCGCGTTACTCCTGATAACATGGAAGCGTTAAACAAAGAGCAAGCAAAGTGTAAGACATATGGTCAACCTTGATTTTCGATTGATTTCAAAACTCGGTATCAATTTATACTTTATGTCCAATATAGTCAATGTCGGTGATGACTGTCCCGTCTTTGAAGGATTGTTCGAATACTGTGGATTATCCGCAGGAGGTTCAATGGGTACGATTGAAAATTTTGCGAAGCACCAATCTCTCACGTTTTCCTAACTAAATCTTATTGCAGAGGGTGCTGCAAGACTGAATCGCGGTCTTTGCGATATTGCTATCAACTGGGCTGGTGGTTTACATCACGCCAAAAAATCGGAAGCTTCTGGATTTTGTTATGTCAACGATATTGTGCTGGGCATTCTCGAACTGCTTCGATACTATCCACGAGTTTTATATATCGATATTGACGTTCACCACGGTGACGGTGTCGAAGAAGCTTTTTACACTACAGATCGTGTGATGACTTGTAGTTTCCACAAATATGGAGAGTTCTTTCCTGGTACTGGTGAACTGAAGGTATGTTCACCGAAGTGTACTTTATACATATACGTCGATCCTTCTGGCTTACTCAAACTTCTATTAGGACATTGGTGTTGGTAAAGGAAAATATTATAGCGTCAACTTCCCTCTGAGAGATGGTATAGATGACGAAAGTTATAAGAGTGTTTTCGAACCCGTAAGCTCATAGTTTGAATTGGAGTATTCTGCATTTTAATGATCGATTTTTTAACGCTTTACGGTTCTCTTTCTTGTAGGTCATTGAAAAGGTGATGGAATGGTATCGACCCTCCGCTGTCGTTCTGCAGTGCGGTGGTGATTCCCTCAGTGGCGATAAACTGGGTTGCTTCAATCTGTCTATGAAAGGTATGGGGATTACTGATGCATCTTTCCTTCATACTAGAAGATTGACTAACTGGTATTCAACAGGTCACGCCAACTGCGTTAACTTTGTGAAGAAATTCAATCTGCCTACGTTAGTTCTCGGCGGTGGTGGTTATACAATGCGAAATGTTGCAAGAGCGTGGGCATATGAAACGGGAATAGTGGTTGGACAAGAGCTTAGCCCTGGTAAGAATGGAATCTTATTGCGTATTTGGTTGCTCTAAGTAACTATGCTAATATATTGCTTGATTGCATCACAGTCATGCCATACAACGACTACTATGAATACTTTGGCCCTGACTACAGACTAGATGTCAAGTCGAGCAACATGGAAAATATGAATACGACTGAATACTTGGAAAAGATCAAGTAAGTCGATGTCTGTGCTCCAACCGCCTGCCAACACAATTCTAACCCTCAGAAATTACCAGGTTACAAGTATTTGAAAATTTATCACGTACAGCATTCGCCCCAAGCGTTCAGATGCAAGGTTTGTGATCTTGTTCTCATGTTTCGCCTGCCTGTACTGAACTCAAATTAATCTGTAATATGCCATTTTTCCTTGAGCAGAGGTTCCAGCTGATCATGATATGTCAGATGATGAAGACGAAGATGATCCGGATGAGAGAAACCCAGGTAAGAAGAGATCACGCTTTCGTAAAGGCTACGCATACATGTTACTGAATTCTTGTCTAGAACGTCTTTGGGATCAACGCATCATACCTGAAAACGAATTCTATGACTCAGACGAAGGCGAAGGAGATGATATTAATGGCCAGAAGAAGAGCATGAATGAACAAAGCTACGCAAGCGAAGCTTCTGGTGAGAAAATGAACGGATCATCTTTGCAAACTGATAACAATGAAACAAAGCAAGTCCCGGTCAGCATCACCGAAGATGAAGAAATGGAACTCACTGCCGCTCTAGAGGAAGACAAAGCACCTGCAAATGTGGAGTCTCAACCTAGCACTGATCATGTTTCTACTATACCAGCCACGAGTGAACAGGCAAACGAAACAGTTACCGCACCACCAACCAATCCCACAGACTCGACAAGCAACACAGAGGCAGCATCAGAATCAATACCATCCGTAACAGTATCCACCCCTACTAAACAAGACGGTAATAACCCTGAGCCAATGGATACTAATTAATAGTATATTTTGTTAGTCTTAGTTTCATTCGTTTTATTTCTGTAAATGTCGACTTGACCTGTTCGTAAACCTTGTCAACCTTTGGTCTTTTTACACTGCTTGCTTGAAAAGCTGCCCCTCCCCCTGCAATAAACAAACCAAAATCAGAACAAAGCAGACAAAGCGAACAGAAGGTATAACTGTGGCGGTCGCTGGGTCACTTAAAGCTGGCCGTAAATGAACGAGAACTGGCTTAAACTGACACTTATGACTAATTTTGAAAGCACACATTTTCGAAAGTCGCAATGACAAATAAATGTATCCTAACATTGTTCAATTGTCTTTAAGCACATAGAGTTCAAGGGGGAATGGAGGCTTTCATATAATGACGATTGACTGTGTTTACAGTCTCCCACAAGTGCCACGGCGTGATGGCGTTTTGGGGTTGACAGCCATCGATCTGAACAAGCATGCATTATCAATGGCGTTCTTGGCGCAGTTGGACCAACAAGACTTGCAGTAACATTTTCATCTACCCTTTTCACTCAATACCTATCAAGTAAGATAGCTTTACTCAAGAAAGGAAAAGCATCGATCTACAATGGCCATCGCCTTCCTGCAGGTTGCACATATCCGTGCTTTAGCAGCTGGACCAGTTGCCACAAGTTGAAAAGCGCCACAGAATGAGCTTAATTGTCGTATGAACACCGGCGCCTAGGCTAGACCAGCCAACAAGGGGATAAATCTGCACGGATCCCAAAGCAGAAGCCAAAATCGAGCCTCTATATGCGAGCTCAAGGGCGCATTCTATAGAATACGCCTAGACACTTAAGTTGCAAGCGGACAATAAAGCCAGTAAGAAAAGATAAAATACCTGCTTTGTAGTCTGAAGGTGAATTTCTCATTTCTTTGACCATCGCAGAAGTGGCTATCTTTGTATAAATAAACATGATTTGGGTGGCAACGTAACATGGTTGGTGGAGGAAACCATATTATTGCACGATCACGTTCATTGCTGGGCAGAAAAACAAAACAAAGTGATTATGAATGCTGTGAGCATCGCATCCGTCTGATTTGACAATGTGCCGTAAGGTTGTGTTGGTCGGGCGCGTTTCCCCCCTTCATACAAATTTTCTCAGGAGTAGGATGATCTAGAATTGTAGAGAAGCCGCTTGTAACCGACTACACCTTTTGAAAATGTCAAAATAGGACCAAATGGATTGTTTGAACTGTATTGAATACGTGGCAAGCAAAGCGATGGAGAGCACTATACCTATTTCGTGATGACAAGGGATATAAAAAAAATTATAATAGCCATTGTTATGCAAGTTCCCCTCAGGCTGCTTACAGGACCGTGTGTTACAGTATCTTATTTCTTTTAAAGTTTGCTTGATAGGTTCACATGCGGAGATATTTCCAGTGCAAACAAACGAGTTTGCAGTCGAATACGGCATAAGGCGCCAATCAAAAGTAACAAGAAAAACAAAAGATAGTTGGGTTGGATGGGAGGCATATTACTTTATAACATAATTGATGGACTAAGATTCTATTTCTACATGATCAGTTACTATGCTGCATGAAAAACGACAAGATGAAAGGTATATGGAAACACAAAAGATATGGTTTGAGGTACATAAGTGTGGATGGGTTATAATGTAAAATGAACAGAGCCAGCTGTTTGGGGTAGTGGATGAAACTATGGCCAAACAATTTGATCGTCTGCGAGGTCTACGGACACAGCTGAATATCGCTCTTGCTTAATGAATGTAGTGTTTAGGTAGCACGGCGTGTGGGTTTCTAGTGAAGACCATGATAATGAAGAAGCCGACGTCGAGTTTGACGTGCAACTACCAGGGAATTGCATATCGTCTTCACTATCATAATCTTCAAAGCCAGACACATAGTCAAGCATGGTTGACTGGAAGGATGGGGAGTGCGCACAGGGTATTGGTGCGGGCTTAGAGGAGAGACGAGTGGCTTTGGCCATGGTTTCTTCGTGGCATGTGTAGTATTGGCAAGAAAGGAAATGAGAACGTAGTTCTTGGATGTCTATTCTCTTGCTGGGATCGACACAGAAAATTCGCTTAAGTAGCGTATTGATTTGATTGGAGATGGGTAGTATGGACATGAGGAAATCGGGATTCCTTAAATAGGCATTAAATGTTTCGTCTTCAACGTTGGCTTGCTTCCATGGATTGCGACCACAGACCAAGTTAATCAAAATAACGCCAAGAGACCAAATGTCATTTGGCTTGGTAGAATAAGCTCTTAGTTTCTTGTATAGGCCACCTTGACATTCTATTTGTTGATTAAAAAAAAAAAGTATTTCCAGTTAGTCAGGTAATACAAGGAAGTGTATTAATGCACTTGATTGTTTGCTTACCAGGAGAAAAATAAAAAGTGCTGCCGCATCCAAAATCAGTAGAGATGGCCTCTGTTGTAGCCAATCCAAAGTCGGCAATCTTAACCTTAACACCACCATCAAAAACAAGGATGTTTTCTGGTTTAAGATCTCGATGAGCAATGCCCTTAGCGTGTAAATAAGAGACGGCATCGATGATTTGGAGGAAGACACTTTTGATGGCTTGATGATCATTGATATATCCTCGTCCTTCTGTGATGGTGTAGAAAAGGTCTCCTTCCCGACAATATTCTAGAACAATATACAAGCAGTCGCTGGTGTCGACGATTTTTTCCAAAGAAGCAACATTGGGATGGACTGCCACTTGAGCATGCAGCCGGATTTCACGGAGCTGAAATTCTAATTGGCGTTCATTGAGGCCCACTTTACTCAAACATTTGACAGCGTACATCTTCTGTGTGAGCGTATGGCGTGCCAAGTAGATAGCACCATATGCGCCCAAGCCAAGAAGGTCAATGAGTTCATAGTTGTTATCATCTATACACGTTCCTATGCGTTGGCGAGGGTCCGTTGTTGGTTTAGTGTTTACCATGTTTATGCGATGCGATGTGAAGTGAAGTGAATAAATATTTCAGGTACCAGGTTGATTTTTACTTCTCTTTATATAGGCATTGGTTCCATCCACAATTGGCGGGGCGTTCTTTTTTTTTTTAGTGGTTGCCCCTGATGTTCTGGCGTTTTGCTGAATCGCAGGGGTCGTTGAAACTGTCCGTGATCAACGCCTCGATTCCTCTTTTTTTTTTTTTTTATTCCGACTAGAAGGTGGCCAGAGTGTGTATATGCTTTTGTTATGCCTGAAGACCCTTGCACCCACCCATTTGTCTGCCTGAATTCAATAAAAAAAAATAAAGTTAAATAAACTACTCACACACGAAACATAAAGAGTTCAAAGACGCGATCAGTACCATTGATTTATTGCCATTGATCAATTTTTCTTTTTTCAAATTAAATTTTATTTCTTCTTCTTCCACCAAATGGTGATATAGAAAGTACTTCTGCATTGTAAAGAAAACGTAAAATTTTTACGGCGGCCGGCGTCAGGTGTTGTACAGCTGTGAAAGAAGGGGATGAATAGGGGGAAGTCCGGAATGCAAGATTGTCTTTTATAATCCTAAGAGGCTGAACATGCTTAACGCCATGTTTGTTCGCTTCTATTCTATTATCTTTACCCCTGATTACACTGTCGCCCATCCTCATCTCATCTGATTGCCATGAGGGTATGCCGCATTTTGACAGACCTGTCGCGCCTAGGCGGCACTAGGTTCAGCAAATGGCGTTTTAGGCTTATGGAGCTAGCTGCATTCTGATCCTTTTTGCGCGTTGAGCATAGTGAACATATCGATTGCCGAGTCAAAAAGACGATCATGGCAATACATCATTAGGCTTCACTTGTGATGTCATTTGATTCTTCGTCGTCCTCCTAGGGGACGTGCTCGCCGTTGTTCTATGACTGAATTTGATTGCTAATTACATCATGGTTAAACGGTACTTTTCCTATGTTAGCGTACGCCAATTTCAGGAGAACGTTGTAATCTGAATTGCCAAATTGTTATGGGAAAAATAGATACTCAACCTTACAACACGATGTGTTCAACAACAATTTGTGAATAGCATCTGCATGTGTCTCAATCGAAGTGTTTGTTATTTTCTGGTTACCACTGGCATCGCGAATAAGATGGTTATTTTCTTTTTGCCCATTCATCAACAATTCGGTCCTTAAAAAGTGATGGGCAAGCTGTTTATTGTGATATCAAAATGAACGTGTTGCAATATTCAACCATCACCGATGGTTCCCTATTCTCTCTTAGTCTTTAATGAAATGAAACGTTCATGGTGATACATATGCATGCTTGCCTGAAATCGGATCACGTTCTGTAGCATGATATGTTAAATATAAAATGCTTGTAACGTGGGCGTCACATTGCCTTTTGATACCAGAATGGCGTCGAGCGGCGATCCCATCTTCTTAAGTAAACAACAACAACAACAAATTGCCACAAGCAAGATCCTATTCTCTGTCAGTGATTTGAAACAATGCGATCTTTTGTCAAATGTCTCATAGGGTGAATTAGGCATTTCGGATTTCGTGCATGCCATCACAAAATTCAGGCGTTTGCATCATTTGTATTGATATGCTACTTTATATCGTTTCCTAACCTGAACTCACTCCCCATTCATTGTATCATAGCTTAGCTTAGCAAGCGTTATGTCCATGATGTAATATGAAGTCATCAGTTTATTTCCGAAGATATTAACGAGGGGCTCGCAATGTGCAGAACCGTGACACAGGTCACCTGTATGAGCTATGGCGATGATGAAAGTCAAATGTTCTAAAACTGCATCACAGCTAATTAGGAATTTTCTGGCTGTAGTGAGAGGGAGCTTCAATTCAGTAAAGTTTTTTGTCGATTTTGTGCACACATCGCATTCTTTTTTATAGAATGATATGCGCCGTGATGCACCATAACCAGCTACGCTTTGCCAATCCATAATGCAGGCGACCGTCTCGGTTTTTTGTTTGTTGTTTTATTACATCCTGGCTAACATAATGTACAAAATGATTCAGGTACCTGAAAGGAGAAGAAATGTTAAGTTTATGCAACGTTATGTGTTGACTACATTGAAAGATGCTAGTGCCTGATTACAATTGACCTGATATTGAGTTTTACATACTCTAGAGTAAAATATTGCACAAGAAAATTGTCTTCTAAGTCAGCCAAAAAGATGCAGCTCCTTATTTGTAAAAAACCTCACCAGTAATTGGTCGATGGATTTACATGGCTAATGTTATTGACTTCCGACAAATGAAAAGGTATTCAGAGTTTGTACGTTCCGAAAGCTACTTAGGTATGTGTGCCTGTAAATTGTCCAATGTCTTATCGGCACACATTGTATTTCAGCATAACTTGTTTTAGTAAATTTAAGCAAAACCGTAGGAAAACCAAAGTTTGTCCCTGCGAATTTTTATCTTGCAATGTTCAGTACTTACCCTACATGGCACTAAACATCTTATGTGAGACTTTGCACAATGTAACAAGCACTATCACTGCATTGATTGTGTTTTGCGTTCGTATAAAACTTAGATGCCATGTACAGAAATATCAAGTAACTTTTTCTAAAATCATGCAATTACAAAAGGTCATTAGATCTGCAGTTCAGCTGGTCTTAGCAGCAAAATTATCCTCATCGATGCTATCCCCAACGCCTCCCATGGGATTCAATGACTGGGCTAGATTTGAATGTGCTATTAATCAGACGGTTTTCACTGATGCAGTGGATGCAATGGTATCGACAGGACTTCGAGATGTCGGTTTCAAACTTGTCACCATCGACGACTGTTGGTCTGATCATAATCGGACTAGCAATGGCTCTTTAACATGGGACACTAAATTGTTTCCCAATGGCTTACTATGGCTTTCGGACTATATCCATAAAAACAAGATGGATTTCGGCATTTACTCGGACGCTGGAACACTTACTTGTGGAGGATACCAGGGATCCTATGACCATGATGAAATGGATGCTAAAACATTTGCAAGCTGGGGTGTCGACTACCTGAAATTAGATGGATGTAATGTGGATTCCGTTCCTGGCCAATCGGATGAAGAGACTTACCGACAAATATACGAACGTTGGCATCCAATTTTGCCCCCACTTAACATTACATTTTCCGAATCGGCTCCAGCTTACTTTGTGAATGACAAGAACCTAACAGATTGGTACAAGGTGATGTCTTGGGTGCCCAAATATGGCCAACTTGCCAGGCATTCGTATGATATCGCCACGTACGGATCGAAGGGAAGTGTATGGGAAAGTGTCATGACCAATTATGGATACAATCTCCGCCTAGCGAGAGTACAGCAGAAAGGGTTCTACAATGATCCAGATTTTATTATTGCGGGAGATCCAAATTTAACAATGGACGAGCAACGTTCACAATTTGCATTGTGGTCTTCGTTTTCTGCTCCGCTCATCCTCAGTTCTGATATCCCTGCATTGACCAAGGAGCATCTCGCATTTTTAACCAACAGAGACCTCATTGCACTGGACCAGGATCCCTTGGTCAAGCAAGCAACCCTAATAAGCCAGGATGAAGATTTTGATGTTCTGGCAAAAACCCTTGCCAAAGGAGATCGCGCATTAACTATTCTAAATAAAGGTGGCTCCACTGCATCCTTGACTGTCACACTAGAAAAACTCGGCTTCCATCTAGGTCAACATTGTGCATATCATGTAAAGGATTTATGGACAGGCAAGACATCCCTACAAGCCAACAAAATTGTGGCGAGTAGCATCCCCAGCCATGGAACCGCCGTATATCGTGTTACTCCTACCGCTCAATGCAAGCAGTTTCTCCCTGGTGGACAGATCTTCAATGCGTTTTCTTTGAACTGTGTAGGGGCAGGGAACCCTGTTTGGTCAGCGAAATGCAATGCCACTGATGATCAATTTTGGAAAATCTCGCCTCAAGGAACAATTTTGGCCCCATTTGCTGGCAATGCCTGTCTCTCCGTTAAGGGTTCCTCGGTAGTTACAGAAAATTGTACCTCAGCTCCAGAACAAATTTGGACCCACGGTGTAGCTGGCTATCTTGTGAACAAAGCTACTAAGCAATGCTTAACCGAGAAAAATTCATCCATCCGCATAGCAAAGTGTGGAGATGAACTTGACAGCCAAGTTTTTGAAATTCCCTTGTAGCTTTATATCGCCACAAAGTAGCCAAACGAGCTCTCCTATAATTTTTGATTTATTATTTTTGATATCAGTAAACAGTGCGATCAAATTTGGAGGCTTCCTCTTTCTCCCCGAGGATGTTGTATTGCCGACTCTTCTTTGTGAGCCCTACCCTTGCATTAACATGTCGTACATCTCGGGTCGCAATTTAGCCTTGAAAATTCTAGCCACAAAAGAATGGTCCTTGTTCCTACGCCGAGTCGTATATGCACAAATCCTCACTAATATAAATTAAGGTTCTGATTACTCTGCAGCTGCTGCATTCCTCCGTATCCCGGAGACACCTTGCGCTTGGTGGGAAATCGATATGCCTGTTTACTTCAGCAAATTGCTGAAGTAATCCGTGTTGCTGCTGTATCACCGAAAATTTCATACCTGAATCGACCGTAGGATCATTTCAGCCGGTTTATTACTTTGGTGGCTAGTCTTGGTTCTCACGTATGATCGAACACATTTATTAATTGAATTGATGTGATCCATTTAAGTATGGATAGGCTACTCATTCAATTTCCAATTTCACCACCGCGATTCTTCAAGAATGAAGTCGGTATTCGCATTGACAATTTGCACGCTGTTCTCGATACTTGAAGTAGTAAAGGGTGTCACTATCGCCAACAAGTCCATCCCATTTACCTATAATGAGACAAATTTTCTTCTCCATGGAAAACCGGTTCAGATCCTAGCGGGACAGATGGATCCACAGCGCATTCCACAACAATATTGGCGAGATCGACTGCAAAAGGTTCGAGCCATGGGCCTGAACAGTATATCATCCTACATTTTCTGGGACCTCCTAGAGCCAAAGGAAGGGAATTGGGATTTCTCTGGAATGAACAATGTGGCACAATATTTTAAGATAGCGCAAGAGGAAGGCCTCATGGTCTTACTTCGGCCAGGTAGTTATATATGCGGAGAGCACACCTGGGGAGGCTTTCCAGCATGGCTGTCGGAAGTACCCGGCATGGTGGTTCGATCAAACAATGAACCATTTCTGAACGCCACAAAGTCTTATATTACACGATTGGCCAAAGAACTCAAGCCACTGCTTGTGACCAATGGTGGGCCGATCATTCTTGTTCAAGTTGAGAATGAATATGGGTCGTATGGTTCCGACAAGCAATATACATCTACTCTGAGAGATATGTGGAAGGAAGCTGGATTCGACGTCCCTTTGTATACAACTGATGGCGATGGCATTAGCTATTTGAAAGGTGGAGTGATAGAAAATGTGCTAGCTGAAACAGACGGCGGGGGCGGCAATGTGGAAGGAGCATTTGCGACCCGCCAAAACTACCTCGCCAATACAAGCTCATCAGGACCATTTATCGATGCCGAATATTACACTACGTGGTTGGACCTTTGGGGATCTCCACATCAAACTACTGATGCTAATGGAGCCAAGACGGTCATGGGTGACTTGGACTGGCTCATCAAGAATGGCTCTTCCTTCAGTCTCTATATGGTGCATGGAGGAACTAATTTCGGGTTCAGTGCTGGTGCAGACTGGTCAACTGTTTTAACACCAGTGACCTCAAGGCAAGTGATATAATATCTTCTAGACGGCATAAAATGACCGTGTTTTTGACCAGTTTCAATTTCAGTTATGACTATGGTGCTCCGTTGGATGAAAGTGGTCAGCCCACTGATCTATTCTATGACATCCAAAAAACCATCAAAGCAAACCTACCCGCAGGAGAAAAACTTCCCAAGATGCCAAAGGCAACAACCATGATTTCCATTGCCAACATTACCATGAAGCCTGTCGCTAGTCTCTTTGATACATTACCAAAACCGGTGATAAAGCAGCAACCAGTGAACATGGAATCGCTGGGCCAGTCCAACGGCTTCACTTTATATAGAACCACTAGTCAAATGGCTGCAAGTGGTATGCTCAAACTGAGTGATTATCCAAGGGACAGAATACTGGTATATGTGAACGGCAAGCGACAAGGCTTATTTGATAGTACTTTCCCACTGCCTCAGGCCGTCAATCTCACCGTCAGCAAGGGTGATAGCATAGATCTACTGGTTGAAAACATGGGTCGAATCAACTACGGGCCTCGTATCCCAGATCAACGCAAGGGTATTGTCGGAAATGTAACCTTGAATGAAAAAATGCTAGAACACTGGTCCATTTACACATTGCCTCTGGATAATCCGTCTACCATGATAAAGGCAGCCAAATCCTCCAACCATAGCAGTGACGTACCTACTTTCTACCAAGCTTCATTTAACTTGCACACCATTGGCGATACATTCTTATCTACTCCTGGATGGACGAAAGGCATGGTATGGGTGAATGGAAACAACCTTGGACGATACTGGATGATTGGACCTCAGCAACAACTCTATGTTCCTGGCTGTTGGTTGAAAAAAGGCACGAATGAAATCATCATTCTGGAATTGGAGCAAGTGAACGCCACGACTGTTAGTGGCATCACAACTAGAAGCTGGGCCAATCGTCCTAATCCTAGTGTTCCTCAAATTGTATCAAACTGAATCACAGGAAGCAACAATGAAAGCAGAAAACGCACCATCAATAAAAACACACTTGAACCTCCAACATGTAGCTATAGATTAGTAAACGGACACCAAGTCAACCACATTCAAGCCTATGTATGCTGTAGGATGCAATGAATCAGTTGTCTTTATGATGATATTATTATCGGGAAGAATGACCGGGACTTTCTAATAAACATCCGTCAAGCTATGAACAAGTATAGAGGAAATAAAAATTGAATGATTAGGTCGTAGGGAGAAAACAAAAAAATGGGGGGGGGGGGAAACAAAAATGTCTTCTAAACTTGAGAATAGCCACAAATATATATATTTTTTTCACAGATTAAAGAAAAGAGAGAGTACTTCATCGGAAGAGTGGTATCGAGAGAGTACTTGGTGGCAGCAACAAAGACTTAGTCCTTGCGCTTGTAGAAACGTCTCCACTTATCATCAATAGTATCGATATAGTATACACCGGAAGCAATGTGATCAAGACTGCCAACGGGAGTGTAGTCCTTGACATTGTGGGTCTTTTCACGGATAGCCATGGCCTCAACAAAGTCCTCGGGCTTGCACTTGGTTCGCTGTTCCAACTTCTCTCTCAGGCTAAGGTTGGTCTTGATCTGTTCAGTGGAGGCAAGAACCTTGAAAGAAGCCATGGAGGCAGCAAGGCCAGAGCCATAAGAGTACAACAAGATACGCTTGTTTTGCAATTGCTCAGAAGAGACTTCAGAGATCAAAGAGCTAAGAGAGAACCAGGTAGCGGCAGTGTAGCAGTTACCGATGTTCTTGGGACCATAAGCAGCAGGACCGACCTTGGCCTTATAACCTTCCTTGGTGTAGTTCATGAAAGCCTTCTCAATATCTCGGCTCTCCAAAGAATCAGTGTAAGAAATATCGGCAAATTGCTTGAATTCGGCGTACTTGGGATGCTCGGGGTCACGAACGAAATCGTTATAGGCCTAAACGAACGGAGTTAGAAATCCAAAAAAGCACCCAATTTTTCGGTTTGGCTAGAATAATACTTACAGCACGGGCAAAGCTCTTGTTGACAAGCTTGGCATAGGGTGAGTGAGAGACAAGGTAGTCAACATCTTCCATGCTAACCTTCTCCTTTCCAGTCTTGGCACTGAGTCTATCCATGTACTTGTTGTAGCAAGTATCGAAAGCTTGGATGTAGCAGGTGTTGGAGAATTTGCCATCGACGATGGGATATTCAGAGTGCATATCGGGCTTGTAGAAATCGTAGGCATGGGTCATGTAGGTAGATCTCAACTGACGTTCAAGGACGAGAGGAGCGTTCTCGCCAATGAGCATGGCAACAACACCAGCACCTGAGGTAGGACGGGCGGCGCCGGTAGCATACAAGGCAAGATCACCAGCAACGACGATCGCATAGCGACCATCCCATGAAGAAGATTCAACCCAGTTGACAGCGTTGAAGAAAGCGCTGGTACCACCATAGCAAGCATTGGTGGTATCAATACCTTCGATCTCAGTGTTTCCGTGCTCAGCGAACAAGGTCATCAAAGTGGTCTTGACAGCCTTGGACTTGTCAATGATGGTTTCAGTACCGACCTCAAGGCGACCAATATCGTTGTAAGAGATCTTGTAAGATTCCATCAAGTTCTGGACGGCTAAAAAACAGATCAATTATAGGTTAGTTAGGGATGAAGAAAGCCGTGCATGGAAAGACAAAGTGGGTAAGACATCACATGTGCATTGGCATCAAGTACGTCTTGCTCATATTATAGAGCGATAGAAGAAGACAAACAAAGCTTACCAGTCAAGCAGATAGATTGGATATCCTCTCTGTCATCAATGAAAGCCATTCTTTCTTGACCAAGACCAATAACGTACTTTCCAGCACTGACACCGTCAAAAGCCTCCATCTCGGTTTGCTCTACATACTAAACGCGACAAGATGAAAGGAAAAAGTCAGATGTGGATCTATGATGAGAAATAAAGTAGACATGAGAGCATCATCTGCCAGGTCTGGGTGTCGGATGATGACCTTTTTACGGTAGGGCAAAGGGTCATCGCCACTGCACTGCAGATGCTTGCTGTGTCACTAGAATTACATAGCGTTTAACTTACACGAGAAGGAAAGTAAGTTTGAATGGCAAGGATACCAACGTTCTTGGGATAGTGATCAAAGTTGCGAGCCATGTTATGAAGATGAGATGTGAAGTAAGAAACAAGTGCGTACTAAAAACCATGTTTTTTGAATTTTTCCCCTTTTATTGAGAGCATTTTTTTTCGTGCTCAGATTCCTTTTTCAAATTCCGATGAACTGATTGTTGGGTTCGTCATTCTGGCACAGCATCCGACTTGTCATTCACGCACGGCGTTGTAGACAGCATATCCTTGACCGGTAATCTTTAACAGGCAGTAACTCAATATGTATAGAAAGGTACTAAAGAAGCGTATAATAAACAAAAAAAAGCAAGACCAGAAAAATTTCGTCGCAGGCTTGGTATCCAGATCATAATTGACATGTCCCCGGGGTGCCTCAACTATATACGAATCACGATGCTAAAAACCACAAGACATTAACTTGGTGTATAACCCCTACTGGATCACAAAATAAGTTTCTCTTTACCAATCATTGTCCGTGCCTATTGACTGTCGAGCAGAATCAAGTATATCGGCTTGAATCACGCATACCTTATCTTGTTGTGCTGGATCACGATAGATGAAGACATCTTCGTTGGGGTCGTAGTTGATAAGGACGATAAAGTGACCTGTAAATGAAAATTAACATCCGTATTTCTTCGTTTTCTGCCCCCCATTGACATCTTCATTGTAAAAGAATGTGAATTACCAATATACTCATATCCTTTCATTCGGTCTAATATAGAATCAAATCCTACACAAACAGAAGCGGAACATCCTTTTTGGTCCTATTATGTATCAATGTCGGCCGATCAGTGAATTTTTGTTCTGCGCGCATTGGACCTACATCGTTCTCACTTACCAGACACCATTGACATCGCAATAGACGGGCATTCACTAGGGTTATTATGGCAAACTTTTTACAGAACAGGAACCGTTTGAAATCGTCTATTGGCAGCAACCTGTATAAAGAAAAAAAAATTGAATATCCAAAAAAGCAATTGAATGTCAGCCATTGACCAGATGATGCGAAGAAGTATCCCACACATGGCATGGGTTTCCGGATATATTCGCGTGCCACACACATATTGAAGACTGGTCTTAGCAGGTAAAATTACATAGATCATTTCCGATCGATCGCAAGCCCGTCCCGCCAAGTGACATAGAGAAAAAACAAGCGAATCAAGAGCTTACATTCGGACAACATGCACATTGCAGCTTTTTGCTATAGCAAACAGCTTGTTCACTCTCTTCTCGTCCTCGCTGAAAGTTTCTTGGTAAAATTTGTTTTGCTGGTATTCTTTCCGGCTTCCAAGAAAGCTTGTGTAATAGGTAAAATCTTCTACATAATTTCGTAACAGAAACGCAAGATCTATCGTCCATATGCTATTGACATGGCAGTGTTGTCGTAAGTCGTTGATGTCGACGTCTTTTCCTAACGCCCGCATGGTCATGGCAATGCAAGCCAGCCCGCAATCCCAGTTGCTGTTCTGAAATGACAAAAAGAGAAGTGGTTAAATGGGGGTCGTGAAGACTACGGCATGGTTCAGATCACCAGTGGATTACAACCAACCTGCATTATATGTGGCACAATACTATCGTCATATTGACTGTAATTTATCAATTTGGAATCATTCATTATGTTCCTGTAAGCCAAGTAAGTTGGAGGAGAGGCGGTGGTATGGACAGTGGGGCGAAACAAAGCCTGCTTCAGCGAGCCACGTGTTGTCGTCGCACTTGCCTTTTTTTTCTCTCGCTTTTTTCTGTCATCGTGGCCTTTTTTGCAGTGATCTGAGACAATTCATCTTGGCAAGTAAAATACAATACAAACCAATTTGCTGCTAATAATATAATTGAATGGCCATGGTAAAGCAAGTTCAACCACATCGTTCTATTTTGCACCCAGGTAAAGCATCATTCCTTGCTCGACGAATATGTGTGTCCTGCATTGTAACTCCTTGTCTGTACCAAAATGGGAACATCAATGGGAAATCGGTAGTATATGAATCACAACAGATACTACTAAGCCGGTTGAGGTCTACAATGCAGCATTGAGCAGCTGGAAAAATGGATTTTCTGACTTGATACTAGCCCGCTCTCTTACATAATCCTTTCCTCGGCTGCAGGAAATGGATGATTGGTTCGCGGCGTAGGTAACAGAAAATGCTACTGAGCGCTCAACATCGGTCCGTAGACCAAATTCATATCGACCGTAATGTATTGAATGGAAATTCTATAGATGGCTGTTTATATCCACTACTTAATAATCGCAAAGTACAGCTGGAGTATCATATAAATTTAAGTAATAAAAGTACGAAAAAAAAAAATTAATTTTTGGCCATTACATATTCTCGTTTTGGGTTCCTTCCGGTGTGATCAGCTTCATCAGAGCCTGTCGGGCTCGTACACCTTGAGTTCTGCGTCGCTTTCCTTCAAGCCATAACATACTTTCACCGTACGTATGAGGAAGAATGCGACGAACAGCTGGTTCTTCCATGTCTCGATGTTCATCCGATCGATTGCCATTGGGATCGCGAGTAGAAAGTGTGAAGTAGAATATATTGGTGACTTCCAACAAATCTTTCTCAATATCCGCTACCTCAGCAACTACTCGTACCTACACGTTTCGGTATTAGATAAAAAGAAACGCTGATTTCAACAGAACAGTACGATTGTCTCGACGTTTACTTACTTGGAAAGACCGGTGTGGATATCCTTCTGCGTACACAATGTGCGAGGTCAGTTTTAACAGTGATCCAACATGGACTGGTCGTTGGAAGATAACTTCGTCCATGGAAAGCAAGTTCGCACATCTTGATTTGAGAAAGATACTGGCGTCGGCAAAGGCCAATTCGTAAGCACGTCGCATAAGCTAAATAACATGGGATGAGGTCGCTGTATTCATTATCAGTCATGAAAAATGTGTCCGCTTACATATCCACCAAAAATGTTGTTATGAATGTTTCGATCTTGGGGTTGCATAATGAAGTTACTCTCCATTTTCGTATCCTCAATCCAAGCCATGTCCTTTGGCAATGGCTTCTTATTATCGTCGTATTCCGAGTATTTCAAATAAACATCGTGAATATGCAATCTTTCTTCTTGCGTAGGAGGTGTTTTGCTGAGAGATACTTCAGCAGCTCTACGCTTACGTGCTTTGCTATCCTCAGCAAAGCGGAAAAGCCTATGATCGGCTGGTGATAGCAACTTTAGAGAATTGACTTTAACGCTTTTGAGAGTGGCAGAATCAATGGCTACCATGGTGAAACGGGTTGCAAGCAAGGTGTTGGCTGAAAAACTAGTAAAGTCGGATGGTGGGCATGTCGATGCTTTATCTGACGGCTTAAAGTCCGACACTTCCTCAACCTTGATGAAAACTAGGATGATGCAGAGTTAGCAGAGAGTATATGATGCTCGTTTGGCAAAGCAATATCATTTACATACTTTCCATGGAACTCTTGCCAACATAGGCAACATGTCCAGAAAGCTTCAAGTCTACAGGCTTGTTAGGAAGTAGGAGATCGAGTCTGTCGACGGAAGCAGTAACAATAGTAACTGGCGGAGCATCTACGGGGTTATCCACGTGCTTGTATGCAATGGCACCTGCCAGTGCATCCAAATCTGTTTTCAACTGTCAGCACGGGAGACACATTGCTTATACCTAGCCGAAAATTGATTTGCATGTACCTTCTAAAATTTTTCCTAGTCTTACGCGACCATCAAAAAAGATGTATTCGTCCAATAACTGGGGAGATGATTTCAAAGGTAGATATTGCTCCATATAACTATCAGCCATCTGAATTCATACGGTTGGTTGGTGAGAATGAAAGCAATCAACTTATGCCAAATAACATAAATCATGTATTTACCGTCTTCTCAACAACTTGACGCTCTACACCAGGGCTGAGTGATTCCTTTTTTACTTGCTTACTTCTTTCAGTCTCGAGTAGCTTGTCCATCCAAAGAGAGACGGGTCTGACAGTGAAGATTTTGTCATCTGGCTCAGTAAGAGGTTTAGTTTAGTTGCTTAATACATTCTTGTCCGTGTCATAAAAACATACTTGAGGGATCGTGTTCAATAGCTTCCACACCAGAAGTCTTACTCTCGCGATAGAGGCAATTAGCGAGAGAATGAAACTTTTGTAAGCTTGGAATGGTTATGGCTTTGAACGTTTTGATATTGGTCTGCGTTTTCATTGAATGGGCTAAAAAAACTGGTTTTGTTGCATAACCCGACCGCACCTTAAAGTCGTCAATAAAGCCTGTCAATTTTTTATATCTTTCTGTAGTTTTCTCCCTGTACATCCGCAAATGGCACAAACCTCGAAACGACCCCGTATCACTGCAGAAGGGTTACAGCTGAGCTTTGATGTTTCATGGAAACGAAAGCTGGACGATCCCATCATTTGTCTAACGGTGGGCAAACCATTTCTGGAAGAACTCAACGAAGAAAATGACATTCTCATTGGTACTAGCAGCGGGAAAATCTTGATTCTTAATGAAGAAAAGGTGAATGACCGAACATTCTTACAATAATCGAAGAAAGGCAAATGCTTACTGATTACTTCGCGGGATTTGTAGGAAGACACCGTTTTAGATACGAAAAGTGGTTCTATACAATCGATAGTTTTATATGATGTGACTGGATTTAACGCGATGGATTTAATTGTTGGGGATTCGGACGGCACGGTTACGGTATTTTCAAGGCGACAAATGCTAAGTAAACGGATAATTGGAGCTGCAATCACTCACCTTGAAATGTATGAGGACGCAAGTATGTAAAAAAAAAAAAAAGTGCACACCCTTGTTGAAACCGATTGCATCCCTCGGACTGACAGCAGGAAAAAAAATCCCAACTTTGTTGTTCGTATGATTTTTAGTCGGAGGGTTTGAAATTATATCCGGTGGCGTTGATGGAATTGTTACTTCTTTTCACCCACACGACTCACGGTGGCGATGCAACGTCGGTGAGGAATCCGCTCGATTGTATACTGGAAGCGCGGTAAGTCGAGGCTCCTGTTGACAGTCATCATGGTGAAAAATTAACACATGTTTCCTTCACGCCGTCTACATAGACAGCTGGGCACTCACCCTCCATTAGATGCTTATTATCTGCCAAGCTCGAGGATACTGACGGGCTTTCTATAGCCTATACACTGGTTTGTGATGGTTGGCCATTACTTCACTTTCTATCCAAGGGCGAGCGGATAATGACTATCTCACTTCCTGCTGTAATCAACACCGTAAGTTTATCTACAGCCGTCACGACAAGTTTGAAAGAGCGCCAGACACAAATTCATGCCTCCTATCTATCCAGATGTGCACCGGCTATTTCTCCCGCTCGTCCAGGAACGCTAATGCAGACAAATTCTGCGATAAACAACAGATTGCGCTAGCTGGACAGAACGGTGATATCTACATAATGGAAAACTATAAGGTACAGCAAGAAGTACAGAGAACTGCAATGAAATGACTTTTGCTGACGTTTTTGGATGTTAATGCGATTACTTACATATGGTTTGAAAAATACAGATATCAAGTTTCTTCTCAGTTGGCTATCCTGTCACGAAGTTACTAAGATACAGACCAAGAGGGTTGAAGAATACCTCGCCTGACGTTCTCATTTGTGCTGGTCACCGCAATGAGCTAAAGGCGTATCACAACGGCAACGTAAGTCCAAACACTTGTTTTCCAAACTTTGATCTTTGTATGCAGATGTATATTAAATTCGTTTAACGGAATGCGCTTTAGCACCTCACTACATACGAAACCGAAGATTGGATTCATGATATGACTTTAGGTGACATCGATGCCGATGATAATGAAGAGCTGGTGTTAGGTTTATTGAATCAAACCATTCTAGTTCTGAAATTTCAAGTGTATATAGACAAATAATTAATGATGACGATGCTATAATACAGTGTATGTTTCTCTTTAGGCATCATCTATGCCAGTTTCTGCAGGACTATGTTCCTGGGTCGCCAAACGTTTAAGCTGACCATTGGTTAAGAACGTCGCTATTATGCCAATCAATAATGTGGCAATCAAAATCATCATGGCTGGCAGCATGGTGAATGATATGCTTGAATTCGCTGACCATCCCATGACCAACACTAGAAGCCATCCAGCAATGTTGCCAGCCATACATAAATATCCAGTCGGCACGACTTCGTTTACAGGATAAAACAGCTCGCCAGCCCACTGAAATACTGCTGGTAAAATAGCTGTTTGAGGAAATGAAGAAAGGAAAATAGTGAGCATTAGTGAAAGAATTTACATTTAGTATGTCACCTGGTGATGTACTTACGGGAAGAGCAGATTCCAAAGACCAAGCTAAACAGAACGATAGATTGATTGACTGTTAAGCTATGCAGTACTCTCTACGCAGCACTCTTAAATACATGAACAAGGCTTACCATGCACATACAGCCAAGATAAACCATCCAATCCATGCGGCCCAAATTAAGCAAATGGCACTGATAATGACAGTGGTATAAAGAATGCGACATATTAATTTGTATTGATGAGTTGCATCAAGTAGCTTGCCAATAAGAAGGGAAGGAGGAACACCAATGAGTAGCATAGCAGATCCTAGCCAGCCAATCGCGACATTATCCTCCAAGTCAAAGGGTGGTGCCAAAATCTCAGCTAAGAGACTGAAAATGGCACACTGTGCACCCATCACCATTCCAAAAGATATTAATAGTGTAATAAAATTTCGCTGTTTGAACAATGCCAATGCCTCCTGTTTCGAAAATGCGTTGGAAGAGGATGGATCCTCTTGATGATTAAGTCTATCAGGAATGTGTAAGTATATAACTCACAAATTATACGTTTAATATATGTTGCTTAGGACTCCTACCGTTGATAGTTTTGGTGGGGTTCTTGTTGGAAAGCGAACCAGACAGCAATGAAGGCAACCACGCACAAGGCCATCTGTAGAGCTAGGAACCGAGGTATGTCTGTCATCATGGAAGAAGTTCCAGGGACTAGGATAGGCGTCAAGGCAAATCCAGAGGCGATGCCTAGGTTATTGAAAGATACGGCGATGGCAGTGATGAAATTGATTTCATCTGGCGGAAACCATGCCACAGCCAATCTTGGTGGCAATGCGAGCATGTAAACTTGTGCTATGGTGTGGCAAGAAAAAAAAAATTCAAAATGTTCTGATTAGCGGACTTGACTTCATTATTCTTGGCCATTGTACAATAACTATACCTATTGCTGCTATCACTTGGCCTAAGAACACAACGGAGTAGCCTTGCCAATTGGGATAAGCTCCTACCCACCTGATAATGCCAGCGATAGCGTTTAATAGAGCCCCAATAGTTATACCTCGTTTCAAACCACTTCCAAACTTTGATCCTTCTTCATCCTCAAAGTAAGAGAAAGAGAACGGAACCAGTATAGGGTATATAATCATATACGATCCGCTAAAAGCATTGATGGCATTGGTAGTACTTAAGGACACTTCATTGAAGAAGTATTTGGCAAATGTTTGAACAGCAGGGGAAAATGTAATCCATTGCAAAGCATTTGTGAAGGAGAATAAGCAGAAGGATGCCAGAACAAACCAGCGCTTGGAAGCTTCCCTCCGTTGTGGATTGAGCAAAGGCATTCTTTCATTCCATCGATTTTCCATATGACCTCGAATGTGGGTTGTCCCAAATCAACATGATATTTCCATTTAGGGAACCGCTAACCGCCACTGCAATTTTGCTTTTGATTTTGGCTCTCCAGTTTCAGGTCCAGCAAACTCTTCATCAGATCCGCAATAATGAAGTGTTGGTCATCGCTTATACTTTTGGTTACTCTCTTGGCTACAGCTGTGCTGGCTCAACGAAGGCACCCCCAGAGCCCTCCCGATGTTCTCCGTATTGGTAAGTACTTGTCTCATCCCTCAAGATCCGGTCGCACCGAGATCCTAAACTAAATCCGACAATAGGTGTCCTGAGAAAACCAGAAACCTGTAAGGGTAAGGTCGCCAAGGGAACAGAAGTTACAGTGCACTACAAAGCATATCGATGGGATGATGAGCATCCTTTCGATAGCACTTATGATGAAGGTCGCACGGCCATTAAGTTCAAGCAAGGTGACAAGTCTGTGATCCCAGGTATGTGGAGTGAAGACCGAAGCTGATCTGCCTGGATGCGCTTGATATGAATCTAAACTCTTTGTCTTTAAATATAGGTCTTGATTTGGGAATCGAAGGCATGTGTATTGGAGAAGCCCGCCGTCTTTTGATCCCTGCCAATCTCGCCTATGGAGAAATGGGCCTTCCCGGAACCATTGAAGCTGGCACTCATCTTATGTACGAAGTCGAACTCATTCACAGCACAACCACCTTCACGTAAGAGGTTTTCTATGTCGTGTGCATATTTCTAATTCATCCAGGTATACTGACAACAAACAACAGCAACCCATGGTTTTGGGCAGGTCTCGCTGTCTTGGTTTCGATGTACTTGATATTTGACCGCATGGCAAAGAATGTAGAAGCATCCAAGGCAGCCAACTTTATCGAAAAGAAGCAGGAGTCCAAGCAAACGACTACTTCTAGCGAAGGCATTGTCGAGCCTAGCGATAAAAAGAACGATTGATGGCTCAAATGAGTAATAAAATTTTTGTGCCTTGAATTCTTATAAGAGCTTGGTGGGGTGTTGTCGGACATTGATCCGTGTCGTTTGCCTTTGCTCATGTCCCAACTGGATCATACTTCAAATCGTGATGAAGCTGAGGATTCTTTTGTCGATCTCTCTTTAGATGAAGCGACAGCAGCTGAAAACCTTTCAAGTCGCTTGGAAACTGTTAATTTATCAGATTCCCCACCTGTCTCACCTACCCCTCATAATGTCGCCGCCCAGCACAATACAATCTCCACCTTGCATCACTCTAGCAAACCTGTAAAGCACCAAGATCGTCTTTCACCCTTAACCATGGGTGCTGATGATGTATTGGATGACTTGACATCTACCTTAGATTCTCCAGTGGAACCACCATCAGGTGAAGTAACAGTCCATCGTGCTCAGTTACACCAACCTGAGCCAGATTCCACTGTGAGAACTAGACATTATGGCTCAGCAGAGTCTAGATACGACCACCTCTTTGAAGAAGTATCTTTAGATCTCCCAAGAGATCCTAATCCTATCATATCCAGCCCAACTTCCTCAAGATTTTTTAAACTAATGTCACGGAAGCCAAGTCCACCCACTGCACCAGAGGAAACCACCTTTGGTGAAACCAATGTCGACTTGTCCGGACCTTTCTACAGTATATCAGATGTATTAGAAGACACACAAGCAGTTGTAGGTCCTCGCTCGGGAGGAACGCAATTGAAAGTCGGAAAAAGTACGCCAACCGGTGGTGCTAGGCGAGGCATTCAAGAACATGACATCGTTGCAAAATCAGGTGGCTCATCCTCCAAAGCGCTGAAAAGAAGATCGAGGTGAGCATACTTGGACTTTTTCGACGGGTTTTTTTGGAAATAAGCCCTTTTCTGACTTGATTTTATTAGCTTGAATCCTTTTAGTAGAACACCAAAACAGCATCCGTCAGCCCTGGAAACAGTCATCTCCAAAACTAGACCTGTGTAAGCTTTGCAACTATATTGCTGATAGCATCAATCTAGTATGAATTTTAATTCACTTCATCTTGCAGAACACTGCCTCCAAAGAACCCAGTGGAAGAGAAACGACACCTTCAACAGCACGAAATTATGATGAAGCGTGCAAAAGCCGTTGGTAGGTGCATGGACATTTATGTTGACTGACATACAGCCACGTATATTAATATGATTTATCAGAGGCGAAGAAGGAGAAACAGTTTTACAAGAGGAAAGAGGAACGCGACAAGCAGATGATGATGAATGTTAAAATCTGGGAGGAAGAAATACTACCATATTGGCACACAAAGTAAGTCATGCCATATCCCTGACAGATAGGTTTTCAAATGACTGACCACGATCAAATTGACAGGCGACAAGAGAAGCAAACTCGTGATCTATGGATGAGGGGCTTGCCACCACGTTGCCGAGGCAAAATATGGACGTTGGCTATCGGCAACTCTCTAAATATACCAAAAGGTAAAGGTTTTAATCTACTAGAGTTCTAGCAGCTAGTGATGGAATACTCTTTACTTATTGTTTCGAAACTTTAGAAACATTTTACATGTATGTCAAACAGCAACCGAAATTACCCTCAGGCGCTACATCGCACGGAACAGCAGATGTGTATAACTCGCCTGATTACAAAAGGTTAAGCAACTCAACATCTGCTGTTCCAACGCCAAACAAGTTCAGCAAGTCTGACAGCTACCCTCAATATTCCAAATCCGGCGGTGATCTCCCCAACATTAATCCTCAAACTGAGCCATTTGATCCATCGAAGCGGTCGGATATTTCCATTCATCGTAAAGGCAGAACAAGTAGTCTGGAGGTTTTAAAATCTGATGATAATCACAGCGAAAGCTCTAGACGAGCTAGTGTGTCTAGCTCAGCTAGTGATGTGGAAAGTCATAATGGCAAGATCAAGTCGTTTGTCATGGAACGCCAATTTGTCGATGATTCCAAACATCCAGGAGGACACTATGATATAATGGAACGAGAGCCTTCATTACCAACTGAAAACGGACATGCTATTGGCATTCATTATGCTGACCACATGCGGCCTATTCATACCATGAATACCACCGAAACCCCTTCGAATGCATTATCGGATGTCAATCTTGATGACGATGACGATGAAGACGACGACGACGATAATTCAGAAGACTTGGATAACCAGGGAGAGGATAATGCTCTTACTGAGCGAGAGGATACTCAAGATCGTTGGAGTCATAACCGGATGGACATAGAGACAGAGGCTTATAATTACAAAGTGATCACCGAGGATATACTGAGAACTCTGCCTAGTCTCTGTGTTTTTCAAGTAAGCAATCGAAGCCGAATGTTTAGTAAATTCATATTTGGTTACCTTATCCTGACCTTCTCTCTATCTTAGGTAAATGGTCCAATGTATGGCCCATTACGTGAAGTCCTGAGAGCATACATCACCTATCGAACTGATGTAGGATATGTAAGGCTAATATCTTTTATTCATTATGTTGACTTGAACACGTCCACTGACAATATGCCGTGTAGGTACGAGGCACATCCTTTTTGGCTGGTATGTTTCTACTCAACTTGGAACCAGACAGAGCATTCATAGCACTCTGCAACCTTATACAAAAAAGTCGAGTGCTATCAGCCATGTTTTCAAACAGCGAAGAAGGTGTACGAGGCTATGCCAAGGTCTTCAACGTGTTATTTGCGGAAAACTTGCCCAAGCTCTTTCTTCACTTCAGAAATCTTTCCCTCACTCCCAACAACTATTTAACCGACTGGCTCACCACCGTCTTCGCTTCTGTACTACCGCTGGAACTGTCATCCAGATTATGGGACTTATTCGTCCTTCAAGGTGACATTGTTTTATTCAAAGCTGGTCTCGTGGTACTGAAATATCTCGAGCCTCTGTTATGGGGCGGAAGCTATGGTGAAACTGTCAGAACTCTCAACATGGGATTCGTTGGAGAAGAACGAGGAGAAGAACTAAATGCTGTCATGGCGGTCAGTGGAAATATTACACAAGGAGAACAAGATCGATTTTTTGCTGAAATCATGGGTATTGGAGGTATAAGGGTGGACGAAGCGAAGTTCGCTGAATTAGTACGCGTCCACCTTTCGTAACCATACAGCATAGAAAGCCGTGACGAAGATACCAAGCAGTATACAGATAATAATGGCTGTAATTGGACAACATGTATAAAGTAGCGTTAGCGTGTACAAACAAAAAGAAATTACGTTATACCGAAATGATGATTAATTTAGCGGAGGCCGCAGGTCGAATGTTACAAATTCATTATACGAGTTGAGGGTCTTGGGATTGTCCCCAACTACCCACCTTGTTTTTCTCAGAAGATACTAATATTAAAAATGAGCATGATGAAATTGATCCAACAAGTGAACTGGGTAAAAAATAGATTGTTTGAAATTTTATTTTTTTATTTCTGGGTAATGGTTAAGAAGTTAAATGCATTAAGAAGAGAGTGTGCAATCAGAAAATACTGCATGTCTAAAGAAAGCGTGAAGAGGAAAAGAATTTACAGCAGACATATAAGAGAAAATGAAGGCAAATTGGAGTGAGGTTGGAAGTCATAGGATTTCGTGGAAAACACTAAAGAGGCTCTTTACCAACGGCCTTGACCACCACCACCTCCATAACCGCCGCCGCCGTAACCGCCTCCACGCCCACCAAATCTATTACCGCCGCCGCCGCGTGGGCCACCGCCGCCATAGCGTTTGCGGTTACCACCACCACCGCCCATGCGAACCATGTCTAGTAGTCTTGGGTCTATTTCTTGCTTAGCTTCAGTCAAGATGGAAACCAATTCCTTAGCTTGCTTGGCATTATCAGTTGTGAAGAAAGTGATGGATTCACCCGTCTTTCCACCACGACCAGTACGACCGACACGATGGACATAATCTTCAACGTTGGTAGGGAAGTCATAATTGATGACATACTTGACATCCTTGACATCTGTTATAAGAAAAAAAAGTCAATAACCCGGTGGGTCAAAAATGATATAAGGAATAGGGAGGATTTGGAAATAAAGATATTTAAAATATAAGAGAAGCAGCGCAACAGAGGGGAAAGGGGAGCGTGGTAAATGCAGAGAGAGTAGAACATGCCAGAGACAAGAAGAACGCAAATGATGTTTGGAAAGCAAGCTTGTAGCTCAACCAACCTGGACAGGGTACCATCCTCATGGGTACAAATCAACATAAAATTGAGTAAAAAGAGGATGATAGGGTCTTCCAAACGTCAAGATTGTCCGAGTATGTTTCCAATTGGCCTCCCTGTACCACATTGCGCAGAAGAAGTTTGGAGAGAAAGGGGAAGAGTTGGTTGAAACCATGTAGTCCCATTGATTGATCATGAGGGGGGGATTTGGTTTGACCAATCATGCAAGCTACGGTTTCTTATACAGCAGTCGGTGTCGATACGATGTTAAGCAATGTCAGTTGATAAGAGTACGAGTATTTTTGACAACCGACACCATGCTATTATGGACAGCTTGGTCAACAAATGAAGGTTGACCTATGACCGTCTGCTGTATACTGCTCTTCCTGTAGAAAAAAAAAAAGACATCGAATGATATTAAGTAAATAGCATTGAAAAGTTATCCTTACCTAAACCTCTGGAGGCAACATCAGTGGCAACCATGATAGGTGATCTTGAGGAACGGAATTCGCTGAGAACCCAATCACGCTCACTTTGTGCCTTGTCACCATGGATAGCCAATGCTGGGAAACCGTCTTGTCGCAAAAATCTGGTAATATCATCAGCTGTGCGCTTGGTGCCAGTGAAGATCAATGTCTTGTTTTGAGGTTGATCGAGAATACGCTCAAGATGCTTGATAAGCTTTCCACGCTTCTCAGGTTCTGTACAAATTTCAATAAGCTGGCTAACGTTGTGGGAAGCGGAGAGGTTAAGAGATCCAACGGTGACTTGAATATAGCTGTTGAGGTAGTCCACAGCAAGACGCTGGACTTCCTTTGGCCAGGTGGCACTCCACATAAGAGTTTGTCTATCGGGTCGAATTTGATCAACGATCTTGCGAATTTGAGGTTCGAAACCCATATCAAGCATACGATCAGCTTCATCAAGAACAAGGTATGTGACACGGCGCAGGTTAGTCTTGCCGCTTTCCAACATATCGATCAAACGTCCAGGAGTGGCAATGCAAATTTCCACACCTATTCAAGTAAGAAATTGAGTTAATTAGACGCGCGCGCACGCTGATCATGACATATATGTACAACAAAAGACTTACCACGCTGAAGATCTCTGATTTGAGGTCCTCGGGAGACACCACCATAAATACAAGTATTCTTGATGCGAGAAGTCTTGCCAAATTTGGTACATTCCTGTTGAATTTGGACAGCAAGTTCTCTAGTAGGAGCCAAGATAAGAACGATGGGGCCATCGCCAGGTTCCAAGAAAGGCTGGGCATTGATGTGAACGATGGAAGGCAAACAGTAGGCAAGAGTTTTACCAGAACCAGTCTCTGCTACACCGACAACATCACGACCAGAGAGGGCCATTGGCCAACCTTGAGCTTGAATAGCAGTTGGTGCTGTGAAACCAAGTTCCAACACTTCCTTAAGAACATAGCCTAAAGTGAGAGAGAAAAAATGAGTTAGCAATTATGTCTTTATGGCATTTGTATTGTTTATCTGATACATACTTGGAAAACCAGCTTCTTCGAATGAAGTAACAGGCTTTGGAACGTTGTCACCGAATAGTTTCATATCGAAAGAATTGCGGATATCGGTGACTTCTTGCTCTGTGCGTGCAGCAACATTGGGATGTTCAACGTAGAAGTTCTTTTCGAACTTGGGCATAGTGTTCAAGTCCCATTTAGGAGCAGTCAAAGTGTTGCCAAGATTGCTCATTCTGTCACCGCCGCCGCCATAGGAGCCACCGCCATAAGAGTTAGAGCCTCCATAGGAGTTGGAACCTCCATATGAGCCTCCTCCTCCGTAAGAGTTACCACCGCCATAAGAAGGAGCAGAGCTACCACCACCGTATCCAGAGCCGTGAGATGAGTAATTTCCTGATGAGTATGAGCCACCGTGGCGATCACCGCCAGCATCGCGCTCACGATCACGTCCGTAGTGAGAAGAGGAGTGTTCGTAACTAAAAGTAAAATGAAAGAAATTAGTCAATTTGAAATCAAACCAAATGCTGTTTCAATGTGAATTAAAGATAACGTACGGCTTGCGATCTCTGCGAGATGAGCTATCGTAAGATCGGTCATTTCCTCTATCTTTGTTTGAAGAGTATGAGGAACCGCCACCTCCATAGCTTGAAGAGTAGCCGCCGTTGCTGCCACCGCCGTAGGAAGAAGAATGATGGGACATGATTAATCAAGGGCAGAAAAGAAGGTAGGAATTTTTTTTTTTTCTGGATCGAAAGGAAAAATTGATATGCTGCGGTGCTTAAAAGGAAATTGCTGGGGTGACGTGGATTTCTCTCGAAACGGACTGCTTTTCCTTCGATGCGGACGGGCGGAGCCACTTCCAGAAGCACAAAACACCAGCCCTTCACGTCCAGATCTTGTAACTTTCTTCAAATACTCATGCTGAAGCCAAGATACAGTCGTAGGAGAGAAGCTAGAGAGAAAGCTGATAGTGATGAAGAACCTCAGCTGTCAGATCACTCTAGCGCATCAGGCGATCTTGCTGAATCTTCGGATGCCTCTTCTGGATCAGAAGACGATGAAGGCAATTCATCTGGAGGCGAAGACGAAGCGTCCACTCCGTTGAAAAGCAGATATGAGCAGCGTCAGAAGAAGTCTTCACAAGACTCTGCAAAACGTTCTGGTTCTGGAGAAGGCTGGGGCAGTCCTCCAAAAGTCATCGACATGGATAGCACTTGGGAAGGCCGCAAGGACGAAACCGCTGCTGCTGCGAACCCTGAGAATACTACGTCCTCGGTTGATCGCTCCAAAAATTTAGAGGAGACTTCTATCAATAGCCGAAACGACGCTTCCACCCCAAAAAGCACAAGTGACGGCGGTTGGGGAACCGTGTCACAGGATGGCGATTCTACAGTGGAAGGTACTTGGGGTTCATGGTCACAGAGCTCAGGACCAAAAGATCGTAACGATAACTGGGGGCGACAAAACAAAGCTCGCGGCGGCAAAGCAAATGCCCCTACTCGTGGAAGAGGCTCCGCACCTAAACCAGGAAGAGGCAACAGAGGTGGACAACGTGGTGGTGCTCGTCCTGATTTTCCTGACAGACCTTCATTTCAGACATCTCGAGGTGGAAAGCGAGGATCCTTCCAAGGAAGGCCAAGCGGTGACAGAGGATTCAGAGGTAGTCAAGCAAATTCTTCTAAGGAACCACTCCGGGATGACGAACTTCCCTGGGCAACTGCAACGACTAATGAGGCTGACGCACAAGTGGAGGGCTCAAAATCCAACACTCCATCAGAAGTGAATGCAGAAGGTGACATAACTCGGGGTGATGCCAGAAAAGAGAAGGAAACCCAGCAAGACCCATCTGCCTCCACAGAAGCTCAACAAGATGATAAGGGAGCGAGAGCTTCTAATAAGTACAAAAACAGAAGCGGAGGGAGTACACCACGCACAGGCAATGCATCCGACAATTGGAAGAAGTCTGAAAACCAAGGCGCAGATGATGAGTTGATAGACAAAACGGCAGAGCTTGAGTTGTCTGATTCTAAAGCAAACAACGATGGCGAAGAAGGCTTCAAGCGAAATACAGTGCACCAGCGACGTTTAGAGGCACGACGAGAATACCGGAAAAAGCTGGAAGAAGATCCTAGCTTTGTCCCTCATCTGGGGGAATTTTGGAGTCACGATGACCGATTTCGTGATGATGAGATGAAGAATAATGGAAACGACAGACGACGTGATACTCCCAGAGGACGAGGTAGGGGACGAGGTGGACGTATAGGAGCAGAATTACTTGAACAACCTCCCGTAGCACCCTCACCTGGACCATCACAAAAATGGGCTCACGACGGATACGAATCATTACTCAGAATGGAAGAGCGAGATGAGCAACACCGACGAAGCAAGTCTGAGCAAATGGAGCAACAAGGCGATTACGGCCAGTCCCAGTTTGCTGGCGATAGAGGATTTGGCCGTCAACGTGGTCGTGGCAGAGGCTTCCGAGGAGGCAGAGGTAGATCTGATCAATTTGGCCGCACTACACGAGACGCTCCAGCAAGCACTACTTTAGAGAATGACTCTGCGAAAACTCTACTTCGGCAGTCAAAGGCTGAAAGCGTTTCATCCAAGCAAGCTACACCGTTGGAAGTGTTGGCCGATGAAAATCAAGAATCAACAAGTCATGCCAGTGCCATCACCAGTCATAATGCAGACGAAGATTCTGACGTTGAAATCATTCTAGAAACTCCTCAATGGCAAACCGAACAAGTACTAGGTATTCCGACGCCTAAATCGATTGGTTCAGAGAAAAGTTTAACTGGAGAAGAACAACAAAGTGGTGCTGGAATGTCCCAAGAAGGAGGTGCTTACGAAAAGCTCAAAAAAGTAGGTTCGCCTTCTACAAAGTGGGGTCAATCTAGCTCCCGGTCATCACCCAGCTCTTCAAACTGGCAGCAGCATGATGATCAACAAGAATATTCTCAAGAGCATCCATACCCTCCGCATACCATGCTGTCTCCAAATGCTATGCAGTTTGTACCAATGACAACCATGGGCGGCTCTTCATCCAACATGATGCCAATGCAAGCCATGTATGCCGTGCCCATGCCCATGAGCGGTAATAGAGAGGGCATGCCCGGACCGATCATGTATGCGCCTGTCATGAACTCACAACAAGGCATGTTTGAAGCAAACGGAATGTTTTATTATAACTATGATGCAAATCAAGTACCCATGTATACACCTGTCATGTATTATCCTCAATCTCAAATGCCTGCTGAGAATGACCGAGCGTACCAACCAAGTCCAAAGTGGGGCTACTCCCGCAAATACACGCAACAAGACCGATCAAGGGGAAAACACAACTCTCCCGGTCCACAGTGAAGCCCCAATGTCTTCTTGTTTAATAATACATAAATAAAAATCTACTCTGTTTTGCATTCAAGTTGCAAGTGTTGCGTTTGTATTGACTGTCAATAATGGGTGTTGCGCGGTGTCGCGAATATTACAACAATTAAATCGTAGAAAATGATTCCAAGTTGGATGAACCGTTATCAAGTATGTCAGAAAGATTGAAACAATATTGATGGACGTGCATTGTATAACAGTGCAATATGTATAAACAGAAATGTGCTTTCCCTGTTGAAAGAAAGTTCAGGCTGGCGGGAAGAAGCTTGCAAAGAGAACGACACCAACCAGGCCATACAAAATTTGATAGTACAGGATGATTTTTGCGATGACTTTTTGAGATTTGGATGCCGTTGGCGTTAACGCTGTCATCCATACATGTCCAATGAACCAGTACAGCACTGGCAAACAGGAAAAGAACCGGGTGACGATTTGAACATGCATACTTGTAACAACTGCAATAATTAGAATTGCCCATAAATAAATATGAGGCAATGTTTTATCCGACAAAAACCCGCTGCTGATCGGTACTTC
This sequence comes from Umbelopsis ramanniana AG, assembly GCF_025399195.1. Lineage (NCBI taxonomy): Eukaryota > Fungi > Mucoromycota > Umbelopsidomycetes > Umbelopsidales > Umbelopsidaceae > Umbelopsis > Umbelopsis ramanniana. The sequence continues at coordinate 458,627 of NW_026252088.1, read as the reverse complement.
TTCCACCCCATCGTCCTTCTCTTCATTGTCATTGACGGGAGCTACAGCATGTTGCTCTCAATCAGTAGATGCGTTGACATAGAAGTTGCATACAATTTATTTTAGTCTTACCTATGTCACTTTTCATTCCAACCGTCAGAAACCTTGATTTGTCAAACGAGAAGTAACTCCAAATTCCGTAGCATGAAATCATGATGATGGGTGAAGCTAACAAAAAGTTTGGTATCTGCTTCACTTCATAGTATGCTAAGAAACCATTACCCCTGTGGTCAATTTCATTAGTAAAATTCTCAAGTAAAAGTCCTTCAATCAGACTACGGCTCACCAGTAGAACTTTTGTACAAATGAATACAGTAGAGGGATCGTCTGCTGACACCATGGACGGTGATCCAGGATACAATATAGATGATAGCCATAAACTTGGAATGTAATGAAGCCAAGACATACAAGCATGGTACATCCCATGGCCAAAGTTAAGCCAGCAATTGCATTCTATATGGAATGACAGGCAATTTAATATGTTTTGTAACGTGAAGACTAACTTCAAATCAAGCTGCAATCTGCTGTGTTGACACAGTACCTTAACAGATTTTTGTCGTATATAATTTCGCACAACCAGGTCGTAGACAATATATCCAGAGTACAGCACTGCATTGGATCTGGTAGCAGATGCTATTCCCCATACGACTGACGCACGAATGTATTGCTGGCGTGAGACACACAACATACCGGTGAAAGTGAGCAGTGCGAATAGAGATTCAGAGTAAAATGATGAGATGAACATAGATGCTGGGCTTAAGGCGAACGCTAATGCGCTAAGGTATGCTAAGGTTTCGTTTCCATGGTATACATTGTTGGATAATCTAAAAAGACAGAAAAATTATGTGTTAATATGATGACGCTTGCCGATGCATTAAATGCAAGTATCACTTACTTATAGAGTACTCCCGCCGCCAAAACAAATGAAATGTTTGAAATAAGTACACCTGACAGGACAAGGGTATATTGATCGCCTATGAGATACTTGAATGGACTCAAAACTGGTTATGTAGAGCATTAGTGACTGGTATAAAGATGGTACAACCTGTAGTACGCTAGCTTCGATACCTGTCTCTGAGACCAGCCTTGACAGCATTGGTAACATGGGAAAGAAGGCATGCTCTTGTTCGTAGACATATCCGTTTTCAGCAATGTGCAAGTAGTAGAACGCATCCCAGCGCACAAAGACAGAAAAGAATTGGTAGAGTAGGTTATTCGGAATGAGAGCGTTAGATGAACCCAATAAGATGGTTTCGGCTGAAGAGTCGTAGTCATCCACAAATGCTTTCGAGATGACAGCCAGTATTATAGTCAGTATCCTCGTGGATGCTGCTGTTGCGTACACTGTCAGTAGACGCGACATGAACCAGTTGTTGCGGAATCTTTTAGTGCCATAAGCAACTCGCGCCGTATGCCAGTTGCGCTCTTAATTATGCCAGCAAAAAATTTGTGACAAATGCACTCTGATTTGTTACCACCACTTCATATCTGGATGACCCCTAAATGACTTAATATATCACAAGTTTTTATTTTATTGATGGCCCACTGCCGACATAACTTCGAATCAACCTTTAGATGAAGCCAATCTGTGGAGTAACAAATCAACATCAGCAAATGCACCAACCACGACATAAAAGCTAAATTTACATAACATACCTTGTTGGCAACATCAAGAGCATCAGCATCAGCGGTCAAGCGGACATATGCCTTCTTTTGACCATCGGGTCTGATCAAAGTGTTGATCTTGGCAGCCTCAACGTCGTAGAGCTTCTTGACAGCATCCTTGATCTGTCTCTTGTTGGCCTTGACATCAACAAGGAAGACGAGGGTGTTATCATCTTCGAGCTTCTTCATGGCAGTCTCGGTGTTAAGAGGCTGACGAATGACGCGGTATTGATCCATGCGGGGAGCATGGGGAATAGACTTGCGGGAGTACTTGGGGACACGAGCAAGTCGGAGAGTCTTGGGCAAGTGGAAGGTGGTGGTGGTGCGGACCTTGCGCTGGGCCTTACCCTGGGTACCCTTAAGGGCAGCCTTCTTAGCAGTGAGAGCCTTGTTGTTAGCAGCTATATTGGAGAAAGAACGGTAAGCATACAGTAGGAAACACCGTCTATGATAGTTGCATTGTTGAAATGGTGACGCTTCAAAGGCAAGCCATGATATTCAATGAGTTGTACAGGCATTGAATGCTGACAGAAGTCGACATTTCGAACCATTTCAAGCCGAGAATCAACAGTGAAAGTGTTGTCGAAAGCTGCTCTGACATTCATTGCAGGTCCTTCAATGTATGAATTACAACCGGCAATTTAGGTGGAAAATGTCGAATGTCGCTCCAGTATAAAAATGTTGTATTACGCATCGCACACTATCCATCCATCCATCCATTCCCTTCAACAATGAATATGCAATTGATGCACTTTTCACATACCCATCAGTATCTGTCTGTCAAAAGGGGGAGAGAAATTTCGAAGGATGGCCGTTGATGTCGCTATCTGTGGGGGGATGGCCCAGCCGTCACAACTGGGCGGAGGTCACTTGTGACCGTCTCACACACAATGGAGCAAATGCCATACCTCGTTGCTTATACCGAAAACTTAACCCTCTCCAAGCGTTTAAAGTAATATTATTTTATTTAATCAACAAAACAAATCCAATACTTTATGCCACGCAGCCTTGATTATAGATTGTGTACCGATATCGGTGTATTCTAGCCAAGTCAACCTCAATCGCAAAGTCTAGCTGACTGCCGACTGGTCTGTGAATACATAATGGAAAGTGGATGTGAAGTGCCAGTCTCGTTCTATAGGTATACGCATAAAATTTGGAGATACATGAGATAAGACTGTCCATACCAACTTTCAACTGCTTTTAGCAAAACTCGTTTTTTTACTTTAAAAAGACAAACATTCATGTTATCGATAATTACTTGATAACAGGACATTGCACATCCTCTGACGAGATCCCGCTGCACAAAGTAAATGGTTCAACGTACGGCAAATTGTGGTTACGCCTCTAATAATTGAAGGAATATTTCGCTAAAAGCGAGTGCTATGACCTCGCGTTGCAAGTGCCTAAACCATAGACGCACTCCTAATTCGGTGGCAATATTGGGGCAGAGCAATCACGGCAATGTCTGCTCCAAAACTCAACTCATTACACAATTGAAAAATAGACATATAATTTTGATGAGAATCAAGTCAATTTATTGCAAAAGTTTGCTTGAAATTGAAGGATCCGATTCTTAACGGCTCTTGAAGTCTGTGGAGAGAGACGCGATAATTAATAAATATTCATATTATTTCATTAATAAACCAATAGATATAACTTACAATCCAAAAGGACGTTCATGGCCTCAGACTCTTCACCAAAGTCCTTGACAACGACACAGGAGCAAGCAACGACCTTGCGAGCGTTACCTTCACGGTCAATCTTGCAGAGACCGGCCCATTCACCGAGCTTCTTAGCATCGGAGACCTTGATCAAGTTGATGTTGTGCTCGGCGCAAAGAGCCTCGACAAGCTTGATGTACTCCTTCTCGGTACAAGTCTCGACAAGAACAGCCAAGTGAGCTTGACGTCTGAAAATGTTGAGGATTAGCAAATATTACCGTTTTCGTCTATTTGTGAATGTTGAATCGTACCTGTCCAAAGCCTTAGCAGCCTCTCTCAAACCACGGGCAAGACCATCGTGGACGAGAGCGCGGCGGAGGACTTCTTGGAGAGCCTCCTCCACGGACATTCCCTGAGCGGAAGCATCAGCAGCGACTTCGACTTCTTGATTCTCAATAACGACGGTTTCGTCCTCAGCAGTAGACATTTTTGTTTAGCTGAATCAACCTATATGAGATGATACATCGTCAGCAAGCTTATCCATGCAATTTCGATGCAGATGGATGGATGGATGGTTTGGATATATACCTATGGTGTGTGAAAGAAGCAACGAAATGGCTGAAGCTTGCGAATTTATACGTTGCTGAGTTTAGAATTTCAAGACTTGCGTCTGACTGTCGGCAATGCCGCTATTCAACTTTATTACTCTGCGCAAGCATTCACGTAGGTATCTCCATTCGATCTGTACCGTATTCATAGTATTATTGACATTTAATCCACTTTCTTATTCAATTTGTACCGAGTCAATGTTATCCAAAGATTGTTTCCTAGGTCAACTTTTCGAAGATTCACAAACGATATACCATTTGTATATTGGAACACCAGAGCAATATTTTAGTATAAATGACACCTCATAATCATTCTCTTTGGATATACTTTCCATGTAGGCACGTATATTGCGATCAATGACGTTATTGTGAACAACGATCAAAGATGATGGTCTTTTATAATTTCCTGCTCCGACACTGATAATTGTTAAAAAAGAGAGTATGTGCTTTCTGTGACCTGTGCAGAGTAACCGCATGATTACCCTCTATCTCCCAATTGCACGGTCGTGTCGACTAGAGAGACTATGCGTATATAGAAAAGGAAGATTTACTGTGTTGTCAAGGACATTTTCACATACATCGGCGCGAAGTGACGGCCCTCTCAAGGAAAAAGTCCGCGCCATTCCTTTCAGCCAGCATGTCAAAGCAGCAGAACAGGTAGCGTTTCGTGGACTTGCCGTTCTCGACTAGTTGAGCATTAAATAACCATAATACACAGACGTTTGATTCCTATCATGGTCATAGTTTCTTCTCCTTGAAGGCTTCCAAAGCGGGAGCTCCTGACGAAGTTTTTGTACCGTTTTGGGTAGCAACAGCCAGCATACGATCTCGCATTGTGCAGGCGCAAGTTGTAAGTAATCACTCACAGCAACTATGACCGGCGTTTGAATGTATATTAAGGCCAATGCGCAATAGGGAAGAGATGTGTCCAGAACGCGCCATAACCCGCAAACAAATCGAATGTAAGTTGGAATCGAAAGGCGTTTTTAAGTTCGATTGTACAATAGAGGCTGATGAGCCATGTAGGGAAACTTATTGGGATACGGAATGGTATTGGGTGCAAACCTCCCATTCCTTTGAGCGAGAATATGTTCCCGCTCAGCATGTGGGACTACAAGTGTACGCTTCGCACAAGTATAGGCGAGGGTATGTGAACGGCATTCGAGGTGAAAGCGTTGTGGATGCCAAGCCATTTACACCTGATATGTTGGACCGAGCCACCTATAGCGACTTGGATACGGAATATCGATCGGTGACCAGGAAGGTCGATCCTTTTACCGTGTTCCCAGCATCAGCCGTGAAGCTTGCGAAAAAATACATTCAAGATTCAGAAGAAGCTCTTGCTGATGAGTTTCTTCTGAGCACATACCGTGCCGACCGAACCAGACTAGTCAGTGTAGAGGTACAAGTAAACCACATAAAACTATCACCGGTGTACTTTCCGGCATATATCTACTCTATAAGATATCTTAGTCGTCACTTTCGAACTTTCATTAATGGTGACGACTTGTCGGTTGGCGGTCAAAGACTTTACAACTGGGAACGAGTAGCTTTGACTTCAGCAGCAGCCATGGGATCTCTGATGCTGTTCTCTGGAGGTGTTGGTTGGGGAGGTCCAATTGGTACAATATGGGTAAGCGTGTATATATTGATACCTTGTTCTCTTACAAACTCTCACTCGGTCATTTGCAGCTTGGAATTGTCTTTCCAACCGTAGCAACCTCGCTCTTAACAATGTATTACCCTATTCTATCTCTGAGATTGCGTGATGAAATGCGAAAACGTGAAATTCAAAGCCAAGCGAATGACGAGAAGTCTTGGGACACAGATTGGGTATCCGCATTTGATGCTTTTGAAGATTTTGAACGATATAGACAATGGAAGGAGGAACGGTCATATCGACGATCCACATTCGGAGAACAAGAATCTGAAAGAATCAAGCAGAATATACGAGATCCAAAGGGTTATTATAGAACGCTGGGTGTTGGTGAAGATGCCAATAAGGCAGATATCCAAGGTGCTTTCCGAGGGTAAGTGAACAATGGACAAAATGAGTATTCGATCAGTGCATAGCTAATCAGAGTTACAAATAGTCTTGCCTTGAAATATCATCCAGACCGTGCAACTGATCCCAAAGACAAAGAAGCTGCAAAGAAAAAGTTTCAAGAAATATCTCAGGCATACCATGTGCTCCGTGACCGTAAGTGATATTTTGCGTACGATAGCTTGTAACGAAGGAAACATCTATTAACGTTCCACTCTATAGCCAAAAAGCGCCGCCTTTATGATCAAGGTGTCGATGTGTAATTTATGATAGTGTTAGTAATAATATAGCATGACGATTGTACTAGCAGCACGAGGTGGTTTTATTGAATTAGATAAACCTATAGAGTCAACTCTTTACTCTGACTAGAATTATCCTAGGACTTGAAAATGTTGTTTAAAAATATGAAGAAATAATTAATGTTTTATACTATGACACTTTTCACAGGCGCAAGTGACAAAGGACATGCAAAAATATTCGAGAATTCATTGAAGGGAATTTTTATAGCAAGTAGTGGCCATTACGCTTAGCTGGGAAACGGCTATTCTTTACAGTACGTATCTAAGCTATTCTGCATTTCCTTCTTTCTTTGTGGCTTTTTTTTAAAAACATTTTTCTGATTGGTTTTTCGTAAATTGGACGTGACAAGAGTAATTAATTCAATAGTCGTTATGTAATGCACTAGATATTTGAATGTATGGCTTTTGAAAGGCTTATATGTTGACTGAGAATCCGTTGGAAATATCTAGATATCGAGCAAAAATTATAATAAAATACAGTATGAACATATACCACACTGCTACGTTTGAATTCGCTGGATGACAGGAAATCGTGAAAAGTTCTATGGCTAACCCCTTTATACGTTAAAAGCTTCAATTGTTGAAGGCGATTAGAGCATGATACTATACACTTAGAGGAGCAATGAAATACTCTTTAAAATTAACTTTTGAGATGTTTCATTGATTATCTTGTTGGAGATTTCTTTTGAGCACAAGGTGGGTACTGTAGGGCTATAATTTTGGTGGAAGCATATTCAGTGCTTCTGGCGTAGTGGGCCTGATCCGCAAATTTTTTTTTTTGGCTCACCAGCGAGCTGTCGCAGCTGAGCCAATCAGAATTGAGCCAATGAAATTTTTTTCATGTATTTACTTCCCAGTCTTCACAACAGTGAATCTTCCTCTTTTTTTTCAGGTTGACGAATTTGCCATGTCCAACACATTTGAAAAGGTGCGCTTTCCTATTTACACTCTTATGTCCTGTCCCATACTTGAGAACATTACGACATGCTCGACATTGAGACGACATTTCGGCTCATTGATCTACTGTCCATCAGCATTTGTGAGGTTCACACTTGTTAGGGAAGAGTCTCATCGGCAAGGTCTTTTGGGACCTGTAACAGTATCTCAAGGACAATTATGATTTTAGGAGCATCCTTATTAACGTTTTCTGCAATAGGTGATCGTCATTGACGGCAAGGGCCATCTTCTTGGTCGTCTCGCTTCCATCGTTGCCAAGCAGGCTTTGAACGGTCAAAAGATCGTCATTGTCCGTTGCGAGGAACTCAACGTCTCTGGCAGCTTCTTCCGTAACAAGTGTATGTAGTCATCAATGGTTGGCAGTTTTCAACGTGTACGTTTTAGACTAATTGTTTTAACTTGTTACAGTGAAGTACCATGCTTACCTCAACAAGCGTTGCATCGTTAACCCCAACCGTGGTCCTTTCCATTTCCGCGCTCCTTCCCGCATCTTCTACAAGGCTCTCCGTGGTATGGTTGCTCACAAGACCGCTCGCGGTGCTGCTGCCCTTGACCGCATCAAGCTTTTCGAGGGTGTTCCTCCCCCATACGACAAGATGAAGCGCATGGTTGTCCCCACTGCTCTCCGCGTCTTGAAGCTTAAGCCCGGCCGCAAGTACACCACCGTTGGCCGTATCTCCCACGAAGTTGGCTGGAAATACCAGGATGTTGTTGCCAAGCTCGAGGAGAAGCGCAAGGCCAAGTCTGCTGCTTTCTATCAGCGCAAGAAGGCTGTCACCGCCCTCAAGGCCAAGGCTGCTGCCTCCAAGGCTGACTCCATCAAGTCTGTCAACGAGTCTATTGCTGCTTATGGCTACTAAATTTCTCAACTTGATTGTTACAAAATAAAATAAAAATCCATGATTGACACTTATTATCTATCATACTATGTTCATTAGAAAAAAAAAAAGATTGGACGTCGTGAAATGACCGTGGAGAGGACGGTGGCTTAGCTGATTTGACCTGTAACTTTCTTGCCTCAGCACAACACTGCTGCCAAAAATTTGCGTGACTGTCGCCCATCTGCTTTTTCACTCTTCTCATATCCCCCCACTCTAAAACCCTTAGTCGTAGCCAAGCACATGCGGCGAGCTTTGCGTATAGCCACCTCGCCAATAGCCTGGCACGAACGGAATATCTTCTTGGATGCCGGGCTACGCTGCAATATGACTTCATTACCAATACCCTCACGAACGACACCGAGTTCATTATCATGTCAAGCAGTACGACGAATTACATCTTGTGGCCATCCATCACACTTAGTTCATACCCGATCCCTACACAATTCTAACCAAGAAACCACAGAGCTTCTTCAAGATAACGGCTCTACTTCACGACCTATGAATGCAACTCGAAGCAAGGCACTTCTATTGTCCTCATTTCACAAATCGCTAGGTACCCAAGATATCGATACAATATGGCCAGTGTATCGTGCCATGCATCGTAACAATCTTGCCCACCACTTGTCAAGGAGGGTTTATCGCAATATATTCCTGTATACCATTCATGCAAAGGCAACCAACCAAAACCTTCAACGACTCTTGTACATTATTGGGGACATGAAAGCACACGGAATGAAACTTCGATTAACAGAGTACAATGCGCTCATACGATGGACGGGTGGCAAAACTGTTCCACGACCAAGGGAACAACATTTATCAGAAGCGCTGGCGCTTTTAGATGAGTTGCAGCAACAGGGTTCAACAACCACGAGCTCTACGATGATTCTACCTTCTGGTATCCAGCCCGATGTGGTTACCTACAACACCTTGATCAGCATAGCATGTAGTGTCTCGGACCTGAGGACAGCACAAAAGTTATACCACGAGATGAAGGCCAAAAACTTGCAGCCTAACATTCGCACCTACACATCCCTGCTGTCTGCTTTAGCACGAGTCCACGATGTCAGCGCCATGGAGACCATGGTCGAACAGATAAGGAAAAAGGGTATTCCAAATATTGACAATACAGTGACATGGAACGCTCTTATGGCAGGGTACGCCATTAATGGTATGGCGGATAATGTTCACGATATGTTTCGACAAATGGTTGATCGAGTAGAAGAGGCACCCACACCAGATGCTGAAACCTTTCGTGTCTACATTGAATCCTTACTCTATTCTCACCGTCTTGCTGAGGCCTTAGGTTGCTTGCGGTCCATGGACTCACACGGCATCAAACCCATTGCTGCTATCTATAATGCCTTTTTCTTATCACTGACACGAAAAGGAAAAGCCCGAGTCATCAAGGAAGACCACGCAACCTCAGCTGAAAAGACTGCACAAATCTTGGTCGATCTCTACGACAGTATGAAAAAATACCAAGTTCAGCCCAACTCGAGAACCATGCAGGGACTGATCACTGCTTTACTTGACAATGGAGCAACCGATAAAGCTCTGAACATATTTGTTGAACTTAGTCAACAGGGAAATCAACCAGATGTGCCGTTCGACCTAAGCCTTCCTGTTAAGCAGTTAACGCAACTCAAAATTTCCAAAAAGCCCACGGTATCCATTGTTCCAGAAACACAATTGGTTGAGCGCCTTCATTTACTTCTCTCGGAGCAAGAGCAGTCCCTAGATCAAGAACAGCCGCTCCAAGAGTGGGATAGTCGATACGAAGATTTCGAGCCATCTGGCGACACTGCTGTAGACTGTGAGCAAACGCATGTATATTGCCAATGAAATCTTTTTTTAATAATAAACTGTACATATTACAACTGCACATTTTTGACTGATGGTTCATATCAGCTATCTTGGCAAGCAATAATACCATACTTTTCATTCCTTTTGTGATGTCTTTTGTACCTGAATGAGAGTCATCAGGTGTATCGATTTTGATACATTGAACTGCCAGAATTAAAAATGAGTAGCAGGATGAGAGATATGTTTATATGAGCCTATGATACGATACGTTCTCGTGTGCACATTGAATGCGGCGATATAGCAAATGAACTGGTCGTCAGCAATATACATTGCAGTCAAGTAAGCTGTCATATGTCAGCTTTGCCGCTCAGTGACTGGTCATTAAGCGAAACAAAGAGAGCGTGGATACCCCTTTTTGCATTGCTTTGTCCCAACTGTGAATGCAACCGATAGGTACGCAAAGATAAATGTATCTGGGTTGTAGGCACTAGGCTGCAGTTGCCTTAAAGAAAGCATCATTTCAACCGGCTGTGTACATTTGCAGGGTTCAGCCGACACCTGACACTAATTGCGTTGTAACTGCAGCGTCGCAAGTGCGCTCATAATGGCTACCGTACTAAACGTGCCGGTAGCGTAGACAGCATCTCGATCATTACGGCAGGAGGTTTCTTATTCCGCATGCACTCATATGACACCGTTGCTATCGCGTTAAACTGAAACGCAGCGGGAGCATGTACGCTACCTGAAGTACTTTTGTTGGCTTTCGCAACATTCCCAAACGCTGTAGTCATGATTTTGCGTCAAAAACACTTTTATTTTGTATTACGACACCTCCACCCGGGTGTACTGTCGGGTCGTCATGTTGAATGACGAATGAGTTTGCAAACAAAGAAATTATCTACTATGATGTGTGCATGATTGTATAAGAAGAAAAAAAAAGAAGAAATTTGGGAAAATAAGGATATACACAGGTAAACCTCTAGGCTGGTTTGTTGAAAACACCATGCGCTTTTAGGTCGTTTAAAGCTTGAGGTTCTTAGGTTGCTCCCAGGTGAACTCGGGGCGACCGAAGTGACCGTAAGCAGCGGTCTTTTGGTAGATGGGTCTGAACAAGTCAAGTTCCTTGACAACGACACCAGGACGCAAGTCCCAGTTGTTTCTGACGATCTCAACGAGCTCGGCTTGAGACTTGTCAGAGGTACCGTAGGTCTCAACGAAGATGGACAATGGGGAGGCAACACCAATAGCGTAGGACAATTGGACAGTGCATCTACGGGCAACCTTGGCGGCGACGAGAGAGACAGCGATGTGTCTGGCAATGTAAGCACCGGAACGATCGACCTTGGAGAAATCCTAGAAAGACGAACAAATGCATTAGAATGGAAGGTTGGTTGGGTTTGAAGGGGGAAGGATGCCACTTTTCTTTCTCGGTGTCACCGCGTTTCAAAGTCCGCAAGACTTGTAACAGCTTGTACTACCCCGTAAGAAATGGCCCCGAACCCCATTCAAAAAAATTCAAATAAACCGACAACATACCTTGCCAGAGAAGGCACCACCACCGTGGGAGGAGTGACCACTGCACGGAGAGAAGGGAAACGATTAGACGCGTCTATTGACTTACTATGTCTCCTTCACTTGTACTTACCCATAGGTGTCAACAATGATCTTACGACCAGTCAAACCAGCATCACCCTGGGGTCCACCGATGATGAAACGGCCAGAGGGTTGGATGTGGTAGGTGGTGTTCTTGAGGAGATCAGCGGGGATGACAGAGTCAATAACGTGATCCTTGATGGCCTTGCGAAGGTCCTCAGTGGAGATATCATCAGAGTGTTGGACAGAGACGACAACGGTGTCAACACGGAGAGGGATGAAAGCACCGTTCTCGTTCTTGTACTCAATGGTGACTTGAGTCTTGGAGTCAGGGCGCAACCAACCGAGGGTACCGTCACGACGGAGATCAGCCATCTTTCTGTTCAACTTGTGGGCAAACATGACAGTGAGGGGCATGAACTCAGGAGTCTCATCAGTGGCATAACCAAACATGATACCCTGGTCACCAGCACCAATATCCTCAACGTTGAAGGACTTTTGGACAAGACCTTGAGCGATATCAGGGGACTGTTGCTCAATGGCGACAAGAACGTTACAGGTCTTGTAATCGAAACCCTTGGAGGAGTCATCATAACCAATCTGCTTGATGGTGTTACGGATGATCTTTTGGTAGTCAAGTTGAGCCTTGGTGGTGATTTCACCGAAGACCATGATCATACCAGTCTTGGAAGCAGTTTCACAGGCAACCTTGGAAAGGGGATCCTGGGCCAAGCAGGCATCGAGGATAGCATCAGAGACCTGATCGCAAATCTTGTCTGATAAAATTACAATGGTTCAGCACGTAAACTCACGTACACGTCAAATAACAACAACTACATACCAGGGTGACCTTCACCGACAGACTCAGAGGTGAACAAGAAGGTTTCGCCGTGGTTGGACATGGTTGATTTTGTTAGAAAGAAAGAGAAGAAGGAAGTACTTGATTGTTCAGGTGAAGAAAAAATTTTATTCTTATTTTTTTTTTTTTTTTATATACAGCTCAGAAAAAAGCCCCCCAGCGAATTATTCCAAGCGGAGATTGTTAAGGAAGAAATAACCACCACTGCCTGTGGAAATGGTGCAATTATCTTGACCAATCAAATTCACTCGTTTTACTTCACATGGTGCACTACTTCACCCCATTGCTTTTTGACAATGTACACGTTGGCCTAAACTACTCGTATGTGTTACTTTACCTGAGTTTACTCCAAATAAGATGCTGTGATCTGTTGGGAAGTTATGGGTCAGTCACGTTCAGATGATAACAAGAGTAATTTTAAGTAAAATTTAAATAAATAAAATCAGAATAAAATAACGACTTTCGACATCGCGCCCTACACAAGTGCAGGACACCATTCCGTCCGCCCGTCGTATATTTTTCATCACATTAAATTTTTTTTGGTGTGCAAAACACAGAGGAAAGTAAACAACATGAGATGACGTGACAACCTACCATCAAAAAACGTTGCTTTTATTATCTTGTAAAAAAAAGTGGGATCACATCTGAAAAAGTATGCTAGATATATGGTCAGTATAATGGTACTAAGGATATAATCATGGTAAACAGAAAATAATGCAGGTAGAATCACAGTTGTCAGACAAGGCTGATAACTATTTGAATGAAGTGATACAACACAATGGTAATTCAGTATTATTGTGGTCATTTTTATCATCACGCAACTGTGGTTCTTTCTGCATTATCTGTTTCAATAATATTCTTGGTTTACTTACGAGAAAGAAAAAAGTGAAAGGAAAGAATGAAAAAATTAAGGTAGTGGCTCATGACAGCATTATAAAAGTGATAAAAAAAATTTTTTGGCCCGTATACTCAACCTTCAACAGTCACGGCCAAAAATTTTATTGGGTTAAAGCGCGTCCCATCTTTTCGCCTTGCATTAACGATCTAACACAAATTATAATTGCAAGTTGGAAGCCTGTGGGTACTTTGCGAGTTGCGAAACAAATTCATCAAAGAGAAGCTTAAAAAATAATAACCAATTTTTGTATTCTAATACATAGCCCAGTAGCACTAAATTAGTCTCACTCATTTAATATTTTGGAAATAATAAAAAGTCCAATTAAATAAGATAGGCACGACAGCAATATCTTTTCAAGTGCATTATTTGAAATACTTTCATTTCGCTAAGCAATTGAAGCTATAGAATAAGAATATGCTTGATGTTCTATTCTGGCGCAAGGTTTATTCATTTTTGAACATCGTCCTTCGACAATGACAAAATTCTCTATACAATGCATCATATTTTTCTACCTCTGAAGGCTGGGGTTCAGCAATTAGTAAATGATCATGTCGAATTATTGCATCATTATCAATCATTTTGGAGAACGTTGTAATAGCCTTTTCCTCCTTGGATGAACGTTCTTTCTGAACGGCGTCCTCCCACGTAGCGTTTTGTAGCTTGGGATCATCGACCAGCGATGCTTCAATTGGACCCGGTTGCTCGAGTTCTTTCAATGCATCGGTACGAAGAAGATAAAATCGAGAAAGAAGACCAACTAAAATGCATCTGGTATCCGCGCTACTCGTACCTGTTTCAATCGTTTTTCTTAATTTGAAAACACGCAAATTGAGTGCATTGCTAACAAGTTGAAGAAGACTTCCGCTTGTACTCAGTGGGTCATGGCCGAGAACCATGATTCTTTGTATGACACCTGACCGTCCCTGAGAGATGCCGTCCAGTTGAAATCGAATTGACAGGAGCATGGTATCAATTAAGGACCGTGCGTCATATTGCGCAATCTTGAAGTGAATTAGCTGGTCCAGTGACAGGTGACTTGTCTCCCATTCTAACTTGGTCTCTTCAGGCATTTCCTTCTGTCTCGGTTGAAACGCATCTACCATTTCGCCGTCCTCATACCGACGTATAGTGAGTGTTTCGCTATTATCTCCTTGTTCCAGTGGTTTTGGTGGATCTTGCTGCTGCTGTTCCCGTTGCACAAAGCTAAAACGGGTAACTTTTGGTATATCGTTGTCTTTGGCATGACAGCCAGGATCCAAATTGCGAAGACTGTTTCCAAATTGGACCCACTCCTCACCGTAAGTCCTGCTCCTTATCTTGGTTCCAGTCAATAAAGATGTGCGATAAAATTTAAGATCTGGGTGTCTTGGTTCCATGATGAAATTCAGACATTGTTTTTGTGTTGTGATGGCAGGAACATACCAAGATAGAGAATCTCGTTTATCCATGTTGAAAAGACAATCGCCATTGATGAGATTTAAGTTGATGAGATCGACAGATTCGCAGTTCACGAAAGGTAGCACAACGCACTCTTAAGAAGGTATTCGGTGAGTCAATGGTACCTGAATTTGCACTCGATATACATACGTACTTGTTGACATGCGCCATCTTTTAGCACAATATGAGGTAAGATGACCTAGGCTATCAGATTTGCTGGTGAAGGAACCGAGTTTTTCCTTCATGTCCTTGCTACGGTCTATCAAGCGATTGTCCAGTGCATGCTCATGTATATTCCATATCCCTGCCATCGAAGCATCCGAAATATCCGTTTCGGCGTACTTCCCAATCAGTAAGCTTGCCAGTAACGATCCTGGAAGAGATATTCGCTCTGACTGTCTAACGATATCGTCTGTAAGCTTTCAATGGTGTAGATAGTTAATAAAATAAATGCTGTGCAATGTATTCATATATTTACCGGTTGGGATGTGCATATTTACCTGTAACAGCTGGTTAATCAAATTTTTTGTGGTAGGTTCGCTATTGTCGTCGAGAGATGTCCTATCCGAATTTAAGCTTTTCGAATCCATGTCTAGCGGCAATAGCATGCCTTCCAATTGCTGAGATAGCGATGAAGTAAGGTCTAAATTTCTAAGCACCACCTCCGTTCCTTCCTTCCAAATCGCTAGACCAGGCTACTTGATTGTGAGTATTCGTGATTTATATACAGGAATTAAAGTAGGGACATACTTCCGTACTGCCTCCAATGGCGCTCACGCGACCCAGATCAAATTCGAGCGACTCAGCAATATCAGTAAACAATTTGTCCAATGATGCGACCCACGTTGCTGCTGGGTTGGAGTCATAGTTCTTTGTATAGTCAGCCGGAAGATCCTTTTTGAAATCAATGACCCTTCGGTACACCGGGGTATAGTGATCGTTAATGATGGTACATGTCAGAGCATCTTTGCTTAAATGTAGACCAAGGAAAAATTCATCAAGGAGTTTAAGACCAAGAAATGCCTTGCATAAGAATGCAGTAGTGGGCGAATGGGTTGAAAGCTTCTGTAAGTATTGGCGATATTCACCCATACTCAAATTAAAACTCTTTTATCTCTTGTGAGAAAAAACGGCCGATCAATGAAAGCAGATTATTTGGGTAGGCACGAGAACACAGATATCGCAATAAAAAATGTGGCACTTTATAGGTAAGAATCTACGAAATAATACAGTTGCTCTTATCTTCAGGCGGAGGATTGTTAACTTTCTCAATTTCAGCAATAAGAAGATCGAAGACCTTACCTAAAGACGAGAAATATCAGTTAGGTTCAAATGACTATTTAAAGCGAGAGCCCTCTGCAAGCAAAGTACTTACTGATGTTTTCATTATGCTTTGCTGAAACTTCAATACTAGGGCAATGCCACTGAGCAGCCAACTCTTTGCTTTCTTGCTCAGACACTTGCCTAACATAGCAAATATCACAAAATGAATTCGCATTAGGATCACGTTGTATGTCATACAGAGGCATTCCCCAATTGGCTTACCGTTGTATGTTCAGATCGGATTTGTTGCCAGCAATGATACAGGGTACATTGTCCATACCAGTATAATTAAGGATTTTGTCTCGAATGATCTTAATCATATCAAAGCTTGACTTGGAGGTAATGGAATACGCAAGCACATAGCCATGTATATTCGTTGCCTGATGCGAGCTGAGGATTGAAAATTCATCCTGGGTGGCGGAGACAAAGAAAAGTACAATAAGTACCTCCTGTATCTAACAATGGCCACGTAATTTATACAATGTCACCAACCTGTCCAGCAGTATCCATGATCTCAACAGAAAATTCTAACGAGGAAAAGGTGTGTCAATAAACGATCTAGCCTTCTACATAGAAAATAGTTTGTTACCATGTCCTCGGTATTTTATAGTTTTCGTAAAGGTATTCTCTATGGTGGGATAGTAGCTCTCGACAAAATGGTTCTCACAAAATTGAATAACCAAAGATGATTTTCCTACAAGATCGTGTTAATGTTGAGTAGAAGCGGTGGTAAATCAGCTTGATCTATTCATAGAACACGAAAGTTGGGACTTGATAGCACGGTCGAATACAAAGGCTGGTCCTAATAACGGTGTATACGCCTATTATGCAATAGAACAGGAACTTACCGACTGCCCTTGAGCCAAGAACTGCAATGCGTCTTGCTTTCTGTTGATTTGCCATTTGCGTGTGAAGAGACGTTTGAGATCTGTGGAGTTTTTTGGCACTCGCTTGCATCCAATGTTACATACACGTGATATGATCGGCGGTATCGATGTTGGCCATTATACAACCTTTAGTACACAGACACTTAATGACTATACCGGAGTCAACAACGCACAAGTATGTGGAATGAAATTCGACAAAGTTCTCATCAATGCAGATTTCAGTTATTTCAACTAGCTTTGGATATCGCAAGTAATCTCAGTATAAGCATGGATCCTACCAGTAGAATTCCCGGTTTAACTACTACCACCAATGAAATTTAAGTCACGGATGTTTCTCAATGCCAATTGGTGGTTGGTGGCCAATCTGTAAATCTCTGCCCAATCAGAATTCCATCCCTTGCTTCACCAAAGTAAAATGTGCATTTCGTATTTTTGTAGACGCTTACAATATGGCATTCTTTAGGAGAGCCAGCCGGCAATCCGCATACTAGAACATAGCCAATTTGGAGTTCCTATTAACAGCTTTGTTTGAATTTAGTGAAAAATGAACGTGATGCTTTTATAGCTTGCGTCTGGAAGAAGCAAGGTGCGGCTACAACCCATGCGTTCGAGGTAACGATGAAATGCTGCCAAAAGTTTAATATGGTCATAAATGGTATTACCAATCTTGTATTACAGTCAATGTCACATAACCGTAGACGATACTTCCCTATAGCAAAACAAGTTACAGAATGAGGCAAATATATATTACATGATCATAGTGGTCATTTTCTCGGACCAAACAAGGCAGTTCTTTGATGCTGTTGTCTAACCTTTTCAACATGTGGTTTGCACCTCCTACATGGAGCATCCGGCCATGAAGTCTTGTAAATACGAAAAGCTTTAATACACATTTTTGTATTTTTGGAGTCGGTTAGCCAAGCCAATATATTGACAATACGTTTACTACTACAGTAGCAAACAATATCGAATCGCGGAAATGTCTATGTGCGCGTCATCTTTCACATTATATCAAGCTATTCAACAGATAAAATAGCAATCAGTGGCAAAGGTACCCCTTTTGACAAAGTGTAATGTCAATACTTAAAGAAAATAGAGATCACAATAGCTGTGATGAATTCCGGCGTCAGTGAGACGTTGTCGAATGAATGTTGTAGCCTCCAGACAAGCTTCGATATGTAAAAGGTAGATTTGGTGGCTAGCAAGGCAGCCGCGATGAGAAAAGTTCATGGAAAATTCATTGTCTGACTGGTGCGGTGACAGACTTCCGGTGTTTCTCCGCAAACTGAAAAATTACTCCACATCCCACTGTTGTACATTTCACGTAAGAGTTAAATGGCGCTGCCATTGGTCATGAGCATGTCGAATTAAACGTTAGTATAAGTATATTATTTTGCATTGTCATATCTACCGGCAATACAGGAGCTTATATTCATGTCATTGAACTATTTGGGATTTTTTTTGTTTCATCTGAGAATTGTTGGATAATACTCCAACACCAGCTTGCCCCACTTTCTCTATTTTTAACGTTTGTATGCCTTTACGTTTTACATATTGGAGGAAACACTGCACAGCCTTTGTAGCAAATAAATCGTTCAAACACCGAAGCATGTGAGCCTGCCTAGTTTGACCATGAAATGGAAAAATCAAATCTTGAGTACTATAGCTTTAGATCAAATAGTTCAGAGTAGTTTTTTATCAAGACTTTAAGGAAGAGAAATGCCCACGGATTTCAGTGCCAGGCAATTCTCGTTTTTGCAACATCAATTGTGCCTACATTAATCACTACGCGATAAAGTACTAGATTCCCCCTCACTATGTTTTCACATCTGTAACATTCCTTTTTCAGTAGACATGTATCATGGTTAGCTACCGAAATTCGTCTCGCTTTAAACTGTTTGGAGGTAGACGAATCATAAACCTGTGAAAAGAACTTTAAGATACCCAAAATTGGAGGTTTTCCGCTGACGAGAATTTCGAGCTCAGAGCACATGTTAGATCTGTGGGGAACGCGAAACTTAAAGGTTGGTTTTTCTCAGCTTCCCAATCGGTCTTTACCTCTCTTTCCGTTCACCTTCCTTCCCTATGGCCGCCAAGTTTCCCGAGCTCAAGCTTACCAAAGATCAACATGAAACCCTTGTGGCTCTCATGGACACCATCTTTTCGTCTGTGGACGACTCAGAAGTCGAGACATTGTTGGAGACCGCAAAGAACAACAAAGGGCATTCATTGTCTCGAGAAGAGCTCCTGAGCTTTGCTAAAGCCAAAGCTTCTGATTTCAATGTAACAGATGGCTTTATTGATTCTCTTACTCGAGCTGCGGCACAACAAAAGTTGGGCGATGTCACTTTTGCTCTGAATTTGCTAGGTACCCGCGCTGGTTCGCTTGCCCTTACTGGTCACTTCAAAGCATACAAAGACCTTACAAGAAAAGAGCGTGAGGAAGTCATGAAGAAGTGGTCAACCTCATCATTGGAAATGCTTCGAGGTCTCCATAAACTTTTTTACCAACTTACTGTTAGCAACATCTTCAAGCAAATGGACTGCCCACTGCATAAAGTCATGGGCTACCCTGGACCTGATCCTCATATGCACGGAGAAAAGCACACCAGCAAATTGAAAGAGCGCTATGAATTCCTTAACATCCCAGAAGGTGTTACCGAACTAAACTATGATGTTGTCGTTGTTGGAACTGGAGCAGGTGGTGGTCCAGTAGCAGCGACTCTCGCCAAAGCAGGAAAGAAAGTCTTGGTACTGGAAAAGGCAAAATATGTTCATGAATCGGAATTCGAACTGAATGAAGTTCACGGCTTCACCAATTTCTACGAAAGAGGTACTATCTTCTCTAATTTGAGTGGATCTATGAACATTTATGCTGGTAGTGCTTTTGGTGGCGCTACTACCATCAACTGGTGCGCTTCTCTCAAGGTTTGTGAATTTTCATACTGATCCGCATTAGGCAAAAAGGGGACTTCATAATTAACGTAACGTTCGGTTGTTCATTTTTTTTTCACCCCCAGCCCCAGCATTTTGTCCGCGATGAATGGGCTTCTGAGGGTCTCAGCCACTTTGTTTCTAGCAAGTTTACTGAACAACTCGACCAAGTCTACCAAAGAATTGGAGCCACTACCAAGCACATTAAGCACAATGAGCCTAACAGTATTTTGATTGAAGGCTGCAAGTATGTATTACTTTCGGGGTTTCTTACCTTGTTGGTCTATCCGTTTTTAAGCATCTGATTTATTAACTGCTGGGTATTTTTTTCCAGGCGCCTCGGATACCCCATTGAAGACATTCCCCAAAACGTCGGAGAGCACCCCCACGAGTGCGGTTGGTGTTTCTTAGGTTGCCGCTACAACGAAAAGAATGGTTCCATGAATACATGGCTCCGTGATGCTCGTGAAGCTGGTGCCGAGTTCGTTGATCAATGCTACGTTGACCGTGTTTTGGTTAAGAAAGGAAAGGCTGTCGGTGTTGAATGTACCATTGCTGGTAACAAGAACCGCAAGTTGATCGTTCACAGTAAGCAAGTTGTCGTTTCTGCTGGCTCTCTCAACAGTCCTGGTGTTTTGATGCGTAGTGGACTCAAGAACAAGAACATTGGAAAGCATTTGCACATGCACCCTTGCCACCTTGCTTTCGGTGTGTTCCCAGATAGAGAGATCAATCTCTTCCAAGGTTCCATTATGACTGCTCTCAGTAATATTTCTGAAAACCACGATGGTACATACTACGGTGCCAAACTTGAAGTCCCCGTCTTGCATCCAGGCAGCTTCAGTGCTGTGGTTCCCTGGAGAGGTGCAGCTGACTATAAGCGTCACGTCCTTCGTTATCGCAACATCAGTCCTGTTCTCATTCTCAGCCGTGACAAGGATTCGGAAGGCACTGTCACCTACGATGACAACAACAACGTTATTGTTGATTACAACGTTACTGCACGTGACAAGAAGTCCATACTTATTGGTGTGGAGAAGGCATTGGATGTCCTTGTAGCTGCTGGTGCAGAAGAGCTTTTCACTGTCCAGAGTGGAGTTGACAACTTCCACTTCATCAAGGGAGAAGAAGACTATGGTCAGATTAATAACAAGCGGTACGTCGCCTGGAAGGAGAAGGTGAAGGCTTATGGCTTGCCAGATGCAGGCTGTGGTCAATACAATGCCCATCAAATGGGCTCTTGGTATGTTACAAACATTTTCTTTTAACTACGACTTGATCCCATTTACTAATCATCACTCCACACTTAGCCGTATGGGAGTTTCTCCAAAGGTATCTGTCGTCAAGCCAGGCGGTGAAACATGGGAAGTCAAGAACCTCTATGTTGCTGACGCATCCGTCTTCCCATCCGCCACTGGTGTTAACCCTATGGTCACTACTGAAGCCTGTGCTCTCTATATTGCCGATACCATCCTCCAATCAGATGCCGTTGCTCCCCGCCTTTAGGTTCTGCGTGCGTGCGAACAAACTTCTATAATATAAACCATGTGTTTTGAAATTTATTCTTTTATTCAAATTGACTATGATCCCAGTTTTTAAAGTGAACCAATTTTTTCTGATTTCATTAATGCTGTAATGACAGAGAGGAAACAAATACAAAAAGCAAACGCAGCCACTGTTGAACGTTGGTTGCGAGCAAAAACTAAAATAAAACGATATATCCCTACGAAAAGCCTACGCCAGTCTATTTTATTTTTCAGTGGTGTTTTCTTTCGTGACGACATCCTCCTCTTCGCTGACCTTTCTCTTCCTTATTCGCTTAGCACTACCGTTTTCTTCATCGTCTTCTTGTTTGTTACTACGTCCTCGCTTGCCCTCCGTAGCACTGCTGCCGGCAGGTGGTGGTACGTATGAAGAGCGGTTACGGCCAAGCTTTGGGGGAATCTTCCAGAAGTATTGTTTATCTTGCAAAGTGCATTTACGAGCACTTCGGCCAACTTGTGTATAGGTCGCTTGTCGCCACTCGACTGGGTCTTTATCACTCCGGTAGTAATATAAGTTTTCTTTAGGAGTTCCATCAGCTGTCTTACCCTTACGAGTAATCTGTCCGAAGAAATCATTTTCATGTAGAACAGATGTGATGGTATCAAGCCAAAGCTTTCTTGATTGCATCTTGTATGCTGGGTTCGTTGTCATGATTCGAGTGTAGATGTCGCTGATGGGCATTGAAGACTTTCGTGAGAATACTGGTTTGGTAGAAAGGTTAATAAGATGTTCATGAAACAATATGTTCTTATTTCGATTTGATATCCTACTCACCAAGTGCTTCTATGATCATTTCTGCATAGTTGGCATCTGCGTTCATTGGATCAGTTTGTTCTGACTCGGTAACAGCAGGTTCCGCATCAGATGATTCTGCAACTTCTATATTGATATCCTGGCTGCCTTCGCGATTAACCTGTTCTTCTTTAACGTCGTGCTGGACCGGGGCAATTTCAAGTGGCACGCTTTCGCCGTGCACATGTTCGACTGGATCTTCTTTCTGTTCGTCATCAAGTGATTCCTTGATAGTAGTTATTTGATTTACTTCCTCCACGACAAGTTCCTCAGCTGGCTTAGTATTTTCTACCACAGCCTCTGGGATAGTTGCTAATTGCTTTTCTTCTTTTGACTCGGCCATAGCAGCCATTAATTTCTGAGAAAGCGCATTGCTGCTATGGTTGTTGGAAATAGGTTGCTGCTCTTCAAGTGAGTCTTGACCAACTGATATTGCGGGAGATAGAGGAGTCTTGATATCAAAGACGCTGGAGTCGTCTGCTAGAGAAAGCTCATCTTGCTCGCTTGGTGGGAAGTTGAATTGTACTACTTCACCGACAATATCGATGATAGATCCGTCTTCAAGAACAACTGTTTCTTTCTGTGTGCAGGGTTTTTCGTCCACTTTCAGACCGTTCAGCCCAAGAACAGTGAGTTCAAACTGAGATGATGCTTCGTTCCAGCTGATGGATAAATGAATGCGACTAAGTAATCGGTTGCGCCGGCCAACTTGATGTGTTGCAGCACTGCACCGGCCGACAGTAACTTTTTCGATGTACGAGCCGGTTATAGTGGTAGGGCTTTGGACTGTGTTCTGGATGCGAGTATTTTGAGCAGGGGACGGCTCTTGCTTGACAAGTGGTGATGTTGCAAATTGTGATGGAGATGACAGATTGTTGCTGTCTTTGAGTGGTGTCCGAATAGGCGTCAATGGTGTTTCATTTCTATAATACACTTTCGACGTTATGGGACTACTGTCGAGAAGTCCTTTGGCAGAAGCTAATGAAGAATAATAGGACCGCGTTAGAAGGCACATGGTATAATGATTCTCGCAGCCATCGCAAAGGTTACTCACAAAGGTTTTCTGAATCGTATTGGGATTTATGGTGAGTCTTAACACGCTGTGGTGTTGTTGGTGCACTAGTTGTCTCCATTAACTGTAAAGTATAAACGTATAAAGAGAAGGGGACGAGCGAATTTTTTTTTTTCTCTAAACCACCGTAGCATTGCCGTATCGCGACCGCGTCAAAGGACCGCGTTTCAAGCTCCGCCCAACCAAACCGCGTCACCTCTCCTCCGATAGCTTGTAACTAGGCGCAAAAATGATATGCTCTTTGATGTCAATAATTGGTGTTCAGGCATATCGTTCTTTTTTAAAATGAAAAAAGAGCAATGCAATTTTCGAGAGTGCGAACTAATACTGCTGCCGAGTATTTGGTTTTTTGTTTTGAACCTTGTCATTTTTGGATCCCAGGGTGTCCATGTTCTTTTTTTCCCAAGGGCCTGTTTGTCAAATATACTGATGGTTGTTCTTATGCTCATTTATCTCGACAGCAGAACGGTTGTCAAATGGATATTTGGCCATGTTGCTGGATATGAAGATAATGATTGGCTCACAACGTTGGCATAGAAAATAATTGGCCAGCTTCAGTGCGTACGAGAGCTGATTGGAGTGGTCAATTGTCTTTCCCTTCGGTAAGGTTTTTTGATGTCCGACACGTGACATGCAAGTAATGGCCCACTCTGTTCTAAGAATAAGCTTAGCTTTCTACCGTCTAGCATCCTAATGGCCATCACAGCCGCTTTTCCAAAGGCAAATCCTGAGGACTATCCTGAAAACTTGGAGTTAAAGTAAAGTTTTTATCAAGCTTCGTTGCAGCTTTACATTTTCTCGCAGTTTAGTAACTGAACTTGTTTCTTTTAGATTCCTCCAACTTGTTCACAGACATGGTAAGTTGAACATACCGAGACGACTTCGTTTCACAGGCTACTTTGCTTACAACAACATTAGAAGCAAACCAGGAGGTTATGGGTTACTAATTTTGGTTCTTTTTCTATTAAACGTTGTGGATAGGCGAGAGAACACCTGTGAGAAAGAGATTGGAAACTATTGTTCCAAGTATTTGGGATATGTGTCAAGCAAACGCCCAGATGTTTGCCGTCATTGCGTCGGTGACTGGAAATACAGTTAAGCCAACATTCACAGGCGTACCATTGCGTCGTTTGGTTGAAACAGAAGTTGGTGATGGAAAGCAAGTGACAAGCCCAGCAGGCGCTTGGTGCGTAAAACCGTGCGAGGTTCTCTCAGGAATTTAGAAAAGAGTACTGATTATGGGTTTATTTCTAGTTATTATGGCCAACTTACAAACGTTGGAAGAGCTTCTGTTACAAGATTAGGCGCAAGCTTGCGTGACATTTATGTCAATCGGTAAGTTGCCTAAATGTGACTTTCAAACAAAGCTGGTGTAAATGCTAAATTTGATCTGTATAGGCTCAAGTTTTTACCAGAAGAATGGGACGAAAAGGCCTTCTATATCAGAAGTACTGATTACAATCGCACACAAGAGTCTGTTCAACAGCTAGTGTCTGCAGGCTTATATCCACCGGGAACACGAGATGAATCCTTCACCTTGAAAATAAGAACTAGGTATAGTAGAGATCGGTGGGTGACATGTATGAATGTGCGCTTATTTTTCAAATCTTTGCAGAGACCCTCGCGATGACAACATGTTCCCCAATCCCTCGTGTAAGAGGCTACGACAGTTGACTAGAGATTTCAACAAAACCGTTGCGGAACAATGCAAACCGAAGTTGGAAAAGATCTCTGAGAAAATGCGCACCTATGTACCTGAAGTATCACTTGATAGCCACCCCTCTGCAAATGGAATTCTTGGTAAGTATTTGAGTTCATTGAGTTAGGATGGAAGCTTCATTCGCTAACTCCATGGAAACGTAGATACACTGGTTGCAGCTAAAGCACATGGTTTCCATCTTCCACCCGATATTGATGATGACCTTTTGGAGGATTTAGCTGACGTTGTTAGCCATGAATGGTTTGCTGGCGCCATGCAATCAAAAGAGATTAGCAGACTCAGTCTTGGACGATTGATGGGTGACATTCGTGATCGAATGGTCAGAAAGGTAAATGGAACTGATAAGCAAGTTGGGGAGGAGAACCTTAAGATGGCCATCTACTCTGGACATGATACGTAAGGACTTTTTGCGCAGCAGGTTACAATTTATAACGATTACGAAGGGGCTAATGCAAATTCTTCAATTGATAGTACGGTTGCGCCATTATTGATCATCCTGGGTGTCTTTGATAAAAGGTAAAGTCCTCTCACGAACATGCCAACCACCACATGCCTTCTGGTAGGCTCACATATTATCGTCTAGATGGCCGCCATTCACCAGCTCTATCTTGTTCGAATTGTTTAAAGAAAAGAAGCCTGAATCATCCAGCTGGTTTGGTTCTCTATGGAAGAAGTCGGACGACGAAGACTACTATGTTCGAGTACGATATCAAGATAAAATCATGAAACTCCCTGGATGTGCTGACACCGGTAAGCATCACCCCAATGGAGATAAGAGTTTGTGTACGCTCGCAGCGTTTAGAGAAGCTGTCGACAACCAAATCCCCAAGGACTGGGCTGAAGAATGCAAAGCGTAATTTTTGAAATAAAAGAATGTTTGGAGAAAGAAAAATATAGAAATGACAACACCGCGCTTTGCCAAGCGTCGGAGCTAAGCCCGGGTTTCCCATATTTGCCTGCTGCATGACACTCATTTCATTGTCGGTCTTCCTGAGCGTTATTTTTGAACTCGTTTGGCCACAATAGAAATGTCAGGGAGCATTGAAGAGAAGTACATTGCCTGGCGTAACAGGTACGCAAAGTCATCCGAGCAATTCCAACCATAGTGGCAACTCTCTAATGCCGCCTTTTTCAGGTACCTGCGCAGCTATGCGGATGGCTACTACATTTATTACAAGGAGCCTAAGGAAAAGCTCCCTGAAATGACCTGCAGTGAAGCTCATGGTAGGCACTGTCGCATGAAAGTTAACAAGATTTATAGCGTATCTAATGAATACTTGGGCATTTGCAGGATATGGTATGCTGATTTCAGTACTCAAGCGCAACCAACAGGACTTTGATGGCCTCTGCCGGTACTTTCTTCGATTCCGCAATAGATACGGATTGATGCAATGGCAACAACAGCAGAAAAATCTCCAAGGGCCATTTATCCCAGGCGGTGAAGGAGGTGAAAACTGTGCCACGGATGGTGATGTCGATATTGCAACTGCCCTGTTTTTGGCTGCCAAGGTTTGGGGCCGTGGTGGACAGCAAAGGGAAATTGACTATCGTGCCATTGCTATCGAGCTTTGTGGTGCCATTTGGGAGAAATGCATCAATCACAGAACTCACATGCCGTTGGTAGGAGACTGGTGCGATGAAGGCGACGATGCGTATAAACTAACGAGACCAAGTGACTTCATTCTGAGCGGATATTTGTTGTTTGCAAGGGTAAGCCTTAACCATACACTAAAATGCCGGCTGATTCGTTCATTCATATTATCATTGAAACATGTTCATAGGAGGATACACAAAGATCTCAACAATGGCACGGTGTTTGCAATGCCATTGTCAGCGAAGTTCAGCGTCAATTCTCCCTTCACCCAAATACCGGTCTCCTTGCTGACTTCCTGCAGCTCAACCGACATGGCGTGTATGAGATTCCACGTGGCGAAGTCCTCGAAGACAAGCACGATCCCGACTACAACTGGAACTCCTGTCGTGTTCCATGGCGTCTTGGCCACTACTATCTCCAAACTCGAGATGAACGACTTGGTCCTGTTTTAAATGCTCAGGCCAATTTCTTTTCCCAAGAACTTCGACGTCACGGAGAAATTAGAGCTGGATACCATCTGAATGGTAAAAGCTTTGTTGACTACACGGATATGGCATTTCTTGCACCTGTCAGCTTCTTATTCTGGGTTCTTGGACGTATGGATGACCTCAATAGGATTACGTCGTGCATGAACGAACAAGATGAGAACACTTATTTTGGTGAAACTATTGCCATGCTGTGTTTGCTGCAGTCAGCTGTACAATTTTAAATGCGCGAATCATCAAATATTACAGTACTGTGCTCTATAAGTTTGTAGCATATTGTATTTTTCTTTCAAGAAACTTTGTTCTGATTATGCCTGTTCGATTTTTAAATGCAATTGGGCTTGGTGTTTATTGGCGATTTTGTGGTTATTTCGGGAAGATGTCTGAAGTGGAAATGGCAAAAGTAATAGTAAACGTAAGACTTGAAAGGTATGGCACATTACAGTAGTAAAGAGATGTCCGATATCGTAAAGCAAGCTTGAACGACGAGGGCCGGTAGATTAATATGAGACGAGCTAACGATCAGGACTTTTGCCATACTTCTTGAGTAATTCCTTCCTCCTCTCGTCCCACTTGATAGCTTTATAATCATTGGGTGGTGGTGGAGTATCCACATCCTGACTAACATTAGCATCGTCATCATTTTGCGGCCTCGACTGGGAGGAAGTGGATGGCGACGTATTACTGCTGAGTGTTTTCGCATTTGGCCATGGCCGTTCTGTCAAAGAAGGCTTTCGCCGAGAGCCTGGTACATTTCGATTGAACTGATAAAAAGTCGATGACCGACGGACTAAACCTGATCCACTGGAGGGTAGCAGTGGTCTATATTCTGAGTTCCGTGATCGAAAGCAGCACCGGAAGAAAATGATAAACAGTGTGAACACGATGATACTTGCTAGGGAGGTGGCAGCGATCAAAATTGGCTTGTGTGAAACTGTTTGATTTGCGAAATTAGACCGATTTGAAGGTCAGCTTGTGCTAGTGTAATGGTGTACATGGAAAGGACTTTGACAAATACCTGCGCATTGACCGTAATAGTATTGCAGACGACCGCCACTGCAGGCTTCAATATCAGATGGTCCCAGCCAGTTTCCTGGTACACATGTTTGCGAAAGAACACAGTAGCCGCACTGATCATTTTGGGTGCAGCTGGAACAGTCATTCATCTGGGAACAAACTACGCCTGCAGGATTAGTCTTGCGAGAAGTACAAACAAGAAAGACTCATTAGCGACAAAACATACCATTGGGTGCTTCCAGTTCGTAAAGAGTTAGGTTAGTCCAGACATTAGCCTCAGCCAACATTATGATCTCGAAATGAAGGAAACACTGGAGCTTCCAAGAAAATGGCGGAGTATTGAATGCACATGGACGATTGTGACGCGTCTGTGCGCCAAAAGCTTTGAAGGATATTCTAAACGTACTTTAGAACAAGGACAGTACCCGTTCAGAGGATATAAATTAGGAAAGCAGTGCATCATGTATATTATTTTTCGTCAAGAATGAACGACGTACACTGTGTCAAGAACGATAATTCTATGCTCACCAAAATGTTGCATGAAATTCAGTATTATAACAGTGTTTACTCACAGTAGGTAATTTGCGAGTACCCCCATGAATTAGGGTGACATGTATGGTACCATATTCTTTTCCATTATGTTATATTTTTATATTTTTTTTTTTTGCAATTTTAAGCCTGCGACTGTGTGTATAGCGCTTGGCTATCGTGCCATTATCCTCCATGAAACCGATAATGAAACACATTTAGTACGACGTCCTTAGTCAACTCCTTTCCGCACGCAAAAGTATATTTTTACAATCTTTTAGAAATTTTATCAAGTCTATAAGCTAGGTCTGACTAGTTAGAGGCATTCTTTGGGGTATTTTAAATGTTATCTCGCATGAAACAAAATGTTCTTTTGACAATTTGGGAGTTCAGCTTTTCGTTTGAAAGGATTTCAAATCACAGACCAGGTAAAGCACCGTTGCGCAAGGTCCATAGCATTGAGGAATGTTGTATAAGATGAGTGTTAGCTCTATAATGTCTTGTATCACATATGCGCTTTGTTAATTCACATTGTGCGGACAGGCTATGACTCCTAAACACATTTTTAGGATATTTCTTTTTTGGTTCTACATTACAACGCTGACATCGGTACAATACAGAGGAAAGAAGCCATGATAAATGCCTTACAGTAGTATAGATTAAGCTTTTCGGTGAAATTGTTTGCCACCAACAGTATCGAAAAGTCCAGCACGTGAGGGAAATTTTAAACCACCCACCAGCCAAATTCCTGTGAAAACTCAGTTTCTTCCGCACTACACCCAACTTAGACCAACCTCCACTTTCTCTACCAAACTATGGAGACAGCTGTTCGTAAGGCAACGAGGCTGGACTACCAGGCCCCGAAGCAGAAGCATCTTCAACGTATGTTCCCATCATTACTATGAATTGTCATGTAGCGCTCGGCTTTTGTAAGAGCCCCAAGATGACACTATGCACGCTACTTTTCCCCATCACGAATTCACTTTTAATCTCACTAAATCTCTTACATAGACCTCATCAGCCTGACACATTCGAGCAACTTAAATATGAAAGATTTATTTGAAATGTTACAGCGTCGAATACGTGAAAATTCTTGGATTGTAAGTGGAAACATCTTTTTACGGAATAACTCGTCAGAGTACAAGAAGCGGGTGCGATGTTCCACCTTTCCCAAACGGGTTCTAATCCATCACCACTTTCCTCTCCCGCAGATTGTTTTCAAAGCACTTATAACGGTCCATACCTTGATGCGAGAAGGGAGCGGGGACAAAATCATTGTATTTGTTGAGCAACATCCAACGATTTTGGACGTTTCTCGGTTGAAGGAAAAGGGCGGTGGTGAGTGTTCAATTTTTGGGAAGAGACTATATATAAGGTTGTCAAGAAACATGTACTGATGGGATGTATATATCGTCTGTAGCCGGAGAGCATGTTCGAAACATACGGGAGTATAGCGCCTACTTGGAAGAAAAGGTGTTGGCATACCGGGATCTTCACGTTGACTACGTAAAAGCTACAGCAAACGGCAAAAGTGGACGGTTGCGGAGACTTCCAGTTTCCCAAGGACTGTTGAGAGAAACATCAGTTTTGCAACGACAGATTGCTGGATTGTTGAAGTGCCAGGTTGGTGGAACAAATGAAAATTGCAAGTTAAAGAAACCAGCCTGTTTCTGACTCTTCATCCACAGTTCTCTCTTGACCAAATCGATAATGAAATAACCTTGCAAGCATTTAAGCTGTTGGTGGAGGACCTTCTCGTGCTATTTCAAGCCGTAAATGAAGGCGTCATCAACATATTAGGTAAGTGACAGAAATAGTACCTGAACATTAAACTAACATTTGAAGTACTGAACCTTAATGCATATACATCAACAACTACTACAGAACATTATTTTGCCATGTCAAAACCAGATGCTCGAGAATCGTTGGAGATATACAAGAGATTCGCTAAGCAAACTGAAGCTGTTATCGACTACTTGTCGATGGCTAAAAGACTTCAACGCGACCTTCAGATCGAGATACCCATTGGAAAACACGTAAGTACATACGTAGTGATGTGTGCGTCGATCATTAGGCTAATTATTATGCAGGCCCCATTGTCTCTTGCAACAGCACTAGAAGAGTATCTATTGGATCCTGATTATGAAACACAACGAGAATCGGCTGAGAAGGGAAAATCGGCTGCCTCGAATGGTGGAAAGGATACTACTACCACGACGACATCCGGACCCAGCAATGGCTCCACTTCCGCACCTTCTCAGCCCAAGGAACTGATCGATTTCTTCACCAGCATTGAGAATGAAAGCGCAACTTTATTCAAAGATCCTAACAGTAATGCTACATTTATTTCAACACAACCGACTGGGGTTATGTCGAACCCCACTGGCGTAATGACAAACTCCACCGGCTTAATGCCAAATCCTAGCTTTGGCAACCCTCCCCAGCTCAATGCCGTCTCACCTCAACAAACTGGTAATCCATTTCGTTCATCGACTATGCCAATGAGGTCACAGAGCACAGGGATGTCACCCTCAACAGGCTTTGGAACAATGGGTTCTTTACAACCTCAAATGACAGGATTGCCCTCACCCTCCCTATCATCACCCAATCCCAATAATGCCAATCCCTTCCGTGCAAGTACCATGAGCTTCCCTGTCAGCTCTCCTTACGCAAATAATAGTGTTCAAGCTCCTCAGAACACAGCATTCACTGGTATGAGCTCACCATTAGGGCCCCAGATGACAGGGTTACAAGCTCAAACCACTGGGATGTCAACCTTGAATACACCAATGCAATCCATGCAAGGCACTGGTATGATGAATTTACAAACTCAAACGCCTATGTTTACTGGAGCCAATAGCATGTCACCAAGAATGTCCTTCAATCCATATATGCAACAGCAACAGCAACAATCCTTTGTGCAATCTCCAATGAATAATAATGTGAACCCCTTTGCTGCCAACATGGCGCAACAGCAACAAATGACTGGACAGACAAACAATCCAAATAACTTCCAGCAGTGGACACCTACATTCTAATGGATAAACTATGAAGGACGATGTATAATTTCATGAAACAAAAAAGTGTAAGGATTTAATGGAAATAAAGCATTTGAATTAAGCCGTTAAACAGCAACAGGCGTCGGAGTGCGTCTTTTTTTTTTTTTTTTTGAGCGCAGTTCTCGAGCCTTTCGCTGACAGATCATTCACTCTACTACTTGTACAATGGGAGAAGACGACATTTGGGCATCCGATGAAGATAACGATCAAGTTTCCTACGATCAAATGATAGCCCAGAGGGAATGGGAGAAGATGAATGAAGTTCATGGCAATGTAAGAATCGGGTTCCTTTCAGTTTCACTTTTGGTGGCTCACTGTGAACAAAAGTGTGCTATGGAATTGCCATACGTTTTTATTCACCACTCTACTCTTATAGGAAGGATACAAAGATGGTATTGTTGCGGGCAAGGACGTAACTATACAAGAAGGGTTCAACAAAGGCTACAAAGAAGGGGTTGCACTTGGCCGCCAGTTCGGCAAGCTACGCGGTGTTACAAGGTAGGTTTTTCCTTCTTTCATGCTGATCATATTTTCTGATCGCGAGAACTCATCTCTGTCGTAGCACACTACTTGTATATTATACGCAGGTGCAGAAAGACGTTTTGGATTCATCGCTCCTGGATCAATTGACACAGCTGTACAATGAACTGTCAGCTATCGGCGTCGAGGATTTATATACAAAGGACTACTTCCGTGAGCCTTCGAGTGACGATCAAAAGAAAGACGATCAATGCTGTGGACAAGGAAGCTGCGCTAGCTCTGAACCCGTAAAGGATGATGAGCGAATCAGCACTGGTTGCTGTAAAAGTCAAGACTCAGAATCATCTTGTCGTAGCCAGGATGCTTCAAAGTCGGTTGACCCTGAGGCAGTGGTAGCCAGTTATCAGAAGAGAGTTGACGAACTAGTATCGCAGTTGCCGTTGTCTTCGAATAGTATTGTTGTGTAAAATATGTACCTCTGTCATTTTACCCTGCATTTTGTAATTTATCTCACTCCACACCACTCTAATACACCTCACATTTTCCAAAAATTTTCATTTCGGCGTCTTGTTACTGAAGGTTGAGCCTATGCTGAGTGCTTTTGACGAGGAATGATCCCATATGGTTGCAGTTGGGCTTATGAGTTCGGCATTGGCAATATTGACAGACAATCACGATACTAGATGACCTAAATACTGCAAAAGACATCGTCCTATGCGATACTGTAGCATCTCGTTGTGGTTAGCTACTCTAGACATATAATAAAAAACTTTCAATCTTCATTGATCGTACCAAATTGACTAGCTATCACGGAACAGATGTGCATAGCATAGGCGTACATACCATCCTAGTATTACGACCTGACTAACTTATCGTAATTAAAATCGGACTGGACCTCCGGTCATGCATTGTGATGCGCGGCTTTCTGACGAAGTGTCATCGTACATTGTCCAAAAAATGGTATCATTGACAATGAATGCTTTTGTTCTTAGAAGCAAGGTCACTCACTCGCATTGTCATATGCAACCCTCACATATGTAAAAGCCCATAAAAGAAAGCACGACATACTGCCGCTCAACCATTTGATTTAACCTTCAAAATTTCGATGTCATGAATGTTAAGAAGTGCCGTTTGTCATTGCAAAGCCATTGTTTGACAGCAGTAACGGCGCGCATTTTCGGTGTTGAAACGGATAAATTATGGACCACATTGCCGGTAATGTATTGAAAGGGTTCTCGTAGTTCACAGTGAGTTTGAGTGTAATGTCATTGCACTACTGAACATATAATTGAGAAGCAGAACCACCATCACAGAAGGATGATAAAGCTGATTGGGTGTTTGGAGTGGTGGAATACAATAAGCAAAACAAGTTTTATTTTGGAGTTTATATCCTACTGCCTGTTCGATATTTCTACACGACTTCTACAGATTTCCAGATCTCTATACATGAAGGATGTCGTAAAATAAGAAAGTAGGAAGAGTGGGGAGACGGGTTGACCAAAGTAATAACGGTCGATAATAGAAGAATAACAGAGAGGTATGTCTTTTTGTTCAAACCAGCGTCCCGTTTGAGCCATTTAGTTATCACCAGCAGTACGAACGATGCGTTGCTCTTCAATGATCAACCTCTGTCCAGAGTTAAACATGGAGCTGATTGTGCTTTGTCTCTGGACTACTTTGAGTTCTTGTTCAGCCTTCTTAATGAAAGCAGAGATCTTCTCGGGATCGGCCTCGTTCATATGGCTGCGGAATCCATCTCTAGCCCGTCGAATGGCGTAATCTCGAAAGTTGTAAGCACCAAATTTGCTTCCACTTCTCAAGAATTGTCTATAGAGTGAGATTACTTGTGTCTTTGTTGCAGGATTGGCCATTAATGAAAATTGTTGGAATGACTAACGAGGTTGGAGAGTGGCTCAACTGGGTTACTTGTGCTAGGTTCTAAAATTTCAGGTTGCTAAAATTTGTGTTTGAAAAATCAAGTTTGCATGGTTAGGTGACGTCAAAAACTGGAGAAGGATCAACTTTTGACTTACACAGCTGAAAAGCATGGCATTTTACATATCAAGGATTTTAAATACAAGTATATGGTCATTGATCTCTCGTTCAATAGCCTGCTTGAGTCCTTCAAATTCGAGCCATCGAAGGTTGGAAAAGTATATGGTACACGTGACATGTGACTTGCGTAAGCCCTTGTTTCCAAGCTTGGGACGGCCAGTGACAAATATTCTGCATATTACTGGTGGACTTTTGCGCTGATAGCCTCGATACACCGCCATGAGTGAAGCAATCTTACATTCATCCACACACCAAAGGCTGGAGCCGTTTTTAATACTCTCCAAATCAGTCAAAGGACCCGCCAACATCAAGTTAATTCAGGATGTTTTGGCTGCGCCAAGTATCTACGTGTTTGCGGAGTTACTCGAGTGTCCGAATATGATGGAGGTAAGCCAAGGATGACATGATCCAAGTGTGCATGCCTGCAGACTAACCATGGGTATATAGGCATCAGCTCTCCCAGAGGTAATACCCTACTACACACTGCTCAAAATCTTTTCTTACGGGACATACCGGGACTATGTTGGTAAGTAAACAACCCCCCGCTGGCACACCTTCAGTGGTTGAAGCTAACATGCATATGTTGTTTCGTTAGAACATGCAACGGAGCTCCCACCGCTAAACGAACAGCAAACTACCAAATTAAAGCATCTGTCAATTGTATCTATGTCTGAAGAAAGTCGGGTAAGAGGATATTAAGGAGGATGCACGTATGTTGTCATCAACTAACTTGGTGTGCTGAGTAGACGATATCGTACGATAAATTGATGAGCTATTTGGATGTCACAGACGTCAGGAAACTAGAAGATTTAATCATCGGGGCATTTTACGAAGATGTAATGAAGGGCAAGATGGATCAAAAGCGAAAGCAGTTGGAAGTTGAATATACCATGGGACGTGACCTACGACCTGGACAGAGAAGCAGCGTGATAAGCATACTACATGAGTGGTATGGATACATCTGATTTTTAACCAGGGCCCCCTCGCTAACGTAACAAAATGGGGTTGGAGTGTTTATTCTGATGTTTGGCTTTTTTTTTTTTGGTAGGTCACAAAACACCGACACTATATTGGCAAGCCTGGATCAAAAATTACAATCTATTCATGAAACAGCTGCAGAGGAAAAACGTCAACGAGAGCAATATGACCGAGAGATTGAACGATTGAAGAAGGAAATTAAAAGTAGCGGGGCTATGGATGTTGAGGAGGATGGCGCAAGGGGCAAGGGACGTAGAACGAACACTGGACTATACGATGACGGTGAGACTTTAAACTATTACGACCATCGTTCACAACCATACCAATCTAAAGAATATCTTGAAGAGAGCTATCGAGCCGCACGCACTCGCAAGAGGTAAAAAGAGGGATTTATTCAATTTATTTCTTTGGGGGAGAGGAGGGAAGAAAAGGGAGGGTAAAAGGAGGAAGCTGACTTCATGTGTCTCCCCCCAGCAGAGGCTCCAAACGGTTCATGTTAGGCCGCTCTTAGAAAGTCCGCCATGTGTCACACGAGAAAAGGAAGGAGAGCCAATGATGAAACCTTTCCAATAAAATAAAAAAAAAAAGAAAAAAAAAAAAGAAAAAATTTATCGACGATATTTTATTTTATCATCCTCTGTTTCTCTTGTTTTTTTCCCATTTCTTTTTTTTTCTTTTCTTCATTCCTTCCTTCTGTTCATGATTGAACGTATTTATTCCAATGTCGCCGTTTTTCATGATTCAGAACGCATTATAACGACCTATAAATTTGAAGACTCTGAGCATTCGCAAGTCGTCAAATCTCATGTCGCCAAGGCTGTCTCCGTGCAAAGGCAAAGCAGAAAGCAAGCTGCTTCTTCAAAGCAACTCGTCGCAAAAGCCGGAGTAGATAGTCCGATGGCATCCCCCATAGCCTTGGACACACCTTCCAGTCTCAAGGACGATGAAGATATGTCAGTTTCAGACGAAGGCAAGGATGAAATGACGGAAGCTGACATTCTGGAAAAGCTTGCTCAACTCAAGGCGGAAAAGCATCGACTTTTTCAACAAGTCAAAAATATGATGGTTTCCAAGGAAGCTCCTGTTACCGAGTCAGTCATGATGGTCTCGAATGACGACTCAAAACAAAGCCATGGCCCGTTTGATATTCAATATTCTGCATCTCAGCTAGCAGGCAGCCGCCCCTCATCTCCTCCCACATCTCCCCGCAATCGCATGTCTAACTATCCCTCGCCATCATCACCAAGTGACCATGGGCCTGTAAACCATTTCAAAAATGCTTTCAAGTTTGCTGAGCGACCCTTCTCTCGTACTCCCTACGTAAGGCTGAAGAAAAATAGTTTTGAAAGGGAAATCCCATTTCTAACACGTGCTCATTTACTTACACAGGAGCGTCGACCTCACAGCCCGAATACGCCACCTCTGTCCCCACCTACTGCTGGCCGTCGTCCTCCCGTTGTCTTCGGTCAACCTTACAGACGACAAGGCTACTTCAATAGAGGAATGCCTCCAAGACGCTATTAAATACTACAAAAATCCATCCATGTTACTTCACCCCCAAAAGAAAAAATCCTCATCCCCCCCCCCTACTCGAACTTTGTATGTTTGTTGCCGCTCACCATTGTATTTAAACCTATCTGTACTTTTAACAAGTTTTTTTTTTTTTTTCTCTGAATGAATTTATGAAAATCGCATATGTTTTCATCCGAAAAGCTCGAGTGTAACGTTCTATAATTCGCTAATTTTCTCGAGTGCTACCATAATGAGGGGAAAGCATATTAGAAACAACGTGGTTTTTGCATCTTCAGTTCAGTTTTGCCTTAAGACGACGCTAGTAATTATACAGGAGTTTTTAGGTCTGCGCGACTCCTTCGCTGCTATTTTAAAATTCTTTTTTTGTTGTCTACTTGCCAATCTAACGCTCTTCTTTCCCTCTACTCCATTGGCAACAGCCTAATCCGATTCAATCCAATACCATTCCCTTGTCTACGACTCATTGTTAATAAATTACCTTTACCATGGACTCGCCCGTTGCAAATACTGCAGTTTTGACAGGATCTATGTCCGACAAATCGTCCGTCCAAACAACCACCGAGGTAAGCATGCTTCGGTCCTGTCTCTTGCATCACGCTACACTAATAGTCCCTGTCTTCTTTTTTTCAACCAGAGTAATCCCAAACAGTTCAATGTCGAAGAGGTCACCAACATCATCAAGGAGGTTAGGGCTACATTTTGCGCGCATGGGGTGGGGGTGGGTTGGATGGATCTCGTGTTCGGGAAACTATGCTCCCGTCACGAAAATATATAGGAGCACGTTCAGCTCTGTCATACCGATATGTTATGGATGGCTAACCAATGTCGTGTCTAGACCGTTGAAGCTACAATCACCGACACCGTGTACTCGCATACCAAGGTGCCAGAATGGAACTCCACTATTGTTGACAATTGTTTGAAGCGATTAAAGGACATGAACAGCAATTTTAAATATGTTGGTAAGTAAAGGGCAGTGGGAGTCATTATCAATTAAACTGTAGCAATTAAAACCATTTCCGCTTTTCAGTAACTTGCGTGATCATGCAAAAGAATGGAGCTGGCTTCTATGCTGGCAGTTCGGTGTATTGGGATAATTCTCACGATGGTAAAGCTGTCAACTTGAGGAAATCAAACACCACCAAGCACAATATTAATATTCAATTCATTGCAGGAAGCGCTAATTATCGATTTGAAAACAAATCCTTGTATGCCATCGTCAGTGTGTTTGGCTTGAGTATCAACTGAGGTGACCATTACGTGTGTTTTCAATAAAGGCAGAAAAAAAATATCGTAAAAATAAAAAAAACCTCGCTGCTGAGTTACTTTTGGAAGAAAAAAAAAGGCCGTCGATCTCGCAATTTTTTTTTCTTTGTCTTTCTACCTTCATCACCCTCCAAACTTTCACTTTTACTTACTGCCAGAATCGAATGGAAAAAGAGCAGCACGAAGCTACTCACCCATCTCCAGTGTTCCATGATTTCCCTACCGCCGTTAATACCCCTACCTCAACAACGTCCGATGTCACTTTCAACCTAGATGCCACCGTTTCGTTTCCTCCCGTACCTCGGACGACAACCGTACAATGGCAAGAGGAAAAGGAGACCCAACAGTCGCATGCTGAAGAAGCCTTTGACCTTGTCAGCACCTTTACCCAGGGAAATTCCAATTCGAGACCGAAGAAGAGTGGTGGTGTACTGTCCAACTTAATTCGCTTGGGTATTGCCGACCGTCGGTTAAAGGCTACACAGCACCAGCAGCCGTCCAAAAAGAAGAAGCGGCCTCCGCTTTACAAGTCGAAATCAAGTCTAGCTTCTCAATCCTGGAATGTGCTTGGTGCATCACAAGGAATATGGTCTTCGTCTACCCCTTTGCAGACTCGCTCGGCAAGGACTAGTTTGGACTTAAGTGAAGACCCATATACCCTCGCCGAACAAGGTTCAGCCAACTATGTACATCATTTACAAGAGAGGATGCAAATCACAGCGGATATTGCAGATATTTTGCAGCGTCAGGAATTCATCATAAAATTAGGCAAAGGTCTCATCCGAGCCGGCGCTCCATCTCACCGAATCGTAAGCCAAACAATTTTTTTGGGCCGACCCAGTAGCGTTGCTTTCTCACATACAATTTTTTTTTTCTTAAACAGGAAGCTGCTTTGGACCACACATCCAGACGCTTGGATGTCGATGGTAGTTATATGGTGTTACCAGGTTTGATGATGTTGACGTTTGGAGATGCTGAAACGCATACGTCAGAAACAAAATTAATCAAGTGTGCTCGTGGATTGGATGTTGCAAAGTTGGAAAGAGTCAATCATATTTCGCATATGGTTGCTCGCGGAAAAATGGCCGTACCAGAAGCACTTGACATGTTGGAAGAGGTGCGAAAAAGTCCTCCAACCTGGTCCACCTACTGGGTACTGGGTGCTTATGTGGTCTCTGCTGCCACCGTCGCTTCATTGTTCTTTGGTGGTAGCTGGACTGATTTTTGGGTTTCAGGTATATTTGGTCTCTTCGGTAAGTGTAACTAGCAATGTCTCTTAATCTGATCCCAATGTTGACAACTAATTGATTATTCTGCTACAAGTTGGTCTTTTTACACTCGTGGCCGAGCGATTTCCAATGATAGCCAATGTGTTCGAAATCTTTGTTAGCATCTGTGTTGCCGTTATTGCACGAGCGCTTCATCAATGGATTTGCTTTTCTGCCGTGTCCCTTTCAGCTGTAAGTATATCATCTATGTTCTCAGAATGAATACGTTCGTGAGCCGCGCACTAGTTCGTCGTTATACACCAAATTCCCGGGTCATCTAACGTTACTTTGTGTGTTTGTAGGTCGTTATCGCTCTTCCAGGCTACTCCTTGACAAGTGCTGTTATGGAACTATCGGCACGCAACATCGTCAGTGGAAGCATTCATTTGATCTACGCGGTCATGTACGCTTTGATGCTTGCGTTTGGACTCGGCTACGGAAGCGCAGTCTACGATGTAGCGGCGCATCCAACCTCCACAGACGAATCCATGTACTGTCAATCCGACCCAGTCAACCCATTTTTTTACTTCTTGTTACTTCCCATTGCATCTGTTAGCATCTCCATCATCTTTGGTGGTAGCATCCGACAGATCCCTGTCATGCTCTGCGGAGCGTCGGTCGCTTTCACTATTTACCACTTTATGTCTCAGGTCCCTTCACTCAATTCTGAGATCGTTACCAGCGTGGCAGCGTTTGGCCTAGGCATGTTTGGTAACTTGTATTCCAAGATTCTCAAAAAAATGTCATTCCCTATCTTGATAGGTGGCATTATCATCCTTGTCCCAGGCTCGCTTGGCGTTCGCGGTGCCATTAATTTATTTGATGGCAGCGAAAATGACAACAGTGGTATATTCGCTGTCAATATGGTCGCCATTGGTTTGGCGGTCACTCTTGGACTCTTCATGGCCAACGTCGTCGTATACCCGAATGGCAAAAAGCGGCATGTATTCCTTGGCTTTTAGAAAACCAATGGCAAAAGTGCTACCCGCGTATCATTCTATACACACCCCTCTATTCACATTTCCTATGTTTCTGCATACTGCTAGATTAATTGCTACTCTTCGTTTTTATTTTATTTTTCTTATCACTTGTACAATAGATTGCCATTCAACACATTTTCTTTTCTATTTTCACCGCCCGTAGCACGTTATTTCTCGACATGACGTATGTATTAGCCGGTTGTCATAAAATGAGCTACCCTTGTAACAAGTTGATCTCTTTTATTGAGCAGCCGTACTTATTTCCAATTGTTTGACAATTTCCTAGTCTATGAAGGTTAAGGGCGGTGACAGAATGACGAGGATTGAGAAACCAGCAATTTTTTTTTTGGGTCCAAATGAAAAAAAAAAAAAAAGTGTGATTCCACCGTCTATTTTTTTCAGACATTCTTTCTTCCCCGCCTACTATCCTTGCTTAAAATAATCTACATTGCAAATGGCCGATTTTAACGAGAATGCGGATGTAGACTCCATCATTGAACGACTTTTGGACGGTATGTTACCTACTTTTGATCCTACTACACCGTCAGCGCGATTTTCGCCATCATAAGCCTTGAAAAAATAATAATAATCGGCACACCATTCCATGTAAATGGTGGTGAGCCATTTTGGCTGATTTAAACACCTGCTACCATGCCTTTTTGCAATGCATTGCGTTCTCATAAAACTTCCTATTCTCTAGTCAGAGGAAGTCGGCCTGGAAAGCAGGTACAGCTTGGCGAAAGTGAGATTCGATTTCTCTGTGTCAAGGCACGCGAAATCTTCATGAGCCAGCCCATCCTCCTAGAATTGGAGGCTCCAATCAAGATTTGCGGTGAGCTCCCTTCTCCCCTTTTTGGTCATCCCCGATGTGTATTGGCCGTATTTACTGATAATGTTTGTTGAATATCCTTTTTTCTTGGAATAGGTGATATACACGGTCAATACTACGATCTACTTAGATTGTTTGAATATGGTGGTTTCCCACCCGAAGCGAACTATCTGTTCTTAGGTGATTACGTTGATAGAGGCAAGCAGTCGTTAGAAACCATATGTCTCCTGCTAGCATACAAGATCAAATATCCAGAAAACTTTTTCATCCTGCGAGGTAACCACGAGTGCGCCAGCATCAATCGTATCTATGGATTTTATGACGAATGTAAGGAGACAATCTTTGACCAAATACCCAACCCAATGCAAACGATTCTAGTTCTGAACTTTTTCATCTATAGGCAAGAGACGATACAACATCAAGCTCTGGAAGACTTTCACAGATTGCTTCAACTGTTTACCAATCGCAGCCATTATCGACGAGAAGATCTTTACGATGCACGGTGGTCTGTCTCCTGATCTCCAAAGCATGGAGCAAATAAGAAGAGTGATGCGACCCACTGATGTTCCGGATACTGGTAAGCTCTCGTCGGTTTGAAGGGTTGTCCTTCATTGAAACGTCTACTAATTGGTTTACATTGTTAGGTCTTTTGTGCGACTTGTTGTGGTCAGATCCTGACAAAGATATTACTGGTTGGAGTGAGAATGATCGAGGTGTATCATTTACATTTGGTCCGGATGTTGTTAGTAGATTCTTGCAAAAGCATGATATGGATCTCATTTGCCGTGCGCACCAAGTTGTTGAGGATGGATATGAATTTTTCGCCAAGCGACAGTTGGTTACTCTCTTCTCTGCACCCAATTACTGTGGCGAATTTGATAATGCAGGTGCCATGATGAGTGTAGACGAATCATTGATGTGTAGCTTCCAGGTCAGTATACATCTCATCGACGGCGCATCGATTGGTCACACAGCGTATGTCTAACATCCTTATGTTTTATCAGATCCTTAAACCAGCAGAAAAGAAGTCAAAATACATGTATAGCGGTGCTGGAGCCGGAGGTGGTCGATCGCAAACGCCACCTCGAGGCAAGAAGAAGAAAGATATGATATAAAGCAATGAATGAATGAATACATTTCCACTATTTTCTCCTCCCTCTTTATCTGCCTTTTTCATCTCTCTATTCGTTTTTTCTTTTTTAAAAGCTTATCACGTTTTTAAATGATAACCAATGCCAAGAGGATTGACTAAATTGTAGGAATGAAAAGTATATAAAAAAAAAAGTCAGAACAAAAGAAATAATGATCTCCGCATAGATGGAAATGGAGATGAACCCTTTATGATCGTAACTCTTTTGATATACGACATGAGATGCCGGGACACTTGTGGAGCTGCAAGAAATCCAGTCGTTCTTCGGTGTTACATGTTGACTCGGAACCAAACTTAGACCTGTCAAGTTTGACGATATGAGTCAGCCAACGCCGGGAACCCCGTTTACGAAAATGTTGCAGATGCACACATCTATATGTGCAGACATGACCGTTATTCCTTGTAGGATTTTTAATTTTACTTTTTATTCTTTCATTGGAAAAAAAAATGCGCTGTCAATTTGAGATTGGGATAAAGGAAATGTCATCGCATAGTGCCGACCCAGAGCATTGCTTGCTTGCAGTGTAATTCAGGAGTGTCTGTATGCGATGTTTCGATATGTACATTGATGATAATGAGATACTTTTTTTTTTTTATGATGTGTTTTCACATTGTCGATTGAGTCCTGATTTCACAGCGTGCTGAACAATGGTTTGATCCAGCTCATACCAACGGTCAATATTATCGACAGATTTCAGATCGAGGTCGATGACTCTGACGCTATATGTAGAAGAGTGCCACCTACCATCGAAATACCACTCGATTTGCTTATCCGCCCTGTCACGAAGATGAAAATAAAGCAAGTTTAACTTATTGCCTCCTTTGCTCATTGGGTTGAGATAACTCAGGTGATATCACTTACGAGGCGCCAATGCATATCATGACAGAGCAATCTTTGAATGTCATGGATAAGGTGTATTCCATGATGCGTTGTATGTGATCATCGCGATGACTCCCGCTTTTAAAATTGTTGACTGCTCGCGCCCATTCGTCGATAGACAAATGTTGGAGCTGATCTTTTTGTTCCTCGTACATTGGCCATATCCTTTCAATATCCAATTCATCCAGTGACTTTTGAAGTTCAGCAAGATTAGGCAGAATAGGGTCGGTCATGATAATTTCAGCTATTAGTGTATGTAAGGCATCGGCGGTGAATGGTTCGTTCATGCAAACTCGGAAATTGTTTCGGGGGGTGATGGTGAGTGCGCTGAGTGCCTTCACAATCCTACTACGGTCGCCGCTGTACAGATCAATGGGACAGTAGTGAGAATGACTACCACGCAAATGCGAGTGCATACAAAATCTGCATGTTTTCTGCTTTTGACCGTCCATCTTGGGCATAAAC
This sequence comes from Umbelopsis ramanniana AG, assembly GCF_025399195.1. NCBI lineage: Eukaryota > Fungi > Mucoromycota > Umbelopsidomycetes > Umbelopsidales > Umbelopsidaceae > Umbelopsis > Umbelopsis ramanniana. The sequence goes on along the minus strand of NW_026252088.1, from coordinate 415,043 downwards.
CCCCACTTTGGTTTGATCTCTACAGCAACAGGTCCACTGAGAAGATCGTCGCATAACTGTCCATACGTTGAAAGCCGATCAAAGTTTTTCTCTCTGTGGGTCATAAGAGCAGCTTCTACCAAGAATTCATTTGGTAACTCAATCACTTCCTTTAACCATAGGTCAGCGTGTATCAGACCAACTTCACATTCTCAACCAGCACTGTACTACTTACCATATGTTGGACATAGCTCTCCCCAAGCAACGGGGCGAAAACCTTTTCCAACGTCTCAAGGTATCTCCTTGCGTCCTGAAGGGATTCATCGGCGATCGCTTGCGAGTCTGATCTGAGTTTTTGAAGACGGATTACTTTGCCTCGCTATGCAGAATGAAGAGAGAGGGTTAAAAGTGTAGGTTGACAGGTATACTGCAACAGTCCGCAGCACGTACTAGATCGGTAGAGCAGCCATTGTAAAATAAAACCAAGTGCTTATTGCCCTCACCACGGTATTGCCATTCTGAAGGATTCCACATAAATATCACTGGTATACCACAACTTTGACCGAGGTGCTGGAAAATTCAATTTAGTGACCAGTCGCCGACACCGTTGTGAGGACAAAAAGGGCGCGTCACTAGCTCAGAAATGGGCTTTCTTACTGTGACAGAATCCATGGACCCCTTTACTCGTTATGTAAAGATCTATTGGCTTTCTGGGGGATGGTTTATCAAGACATCTCTAGCGCATAATTTTTGTCTCCTGGCGGTACGGGCTTCGCTTCAAGCTTGGCTGCCTTTAACTTTTTAACCCACAAAGAAATTATAAAAAGCCGGCAAATGACCAATATACCCTAGCATTAATGTTACCACAACCAGCGTTTATTACATTGTTCCGGTTTTATTATAAGGTGATATCACTAGCCTAAATTCCCGTCTTGCCATATTGCTCGTTCCAGCGCTCATATTGAGCAAGACTTTCTGGCGAAACGGATGCACGTACAGTTGCTTGTGCGGACACGAAGTCCTTAAAGTTGATTGGTCGTACTGCATCTGCACCAACATGGAGGACATCATCACCAAGCTCCCGCAATGGCCCTAAGGCGGCGTCTTTAGCAAGCTCATTCATATCACTGGCAGAGTATCCCTCCGTCCGTTGCACTATATCGTTTGCTTCTGAGGCGCTGATGTTGTAGTCTTGATTTTTTAATAAGTGTTGTAATAACGCTAGACGTGCTTCTGCCGATGGTAGTGGTATATAAATGCGTTTGGCGAACCGTCTTAATGCAGCTTGATCCAACTCTTGTGGTTTATTCGTTGCTCCTAGTACCAGTACTTTAGCATCCGTATTACTCGTCACGCCGTCAAATTGCATTAAAAACTCTGTTTTCAGTCGACGGCTGGCTTCGTGTTCTGTGTCCTTCCTTTCTGTCAATATAGAATCAATTTCATCGATGAAGATGACGGCAGGTTGGAGCTCTCTTGCAGTTGCAAATAGAGCCCTGACAAGTTTTTCCGATTCGCCGACAAATTTTGATGTCAAAGAGGATGCGCTGATGGCAAAAAACGTTGCTTTCGATTCATGTGCAACCGCTTTGGCAAGTAAGGTCTTGCCCGTGCCTGGCGGACCAAACAGAAGCACTCCTCTTGTAGGTGCTCGAAGACCTGTGAATAGTTCCGGCCGTAAGGTTGGAAGGATAACAATTTCTCGTAGAGCTTGCTTTGCAAATGCAAGTCCCACTGTTCGCTAATTTTATCAGATGCCCAATTTCTGTTTTCAATTCTTTCATACTGGTTGCACTGGCTTACCGACATCATCCCACTTTACAGATGCTGAATTAACCAATACTTCGTCTAATATTGTATGTGCCAGTTTAGGGTCAATGGATTTAAGATACCCCGAGGATGATTCCACTTTGCGCTGTTATCAAATCAACGTTAGAATTGTTATCTGCTGAACATCTGATAGGCCGAGTGCCTTTCGAGAGGAAATTCAAGGTTAACCTTTTTTTCTATCGGTGGTTGTGGTAAGTCATTATTGACTGGTTTCGCAAATATGCTGGGTGGTCCTGCTTTCTTATTCTTTTTAATAATTGACTTTGAATCGAACTGATTGCCAATTGCTGCTCGAATGATAGCAAAGGTCAACAAAAATGAATTAAATGACATAGTATTTGGTTTTCCAGTGATACTCACACTTTTTTAATTCAGAAATGCGCTGCTCTACGTATAGTAGATTCTTTTGCATCTTTTTCTCCACATCTTGAGCAATTGTCCTATCCACATCAATGCAAATCATCAATCATATGTGACAATATTCCTGTTGTGAAGAGTTTAACTCACCATTCGTCAGGTGTGAATACAAGGTCAATAGCTTCCTTAAGTAATACTCTTCCCTTTTCGTACGAAGATAGAGCAGCTTCCAATTTCCCGTTATCGTCGTAGTCCAAAGCGGCTTTCACAAACGTATAGGCACGATCGTGGTATAATCTTTGCTTCTTCAATGCAATGGTCTGATTGGTTTGAGCTGAATTCATTGCCAATGTGAATTATTGGAGACCGTACAGACAATGGCAGTATTGAAGCAGGTGAACGTCGATATCTGGTCCTTTTTCAGGTATACCAGGGAAAATAAAAATGAAGCGCAGGACAGCCAAGCGCTCCAAGAAATTAAGTGTGAAGATACCTTGGCACATACTCAGTCGGGTTCAGTTGTTCTCGTTGAAAATCAACAGCTTTACTCTCAATTTAAATAAATGAATGCAATTCCTTCCTATCCTGTTCAATTTGGTATAATGACTTTTTACAGAAAAACGATGTGTTTGGTGTGTAGCTTTCCCAAGTACGTTTGGCTGTGCGAAGGATTTGGCCACGTCAGTCGAAATTTGACCGTTTAGATTCCCGCCCTGGTTTCTTTCACCGCGTTTATCCTCTATCAACTGCTTTTCATCTGTGAGCACCATGAATTTTGACGAAATCGAAGATCAGGTAAAGACTGTTGTTCAATGTGACATCCCGCTGTACTTCGGTAGCTCATAATTTTCCATACAAACAGGACGGAATCCGCTTCTCATGGAATGCCTGGCCTAGCTCCAGAATTGAAGCTACAAAGACTGTTGTTCCTATTGCATGTCTGTACACTGCTCTGAAAGAACGTGAGGACTTTGCAGAGAACCCCATCTGGTATGAGCCTGTCACCTGTAAGGCTCCATGCAGAGCCATCCTCAACCCTTACTGGTATGTACAAGTGGATCTGAATTTTGTTCAATGTGGGCGACACGATTATGCTGATGATGTAACCATTTCTCTCGCCATAACTTGATGACAGTCAAATCGATGTACGCTCAAAGATGTGGATCTGCCCTTTTTGCTTGCAGCGAAATGCTTTCCCTCCTCACTACAAAGACATCTCCAATACCAACTTGCCTGCTGAATTGCTACCAAAGTACACCACTATTGAATACAACTTGAACAGAACTGCTCAAATCCCACCCATCTTCCTTTACGTCGTCGATACTTGCCTTGATGAGGAAGATTTGAAGGCTCTCAAAGATTCATTGATCGTCAGTCTTAGCTTGCTCCCTCAATATGCTTGGGTTGGTCTTATCACTTATGGTACCATGGTAAGGTGACCTTTCTGTCTTTTATATCTGGTTCTCGGTGCATGATCATTGATGCCATCCTTTTAATAGACCCAGGTTCATGAACTCGGCTTTGGAGATTGTCCCAAATCCTATGTTTTTAGAGGAACCAAGGAGTACAATGCCAAACAGATCCAAGACATGCTTGGTATTTCTGCCACAACCGTTCGTCCCGGTCAACCCCAGCCCACCGGATTGAGCGCCAACAGGTACTTTATCAAATTTAAGGATGTTAGTGTGAAAAAATTGCCTTCTGAATGGTATATTATAGATTTCTTTTGCCAGTTAAGGATTGCGAGTTTGTCCTTACATCTATTATTGAGAATTTGCAACGCGATCCATGGCCAGTTGCCAATGATAAGCGCCCACAGCGATGCACTGGCGTTGCTATGGATGTGGCTGTCGGTCTTATGGAGGTTGGTATTATTATTCTATGACCCTGTTAACCCCTACATTGCCACTAACATCTCTTCAACAGTCTACTTTCCCCAACTCTGGAGCTAGAATCATGCTTTTCGCTGGTGGCCCCGCTACGGAAGGCCCTGGCATGGTCGTTAGCACTGAATTGAAGGAACCTATTCGTTCTCACCATGACATTGAGCGAGAAAGTGCCAAATATTACAAGAAGGCCATCAAGTTCTACGAAGGACTTGCCAAGCGTGCCTCCACCAATGGTCACGCTATCGATATCTTTGCTGGATGTTTGGATCAAGTCGGATTACTCGAAATGAAGTGTTTGGTCAACCAAACTGGTGGTTTCATGATTCTTTCTGATTCTTTCAATACCACTATCTTCAAACAGAGTTTCCAACGAGTTTTCCAAAAGGATGCTCAAGGGCACCTCCAAATGGGCTTCAATGCTACTTTGGATGTTCAGGTAAATTGAGATACGTTGGGTTTGCTTACTCAGTGATAGTCACTAAGTTTTTCTCGGATATAGACTACTCGTGAATTGAAGGTGTGCGGTTTGATCGGTCAGGCCGTTTCATCCAACAAAAAATCGACATGTGTCGGTGAGACGGAGATCGGTATTGGCAACACATCGGCATGGAAGATGTGCTCTATCACTCCCAAGACGACTGTGGGCATTTACTTTGAAGTTGTGAACCAACCCACTGCACCCTTGGCTCCTGGAAGCCGAGGACTGGTTCAATTCGTGACCCACTATCAGCATTCCAGCGGTCAATACAGACTACGTGTCACTACCGTAGCTCGCAACTTTACCGATGGACAAAGCCCTGAGGTCGCCACGTCCTTTGATCAAGAAACCGCAGCTGTCCTTATGTCCCGTATTGCTGTGTTCAAGGCCGATATTGATGATGGTCCGGATGTTTTGAGATGGTTGGATAGAATGCTCATCCGACTTTGCCAACGATTTGCCGATTATCGAAAAGACGACCCACAAAGCTTTAGACTTTCCGAGAACTTTTCCATTTACCCTCAATTCATGTTCCATTTGAGACGAAGTCAGTTCTTGCAGGTCTTCAACAACTCACCTGATGAGACCGCATTCTACCGGTATGTTCATTTTCGCTTTTGGCCGGTTCTGTGTCTTTTGTACTAAAAACTGGTATTTTTCCCCATTTTGTAGACATGTCTTGAACCGCGAAAATGTCGATAGCTCACTCATTATGATTCAACCCACGTTGACATCGTATGCCTTTGATGACACTCCACAACCAGTTCTGTTGGATTCCGTTTCCATCAAACCTGATGTCATTTTACTCCTTGATACCTTCTTCCATATCCTCATCTTCCATGGAGAAACTATTGCTCAATGGCGTAAGGCAGGATATCAAGAACAGGAAGGCTATGAGAACTTCAAGGCTCTCTTGGAAGCACCTACTGTTGACGCACAGGATTTGCTTATTGATCGATTCCCCATTCCAAGATATATCGAATGTGATCAAGGTGGCTCACAAGCACGTTTCTTGCTCTCTAAACTTAACCCATCTACCACACATGCCTCTAACAGCCCATATGGAGCTCCACAAGGAACTGCCATTTTCACCGATGATGTCAGTCTCCTAGTATTTATGGAGCATCTCAGAAAGTAAGTGTGCTATAGTGTCAAATGCTTCCAGTGTATCACTGACTGACCGAATATTCTTGATTAGGTTATCTGTTGCTGGCACATCGTAATAATGCTTTCCTAAGCTATGTTCCTTTTTTCTTTCTCATATAAAAGAAACCCTTTTTCTTAAAATACAAATGAATACAATCCATTACAAACATTCTATGTGAAATGAATACAAGCTGTGAGCTGAATGTTTTTTTTTTTTTTTTTCCCTTGGCAAAGGAGAATATGCACATACGTTCCAAGGACAGCTGACCTTTTTCGCACATATTTTTTTCTCTGTTTGATTTTGTTACCTTCATCTTTTCCTCTCTCCTGTTTTTCTTATTAAAACACTTACAGAACACCGTCTTTTCCTCTGTTCAATGTCCTTTTGAATGTCAGCACAACAGTTGCATCCTCTTACCCATACGGAATCTTCGGCGACTGGCGCTAAGGAGCTCGAATCTTCAGGCTCCTCAAGCTACCCCATTTTGAACCATGCTGGAGATTCTGGACCAAGTCGGTTATCCTCTTCAGATTCTCATGTACATCATTCTCCACGTTCATTGGCACCGGATATTGGCAATAAACGTGGATCCACTCCTTTGAAATCCTCACCACTACACCCTCCTCACCGTGGTGCACGTCCCACCTCAGAGATTCTAAAACCAGGCAACTATGCTAACCCGGAAAGTAAGTTGTAGAGAAGTCTGCATGTATATTTCCGCTTTTGTGATTTGTGTTGAATTGACTCGCCTTCATTGTCACGCAATTAGCCGAAGCTCTGGATCGATGGTTTGAAGATCTGCAGGTTTACGAGCGGAGCCTGGAAGACATGGCGAATGCCAGCATGGATCAGAATTTCAAGGAAGAATTGCAACATGTTGAACAGTGGTTCCGGTTTTTGTCGGAGGCAGAGCGTACTGCCGCTGTTTATAGCTTGCTACAGTTGGCTACTCCTGTTCAAGCTCGTTTCTACGTTACTGTTTTGCAACAAATGGGAAAGACTGACCCCGTCGGCGCCTTGTTATCGCCTGCCAATCCCGAAAAAGGTAACTGATCATTTTTGCTATTGCCCTTGTTATGAAATCGTCAGAACTCTAAAAATAACCAAACATCTTGGATAGCTGACATGCAGGCTCAGTTAGCTGGTGCAATGATGAAGGCAGAGCTAGAGGCTAGTCAGCGACTCCTATCCGTTTTACCTTACCAGACTGGTCACGTCACCAGCCGCCCACAAGCTCCACATCGGCGTACCATGGATCGCCATTCATTTGCGCTGGGAGATACCGAAGATTACAACAATAGAGTGCATGTAGGAAGGCTGGGTAATAACAATGACTACTTGTATCCACATAAAGTTTTTGGACTGGACGACTCACCCATGAGCGCACGTGCACATCTTCAAGCGACACGCGGAAGCGGAAGTCCCTTATTTCCGTCAAATAGACCTCGTTCTGTGGTCGAAGGAGGAAGTGATAGTGCCAATCCTTTTGGAAATGATTGGTCGTTCAATTTGCAGCAACAGCGCAACAGTGTCGTTGGGAACATTGGCGATCGAGCTAGCTTAAGTCGTCCACATTCCGCTGACATCTCCACCTGGTCGTTTGGAAAAAATGCTGACTCTTCCGATGATAAAAAACATGCCTCTAGTTCTCCTTGGGGTCGGTCTCCCACCGTCAGTTCGTTCACAGGCAGCATGATTGAGAGACCGAACTCAGCATCGGATGCTGAATTGGCGAAGGCACTCCATACTTGGACTGTCAACAATGGCGTGGAAGGTAACGTGGCCTTTAATGAAGACCCCAAGTCAAACGTACGTCGAAATAGAAATATTTATCGGGCTGGCATTCCTGGAACGCTTCCTGAGTCGGACGAGCGAGGTATGGGCTCTGCTAATGCCAACATCATACTGTCCATGTATGACCAAGATAGCCAAGGAGGAAGCAATTCACTGGGAACATCTTATTCGCCTTTGCTTAGTCCTAAAGCCCCATCCCGTCCGACCTCCAGATCTCAGTCTCCTGCTCCACGTCAATCCAGTTCCACGGGTCTTGTTCCTCTCAGCCCCAGAGGTTGGGAATCTCGACCCAAGAGCCACCACGGCACAGGATCGAATCATTATGGCCAATTTTTGAATCCCAACAATCGAAACGATGAATTTGATTACACCAGCGACCATAGCGATAATTCCAATGTGAGTGGCTATAGTCAGCGACGACGACGACTATCATCTTCAGCATCAGCATCTACTCGATCTAAGGACAAGCAGCGAGGACCTGATGTGGTTGACATGGACTTGTTACAAGGTAAGGGTTACGTAATGGACTTCTCCCAAGCGAAACCACCATCCAATGTAAACCTCGTTTTCTAATTTATCAACGCTCAGATGTTCCCGCATGGTTCAGAAGCTTGAGGTTACATAAATACAATAATATTTTTGAGCCCATGAAGTGGCAGGATATTGTCAAGATGAACGACGAAGATCTAACAGCAAAGGGTGTAGCTGCACTAGGAGCAAGACGTAAGATGCTGAAGGTGTTTGAAACCATTAGACAACATTGTGAGGAAAACGTAAGTCAATTTTCAATAATAGACGCTTCGAGAAGACTCGTTTTGCTGACTGTTTCTTTCACGACAGGATATCCCCTATTGAACCAATGGAATCGAATTATAATACTTTGGGCTGGTCATGTGACTCACGACTTCCACTCGATGTCTGGAACCTTGACCTTTTCGTTTCTGTGACCTTTAAAAATCCTTAGGTCCTCCCTTTTTCTTTTGTATCGATAACGCTTTCTTCCTTCTTCCATTTATTCTTCTTCTTACTGCGTTTTTATAACCTCAACTACGCTCATTTGTCTTGCTATTTATCCAAGTAAAATCCATGTCACGAGGTACTGATCTAAACTCCCTCAACGTTCGTCACTTCCATAATGGAATGCTTACGCCATCATTTCCCATGTCTCATGTAGGATCTAAACGAAGATTGTCAGAGGATGAAGAAATGTACGGTGGCGGCGATAGTGATTTTCACTCGTACCAAAGCCGGACAGAACCTTCAGACCAAAGGAAATCACCATTTTCTCGGCATGCAGAAATTAAACGATTGAAGACCGGCTCACAACGACGTTTTCCCATCAGCCGACTTTTAGGTATGCCTTTTCGTTCTTTTAAGTCACCAAAGTCTTCTTGTCAATACTGACTCTTCGCTTCCACTTTAGCCACCATGGACAAAGATAAACTAGTACACCTTATCAATGGATTAATCGACGCACACCCTTTCATACAAGAAGACATTGCACAAATTATGCCATCACCAACGTTACAAACAGCATCGTCAACCCTGGCAGACCTGGAAAAAAGAATGAATTTAAGCTATCCTTATAACAAAGGTGGACCAGGAAAGGACGATTATAGTTTTAATCGTGTACGTCCTGCTCTTATGGATCTTGTTGTAAGTTGCCCATTTTTTTCTTTTGGTGATTTTTAATATCAGTCAGTACACGTCTTAACCCTTTTACTGCAGACTACCCTGACGGATTTTGCAGAACATTTTACCCAACCCTCCGAATTTCCTACTACCAGCTTCAGCTACCTTCATATTGCAACCTGCGTCATACACCGTCTCCCTACCTGGGACACTGAGTCTCATAATAATATCAAGAGAGATGCCTATGTTAGCCTTTCTGGATACTGGAAACGAGTCATCCGCCAAGCTTCAGACAAAGTCGGTGACGGTAAAATCTATGGTCAGCAGGTAGTCAGCGAGTGGGCAAAAAAGTAAGTATCGTAATATTTTCTTTCCCCGTCTACATCATTACACGCACCCACACCACATGTGCTAATCATTGTTTTGATAGTCTTGCGCAACACAACACTGTTACGAATGGTTTATTCAGCAGTGCAATAGAAGAATTTACCAAACAATTAGGCTGGATTATTGGACTTCATAGCGGACCAGAGCCGTTCTGGCGACAAATTAAGGACACTAGTCTTGCTACTGCGGGATCCCCAGCCATTGGATACGTTGGAGTCCGACCTTGGGAGTAGACATCCCGGTTTTCAAAGACATCATAAAGGAAAAAAAAAAAAAAAAACAGATCCACTTCACTCCATCCCTTTCCACATAGTACTTGCTTATTTTCTTTTATCTTTTACATACGCACACTCTCCCTTTTGTACCTTTTGCCCCCATACCCTCCCACCTCCATCGCAATACCTCTTCAGCTTCTTTTTCAAATTAAAACCCAGTTATTCCCATTTTAATCTTTTTTAGTCCAGCCAGTTCTAGTTTTGCATCTTCGCCTCTTTCAATGTTCAAGAGTCCCACCCAATCACCACCTGGAACGCCAAGCAGTTCCAGCTCTAGTGTTCTAACCAGCTCGGGCAGTGGTAGTCGCTACAGCAGACCACCGTCCGTTGTGATCGAAACGTTGCATGCTACGACGAGCGAGAATTCCGCCGGACAAAAGAAAATCAACCAGTATACGCTACAAAAAGAAATTGGCCACGGTGCATTTGGAACGGTCCATATCGCAGTCGATACAAGTGGTAACGTTTATGTGTGTGTCTTATGAATGTGACCGTTTCCATTGACTTGGATCTATAACTTACTGTTTCTATTGACCTCCTTATAACCTACACCGCCTCACTTTTATTTTTTATTTGGCCGTAATGGAAATATTCCCCAAAACCTGCAAATCATAAACTCTAGGCCATTAAAGAATTTAGTAAATCTCGACTGCGTAAGAAGGAGCAGTCTGATATGCTGCGTAGGTCTGGCCCGCGTGGTCGTGGTCGTGGTCGCGTCGGCTTAGGTGTTGGCCGAGCTGCTTCAGCTGCAGCTGCGGAACCCAAAAATCCTCTCGATTTGGTCAGAGGTGAAATGGCTATCCTCAAAAAGCTTAACCATGAAAACGTCGTCAAACTGTTCGAAGTATTGGATGATCCTAATGACGATTCTTTGTATATGGGTAAGAGAATTTGTCTGGACCTGAACCATCACGAGCTTCATCTCACATGTCGTCGTTACGCAACCATTAGTCTTTGAAATGGCCGAGAAAGGTGCATTAATGGACATTGATTTGGATAAGGCTTCTGTTCCTTACAGCGAAGAGGAATCTCGCATTTACTTTCGGCAGATGATCCTTGGTATTGAATACCGTGAGTGTGGGGATATAATTTGAAAATCCACCCCCTGAAAAGCAACTATATTAACATAAGTCCCTTGCAGTTCATCATAACGAAATCGCACATCGAGGTAAAGCTGAATGAAACCTTCTCCTCCCTCTTTGGGATTTAATTGAATAATTCTAACCTTCTCCTCATCTGATGAACAGATATTAAGCCTGACAACCTGTTGAGATCAAAGGACGACGTGCTGAAAATTGTGGATTTCGGTGTATCTGAAATGTTTAATAAAGGCGACGATCGTCTGAAGAAATCAGCAGGCAGTCCTGCATTCATGGCACCAGAGCTTTGTGTCGGTAAGTAAATATGGCGCTGCGCACGGCTTAATGTGTCATGTTAACTAAACAGCATCAACTAGCTCGTCACGGCGATGTATCTGGTACTGCGGCTGATATTTGGTCAATGGGTGTGACCCTTTACTGTCTCATCTATGGGCGACTACCGTTCCCAAAATCCAATGTGATTGAATTGTTTGAGGCCATCAAAAATGACCCGTAAATATCCTCCAATGCTCTGACTCCATACAAATTTTTGAATGGCACTCATATTTTTTCTCAAAGAGTTCCTTATGAATCCGACACGAATCCAAAATTACTCGACCTTTTCCAGAAAATGCTCACAAAAGATCCCTCACAACGTATCACCATGGAACAAATGAGAGTACACCCATGGGTTACCTTGGATGGCACAGACCCACTCATCTCCGTGGACGAAAATTGCCAACTTGTCGTCACCGAGGTTACAGAAGAGGAGTTCAGCAATGCTATCAAGAGTGTGGCAAATATTTTTACGGTGGTAAGTTAGCCAGATTGGAACGAAAGGTGCTTTGGTTTATCAGCCAGCTAAACCAGCCAACACTGCATTGCAGATGAAAGCAGTTACCAAATTCAAAAGACATTCTAGAAGCATGTCGCAACAGTCTTTGAAGGCTATGGCCGAACAAGAGCCTCGTAAGGATCCCAAGACGGATGTCGAAGCAAAACACCACCGCCGCTCTACTACCGATGACGAAACGCACCTGGCCGTGGAAGGCTTGGAGCGGGATACCAGGCGTCTGTCTATTGAACAATCTTAGAACCTTAATAATTTCAATAATTCATCTGGTTTTAATAATAAACCATGAAGACAATATTCCACCGCCAATAACAGCGCATGGGGAGGTGTTTAAAATGTTTGGGAATCGCGTTTAAAGTCGTGTTCGCGCGTCTACGATTTTTTTTTTTCAGGAATTTAGAAATTCTTACCTTGACGGTGGACAATTTATCGTCTTTTAATTAAACATTTGAAAGTTCGAACTTCAAACGACAGTACATAGAACTCCATGCTACAAGCTGGAACAAGACGACATCAACCCACTCTTGTTCCATGGACGGATTCACTGCGAAGATTGCTAGGAAAGCATACCAAAGAGACACTCCTCTCTGTCGTTGAAGAATGGTTCAGGAACACAGACACATTGCCACACGGCAAAGCAGACGACGACGACGATGACGACGATCAGTCTTTAGAAGTAGGAACTCTGGCAGACTACGAACTCTTACGGCAATCACAAGTGCACAACGTCGCTAATCGTATAATAACATTGGACTGGGTATGATGTCTAGCTGCCGACGATCCCAATGCTTACTATATACTCACATCATTCATCTTCATTAGCCCAAAGGGCTGACGCACGATCAGGTTGCAATGCTTGACCTAGTTTGGCTTCAAAACAGATATCTTACCGGACGGACGTGGCGGGTCTGGCGATTGAAATCAGGTACGAGCTGAAAGCTATGTTGGTGGTGGTAAACATGAACCCTTTTTCCCTGCTAACCGCCGAATATACAGACGAAACCCGACCAGATCTTCATTTACACATGGAACCTGCAGAGCTTCAAAAGCGTATGCGGCGGCATTTCACGGCCTATTTCTCCAGATGCGTGAGTATGCCTCGTAAACCTACACTCGTTGACAACTACATAGGCTCATCGTCCAAAATTACTTTTAGCATATATACGTATCTGCTTGCACATTACATCCCACCACCCGCGAAGAGACTCCAACCATATGGATCAGAATATCGTTCTATGATACGTCGCCTAATATACCTTTGAATTCCAGTAATATATATCTTGTACATTTCCCTGGTTCTGACACAATACTTTGCGGATCCAACATTCGACCCGATGTCAAACAATTCGTTCTTCAGGTAAGATCTCCATTCTAACTCTTTGCCTTGAAGCTTGCACGTATTGAGATTTGTATAGGTTTTGGTAGAGGCTTTCAATGCTGCAACTCTATGGGAGCAGGATCTCAAAAGCAAGCACATAAGTTCTCTATACCAACTGACATTGTACCGAGATTCTCAAGGTCCATGGAGTCAATATCGACTGAACGAAGTGGATGCAAATCCTTTAGCCCCTCCCAGCAAATGGCCATCTCAAGAGCCAAGCAAATATGTCACCGGTCGTGAAGCAAGTCGACGAATTCAGCCCATAGATGCTTCGATAGTAAATGAGCGCGCTAGAAAGGTCACAGCAAAATTTGGTAATAACCCACTTATTGGACCTGAACGATTTCAAGTCAAGGCAAGTGCTGCACATAGCTTTGGTTTCTGATTAGACCATGTTTCTCATTCTTTTCCATACTGCAGATCCGGATGCCGTTGGCGTCTTCATCTCAAAATCAGTTATGGGATTGTAAGCTACGGTTTGATGGAAAGAATGTGTCAGAAGGTCTGAAGCAGTTATTGGCTCGAGGTGTCATCGATGCGGCCACTATGCCAGAGTGGTTGGCAGATATTTCGTCAGCGTCTACCAACACCATCACCATCACGCCTGAAGGTCTTGAAGAAGATGAATAAACCCTTGTACAATAAATTTACCATTTATTTAATCAAATCAACGCATTTGTCTTTGATCTTGTTTGTCGTTTTTGTTTTTATTTATTTCTGTTGCTCATTCATATTAGGGTAATCGGCTACATTATACAACCAGTGTGGTAATGGAATTAAGCAAACTTTCGCTAAAATAGATAATGCTTTCGATGCAACGCTATGAGTGGCTATGCCACCTTCTCAATGGTGGTTTTATCATCCTCGACTTCAATATGTTCAATCTCTTGATGATCCGTTTTTTGCTTTTCAATGTCCTCTACTATATTGTGCTCTTTGACATCATTATCTTCGCTTGTTTGTTGGCCGAGAAGTGAATGTTCCTGGATGAACAGAGTGCTTATAAACGCTATGCTAGAGAATGCCAACGCTGTCAGCCATATGGATTTGAAGCTGGAATTATAGCACTTGATAGTGATGTCTACTTGTTCAGGAGTTAAGGCTCCAGAGCGAATGAACGTAGTGCTCTGCAATATGGCGGTAACCAAGTCCGGTGACACGGATTGAAGTAGACAGCTCTGTAGCCCGTTGTTTAAAACTGCAGATGCGACAGCAACGCCAACAGCCGTTCCAAGGTTCATGAAAAATGTAACCAGAACAGTAACAACCGCTAATATGGTGCAGAGATGTTTAAAAAGTCATGTCTCAAGTATGCACGTTGCTCTAACGGCAAACCCAGCCTACCTAGATCCTTTTTTTCGCATGCAGATTGAGCTGCGACACTACTGCACGCATAGATCATCCCGGATCCTGCTCCGGCAATGATGATGAATCCATATAGATAGCCAAAAGGCGAAGTGTCATTGAACAAAGCGCACAGTCCAAATCCCAGGGTAGCAAGTGCACTACCAACGATGAGACTGTTGGGAAAAAAAACAATGAGTGCCAATAGCTCGAAGCAAAAAATGCATTGGCTACACCTACAAATATTTATAAGAGTTGAATCGGCCCATTAGATATCCAGAGACCGTAGATACTATACAAATGGAAGCTTGACCAACGATGATTCGAACTCCAGACATGGTAGCAGAGTCGCCCCTAGCAGCCTGCATGTGAGATAAAGAAAAAAAAAAAAAAGTTAAATGCTATTTCACAATCAATAAACGAATAAAAATTCCATCGTTTTCTACTTTCTCATACCTGTAGAAATAGAGGCATTTCAATGATTAATATGGCGATGGCGGCACCAAAGAAGAGATTCGCGATGCTAATACAAGTGACAGTGCGTTTTTTGAAGAGGTATATAGGCATCATAGGCTCTTTCGCAAATTTCCATTCTACTACAACCAAGACTCCAAGGAACGAGATACCAAGGATTAAACACACTAGGACTGGAGCCGAGTTCCATGCATATTGTACACCTCCCAAGTTCAGCGCTACTAAAGTAAGAGTTGCAAATGCCAGAATGCTTACGGTACCTAAATATAAAAAAAGGTCAAAATCATCCAAGCGGTGCGCTGTCCATACAAACAACAAAAATTACCGAGATAATCCACTCGCTTCAACAAGGCTCGAACCGGTGCACGCTTTCTCTTCTCTTTCATAAAGAATATCAGCAGTATAGTGCCTACTCCGCCTACAGGCAGACTAGGTTGAGGAAGGTAAAGGATCTGTCAATACTGCAAGGATGGTGGTCAAAATAAGCAAATTGACTGCATTACTTGATGAAGAAAGCTGTGATATATTCATCATTAAAACATTTGCAACATTTGATATCGACCAAAAAATTCAAGTCCACGTACCCCATTTCCAACTGACTTGATCCGTAAAAGCGCTGGTGATTATCATAAATGCATTGTTAGTCTCCAGCAATTGCGTGCTGCCATATCCGTATTGACATACCCCTGTGTCCATCACATAGTTAACAAGGTGATATGGTCAAATTTAACATTTCTTGATTCTTTTTTAGCATCAATCATTGTGAACTTACACCTAATGTTGAGCAACATCAATATCATATGACATAATAGCGCATTGATAGATCGGCCATTTTAGGCTGTCTTTACCTATTAATGGACCGCAGACCGATGCTACTGCAAAGACGGTGCTAATCAAAGCTGAGTATTGACCTTTCCGAGAGTTTACAATGATTAGCTTTGGTTCATGGTGCCAAAGGAAGGCTCAAAAGTGTAGCGACAACAACCTCTAGCTCGTAGCGGGATCATATCTGCAACCTAAATCGGGAAAGCATCTGTCAAGATAAATGCTATTGATTGTCGGTTAACATGGCCAGACTACTTACCGTGATGAATACAACGCTGAAGATACCAGCTCCTCCAACTCCTTGTATTGCTCTCATAACAATGATCATCACCATATTGGTGCTCACGCCACATAAAACTGATCCCAACAGAAAGATGAAAACAGCCGGCAATAAGACATTCTTGCGACCAAAGATATCGCTCAGTTTTCCGTACATGGGCTGTATTTTGTCATCGGGGGTCATTAGTATTTGATTTGAGCGGTGATGCAGCTCTTCTTCATACTCTACCTGAAGTGAGTCAAACGACAAGATGTATGCCTATAAACAGCAACACGATTTTAGAATGATGGCGTAGGAATCGCCAAACTCAAATTGTCCCCACAAATTTCTTCATCGATGGTGCTTACTGTGACGATCCACGATCCTTTTTCTAACGCATGGAAATCCGATCCGATTTTCGGAATCGCCGTAGAGACGATCGTTCTGTTTCATCACGATGGTGAAAAACATGTCAATTTTAGCAATGGAATTAATATTCACAGATATGCAGTGTTTAGATAGGAAAATGGACGGAGCCTTACGTATCGACCGCTGCCAAAAACAAGGAAAGACTCAGACTGTTTTAAAGTGGTGAGAATCAATTGCACGGTATAAGCCTATCAAAATGCACATACCCAACAAAAGTCAACGCCCATTGAAGCTTGGTCAGAGGAATACCAACTTCTGACGAAGGAAACATATAATTGAGTTCATTATTTTCAACAGTATGATCCGGCAATTCTTCCGAACAGCTTTTCACTGTCTCTGGCTTCTCGATCGAGGCCATTGTTTTCAGACAGTAAGTTGTTTTGAAGTGAAAGGAAAAAGCCTTCATACCGTTGCATCCGCAGTCAATTTATGCCTGTGATCCCGGGTTAGGTAAGTTTATAGGGACCAGCAGTGGTGTGACCAAATAGTTTTAGAGTTCTCGCGATGTTTTACAAGGAAAAGCCGAAAGGTCAGTAAGGTATTCCAATGCTTTCTCATTTTTTCGAGCCATAACATAAATGGACCATGAATCATGCAGGTTGTCGATGGTAAGCAATCAACAAATAGGTAGCCAATCGAAAGCCCGGACACAAAATGGTGGCCACGATATGTCATTGCTCAACTACATTTTCTCTACGTTTTCCAGTCTCTATGTTGTTTAAGCTGGCCAACTTCTCTCAGCGCTCTCTTTCTCTCATACAATCTCACAGGCAAACATAGCCTCCTCTATTATCTTCTATTTTCACTCCACCTCTCTCTATGTTTCTAATGACTCTGGCGTCCTGCATGCCACACCCAGCCACATTCATTCTCTCTCGGCTGATCTCAACCTGTCTGAAACTCTCTCCACCTCACTGACCTCTCCCAACCTGTCCTGATCTGTCCCCGTCTCATCCAACCTCTCCCAACTTGTTCCGATCTGTCCCAGTATCACCCAAACACACACTGTCTGTCCTAGTCTCAAGCTTTCTCCCCCCAACCTCTCAGGAGTAGATCTTTCAGAGTCGTCAAGTCAAATGGTTAACTTGCTACGATGCTAAAATATATGCTGAAAACAGATTGTTTTTTCTGAAGTGAGATAGGGAGGAGGGTTTTACAGAATGAATTCTGATGTTTCTACAAGAACTACATTACTACATTACAAGGTACAAGTAAGTAGGCTACGAATGTCCGCAGGTCTTGTCGATAGAAACGAGAGATGTTTTAACACCTCCATTGCCAGGGAGTTCTTTGATGGTCGCGACAGATTGGCGATACGCCAGCTCCACCGTGATGTCACTGGATTTCGTTGTAACTCTGGTAACCTCTTCCCATACGGATCAAGATGGTCAGTACGTTCATAATCTTAGCATATCACCGCGCTAATAGGCTTGGGATGAGTGTTTCATCTTTACCTACACATTTACTATTAATAAAATTTCAAAGTTGAAATTAAATCATCACCAAAGGAAAACTTAGGCGAATAGTATTTATACTGAATGGATTAAGGGTACAACTCGAGTGTATGGTATTACCGCAAAATCCAATGATATATTCGCTCGCAACAGAGATATTTAGTGTCTTTCATTGGGCACTGCATTGCACACATTTACGACACTGCTGCCCTGTTTCCTTCTTCTATTAAACACCACACTTGCCCATCTTTATAACCTTGGTCTTGAACAATCATCTTTAATTATGCGACACTATTTTATGATGTGATAAAAAAATATTAAGGCTCTCCAGCTACAATCATCAAGTAGCGCGTTTATCCAGTAGCAAAAACATGTTTGGTTGAATTAGCCGCCGCCCGCAGCAGTAAATGATTCACTTTGAGCGCGCTTAATCACGTGAATCTCGCCTTAACGATAGAAAATGACAGTTTCAACAAAGGAGTCCTGTCTTAAATCTTCAGCATGGATCTCGGATTAGACCGTATAAAAAACCTACTCTATGCATTAGGTAGCCCAGAGAAAAGTTTATCGGTAATCCACGTTGCTGGAACGAATGGTAAAGGCTCCGTTTGTGCCTATATTGCCTCCATTCTCAAGGCAGCCGGATTCAAGGTTGGCCGGTACAACTCTCCTCACTTTTTGGAGCCAACAGATGCTATGCAGATATGTGGCGAAAGAATTGATTCAATCGAATACAAAAATCTTTGTGATAGAGTAGCTTCTGTTGACAAGGAGAACAATTGCGGAGCCTCCACTTTCGAATTATCCACATCCGCAGCTATCCTTTGGTTTTACGAACGCAAGGTTGACTTTGCAGTCATTGAGGTTGGTCTGGGAGGAACTTTGGATGCCACAAATGTTTTTGAGGAGGTAGTTGCCAGCGTCATCACGCCTATTGGCATGGATCACGCCGGTATACTTGGAAACAGCATTGCTGAGATTGCGTCTGCAAAAGCCGGTATCATCAAAGCCAATTGTCCAGTAATAGCATCACCTCAACCCGAAGCTGACGCAATGGAAGTTGTTAAAAGAACAGCACAAAGGCTTTCCAGCCCCTTGCTAATCTCCCCTATGGCGAGGTGGTGCTCACCAACCAGGGAATGGGCCACTGTGGATATCCAATATCCGAATAATTTACCACCTACAACCTACCAGTTCAAAATACCATTGTATGGGGACCACCAGCTCGTGAATGCAGCTACTGCCGTATCTACTATACACGTACTGAAGAATGCAAACAAACATGTGGGTTTAAAAATTACTGCAGAGCATATCCAGAAAGGAATGGCGGATACCCGGTGGCCAGGACGCTTGGACTTGTTGACGAAGGAGCAGTGTCCATGGTTGACAGAGATGTACAGCATAGATGAAATGTTTGTGGATGGAGCCCATAATCCTCCAGCAGCCCAAGTACTACGAGAATTTGTGGATCAGCAATGTCAGACGCGAAATAGGGATAAAGTTCAATGGATCATAGCTTCAACTGAGGGAAAAGACATAAAGGAGCTTCTGAGCATATTATTACGACCACAAGATTCGGTGTGTGCTACAACGTTCACACAACCTGAGAATATGCCGTGGATAAGCCATATGGACCCAACTGAAATCAGGGACATTGCCGCGACCGTCGCTTCTGGACCCTGTAGCGTGGAGCCATCCCTCGCACAGGCATTACGAAACGCTGGGCAATCTGAGGGTTTGATTGTCCTTTGCGGCTCATTATACCTCGTAGCGGATTTATATCGCTTACATAGACACATTTAAAAACACCCACACGACACGCTTCTAATTTGTAAATGATGACATTTTATATAAAAATGCTGACGTTTTGAACAATTTCTTTTTTTTTGAGGGTTGTTGTTGAACATTGGTGTTTGGTTATATTAAACATGCGCACCGTCCATTTGTAACTTCTAATGTTGCACTTGTTACCGGGGTCGACCGAGTATTATATCCACATTTAATGAGCAGCCTCCTCAGCTTCTTCAGCAACGGGCTCTTCAATCTCCTTGTCGTAGTTAGCGAGCTCTTCGGTAAGATCCTCAACAACGGGGGCCTATAAGATTATATTGGAATTAGACATTGATTGTACGAGCAGGGTACAAATTGACAAACTTACAGCAGGAGTGGGGGGAAGCTTGAGGTCCTTGACTTGACCTTCCTCAGAACCCTTGGTCTACAAATCAAAAACCAGGTTAAAAATACAAGGAATCATGACTAGTTTCGTATATATGTCTATGTTATTGGTGAATAGGCATCACCGAGTGGCAATCGTAACGAGATACATACAACGGGGGCAGGCTTGTAGTTCTTCAATTCCTTAAGGTAAAGGTCCTGAATGACATCTGTGTAAGAGAGAAAGTCATGGTTAAAACATAATCTACAGTGTATCTGTTGCAGATATTTTTGCTAACATACCCTTCTGGACAGGCATGGAAGGTGTGATGAAGGTGCGGACGGCCATGACGGGAAGGGCAGGGCGCATGGCAGCCTTAATGGGAGCAGCCTGGTTGAAGCAAACAGAAGAGTGGCTCAATAAGTATGCACATCACGTAAGGAGATTAGAAAGCATCGAGAATACACATACTACAAGAGAGCGGGTGGCGACACGAACGAAGGACATGGCGAAAGTAACTGAATGAGTTATCGAGAATGTGGTGTGTGTTTTTTTTTATTCGCTAGGCCTATAGGGACTTTTTGTTTTGTATGCTGGTAACAATTTTGATGACGTAGGTGCCCAGTGAATTTCTGGTATAGACAAGTTTGTTGTTGCGAAATTGAAACTGATAGCGACACCTCTATTGTGACCAGCCATTCCAATCATGCTTAGAGCGTCACGATTGCAGTCGACTGTTAGGTCTGTTACGCCATTAGCTAGAACGCGTAAAGCTTCATTAATTGCCAAGGTATACATTAGCTATGGCCATTGCTTCATTTTTAGCCGATCGTTTACCATTTTCTCAATATTCTTGATAACTCACACATAAAACGTAAATTACAGCGTTTCGAAAGCACCACACCTACTGGAACAGTGTCAACTGGAAGCTCTATTCCGAGAAAGCTTGGAACAGCTACCCTGTTGTTGACTGCAGGATACACTGGCGCTGTCTACTATGCTTTGACGAACGAACCTTTCCATGATACCTTCACGACATATGTTCCCGGAGGTGAACAGGTTTTGGATTACATTGAAGAAGTTCAAAACAACAAGGATCTTCAAGCTTATCGTCAGCAAGCTCGTGATCTCACTAAGCAAGCTTCGGGATATGCTCACACTGCTAAGGAAATTGGCGTGAAAGCCAAGGATGCCACTGTTGATGCATATGAATATGCTAGCGACACCATCGCCAAGTTGACCGGTACATCAGAGCCACCTCGTTTGCCTCCACCTGGTGCTCCCGCTCCAGTTGCAAAGAGAAGAACAACAGAGTTAGACGGCTTGGTTGATACACCAAAGCAGATCGCCTCAGGTGTAGAAGCCAAACCTGGAAAAATTTCCCTATACACTGATGATGAGAAGAGCCCTGTCAAGGTGACTACACAGTTGATCAAGGTCAGCCAGGTTGATTCCAACGAACCTTCCATTGTGAAATTGTCTGCTGTAGTTGGTGAGCTTGCAGACATCTTAAATAAGGCTGGTATGGCAAAGCAAGGCAAGGAATTTGTCGCCGAAGCTCAAACTCAACTCAACAGCTTGAACAAGCAATTTGAGAATTTGCGCAACGAACAAGATGCTGTCCTCTCTACTGTTGTACAATTGGACAAGCGTGGTGATCAACTTGCTTCTAGCTTTGACAAGTACACTAGTGATTCACAGGATTTGGTCCAAAAGGCTGCTGCTGAGACAGTTGTAAAGGTCAAGGCTAAGGAGGCTGAACTCCAGGAACAATTCAGCAAGGAGCGCGCCATCTTGAACGAGACCTTCAACACCACCCTTACCACTCAGCTTACACAGCAGCAACAAGCTCATCAACAGGAACTCAAGGAATCTCTTATATCCCAAGCCACAGAAATGCAACGACAATTTATTAGAGACGTCAAGCATCGCGTTGAACAGGAGCGAGCTGGCCGTCTTGCCAAATTAGATCAGATAACAGCACGCTTCCAAGCTTTGGAGCAAATTTCATTGTCCAATGCTGACCGCATTGACCACTCGCGACAAATTCACAAGGGCCACATCGCTGTTCGAACTCTCCGGGACAAGCTTACCGCAGCCCACAAGCAACCTTTTGAAGCCGAGTTAGAAGCTGTTCGTCGCAACACCAGCAACTTAGAAATTATACAAGCCGCTTTGGATACTATTCCTCAGGACGTTGCTCAAGAAGGTGTTGACACCATTGTTGATCTTGCTGACCGTTTCCAGGTTGTTGCTAACGAGGTTAGAAACGTCGCATTGGTTCCTCAAGATGGAGGTTTACCTAGTCATGTTGTCAGCAAGGTGTTTGGCAAGTTGATGTTCAAAAAGCAAGGTTTGGTGGAGGGTGATGATGCCGAGTCTCGCTTGGCCCGAGCTGAATATTATCTTCATGAGGAGGATCTAGAAAATGCTGCCAGAGAATTGAACCAGCTCTCTGGTTGGCCCAAGAAGCTCGCCATGGACTGGATACAGGCAGCACGAAGACATTTAGAGGTTAAGCAAGCACTGGAGGTGAGTTGGAAATTGAGTCATCAGAATTTCGGTTGCCCCATGAAAGTGACATTAAATGTTTGCCCCCCCCCCCACAGATTGCAGAGACGCAGATCCTTCTTTCCAGCTTGGAAGAAGCTTAAATCAGTACATTACCATCTCACGTCAATGAAAACAAAAACCATGCAGAAACACTCTTTTAAAATAAACAAAAACACCAAATTATATAGATTCTTTCGATGATGTGCTTTTGTTGATTTCGGGGAAGGGGCTAGCGAAAGTTTTGAAATCTACCGTGGCGTGGTGCTTGGAGGTTGTTGCAGTGACCGACTTTGCTCGTTTGTCAATTTGATCAATGTGGCTTTTGCTAATGTGGCCTAACGGGTATGCTCCATCACGTAGAGTTAATACATAACGATGCGCTATGCCAGTTGCCCTCCGTATCCCCTGCTTAGGAGATTTCAGCATACACAAACATTGAAACTTACAACGATGTAATAGAACCCTTTAGCCGTCGTACTTTCAACGACGTTACTCATAAGGGTGAACCTTATCAGGCACAACTCCGAAAAGTTGTATCTAGATTTACCATTTGTCCATAAACTAGGGAAAATGATTGCGCTTTGTGTTGATGTTTACTTCGCTGATTAAGGTTGATCCTATACAGCGCGATTTTTTGTGGATGTCTTTGTTTCGTTCTCTTTGAAGACTTCCATATGAAGAAAGACAATAAGCATCAATAGACGACGCTATTCCAGGTGGATTCAGGCTATAGCGGAAATTGATTACTTTGTCCGTACCATCAACCAAAAAAAGGTAATGTCCTCAAAAAAGCTCCGTAAGGCCAGTGGTGAAAGTACAAGACGCTTTGTTGATTGGGTGCTAGCAGCCTGAGCGGCCAGCATGATTGGGCGCATAATTTAGTGCCCACCATTGGCCAAATTTTGATTCCCAGACCCTAACACATCGATGGCGCAAGATGCCGGGACACGAATAAGCAAAAAGTTGTCAAAACAATGTGTCGTTGCCAAAGAGTATATTCAAATATAAAATAACCGGTAGTTTTATTGAATGATCCAAAAGCTAAAGCTAGTATCAGATAAAGAAAGGAAAGGTAATCAGACAAATCAAACGAGAAAACCCAACAATGACAGCACGCAGATGTGACGGCGATTTGATTGAGCAAACCAACCCTCAAATACCCCAATCCGCCGTCACCTTTGCATAACACTTTTAACTTTACACTATGGCCAGCTCTGCCATTCAAGAACTCACTCAAGACGTAGACAATCAGCTTCACGGCTCTATCACCATTGTTGGTTAGTAAAGCAGATTATTTTTTTTATTATCAGTACGGCTTTCTTTGGGCGGTTCAAAAGAACCTACAAAGCGAAAAGTATACACGCTTTTCTTTGTGGCCCGAGGAAGATTGCGACGAGGCGTCGTAATGCCACGCCTAGTATCATTCAACTCCATACTGACGTTATTTTTTGGAATAGTGTTTGGCGCTTCGGGTGACTTGGCTAAGAAGAAGACATTCCCTTCGCTTTTTGGACTTTATCGCAATGGTTTTTTGCCCAAGCAAACCCGTATCATTGGTTATGCTCGTACCAAGATGGACCGTGACGACTTCGTCAAGCGTATCACCGAATATATGAAGATCGGTGATGATCCAGAAGTTAAGAAGAAGCTGAACAGTTTCCTTGAAATTACTAGCTATCACGCTGGCAAGTACGACGAAGATGCTAGTTGGAAGGATCTTGCTCAATATATCAATAAGGTTGAAGGCAACACTGAGAAGAAAAATCGTCTCTTCTATGTCGCTCTCCCACCTTCCGTCTTCTTGGATGTCGCATCAGGAGTCCGCGGCCATTGTTATTCAGAAGGCTTTATCAACCGCATTGTCATTGAAAAGCCTTTCGGTAAGGACCTTGAAAGCTCTCGCGAGTTGGGTCGTGATATTGGAAAGCTTTTCAAGGAAGACGAGGTAACTTTGTTTGCATTTGTCAAAGCTTGTAATAAGGTGAATAAGCCCTTCTAACTGAACTTATTATGTATGATGTCACAGATTTATCGCATTGACCATTACCTCGGCAAGGAAATGGTTAAGAACTTGATGACACTCCGCTTCGCCAATGTCTTCTTCGGACAAGTCTGGGATCGTCGCAATATCGACAACGTCCAAATTACATTCAAGGAGCCTTTCGGAACGGAAGGTCGTGGTGGCTACTTTGATGAATTCGGCATCATCCGTGATGTTATGCAGAACCGTAAGTACTCCGATCAAACCTTTCATATGCATGAGGAATTTGGTTACTAAATACATTGACTAATGTCATTTTTTTTTCTTGCTTTGTATTGAAAATTTTATCATAACCATAGATTTGCTGCAAGTCTTGTCGCTGGTTGCTATGGAACGGCCCATCAGCACTGATGCTGAAGCTATTCGTGACGAGAAAGTGAAGGTCTTGAAGTGCATTGAACCTCTCAAGCTCGAAGACGCTCTTCTTGGCCAGTATGTCCGTAATGGCGACAAGCCTGGTTACAAGGAAGATGATTCTTTGAAGAACAAGGAAACCAACTGCCCTACTTTCGCAGCATTGGTTGCTCATATTCACAACGAACGATGGGAAGGTGTTCCATTCATCATGAAGGCTGGTAAGGCTTTGAACGAAGCCAAGGTGGAGATCCGTATTCAATTCCGCAACGTGTCTGGCAACCTGTTCAAGAACACGCCTCGTAATGAACTTGTCCTTCGCATTCAACCTAGCGAAGCTGTGTACATGAAGTTCAACAACAAGCATCCTGGTCTCTCTTACCAAACCTTGCAAAGCGATTTAGATTTGACTTATCATCGCCGTTACTCTGACCTCAAGATCCCCGACGCTTATGAAGCCTTGATTTTGGATGTCCTTCGCGGTGATCATTCCAACTTTGTCAGAGACGATGAATTGGACGCTGCATGGAAAATCTTTACTCCTATCTT
Organism: Umbelopsis ramanniana AG; assembly: GCF_025399195.1. Classification (NCBI taxonomy): domain Eukaryota; kingdom Fungi; phylum Mucoromycota; class Umbelopsidomycetes; order Umbelopsidales; family Umbelopsidaceae; genus Umbelopsis; species Umbelopsis ramanniana. Next base: position 389,525 of record NW_026252088.1, on the reverse strand, counting down.
GCACGAAATCGAGGGTAAGAAGATCTTGCCCAAGGACTACAAGTACGGATCGCGTGGCCCAGATGAACTCGATGACTTTGTCAGAAAGTATGGCTATGACAGATTTGGAGCAAATGAATACAAGTGGCCTGTGCAAAGTGTCAGCGGCGATTTGGATTAGGTCTCAACACTAGAAGACTTGTATTAGTTATCAAACAGCCTTTCCTATTTTTTTTTCTTCATTTCTATGACAAATAAGCTGGGGTCATAAATTGTACAGTCGAGAAAGATAAATATGTTTTTACAATTACAGGGCTATGCAGAGCTAACATATTTGTAATAATTGCTTTTTGCTTGCGTGGTTGGTATTATTGGTAAAATGTACAAAGGTGAAGCAGCAGGCATCAATCGGAAAAGGTCCATATCTCCAAGTCGATACATTGAAAATTAGAATGCGTGCTTAGAATGTCGTTGGCAAATGTTTTGCAACTTTCAGAGTATCCATGTTCCAGGTCAGCATTTATCCAGAGGCCGAATTTGCCATCGCTATCAAAGGGCATAAATTAATGAACTTCAATGCCGCCTTTAATTTAACAAGCAATGGTTAAGGAACGCAAAAACTTACCCGCCACCAAGTGCAATAAAATCCTTTTGAGAAAGGACCGTGTATGTATTCTCTCCAGTGCAGTGGTAAACTTGAATGGAGCTGTCATGAGCATTGATTCTCCACATAAAACTAGGGTATGCCAAGCATCGTAAGAGAGAATATTCGGTTTTGTCCCGAAACAAGAAGCAATGCAACCTACCATTCTCCGTTTCCATAGTACAGTCGATTGGTATGCAATGGCTCTGATATATATGCACCAAACACTCCGTCGTACTCATCTCGGATGGCTAATATACAGGGGCCTTTATCATGCACTTTTGCATACAGGGTCGACAAGCTGATACCGTGGCTGTCAAAACTGTATTCCAGATGCCAGTTTTGTTTGACGTTTTGTCTGGGGGGCAGGTAGTCCCGCAGCTATTAGAAAGAGAGCATGAATGAAATTAGGGTGAGAAAGCTTATCTCTGGTTGTATTTTGAAGAAGGTAGATTTTGTTTGTTATTTGTGCCTTACCCTGCACGCCAATTTATCGTCCACGACGTTGGGGAAATCATTGGACCCCGTATGCAAGATCGGTGGTATCGAAAATTCTGGGGTAGAATATCGTGCATCTCCCGGTATCAGGGTGACTTGTGAGTCTGGGCTGCAGCTTTCATTCAAAGACAGGTTAGAATCGGCCAAGTCCTCGTCGTCTTCGAAAAATGCGTCCAGAAAATAGCTTGGCGCCAATGTCGAGGCGTCGGAGAACTCCGATTGTATTGTTGTTACAAGTTGTAAACTGTCTTTTCGACGCAATATGGGGTTGCCCGATACCGGACGATGTTGAAAATAACCAAAAAACCGCGATGTTGCAATTTCCAGCGACGATACACTTGATGATGGAGATGAAAATACACATTCGACTGGCGCACAATTGATAGCTGTGGTGGCCGTAGACCAACTCATTGCTATCAACCACAAGAAAAGATGTTGGTCAGCCATAACAAGCATGCAGTTTATTTTCTTTCGGCATTCTTGGCCATTTACCTCGCTCTACATCATTGTCACCCAGAAGCGTCGTACTGGATCGACGTAATATGTTATTGGTATCGATGCTGTCTAGTGTGTGTCTTCGTTTTGGTGATGTTGCAAACGTGTGCATATCCGAGGTTATGATAGAAGACGGTATATCCATGGTAATTAGTGTATATGTTGGCTCGAACGAAAGTAAAGTGAAAGAAGATAGGAAGAGAAAAAGGGATGAAAGACAAAGCCCAGCGTGTACAAAATATAATTTACCATAACAAGAAGGTCATGCGTTGTGGATTTGCCTTTCCTTGTCATCTTTTCCAAAGGGGGCCACTCATGCAGTGCTGTCGTAATTGTATCATTGAAATTTCAGAAGCGTCACGACACCCATGTTTCATTCAGTTCCATCTCATCGAAATTTTCATCCAAAGTATTCATAGGTCGTCGGTGTTATTTTTATTATTATTCTCATATTGGGGCAGGACGTAAGCAACAACGAGATATTTTTATACAGCACATCTGAATCCGGCAAACACATAAGGGTAAGCTCGTTGATACCAGTTACGGAAAGATCGTCTCTCCGCCATGATGGGGAGAGTTGCCCAGCTACCTCCTAGAACAACATTGTGCTTTCCATCGAAGAAGTCAGCAGAATAACCAGGGTACACTATGGAAGTTTCAAATCCATCATGAGTATCCCAGACAGTCGAAGTCCATTCCCACACGTCACCTAGCAGATGGGTTGTGTTATTGTCGACGTTGGTAGGGTGCCAGTTGGAGAATCCAATGTTGGGCGCTTTAACATCCTTGTGGTGCTGATATTGCTCTCTGAAATGGATCAGCTCATGCTCAGTTGGCAATCGCATTCCTTTTGACGCCGCGTAGGCTTCAGCTTGATGTCCTGACACGGATACTGGCCAATCAGCAGCAGCTGCTAAAGGACATGGTCCAAACACCGTTTTGACCATAAGCTGTCCATCCTCACTACGAAGCCAAGAGCAAGGAATCTTGTCCAACAGATCACTTTCCTTCAAATATGTATAGTATTCCCCATTGGTGACGGGTCTGGACTGAATTTTGAAGGACGCTACAGCAACCTGTCGCTTTGGGTTTTCGTTGTCCCATCCATATTCATTTCCGGGTGTCAAGGTTTGTTGATCATCTAACCTTTCAATGTCGTCATGACCGACAACGACAGAGCCAGCGTGGACACTATGCAGTGGCGCATTGGACAGCGTAGTAGTTGAATGTTTGTCCCAGGATGTCGCTTTGACTCCGCTCGGAGAATGAATGTTGGGACTCTGCACGAGCATATATAGTAGAGTCTCCAAATGCATGGCTTCATGCTCGTGCGTCAACCAAATGATTCGACCCAGTCGTTTCGTCATATGACGTTTCCCAGTGGCGCAATCTTGCATCAAGGAATGGAGTCTGTGTCGTACACGATGGGAATATTCTATGATATCATCCAATTTGGGCCAGTCCTCAGGGTTCACAGGAACTTCAGAATGAGGATTGCAAATAGAGGGGTCTTCCATGTCAGGGTCAATGCCACGTTCAAAAATATCAACATATTCGGTGGGTTCGGTGTAGGCTTCTTTTAGGGTTCGAGCAAGTTGAATGTCGAGGAATGCAGGAATGTGGCCAATGTAGAATATGAAAAAATGACGAAGAGCGATGGGCCGCTCAAACATCATGTCTCTTGTCAATACTGTTTGGGTAACAAGGTCCCAGCTTTTCCAGAGTTCATTCCAAGCATGTTCCGAAGGGACGCCAGGAAATTCAGCCCTATCTTGTTCGCGTTTCAGGTCCAAGCCTCGAGCAAAATGAAAGGGTCGCTTCTCAGCCATCAGCATGCTGTATTGTTTGTCAGAGTCAGTCCATCGACCGATAGAAGCTAGTCCTGCAGTCCCCACGAGAGTATCCATCTCGGATGGCGAATATTTGTACGAGGTTTCGACGTAAATCATCTCGTCTTTGACCACGGTAATTTGAGTCACAGCACCGTTGGAAGGGCGGTATTTTAGTACGCAGTCCCGAACCGCCTTATAGTGTGCCACGTGCCTTCCTTCATCTTGTCGGTATTCTGATATATACTCAAAGTTATTTCTATCAATGAAAGGCTGCTCTAGCATTTCGTTGATATGATCAAGTCCATTCATGATGAACTCTCTAGTAATGCCTGCAGGTTCATTGTAGGCCAGTGCAATCTTTTGAGGATCATTACGCTGGTCAATACCAATAAAAAAGTTATCTCCTTCCACCATGCATTGCTCTTGTATGCGTCCAATAAATTGACCAGCTTCTTCTCGGTCAAGATTTCCAACCGAACTTCCCAGCCACATAATTGTTTTGGGTGTGGTCTTATCAAATTTTGTTGAGAGCCACTCTACGCCATCGTCGTAAGTTCCTAGCAGGCCAACGAGCTTGACGTTGTCAAAGGTTCCTAAAGAGGACAGCGATCTTTCTAGTTCCTGCAGATCTAGATCTAGGGCGTAGTATGTAATATTGCGTCTATGCTCTTCCAAAGCCTTGAGTATGAGTGACGTTTTTCGGAGTGCACTGTAATACCCTAGTTAGCGTCTCCTCATGCAGCAGGTCCATAAAGCAAATGAAACATTACCCAGCGCCAAGTTCAATGACTGCACTACCATCGGGAATATTAGCCAAGATTTCATGACTCTTGTATTGCAGAATATCTATTTCAGCATTGGTCAAGTAATACTCGGGAAGATAGGTGATTTGATCAAATAGTTGTAGGCCCCGATTGTTGTATAATACCAAGGTGGGGATGGTTTTGTTATTATACGGCTGATCAAGACCTGAGATGATGGATTCTACCAGATTAGAGTCACAAAAGGCATCATTGGTTTGATTATTTTCAGCTGGTCGAATATCCATGATGTGGTAAGTCTCGGTAGCCGGGGGAGTTGCTGGAGGCGAAGGACTGGCTTGGCGTTTGACTGGCAGACTACTGTGAGATTTGCCAGTCTGTTCGACCTGAGGTTGTGAAGTAATAGTATCAAGCATATTTTGTGAATTCCAAGCAGAGGGAACCTTGCGAAAATGAGGATAGCTAACATTCAAAATCCAGCCTGTATTTATATGTATTTTGCGGCGTATGAAGTTGGGGTGGACAATTGGCTATGTTGCTTTATTGAAATAGCATGATGTAGTTGTTCGTCCCCGCACAAAAAAATTGCACGTAAATCGCCCGATTAGGATATGCCTCAGTTCCCATGCCAGCGAACCACGGGACAGGACTTTTTAATCCGGCGCGTGTTTCTGCCGCAGCCTGAGACAACGTGCGATGCAAGAGAGAAAAATTGCTTTTAATTTTATTAATTGTACGGGTTTCTATACGAGTGCCATGACTTTGATAGTGCCTTGGCTGTTGGCACTTAATAATGTGTTGGAATTTCTTTTCCAGCATACCGAGCTTACGAATTGGCTGGGATCGTCCTCTTCCGTACTGTGGCCCTGCGGAGCATGGATTAAAAATGCTTTTAACACTAGTATGGATTATAAATCGAGATAAGTTGGGTTCTTACAGTTAATGGGTCGAAGCCTCCAAATTTGACACATGCAAGGGGTGATCGAAACGATTTGTAGTAGGTATAGACAGCATTGTTTTCGCTACCACAGGAAATCCAGTCGCTATTACTCGACAATCCTACAAAGTTTTTTTCATTGATATGCCCTGTGTAGGTTCGTACGCATTCACCATCACGGACGTTCCAAAGTTTCAGCGTACTATCGGTGGAACTGTTATGCCAAAGCGCACACCACCCAAAAAAAAAAAAAAAACATGTGCAGAAAAAAAAACAAATGTTAACGTCCAAACTCACATTGAGAGCCTTAATGCGCTAGTAGCACACTGTCACTTCAGCTTTAAAAATAACTTACGCAGAAACCAACTCGTTTTCATTCAACCACTTTACGTATGAAACAGCTTTTCGATGACCTCGGAACACTGAGACGGGTTCTTTCGTATTTCGTAGGTCATAATAGTGGATGTGATGATCTAGGAGATCGATTTGAAGGTTGCACAGTGGTACGCAAAGGTCCCATTATTAATCCAAGAAATATTCATCGGAGAAAAATTCACGCGCGATGAAAGTATGTATTTACCTGCGCTACCCATAGCGATGAAATGGCTCGATGTTGGTAAAAACTTGACGCAGCATATATTTGCGTTCTTTTCTATAGTACATACAGAATTTCTCTGATTGATCGACCATATTTTCACAGTGGAATCATCGCTTCCTGATGCTAACAGGGTAGGGTCCACTCTTGAGTAATCAACGCTCCAAGTCCGTCGCTTGTGTTCGTCGAAGCTTTGCATTAGTTGACCGACAGTGGCATCCCAAATGGAAACTACGCCCTCGTAGTCCGAACTGGCCATTTGATTTTTTATGTACGAGTTCCACGATAGACAACTATTGGACACAAATCATTAGAAGTGAACCCATAAAATGTTTCGCCGCATATATCACTTGCACTTTTGTCTTTTTCAACAGAAGACCCGAAAAACTATGCAATTTCAATACCGTTCATTACCTTATCTTTTGTCTGCATACCATTTCCTTGATTGGGTATTGCATTACTGTTTCCATGGTATTTCGACTGCGGCCAACGTAGCCCGCATCATTGGAAAGCCCGCCCTTTCCATCGCAATTTGTAATCGACCGTGGCCATATTTCAGAATTGTGTGTGGAATAGAGCGAGGCTTCTTCTTCACTACGATGATCATCTTCGTATTCAAAACTTTCTTGTTCAATGTTGGCATATTCGAATATTTTAATTTTCTTCGTTACACCTGCCGTTGCGAAATATTCATCGTCTCGATCAAATTCAATGGCCGATACGATAGAGGATGTGCTGGAAATGTCACCGTAACGTAATGTGGCTACTACTTTGAACTGCGAATGCTTGGCGAACTTGTTGATGGTCGAAGAAAAGTCCATAAGCGACTGTCGATTACCTTGTGCTGAATACGGGAATTTCGCAGTTAGCCATGGAGCTCTCTACGGACCAAGCCCTTCTCCTTCTGGAGAATGTTCGTTTGTCATACGTACCAGTCATTCGCATATTGAAATAACACTCTTCGAGGTCTCCAAAAAAATCGTCCATGCGCTGTCTTTGCAGATCCAGTCTTGGATGTCTAGAAGGGGCATTAGAAATTTTGTGATCGTGGGTAAGCTTCTGACAAGTAGCCTTACTTTTGTTTGGGGTGATATCTTTCAGGTGAGGCCTCCCGGTCATCCAATTTTCGCTTCTTTCCTGTAAAGGTTAAAGTTCTTGCTCGGTCGTCTGGAACTTCTGGTGCGGCTGGTCTATCCACATCACTGGATTCAGCTTCATCATTTTCAGGATACAACGCACGGTCTTGTCGAATATCTGCTTGAACTGTCGCAAGGTCACTGTCAATGCAAGCTAGCTCAGAGCTTACACGTTCCAGTAACTTGGAAGAACAAAATTAGTACTGACCGTGAAGAAAATTTGTAATATTTTAGTGACTAACCAACCTGTTGTTTTTGCTGTTTAACCTTTAATAAGAACTCTCTAAGCATTTGTGACTCCATGGACTTCTCTTCAAGTAGCAGTTGTCTCTTTTTTGCAATCAATGCTGAGAGGACATTATCTACATCTTTGAAAGAAACGTCGAATGACACTATTCGTTAGAACTAAATGGACTGGAACACATGGAAAGTATCGGCATGATCAATGCCATTGTTATACCTTTGGCATCAAGGTCAGCTAATCCGTTAATTCCAGAAGCAATTAAACTGGAGATATCAGAAGCTAGCGTTCGTTCGTCCAATATTGGATGAACATCGTCCATACTAGTTGTACTAGAATTGCGTGTATGTCTCCTACTTCCAACATGGTGTTTTGATTTGAATGCGGTGGCTTTTTGTACAATTTTGTTCACTGGGTATGGAAAGGTTAGATGTGCGGACGGCATTGGAGGCGAGGTCAAGAGAAGTGCTTACGCTGGAAATTAGGGTATATATGTTCACGAAGTAGAGTGTTTTGGCATGTTGGGCATGATTGGTGGTGGTTTAAATGTTCGACGATACATTTATAGCTGCCCAGAGAGCGATCATTAGAATCTAATCTTCAAGGCAACCGTCAATCTTATTCCCACAGTTCCTTACCAGAAAGAATGACCACACCGCGTTATAAATGCTTCTCGAATGTTATCCAAACAAATTTGACTAGTAAGAGGTTAGACAACCGTTAATACAGCAATGGTATGAATGAGCTGATGTTAAAAATCAATTACCATTTGATGTCGTCTGTATCAATTATATCAACTGAATCTTGGCTGCCTCGAGAAGAGCTAGCGTCGGGTCGACCGTCTCGATATCTTGGTGGTGACATAGAATTTCTCGGTGAGCTTGGTATTCTAAATGGTATCTTCTTTGAATTTCCATACAGAAACGGGTATCCATCGTAAGGCGGTGCGGTATCGTCCAAACTAGCAAACGACGCTTCGACAAGTAATGAAGGATTTGCCCATCTATGATTAGCAGCAACGGGCCGTGGTATTGCAATCGAACCTTGGTGCGATTGTGGAGTGTAACTGGTACGTTGAATGGATGGGCTGGTATTTGATATATGATCTTCATTTGTGAAAGAGTGTCGTAACGGTGATGACTCTCTTGGTGATGCTGATACGGGGACTTCGGATGCAAGGGCAAAGGGTTCCGTTTTGTGCTCCGAATAGCGTTCGGCAGATTGTATGGATTGAGCAGGCATATTGGCGACATGATCAGCACTAGTTGAAGCTGATGGAGAGTGAGCTAACATGGGATATTGCTGAGTATTGGGCCCTAAAGAACGGGTTTGATAAAAGCCGGTCGGTGTTTCATGTTCGTTGGGATGTGTACTCGTTGCACGAGAGGATACGGTTGCTGCAGAGTCTGATATGATTGATTCGCCGTCGTCCTGACTATTCGCCGTTTGTTCATCCACACCAGCTGCTCGGCTATCTTGCTGTTGAAGCTCACTTTCCGTCAGTCTAGGCACTGTAATATTCTGTCCCATGTCGGTATTACTAGACGAAGAACGTGAATGATTGGTGCGATCTTGGGACAGGCTGGTTTTGAAGGCGTTAGATAAAGCCCAGACATGCGGGCATGTTAATTACACAATATATAATTAATGTCAGTTCTTACCTAGAAGACTGTTCAAAAGACATGTTCACCAAGGTATAGTTAATTATATGGCGATGCTCAGCATTCAAAGTGCTGGGCTCAAGTAGGTGACTAGTATTGTGAGCGCTTGGAGGAGAAGAACAGCTCTTACAGCAAGCAGCCTCACGTGGTGTAAATCCAATCAAACGCACTCTACTTTTCCAATTTTTTTTGGGTTTTTATTTTTATTTATAACTTCATTTCATCGGTCAAAAGACTCTATAGAAAACATTCCGTGAGAAACAATTACAATATGGAGATGATTTCGCAAGCGATATAAGAACAGATTGGCGACAGCTAAAACAGAATTATGTGAAAACTAAGGAAAAAGAGTCTTACATCAGTATGAATGACTGAAAAAAAAAAGATAAGTTTGTACAAGAAAGAGAATCTCCACTCATGTTGAAACCGGTTCTGCAGCAGGTGGAGCCGTCGCTATACTCTCCTCACTATTTCCAGTAGCAACTGGATTGGTCATTCCAGTGTTGTCAGCTTGCTCCTCAGTACCGCTTCGCATCTTCTTATTTGGCTTTTCAACATTGACAGCTGGTGGATTACCAGTCTTGTTCTTTTCGAAAGCAAGTGTATAGCAGTTTAGAATTTGTTAAAGAGTGATTGATGGATTCAAAAACCTAACTCACCTTGCTTTGCGGTCGCTTCAATTTCTTTGGATCTCCTTCAACAACGTCCGCAGGAAGCATAGAGCTGAATGGATAGAAGTCAATAACAGAGTCCACCCAGGAATCGCATACATATAACATTTGCTTTTCATACCTCTTAATATACTTGATGGTAATTCCCATAGTCGCTTCATCGTACTTATCCCATGCCTTCACCAGTTTCGTGAATTCAGCACATGGCCAGGATATATTGAGTTTACGAGTTCCAGTAGTACCAGCTGGGAAAAGAAGGGACATGTAAATCATTACTTAACCATTGCAAACACATTCAACATCCATATTGCAAATTCATCCATCACTAACCTGTTTTCGGTTCAATAAAAAGTCCAATAAAAAACGTGGTTGTGTACACCTTTCTTGGCTCTTGCTGCGGATCAGAACCTTCTGCACTGTCGCCATTTTCTCTCAGAAGATCCATATGATTAACATCCATATTACCTTCAGTTAGGGCAAATGTTGTTTGTGGATTGAAAACTCCGTAAGCAGCATCCAGTGCTTCTTGATCAGTCGAACAGTAATGCACCCTATCTAATGGTTTGATGTATGGATGCGCAAGTACAAGCATATCTACAAGTTCCAATTTCAACACCAATTGTCGCAACCTTGACTCTACCATACCGGACCTATCAAGTAGCAAGAAAATAAAAAAAGAAGGTTTAATAGATAAAACGACAATGCTCATCAGTATTACCGCTCAACGTACCATTTGAGCTGACTTTCCGCAGAATCGGAGCTGGCAATAACCTGCAAATAGTACTTGTATGTTTGAAAGAAAGTATGGTTCTCAAAAAGCTCAGGCCATTGACCTGCACCGATGAAAATTTTATCGACGCATTCTGCTGCCCTCTTGAACTCCGATATCATAATGGTTCGCGTTGAATCGGTAACATTATGTGTTGCACACATCGATGGGTAAGCTGGGGTGATGATGGGCATTCTATGACTCTTATCAGCTGGATATAACTGTGGGCAACATTATGAATCAGTCATTTTCAACCTACACCTGTATTGATGGATATTCAGTACGTACCTTTGGATTCCATACTCGTACCGGTAAAGGACCGTCCTCCATATGCTTGAGTAAAACAGGCTGTGGCCAGTTCCATTGATACATAATGCGGAAAAAGCGGCTCACGATAGCCCCCGCACATGCATTTGGATATAACTGACATATCCTGGCCACTAACATAGCCCATGCAACACCACCAAAGAATCCCATAACGTTAGAGTAAATCGCTCGTTTTTTCGCCCATAACTTGACACAACGGAGTGCAATTCTGAACGCCGGAATGTTTGGTACAAGTCGTAGAATATCGTCTGTTACTCGAGATCCGTTCAAACTACGGATGCAGCGTTCATCAAGATTCTTCAAGAGATTATTGTCTGACAATTCGAGATCATCTGGAATACGAGCAAGCGATAATCGAGCGCATACAAAATCGATCTATAATGATGAATTGGTTAGCTTTTTTGAGTTGAGGGCTGAAGTTGATCTCATGAACTGAAGTGATACACACTGGTATTCCGGAAAAGTGCATCTTTATGACGGGTACGTAAGCATCGCTGACGGCCTATTGGAATTAAAGATGGTGTGAAGTTAGTAAATAAAAGGCAAACTACAGTATGTGCACACGAGAATGAAGACTTACCGTCATTTCAGTAACTTCCTTTTGCTCCTTGAGCATTTCGTACATGGTGGTGAAGAATTCCTCTCGTTCAACATGGCGCGGTAATACAGATAAACAATCGATATCAGAGCCTTGAGGGATCGCAATTAGGATGAAGGTAGGTGTGCTTTAACCATAAATGAGATAAACATACCAGCATTGTGCACTCCAAGGCGGTAACTACCATACGTGAAGATTTTGCCTCCTGCTTCTCGTGCTAGCGATTCGGGAAATCCTTTCTTTTTGCTCACTTGGTATACAAATTCTTTAGTTAGAGTGTTCAGTTTCCCAAGAACGACCTCACTAAGAGAATAGGCAAAAAGTCAGACAACGTGTTCTATCTTTTGTAGTAATCAAGGTGATCCAAGTGGGTCATAGTGCTAAATGTAATTACCGTTTGCGAGCTTCTTGATCAGATTCAAACAGGTTGTAGCCTTTTAAAGCTTCAACCAATGTTTCTGTGAGCTGTAGTTCATGTGGAGTGGGCGAAGCTGTTGATATTGGTGCTGTTACGCCCCATTGTCGTGGTTTGCTAGGAGTTGACATTCTTGGCTGAAGGTAGAAGCTTGAGCCCTTTCTGAAAGCGGGTTCACTCAATAAACAGTTTAAGGAAATTGGCATATTGATTGGCTGACGTAAAATCGTAGGTCTGCCGAATTTTTTTTCTTTTTCAAAATTTTCAAAAAAACGTTATGATAAATGTACTATTCTACAGTGGCAGCTTCGCTTAAAGCCTTCTTAATCTTTGGCATACTGGTATAATCCCATGGACGAAGTCGCGATGTAGCTTCCGTCAAGTGAGTGATGGCCTCCCTTCGTTTTCCGAGTTGAGAGTATGCAATACCTAATTGGTACCGAAAGTCAGCAGACTCTAGTTCAGATTGATCAAGTTCTATTAACCGAAGCAATTCCTCCAATGCGCGCTATTACGTTGTGAAAAACGGTCGTTAGATGTTGAGTCTTCAAAATTACAAACAGGGTGATATATACCTCAGGATCTTTCAGTCGTGCGAATATGCGAGCTCTCAATTTACACGCTTGGTGAGTAGGGAACATCTTCATTGACTGATCCAAATATGTAAGTGCTTCCTGGTCCTTCCCCAAATGTGCAAGGATCTATGAAGTGGTGATGAGATGCCGATGAAAAAGCACAATACGCTTTAAAATTAAAACTTACATCTCCTAATGTACATAAGGCAAAAGGATGGCGAGGATGTAATCGAACGGCTTCATCAACAGCGGCCTTTGCTTTGGGGTATAATTGAAGTCCTTCATATGCTAAGCCCAGACCATGCCTGTTCAAAATTGCAAATAGCTTAATAAGCAATAACTTCCATTTAAGAAAAAATGAAAGTACTTCTTACCAGCCGGTATAAGATCGTCTGTCTGAACTGATACACTGCCTAAAGTGTGTCATGGCGACAAGAAATTCTTCTCGTTCCCATTCTTCTTGACCAAGCAAGGCATGCGCATAAGAGCGTGATGGGTCAGAGTCAGCGGCGCGTTGATACCAGTATATTGCTTCTTTACTTGAGCGAGCATGGCTAGCCCAGTTACCAGCAGCAATAAACGCTTCATATTGATGGCTCTTGTTGTCCTGCATTTTCGAGGCCAGTAAATTCAACTCCAATTCCTTCTGCATGTACCATAAGCATGTTGAATGATATGGCACAGCATCGCAGTACCATGGCCACAGAAGAAATGCTCGACTAAACAGACGCTCTGCAGTTGGATAGTCACCCGCATCATAGTATGCCTTGCCCATCGCGCATTGTACCCAAGCAGTTTCATACTGCTGATCGTCCAATTGTTGAAGGACGAGCGAGGTTTCTCTGCATTGATAGTTTGCAGCATGTAGATAGCCTGTGGCTAAAACGCGTAATATTCCAATAACTTTGTTAATGGCTGATATGATTTGCGTAGCTTGTTCTTGATTCGCTTCCGCAAGCAGTGCCGCATCAATGAAATTGGCGTTGGATGCCGTTGGCTTCATTTGTGTCGTTCCAGATGTCTAAATTAAATATGATTGAATCAGTCACTTATATTCTAAACTATAATAGACATAAACAGGAAGGGTTATACCTTTTGTCGTTTGTCAATTGGTACTGACTTTGGAGGGATAGACCGCTTTTTAGCCAGGCGTGAGGCAGTAGTCTACAAACATTTGACGGTCTTTCTATCAATATGGATTACATTATGCATTTCGTAGCAGAATATCATACGTACATTAGCGCGAGCGAGTGTTGATCTCTGCCTCGTATCCGTCATTCTCGTATCTGTTATGCTATTCAAAGTAATGAGTTAAAAGCATCATACATCGTCATGACCAATGAAAACTCAATACGAACTTTGTGATTGTGGTTGCCTTCCTCTTTCTGGTTACAGTTTCTGTAGGTTGGCTGCAGGAGGGGAAAGGTTAAAGATTGCATTACAAATAAATCTATGCATCCTAGTGAAAGTGCGTACCTATTTGTTGATTTTAGGCTTGGAGGAACAGATCTGTACCCTTTCGCTGGTGTTTGCTCAATTATTTTGGCGTTCTCGGCTTTCGTATCCATCTCCTTAATCTTGATGTCATTGGTCACGTCCGGCGGTGGTTTTTTGTGCAAACCATGCTCATTTCTGTATTCGGCTTCGGCCTTGAGTGTTTCAATGTCACTCTTGACTTCACCAATCTTTTCGTCCTTCTGAAGTTCGACAGAACGACGTCGTTGGCGGACTTCCTCCATTAGTGGGTTAGTTGATGTTAATGCTGATTGAGCCTTTTGTAAGTGTCGTTTTGTAACAGGTGAATCGTATGCCTCAAGGTTTGGCATATATGGGGATGAGTCCTTCCACTTTAAATCTGGCTGTTCTCGCGATAAGATAATGCTTTCTGAGCTTTTGTCAACGGTTGTAGCGGGATATCGTGGTCGATGCTGATGTGAGCATCTCTCCAGAACCTTATCACTATATCGTAAATCCTCAAAAATGGCCTGTGGATTATCAATATCCTTTGAACCTCTGCCATCTGGACCAATATCGCAAAGTTGATAATATGCGGTTATCTTGAAGCAGTCGTCAGCAAGACACTCTCGCAAATGTCCAACTGCGGATTGGATGACCTCTAGTTTTCTAGTAGAGCAGGGTTAAATACGATTTCCAATTTCGAATTTTTAAATATATCTTTTTGTGGCATCTTACATTGAAATCGTCCCTAATAATTGGCATATGGAGGCACGCGTAGGAGTATGGTTCCTGGTATTGACGCTGCGTACATCTTTCGAATTGAATGGGGTTAGCTATAATTATACATAGACATCATAGTGCATATTCAATGAAAGCATACCATCTCCCCATCTACGTTCAGGGTCGCTCTCTTCTTGGTGAAGTAACAGTGCTTGGTTCGCTGCTGTATATCCTTCCATTAAATATTCTCGTGTCCCAAGCTTTAGGCAGCTAATGGCGAAAACGTATCGACATTTAATGGATTCAGCGTTTCGAAGAACCATATAGGCACCGTCGTAATCGGCTGAATGAAATAAGCATAAGCCATATAGGTATAGGTAGTCCTCATTGGTAACGTCAATGGCATAAAGGCGCTCGCAAAGTCGCAGTGCATTTTCGTATGCTAGGTCGTCAAAATCTTTCCATATTTTGGACATGAGAACCCATGTTTCCCATGTCTCTGGTTTCTTTGTTTCCGCTGATTTCTCGGCCGTGGACATTGCACAGGCACCGATGGTACGTCGCTAGACAGTCGCTAATCGATAATGGACAGAAGAGAGCTGGAACTTGCTGATCACGTGTGATATACCTCTGTTGAAATTGATTTGAAATGCTTGCGGAGACAGAACTGACCACTATGGAATTCTCACTGGAGCAAGTGCTTGATAAAATGTAAGCAAAACCAATCACTTCCTGTAACTGAATTAAGCTAAACTACTCACTGTTCATTGATTGATTTAGAAGCGAAAAGGAAGGTGTTAAAGGAGTGTTAGTTGCGGATGAATCTGGCCTCTGTTTAGGAAGTATGACAATTTACTTGACACGAATCAGCAGACCTCAACTACTTGTAACCTCACACTATGAACTTTCTAGCAAGAGGCATAGCTAAGTCGGCAGGAGCTGCTTTTGTTGCTTCCATTGCCAATAGTGCAAGAAGTCTCAGTGATGTATCCGAGATCGAAGACAAGTCACAATACTCAACTGTGAGCATTGAACTGGAAAGCTAGTACGTGGTCATGAAAGTCTGATTTTTTGCCATTGAAAATGTTATTTACAAGAGAAAACAAATAATCTCTACAGCAAGATTATCATCCGTAATGAAGGTAGCTTCACGATCGCCGTATTTCAATAATACGACATATTTATACCGCCATCAGTCTTTCGAAAAGAAACTTGTGATTTTTTTGTTACTGTTGCCTTTATCACCACCTCCTTTTGCTGGACTTTTCGAAGGGGATTTCATTTGCTTAGCTGGATCGGATCTTCGAAACTTCGCTCGCGGCGGTGATAGACTTTCTTCCACTTCCCTTTTAGTACCTCTGTTGTCCTCACCGTGAATGCTCGAATTTGAGTTTGCTTCATAATGATCTTTCTGATCCTGTAGACTAAGCGCTATCGCTCTTTGAATATCATCATCTTCTTGCTTTGCATTATGTCCTTCTTCATCCATATTGTCTATTTTGTGGTTCGTGTCGTCAGGTTTTAAAGGTTTTTGTTCATGAAGGTTCACATTTACATCTTCTGTCTTGACGTTGACATTATCACTTGTAGCCTCAGCGCGTTTTGAACTTTGATCTGAGTTTGCTTTAGCAAAAAAGCTTCCTAGGGTGCCTTTCTTCTCGCTAATGGGTATGACGAAGTCAGGCGAGTTCTTGCCAACCCTACCAACTTCGGGCGTGACTGGGTAGCTAAAGACGATTGTTAACTATGCTGTTTGAGGCGAACTACAAATTAGAGCTTTAGTTTTACCACGCGAGCTTTTTCTCATAGGGCTTCAGCAATGTCCCCAGGGTGGCGTTGTCCCATGGTTTGGTATTATCTAGCCAAGTGTCTACTTCCTTTGAACTGCTGTCAAATATGACCGGCATTCGATCATGCAAAAATGAGAGTTGCTTTGAGCATGAGGTTGTCACAATTGTACAGCTGTATATACTATCTTTGCCTCCTAATCGTATTGAAATGTGAGCCAAGTTTTGCCATCGCATAACTTGCCAGTACGTGTGTCCTTACCGTCCAATTTTACATGATCGTAAAGAGCCGCAAAAAACATCAAATTTCCATCTTCTCTTCTAACATAGTGCGGAATCTTCTTGCCTCCAGACTTCGGTGTCAGCCATTCGTAATACCTGGAGCTGAATGTCAAAATGTGTAACATAATCGTCTACCAGGATTGACGGAATATAAATACCCTTCAGCAATGACAATACAACGCTTATCATTCCTGCAGGACCGAAACATCGACTTTCCTGTAGTCAACGAATCATCTCTGGCATTGATTGTCTGCACTACAGCTTTTAATAACATTGGTTTACATCCTCCACTATCCTCTAGAGTCTTACCGGGACTTCGGGTTTCGTTTTACTCCAGAAAGGTATCAATCCCCATCTCTGTGATAATAAAAAGATGAATATCTATTGAATAACTTGGAGAATTGTATCAAATGCGCTTACCATTGACTGTAACCGGTAGGTGTCGTCAGACTGCTTAATCACAGGAATGTAGTATGTCGGCGCTACATTGTAAGTACCTTCATATTTTTCTTGATCAACCCATTCTTCTGGGTTAATGCCATTGTCATGAAGGCCCTTTTTGATTGCCTCCCGACTTAGCGAGCATGCAAAGCGTCCACACATATGGCAAGAAATGAGCAGAAAAGTGGCCACTGCCAAACTCAGTGCTGCGGACGTCGAAATCGACGCCAGTTGACTGTCCTTCGTCGACTTGGCTGTTGATTTGAGCGTTCTGCCCTGCCTCCACCATACTGGTTATATTTCATCAACGGAACCATGGATAACCTGGAAAATGTAAAATTCAATATGCTTGATAAATGTTTCAATGAACATAACTGCATACTCTAAGCTTCATACCTGCCGTGGGCACATTGGAAAGGGAAGACGCAATCAGAGACCATATCTACAAGCTTTTGGCACTGTTGATCGGTCAAGCTGTCATTAAACATAATAGCATTGCGACATGCCTTTGATTTCAGAATATCGACAATTCCTCTAGGGCAGTTTCTGAGATGGCGACTCCAGACACCAAATTCATCGTCTGGCTGAAGTTCATCAATTTGTTGGGACTGGGATTGTGACTCCATCCATGCAATATGATCGTATATTATTTGCTTCAAGAGCATTGAGTTGGTCGCGCACCTATCCGAAATCACTCTAGGAATTTTGGTAATCTGAATATAATGGGTATCATCAGTTCGGCTGGAACTCGTTTGGCCAAAGTATTTACTTGCAGATCGCAGTTGGCGAAAATGTCTAGAGTCTGATGTCGCCATATTTTCCTGTCGGTCCATAGATAAGTGAGAATCGGGACTAGTGAAAAAATCTATACCCCATCTATTGAATATAGAGCGATACCGGACCGCTTTTTCGATTTCCGAGCTAGAAACTTGAAGTTTCCTTGGTGGCGTGAGCAATAAGCAGCCATTGTATGCTAAGCGTCTCCCTTGATCAACTTGCTTCCCGGGATCAAGAATACTTTTGAGCATTCTTTCCAGCAAGATTCTCTCATCAACAGCATGCTGGTCCGCAATGATGATCATTGATTTTTCAATGGCCTCTTGGTGAGAAGTCACAGGTATGGGTATACTAAATGCAATGAACTTTCTATCTGCTTGGCCAATGACTCTTGCATTTGTGAGTTGATGTGTAGATAGCGCCTCTGGTAAACCATCGTTTTTGAATAACTTTGGATATTGATAGTTTTCGCCTGCTTTGTTGCCGGACAGTGATTGGTAGTTCATGTAAGGAAGTCCATCAATAGCATGATTCCACTGCGGTGTCCCATCATTATCCTATAAAAGAGTTAGTCTGAGTAGTTCTCCGCGTACATCATCTCAATTATAACAATCGTACCTGAGTCGAAAGAATAGTTTGCTCATCTTCGCTAGGTTGGGTCGCCTTCAGTATATTGGCATAAAAATTATAGGTTTTAGTTTACTGTCTGATGATTTCCAAACTTCAAACATAAAATAATGTACAAAACATACCATTCTCTGCTGGTCTTCTTTGACCAGTAACTTCTTTTCAGATTTTGTAAGAACATCCATTTCTGTCACTTCGCTTGCCTTTCGTTTTTTAAATAGTGGTAGAGAATTCGATTCTATCTGAACTTGTTGAGTTTCTGGTAATGAGATGCTCAAAATATGCAACACGAACTGTTTGATACTTGACAGCAGTGTTGTGGATTCCTAATATCATGTTCAGTTTGGGTTCGTCCGGAGTCGCAAGCCTGCCATATTTACCTCGTCTTCATTTAAATAATGCTCTAACATATCCTTTTCTTCACTGTTCCTAACATTCGTGTTTACCCTAATCAAGTATACTGGAAAATTTGACGTATATTTCGAACCTGTTTCATTTGTAAGGTGCAAGCTCAACGGCTATTACAGAGAGATATTTATCACTAACCTGAAGCAGCATCATGGAGGTTGGCGTTGCGAATTAACTTATCGATAATGTTGTATACCGGTCCAAAGCGTACAAAATGGTCATTTAGATCTATAAAGAAATCTTTAGCTGATTGGTCTCATAAGGCTACCAGGCTGTAAAATTCACTAACACAGGTATCGATGAATCTGGACGGAGTGTGTCAGTACAAGAAAATATGAGGGAACGCAATACAAGCTGACGGTTTACCTTGCTAGTATGAAGTTTCAAAGAGAGAAAACCCGATATCCTCATTTCTGCAGATGTCTCTACGTACTCTTTGCAATTCTAAATAACCTTATCGGTCAGTAAATTCTGACATTTACTGCTCAGGCACAGAAAATACAAACCGTTGAAAAGTTATGACCGTATATGCATTGAAACATCTTCAGGGGCGAATCATACTAAAATTGTGCATTAGTTTTGATCTCAAGTTTTCATTGCTTCTTGCCAGTACATACCGCTTTCATATTCAAGATCCTATGACGAGAGCTGAGATCGTTCAAAGTCCAAGCGACATCATACCTGGTGAGAGCTAGCTTTTCAATAGAACGCTTAATGTCGATTAAGGTTCTATCACCACTTGCAGACATCTTTCGAAGTCGCTCGTGTTCAATTTGTTTCCTCCGTATAGGATGCTTTAACAAAATTATGTTAGAAAGCTTTCTTAACCATAGTTCGATTATGGCATTATGGTTTATACCTTGTGGAATAGGTCGCGAACAACGACTGTCGTTCCAGGCGATGGCTTTTCTTCAGTTGTAGACCGAAAAAAGGAGATCAAGCTTCCGTCCTATATCAATTTGCTGTAAATTCAATATACTGTAGACCTTGGCGATCGGTGCATTTTAACGCCTTACCCTCCATATTCCATGAAAGGTTTGTGGAGTAGAGGCATGTCTACTTATGACTTCAAGAGTGGCAATTTGCGAAATACAAGACAGCGCTATGTTCACATGGATTTAACGCTTCGGCTACACATTACTAAATTGATACTGTGAAGTAGCATACCTTCTCCGCGAAAGCCGTACGTCTTTCTATTGTGGATATCGCCCCGTGATTGCCCTTTTGACGTGACTGCGCCAACATTGGTTAATCAATTCATTGAAGTGGACAAAAGCATAACTTACATACAATTAGGCCGAGCTAGGTTTTCGAGGTCTTGTACAGGGATACCTAGACCGTTGTCCTGGACATTTACATAGTAGTTTTCGGTGTTCACGCCAATGGATATGTTGGTTGCCTCTGCATCTAGAGCTACACATATATTTCGTGCTCAATAACGCAACCGCAAGAAACAACATGTAGTTACTAACATATTTTTACCGTTATACACCAGCTCCAAGATGCACTGAGTTAGACTGGATATGCTGAGGTTTCTAATAGACGGAATGCTCTATGTCAGTATGGCTTACAAATGCCGTACGATGGGACTAAATGAATGCGCATTACGATATCAAGGCTGAAGCTTCCTCCTTCTCCAATTTTAATATTGGAGTTGGAAGCATGTACATTCACACTGTAGATTCTGGGAATTCTTTTGCGACGTACGTATTGCTTGTGCAAGCCGATCCAGGACGGAGGTGAATTTATTGACTTTGACAGGCAGTCACCGTAAAATAACCCAGATTTTTTTGGCTGCTGAATCGAAATCTCGATCAATCTACATAGTTCGCTTAATGTCGAAACCACAACCAGTTGCGGTAACAACTCCTACCGAGAACGAGAAGTCATACGAAGAAGAACACGTACACAATGTCTATCAGACAATTGCTTCACATTTTAGTGACACTCGATATAAGGTAGGCAATGCGGATCACTGTGTCATATTGACTACTTTAGCCTATACAACCGAACAACAAACTCATAGTCAAACTTGACCGCAGCCATGGCCAGTCGTCGAAGATTTTTTAAATGGATTAGAGTTAGGCAGCATAGGAGCTGATATAGGATGCGGGAATGGAAAATACATTGGTGTAAACCCAAATGTCTGTATACTGGGTTCAGATAGGTATTTCTTCCTCGAACGTTGTAGAAAGTTATACTGAATGTTTATGTAGTCTAAAGACAAGTTTGATTTTTATAGGAGCTCCAATTTAATTCAGATTGTACGAGACCGCGGATTTGAAGGCATGGTCTGCGATGGGCTTAATACTCCATATAGAACTGATGCTTTTGTGAGTACAAGGTTTCCGGTCGCAGGATAGTGATGCTATAATTTTGTTAACAGATTTTTGTTGTCTAGGATTTTGCAATTTCAATAGCAGTCATTCACCACTTCTCAACGCCGGAGCGTCGGCGGTCGGCCATTGAGGTATGTTGTGGGGAGACTGTCAGCATATCACAGTAGAAAGCCGTTTTTAATGGAGAATTGGCAGGAAATTCTGCGCGTGGTCAAACCCGGAAGCCCTATTTTGATTTTTGTTTGGGCCCTAGAGCAATCTAAGTTCAGTAAACGGAATTTTGATAAGACGCAGCAGGATGTATTTGTTCCCTGGATGTTGTCTACGGCAAAGACCAACAACGATGAGGCCGCCGTGGAAGAATCGCCGAAGAAAGTGTACCAAAGGTAGCTGTTACATTATGAGGCTGAAGCATCTCTCAGGCCCATTTGCTGACTATTTCTTGCAGATATTATCACCTCTTTGCGCAGGGAGAGCTGGATGAATTGATTGTAGAGACTGGCATGGCGGATATTAGTCGCTCTGGGTATGATAGAGATAATCACTACGTTATCGCTATTAAAAAGTAAAACGCTGCAGTGTTTCTTACGCGTCTTCGGATAATGTAGTATTTCTGATTTTCAATTCGCTTATACTTCTGAAGGATGCCATACCCTTACGGAGAATTAGCCGGGGAAATGGATAGTTGAGAGAAAAGCTGATGTGACCAGTCGGGCAATAAAAGCAAACAGTGTGTGTCCCGTAAGTTGCCCGCGTTTTGGTAAACCTTATTTCAATCCATCATACGTATAAAGCGGGGTACGTTGGAGAAACTTGTTCTCAGAAAAGTATGCCATACAAAAATCCGATTCTTCCAGGTTTTCATCCTGACCCTAGTATTTGCCGAGTTGGCGAAGACTACTACCTAGTCAACTCTACCTTCGAATTTTGGCCGGGCATTCCAATTTATCATAGCAAAAATCTCGTTGATTGGAAACTGATCGGTCACGTCTTAACAAGGAGTTCACAGCTCTCTCTCTCTGGTGTCGCTTCAAGCGGAGGAGTATGGGCTCCAACCATTCGTCATCATGAAGGAAAATTCTACGTTATTGTAAACGCCTTGTGCTGTAAGTGGATGTACTGTAATCACACAATTTTGATCGAAGCAGGACACTGAAACCTTGCTTAACAAGATTATCAGCCTGGAAGTTGGAAGACTAGTCGAACTTTCTATTGCTCAACATCGGATATCAATAGCTACGGCTCATGGTCCGAGCCGATATATGTAAATCAGAAAGGCATCGATCCATCTTTGTTATTCCACGACGGCAAAGTCTACGTTACCAGCCAGGGTGTCAACAATGACAAAGACATCTTCTGGGGTATATACCAAAGTGAGATTGACATTGAAACCGGAAGACACTTGACGGAGAGGAAACAATTATGGAAAGGACATACGTACAGAGGAACCAGCTTGGAAAGACCAGAGGGACCTCATCTTTATTATATAGATGACTGGTACTACCTTTTGCTTGCGGAGGGTAAGTATTTTCGAAACAAGCATCTTCTACTGGGTATGCGGTACATAACAACATCATCTAGGAGGAACTGAGGAGAGACATATGGTAACCTGTGCTCGAAGCAAAGAGCCATATGGACCATGGGAGGCATGTCCTGGTAATCCGCTCGTCCACCACTACCCACAAAGTGTTGAAGAGCAGCCTATCCGATGCACAGGTTAGTTGTTTTGCTTATGCCAAACTCCAATTCTTTCTGCGAGTTGACAAGGAGTTTTTGTTAGGTCATGGTGATTTGTTCCAAGATCACTTAGGTGACTGGTGGATCGTATTTTTGGGAACTCGTCGTTATCCCGACACATACGATCACTTGGGCCGTGAGACCTTCCTCGCTCCTGTAGAATGGCAGGATGGATGGCCGGTGCGTATATACTCCTTTTTTATCTTCTTTGGACAATTTTTCTGATTGTTACGATGTAGGTTATCAATAAGGGAAACCCTGTATCCCTTAAAATGGACGTGCATAGGTCATTAAAGCAAGACGGTGCTAAACGTGACCTTGGCTTTGAAGACAACTTCGATCATGAGGAATTGGACAAGTCATTCAATTTCGTCCGCAATCCATACCCTGATACCTACTCACTTACCGAGCGACCTGGATGGCTTCGATTAAACACCTCACACATATCTTTGGGCCAAACAGACTCCCCAAGCTGGGTTGGACGTAGACAGCAATCGTTCCGCGGAGAGTTTCGCACACTGATGGACTTCAAGCCAAAAATGAGAGAACAGGAAGCCGGTCTCACATTGCACGCTAACGACTACGTGCACGCAGAGGTTGCTATCACTTTCACAAAGGAGCATGGGCGCAGCGTCTTTTCCAGAGTTTGGAGATCGGATCTAGATGATTTGGATGAACTCAATATTGACAAGAAGAGAGAAATTCTTACCTATGAAGCTCTGAATGACGATGAACCTGTCGAGCTCTTCATCAAGGCTGAGCCAACTACTTATTCGTTTGGATACAAAAACAGTAAATCCGGCGAATGCAAGGTCTTGGGCACCATGAGTACCAAGTGGTTCAAGCGGACTCAGCCCCTTAGACTTCATTTCACTGGAGTGTATGCCGCTATGTACTGTACCGATAATGGATACTCTACTCTTGGCCACGCTGACTTTGACTATTTCAAGGTGACAGCTGAAGAAGACTAGCTTGCTGTGCATACTATTACTCTGACCAAATAAATGCATTTATTGTTCAAATCATCTGTGGGTACACCACAAAAAGTAGGAGTCTATACAGTCATTCCATATAGTTACATATTGATCGTGGAGTGATACTGGTTGGTTGATGGGTATAAAGCGACGACTTGGTAGGTAAGTCGCCAGCTTAAGCTAGAGAGTCAAAGTAAACCTGCTCCTAAATCACAAGCTTTCCATGCCAGATAAGTCGATCATAAACCAGGAATTGATGAAAAGTAATCGGTTCCGACTTGATTCGTATTATATTCTTTCGTTTCAGTATGGCCGTACATTTTGTCGACAGGTACGACGTTGGTGGAATGGGATTTTTTAAGCTTCATTAAGTTCTCGCATTTTTTCAGCACTTCTTTGGCTGCTAGGCTCAAATCACTATGGCCCAAGCCAGAATCTTGCAAAAACGGTAATAGTTCCTCTGGCACCTGTTGCAAATGGAAACAGAAGCAGTCAGTTTCATTTTGTTTTTAACTGCAACATTGTTCGAGGATATTATGACTTACCGCGCAGAATACTTCATGATGGGCCAGCAGCATGTGGACCACTTCAATGCACAGAAGCGACTCTTCCCTAGTAGGATCACGACCTTTGGCATAGATAACATTTGGAGCAAGAACTGTGGCGAGATTCATTATATCCATCTTGCTTCCACCGTTATCTTCAAAATGAGAGTATGACGCTACCCATTTCATAAATACAAACAGGACTTCCATCAAATCCCGATTTGGCTTTGGTAGCAGACAACAAGCTAAATGCAGCACCTCCTTTCTGTGCTCGGGATCTTCGAGTTCTGTTTTCATCAATAGTGTTCAGCATTTGTTAATCCATCAATGTGATGATAGGAATATTACCCACTTTGAGATGTTATAAATAGTTTGTAGAGTTTTGATGTTAGTAAAGAGTCCGGTAAATCGCGCAAGAATTTTTTGAGCAAGGCTGCCACTTGGATAGGGTTCTCCGCAGCCAAATTGACCTTCGATGGATTTCGATCTAATTCATCGCTCAACTCTTTCAACTGTCTGATATTTCCATTCTTCCTAAAAATTCCTTCCACAGATACATCTATAGAGTACGTGTTTGGTGAGAAGGGATTATTTACTGCCGCTTGCATTGTGAGAACAAGCTTACCCATTTGCTTCAAAGTAGCTATGCAGTCGTCCACGAATACAGGAATTCGAATACGGCATGGTCCAGCTCCTAAGCTGGATTCTGTACCATTTCTCTCTACCAAGTAGTCCAACGGTACGCCAAAAGTACCTATTGCTGTAGAATAGCGCTTAACAAGTAGATCAATAAACAGCATTGTCTTCTAGCTAACTTTACCTTTTGGTCGCGTCGCTTTCTTATTACTACCAGTGCGTAAGCCAGTTACGAACTTTCCCCAGAGAGTAGAAGCCTTTTTATCATCTATCAACTCCAGAAGATCTTCCAAAGAAAAGTGATCCTTGACAAACGGTTCAATGTTGATCACAGCAATATGCTTAACCATAAAGTGATCCAAAGCGCCAAGTTCTGCAAGATATGCTGTTGCTTTTGCCATTGATTTCCTATAATCTGTATGGCTGTGTCTTCCTCGCTCCGACGATCTCGGCATCAACAAAAGATCCGGGGACACAAGGTCCTTCAACATTAGAGATTCGCTGTTACCAACACTATCCATATTAGCAAGTGCCTTAGATACGAAGTCTTCATGGTCCATTTGTTCCGGTTCTTCATTGTATACGAAATCGCGCTCATTATCAACATTTTGTAGTGTGGGCTCACTCTTAGCGGATATGGCGGCGGCCGCAGGAGTGGGGATCTCCATCAAGGTGGATCTTTTGCCAAATCGATTGGAATTACTGAGCTTTCGAGTTGTGTGTGTTGATTTCATTCTTTTGATATCCCCCAAGTTGATAGCTTGGTAAGGATTATCCCCTGTACTGTACGATTTCGATCTTGAGTCTATTCTGAGTGCTCCCGGAGCTGATACTTTGGATTTCATCTGCGAAGCTGGCTCCACTGCTACATGTCCTTCCTCTATATGTTCTACAATTTGAGTTAGCGCCTCTATTTGATCCTCTTAATTATAAACCGTTACAACACAAACCATTGACGTTGAGCAAAACAAAAACTCTCTGGAGGGCAACACGTAAAAGATATACGTATTGCTCTAGTTGAGATATCATTACAACACCGGATACAGTGTCCTTTCTTGATAGTGAGCACTTGGAACAGTGCAGCGTAAGACTCCATTGACAGAACCCTGCTGTGTCATATTCTTCATTCAAAGGTTTCTTACAAACGCTACACTTGAAGCATACCAAGTGCCAACGACATTCATCGTATTTTAAGCACTGATCTTCGCAAGCAGATTTACAGCTAACACATAAATCTGAAGCTATTTCCGCATGCAACATCTTTGAACCAAGAAAATCGGACCGATCTCTGCTGGCAAGTTCCATCAATTTACTCAAGAATCGAGATATCGCTGTTTTGCGACTATATTTTTTTTCCTAATGGGATATATGCAATTTCGAAATTGAATTTTATGGATGTATTCCGCAACAGACATCGTGATTTATGCTTACCAATAACAAGGCCCCAGTCAAAGCTATTCTGATCAAATTCTTCAAGTAATGCGCCAGTCCAGTAACGAGTGAGAGTAGTTCTTGCGTGATACCCAGTCGACGTAAACCTGTCTCCTGCGTATGTGAGAGTAGCGAGAAAAAAGTGATGATTTTTCGACAGAGAAGCTTGGCATCCTTGCTGTAAGAAAGATCTTTTCAAACCGTCATTTACACTGATTTACGTTAATGTAGGCAAGGCATTAAAAATATTTCTGCGTACCTGCATCTTTGATGTTTGCATATTGTGAGTAGAGATCATCAATTGCCGTAAATAGTACTTCCACATGAGTGAGAAAGCTGCCTGCCATTTTGACACCCTCGATACAGGCTCCGTTAGACACATGTAACAACATGTCTGATATGCAAGCTGCAGCTGACTCCTCAAAAGCCGACAACACTGTCCAGATTTGATACACCTTTTCTTCTATGGAAACTTGTGCCTCTTTAAGCTGCTCTGGTGTCATATCCCACTCTGAAATGATAGAAGTAGCTTAGTCACTACAAGCAATCGAAAGGTACTGTTTTAGACATTTCCAAAGCATACCTTCTCCAATTATGAAGTAATCTCTACCATCAACGCTAGGTAGGGAAAGCTTTACATTCCAAAACTACATCTCGTGTCAATAAATGAAAGCGCGAGCGTGTTTGATAGACATCACTTACTTTGTTAATCATGTAGCATTCCGGATGCCAGTGTTCATCCACATTATGTCGATTGATTTCAACAAACTGCTTCAGAATAGCAGTTTTACATCCAGCACACCGTACAGCAAATTGGATAGAATAGTGATAGTGGCAATAGACTTTGTCGTTATGCTCATAGTAGGAATCGTCAGGACCGAAAACAGTTGGGCAAACGGAGCAGGTGAAATGCTCGATGTGATATTTTCTGTCAAGAGCTGTAATGTATGAGCCTCTTAAAGCGCTACCACATTGGGCGCACACCAACTTGAGTCGCCGGAAATAGTCCCGTTCGCAGAGAGGGTAATGGCGCCCAGTTGTGGACTCAACGGGATACGGGAAGAATTTCGAGGTCACAACCTCCTCACAATCCTAGGACAAAGCGGGTCAGCATACAATGAAAACGAGGTATTGGCTTTTGTTGTATCAAGTAGTTGCGGGACGTTCAAACGTACAATGCAGACAAAACATTCCAAGTGCCACGTGGTTCCCAAAGCTCTAACAAAATGGCCAGACAGAATCTTTTGGCACTTTGCACACTTTTGATTTCCAGTCTTGAATTTGCTGGCGGGAGCCTCTGCTGTCAACATCATAGACTGAGCAGTGTGATGTTGGGTTTGGATTTCTGCTGCCATGAGTTGCCGTAAACTTGCTTAAAAGGACTGCGTAAGAGGTAAGGCGAAGAATGTACAGGGATCTGCCAAAAGGAAGCGCTTAAGGATGATCAGGGATGAAGTATGATATGGACGACAAGAGGGAAAATATCTGAAATTATATAGAGTGATAGAGAAGGACGAAACGAAAAAAAAAGATGAAATATAAAAAGATGTTTGGGAGGTTGGTTTTAAGGAGAGATGAGGAGGTTACAACTGTACAGGGGCGAACTTTTTCTACTTTTCCAAAAAGTCATTGGAGATCGCATAGTAAAGGGAATAGATTTTGCTGCTGTACTTTATTTACTGGACCGATTTCATTATTTTTAAATCATAAACAATTATCAGCCTTTTCTTGGGAACCGTGCATGGGACTTCAGACGGGGTTCTACCGTGGTGTTACAAATTTTGTTGGCATCAATGTTGTTGTAATAATCAAAAGGTCGGTTGGCTCCTTCAGGTAATAGGGTATTTTTACACATCCACGTTTTGCACTTCTTGACTCAATTCGCACTCGTGAGACTTGCTTTCTATATGTCGCTTAAGGTCATATTCTCGCCAAAATGTCATGCCACATCCACCGAAAGGACAGCTATAGCTGCGCTGCTTGTTAGTGCCGTTTTCACTGTATCCTGTCAGTACGGATATCTCAGGTGCCGGTGCTGGAGGAGAAGTTCCTTGATCTTCTTTTGGTTCATGCCTACTCTTGATATGTCGACGAAGGGAAGATGGAGTAGGAAACGTAGCGACGCAGCCATCATGCTCACATTTATAGGGTTCGATATTCCGGTGAATATGCTGGATATGATACCGCAGACTGGATTGCTGTCATTTTAAGTAAAAAGATGGCATTTTTAGATTATTGATCGTCATATTGGTAACTTGACATCTATCTTTGTACCTACCATCTTAAATTTCTTGCCACACCCATCCCAATGACAAGCAAATGGTTCTTGTTGTAAATGCACAGTGCTGATATGATAAGTGAGCATAGTTCGTGTTTCGTAGACTTTCCCACATATAGAGCACTTGTTTTCGTGATCGTGTTTGGTATGAAGTTGAAGTTGGTTATATTTTGCAAATCTCGCGTCGCATCCTTCGTGACCGCAGCAGTATCGTAATTCAGTACTATGGACTGTTGCCATATGTACATTCAACTTGGGACGAGTGTCAAAACTTTTTTCGCAGCCTGAGTGAGTGCATGGATGTGGCTTCTTGTTGGTATGGGTACACATATGATTTCGTAATTGAAAGGGTTTCACAAATGCTGCACCACATCCTTCCCAATCACACACGAACTGATGTGGTTGCTCATGCACCTTCAGGTGATTTTTTAAGCGGTGTTTGTGCGGAAATGCTGCTCCACAGCCATCGAAAGGGCAGCGAAAGGCTGATTTAGAACTCTCGTCGTGAGTCAAAATATGGACTTGCAATTGGGCATTTTTCATATAGGACTTGCCACAACCCTCCACAGGACAGGTAAATGGACGCTATGCGAGGCTGTCAGTGCCAATAATCTCTCTCCCCTAAATATTAATTGATAAACTTACCTCGCCGGTATGACTGCGAATATGTTCAGTGAGTTTCGCTTTGATGTCGTAGACCTTTCCGCAGTCTGGCCATGTACAGTTGTGAATTCTTGGTCGACTACGAGTTTTCCTTGTATGCGTCTCGCTGCTGACAGATTCTACACTTGAGGCAATGTCAGTCGCAAGGTCGGTATCCGGCATATTGCTATCTATTTGCTCGACGCCTGCGCCGTTCATTGCTGTCATTTGCCGCCTTTTCACCACTCGCGGTTTCTTTTCAGTTGTCGACGAATTGTTGGACTGTGGTATAGCCCCAATACCTTCTTCAATGTCACTGTCCGAATCATTGTGGTCGCTCAATATCTTGTAATTACGTTTTCGTAATCGCGAGGCTACCGTAGGAGAGGCTGACATTGGCGGTTTGGTCGATGTAGCCATGTTAAATTTGGTGACGGTTGCAACCAACCTGAAGTGGCGCTACAGGTTTCAGCCAAAGTAATGTAGTAGAAAAAAAATCAAGGCACCAAATCATCGAGTCACGAAGTCAGACTTATGCATTTGACATGAAAATATTGATAACATAGGATTCTATTTGAATTCACTGAAGTTTCTCTAAAATGCTCAAGACTGGTTCTACACTAGAGTCACCAATTATTACAATATCATAAAGCTGCGAATATTTTGGGTATAGACTCTCAACATCATGATTGAGAAATCCTATATTCAAGCAAGTGTCATGCTGAACTCCTTGACTCATCAATACATCCCCTACAGAATCTCCAAGCAGGATAACATTTTTTCTGTCCTTGATACCTTGATAGTAATCGGTTTTATCCAAGCAGAATTCACTTTTGTTGAACACATGGATGAGCGGTTCTTCGAAGTGATCACAAATACCACTGTCATTCCAACCCATCTTGTTGGAAACAATATGCATGTTGTGATGGAACATGTTATGTTGATTAAGAACCTCTTGTATAACATCGCTCACTCCGGCAGAGAAAACGAGAAGAGGAACGTTGATGTCTGCACACTTCTTTAAAAATGTGTCTACATTCGGCCGCATCTCCACATAAGTTTGCTTGACCATTAATGCGATATCTATCGAGCGCAAGTTCAGAGTTTCGCACTCGTATAAAATACAAGAACATAGGTATGCAATTCAAATTACCTTCTCTAGTGATGCTTTGCCCTACCAGAGCAGCATGAGCCTGTTCCCACCAAGCAACCATCTCTGGAACTTTTTCTTCGAAAGACAGAGATTGATCTATTTCTATGGGGTAGTAATGATTGTAGAGTCTCTGGGTCTCAGTGTGGAACTACGTAGAAAAGTTGTTAGTGACGTTGTCCAATGAATTCAAATGGCTCCTCATGTCAGAGCTCTAACCTCTGGGCTCAGGCGTTTATAACGTCCTAATACTCCGTGGGTTGAGCTATTGCGCACAGGCTTTCCATCGGCATTCTTAACCCAGTGGCGTGAGAGAGTCATATCGAAATCTAATATAAATGATGATTATTACCAACACTCTCATTATTGGTACCTATATCAAACAACCATAGACGAAAGCCTACCACAAATAAAGTGAACCTCGTCCTTTCCATGACTTAGGATCTTTTGTAATTTACTTGCAACAGCCTCAATGTTAGCGATCTTTACCGTGGGATTCAATAGCAGGTCATGGACTTGCAAAAGATATTAGCTGATCGTCCCGGAGAAGACGCGTTGTCGACATTTTATTCACATTTACCTGATTTCACACCTTCGTTTACTTCTGCAGGTGGCATTTGAATAGCTGAAAGAGATGTCCTAAAAGTTGCTTAGTCGCTATGACTCAAGATAATGCTCAACTCCGAACAACAATCAAAACGATTCCATATGAAAAACGTGCATTGCATGATTGCAAGATATCAATTTTTTTTATTCAGAATAACAATGGGACATTCCTGTTCCTTAAGCTTCCTCAAGAACGTTGCGCTCGGAAACGTAGATACCGTCCAAGAACTTACGGATATCCTTGTTCTTAACAGCGGTGGCTTGTTGGATGCTAGCAGCTGGAAAACGAACATAAAATTTAGTAAAGGATTACAAGACCTGATCAGTGAGATATTGAGCTTTAGCTTACCGGATTGAGAAACGGCATCGAGATCGTTACCAGTGATGATCAACTCATCCTTCTGGGCAGCGGAGCTCTCAACGGAGCAACCTTCCAACATCTTGACACGGAAAGTGACCTTTTGTCCCAAGAAGTTACGGATCTCAACTTCCTTACCGTTATCGTTGATAATAACGTTGATGGGAAAATGGGCATATACGTAACGCATCTTGTATTGGAAACCCTTGGTGACACCGGTGACCATGTTGTTAACGATGGAACGAACAGTACGGATGCAAGCAACGTGCTTACGGTTGCCGTGGTAGACAACAAACTTGAGCTTCTTCTCACCAACGGCCTTGATCTCCATGTTAAGATGACGGAGGTTCTTGGTGAGTTCACCGCGAGGTCCCTTGACGGTGACGATGCGGGACTTGATGGTGATATCAACGTTCTCGGGGATGATGAGCTCGTCGTCCTTGTAGATGTCCTATTTTCAAAAACAACAAATATTAGTGGGGCTGAATATCGATTTCAAGCAGGATTTATGGGGAGAGGAGCTGTTTGCTGAATAGAACTTTTTTCGCTACTGTTTGGCCTTGTCGCAATGAACGGTTTTCAACAAAGTGAATTGACCGGAGTGGGCGCAATTATACACAAATGCTAACATTATCGGTACAATGGTCGATTATTGGTAAATAACGTTATACGCAGGTGAACTTGTTTTCGTTGAAGGATGCAATGCGTCGACCAGTCCGTCAGGATAATGTGATTCTTCACTTTTTGGAAATTCAAAATACCTTCATGGCTAATGTAAAGAAAAAAAAGTATGTTAATATCTCGATTCCATCCATCATCCGATCCATCTATCATCATCAATGCCACTGATGATCATCCATCCAGGCTCTTATCCGTTATCCAAAAGATACGCACCTAAGCAACGAAAAAAAGGAAGATTCACTTTCGGCCGCTCTGCAGCCCATTAAAGACTCTGAGAGACTTGCCAGTTTCCACTCAAAAATTCGTGACGTCAGCAAAATTGTTCTCCCACTTCAGTAGCGCACAACAGCTTGCAGCAAAACTGAATACCATATAGACAGTACAGATAACGGGTTTTTTCTCCCTCTTTCTTTCTTTATGTAAAAAAATGATAACTATATTATCCCGATTCCATTGCAACAGCTGCCTCCCTATGTATGTAAAATGGTCCCTGTTTGACATATTCTGTTAGCCGTCGAAGTGCCATTGGCTCTATGTTAGCTTCTGCGTTAGGTGTTACTGTTAGCGCTCGAACAATAGAGAATTTCCACGTCTATTGGCGCATTACATTGTATTTCAGTAAGGATGGAATATTGTTAATCGCTAATCATCAACCAAATTGTAGATATTCGAAGGTACTTCACCTTTCCGGCATGCGTTGTCTCGGTTGTTCGATTTAAGATATAATCCAAGAATTTTTTAGGCTGAGTTAATTCGCGCTGACCCCATTCGTGTGTAGCAATCGATTCCAGTACAGCAAAAGCGGAAACTCGCATTTCTTCAAGAGGCTGTTGAGCTAAACTAATCAAAAGTTCGATCGGTCCAGCAGACCCTATATTACGAGAAGCATTAAAAGGAGAATTGTTGATACTATGCCATTTGGCAGGTAAAAGGACATTACCTCCCATATTATGAAATATGTTTTCTGTTATCTTTTCAACTTCGACGCTCTTCTCTGATGAATCATGTACTGCCAGCAATTGTGAGATACTCTGAAGGTATCCCACTTTAATATGACCTGCCGAAAGTCTGAAATTCCCACAGACCTCTTCAAGTATACCCTTTTCATTGAGTAGAATCAAACCGTTGGTCGATGATCCAACAAGGCCAATAGTAGCGATGGTCACAACCTTCGTTGGAGGAGTGTTTGTTACTGAGATAAAAGCAGACAAAGAGCCGACTGTCATTAGATTACATACCAGAGTATCATCCGTAGCATTTTGTAGGATGTTTTTCCAAATTTCGACTATGCCGAGATCGGCTTCAATTTCAGATGGATCGACACCCTACCAGTAAATGCATAAGTACACACAGATTCCGAAAACTGCTTATACGGCATATTCATAATACCTTCACTGACACGAGCCTGCCAAAGAACTTGACAGCAGCACACACTGTAACGGAGGATTCAGATCCTGTTTCGTTTTTCATTAAGCCCACCAAATAGCTCAACAGATTGGCTTTCTTCATAAATCGATAACCAGGCGGAGAGGCGGCCATCTGCATAGTGGCGGTCAAACTTTCATTTCCACACCCCAAATCAACCCTCATACCCGTTTCATACCTCCATAAGCATCTCTATAGCGTTGATCTTGATCAAAATGTCATCTGACTTCACCTCTGCTATAATATCGTCCAATAGCATATCATTTTCCGCTAATTCAAATCCTTTCTCGGACGAACCGGCTACCTTGATAATCAGCTCGTATACTCGAAATTTGATGGTTTCATCACTAGAGTAGCTTTAGTATACTTCAATTAGTACAGCTGTACATTAATTTTCCACACTTACATGGTTGAAATTGCTTTCAAGATAGCTATGGACTGTTGGCTAAAGAATTCGCCACGGCCATCATTAGTTAACGCCACCTAATTTACCATTCACTTTAGCCATTAGTATATTCCTTGATGTTCTGTTTTAATCATCAAGTTGTGAAAATGAACCTTATAAAGTATATCTGACGCCTTTTCAGCTACCTCTGGGCTTTGAAAGCTCAATGTTGTCAAAACCAAGACAAATATGTCAGATTTTGCCTAATAAATATGGTTATATAATATGACCGAGAAGAATATACGCAAGCTTCGCATGTTTACCATCAAAGAGCTGGCTTGCTCGTTGGCCAAACATTTCTCAACCTGCTGGAGAGAGAGCTTTCTGACATCAGGTGAAAAGTGAGAAAGACCTTGTACAAGATATGTCTTGTATTCTGTTGTGGCTATGCTTTCGTAAGGGATAGGATTGAGCACTCTGCGAATAGCTTCTCGAGCATAGACTCCGACGTCTTCCTCAGAATCAGCATGGTAGAAAAGGTTTGCCAAGGATATATTCTCGAGAGTTTTATTAGATTGCTCCAAGGTAAGTGTTTCTAAGTTTTATTAGCAAGCTTCCTTTGTCTTAAATATCACGGAAGACCATTACACTAGTTACCTCCAATTGTAGACAATAATTTTTGAAGTGCGAGTTCACTTTGCTGACGCGTAGCGCCTGCTCGAGGATCTAATGCCTGATTGAGTTCTACAAGGGATGCCGTGTCGCTCATGATATTCTGAATGGACACGCAAGCTCGAACTGGGCTGCTGTCTTTTTTTTTTGTGGGTGGCGGATTTCAAGTCCGACATGTTGGCCGAATGCACCAGTTGCATGATATCTTTCAATGATATCACTTGCTATTTCCCGCCACAGGTGCATACACACATTTCTGGTCAATAAGTGTGTTGAAGAGAAGCTTATTAGATATTTCGACATTCACATTTCATTTACAAGTAATATTCACCATTTTTTGTTATGCCAATAGAAAACAAAGCATAACCTAACCATGCCAATTTGGAGAAATAAATCACCAGCGATTGATGTTTTCAATCAAAAAGCTAGGGCAAATATTAGTAAGGTGGATGATATTTTTTCCTACGGCACGGAATGAGAATCAAGCAGGATGCTACTCATGTAAATTACTTTATTTGGGAAAAATATTGTATACTTGCAGTGCTAAAATTCAAAGTAATTATGGATGGATGGGATAAATGACATCAAGTCAATATTTTTTGACTTGTATCTCCTTTGTAAATATCAAGTATTGAATTTGCCGGAGAAAATATAGTTACTGAGCCATACAGGTAAATTGCCGCTTGCTGTATTGGTTCGGATCTCAATTTCAGCATCGGCATGGAGAACCATTTGATAAACTCTAAGGTCAAACATAGGGGGAGGTTTACAGCTTTCTCAATGTGAGACAGTTAATTTACGAGCTAGCAATTGAGGAACCTGAATAATAAATACTGGGCCTGAAGTGCTAAATAATCCTGATTGATACTTGGACATCCTAAAGGTGTATCGGACAGCAGACATCTTGACCGCCTCTTAACACCTGTCCACAACAGCCCGTGCCAAAATGATGAGATCGATTCATGCTGGACTATTATGTGCTTTATTGTGCATATTTAGTCTCGCCTATGTTCAGGCAGACTCCCAGCAAACACTACGAAACGCCTTCATGATTGAATTCAAATACGCTCCTACTCAGCGCCATCTCATGCGACGCCGTAACCATTTATATCGACGCCTAGAAAATGAAAACTTGAATCATATTGTCCGACATGAGTTCAAGTACATTAATGCTATATCCATTGAGGTTGACAAACCATCTGAAGCGCTCAACTACTTGAAGACTTTACATGACGTTAAAAGAATTTGGCCAGTGGTAGGTTTATAATTCAACATCATATGAGAACTTCCGAACCATCCTTTGACTTTTTTATGCTGCAATCTTAGAGCTTGATCTCGAAACCAGCAATGGAAATACAACATGGTGGCGACTCTGGAACATTGACGGCTGCAAACAACATGACCGGAGTTATTCGAGTCCAAAAAGAATTGGGGTATGTAGATGGATGATGACCAGCAATGGGCACTCATGTACTAAAGATCATTATTTTATTCGGTATCAGATTGACTGGCAAGGGTATGAAAGTTGGCGTTATTGATACTGGTAATTTGAATATATATATGACCCGCTGAGCAGTACAATGTCTAACATTATTTAATGCTACAGGCGTTGACTATACGCATCCTGCACTAGGAGGTTGTTTTGGTTCTTCGTGTAGAGTAGCTTATGGCCATGATTTCGTTGGTGATATGTACGACGGAACAAACTCGTTCTCAGAAGATTCCGATCCAATGGACAATTGTAACGGACACGGTACTCACGTTGCAGGTATGTAATTAATCACCTCCATCGCAAGCATGAAATGAGTTTGAATAATTTACAATTACATGATATAGGCATTATTGGAGCTCATGATCCCGAAAGTGGATTTGTTGGAGTGGCTCCAGACGGTACAAATGTTTTTCAAATGTGATTCATTACTTTTGAAGAATCTCAGATTTTAACTCTTTTTGACATACGTAGTTACATTTGGAGCTTATCGTATATTTGGATGCACTGGAAGTACTGCTGACGATATCATTATGAAGGCTATGGAGATGGCATTTGACGACGGAATGGTAAGCAGCCAGTTTTATGCTGCTGTAAATTAAATTTGCCGTGACTTTCAACTTACCTTTCTCTTCATAAATCCAGGATGTAATTAACCTGTCTCTTGGAGATCAAGGATGGGCTGACTCTCCTACTGCTGTCTTAGGAAATGCCCTGGCAGATAAGGGTATGGCAGTTGCAGCAGCAGCTGGAAATGCTGGTGATAAAGGTGCATTCCAAGTCGGGGCCCCGGCCGTCGGACATCATGTCGTGTCTGTTGCAAGTGTCGATAATGCGAAGGTCCTTCAATTCGCTATCATTGTCAACGGAAAGGAATTCTGTAAGTGATTTATTTTACAGCAGATATCAAAGATTGAAACATTTTTCTGATGAAATTACAGCTTATGTAACAGAAACAGGACACCCGATCAACGCAAAGACCGCGGGAATTGTGGCAACATCATCGGAACCCAACAAATCTGGAGATGGTTGCAGTGCAATTCAAACCGACCTGACTGGAAAGTTCGCTCTGATAAGCAGAGGTGGATGCTTTTTTGATGAAAAGGTAATTTTATACCATACTTTACAAAAGCCGAAAGTCTCCAAATGTATTAACTTCTTACATACTTAGGCTCTGAACGCGCAAGCTGCTGGTGCCGTCGGTGTGCTCATCTATAACAATGATATTGGTATTTTGACTCCGGCTGCGCATGATGTAAAGCTGAAGATTCCAGTGGTAGGACTTTCTAAGGAAGACGGTTTGGCTATCTTGCAAATGCTCAGCAGCTCTGAAAAAGCGACTGTCGAGACTCCTCAGGAACACCGCTCTTTCGATGTGCCTACAGCAGGTATGTATTGGAAGATGACGAGTAAGACCTTTACCTCAGGCTGACAAACTATTTTATGCAGGTCTTATCAGTAGCTTTAGTTCATGGGGACTCTCTGCTGACTTGGACATAAAGCCTGAAGTCAGTGCTCCTGGTGGCCAGATATTTTCAACGTAAGTTTATATGAAAGCTTGTCATTTTCTACTAGACTATCTGATAATGAATGTCATCTGTTACTTCAAATTCAGCTTCCCAACCAAAATGGGATCTTACGCTACTCTAAGCGGAACTAGCATGGCATGTCCTCACATTGCTGGTGTCATGACTCTCATCAGACAAGCAAGAGGGGGTGGTAGAGCTTTGGATGCACTAACCTTGCGTACTCTGATGATGAATAATGCTCAGCCTTTCAAAGTATTTCAAAAGGATTACTTTGATTCTGTTGCTCGCCAAGGTGCTGGATTAGTTGATATTCATCAAGCTATTAATTCTAAAGTATTGGTTCAACCACAAAGCATTGCAATTGGAGATATCAAACATTTAGCCGCCAATAATGAGTACAAGATCACAGTTGAAAACATCGGTCAAGACGCAACGGAATTCAGACTCAAACATTTATCAGCAGCAAGCGTCCAGGCTTATGGACCCAGTTCTTACTCTAAATCATTGGTCCCGTTAACCAAACCCCAATATACAAATGATCAAGGTTCGGCAGCTTCTGTAGAGTTTTCAGTATCGGCCGTGAATGTTCCAGCTGGAGGCAAAGTTGAGGTATTGGTACGCATTCATCCGCCGGCCAATTCCGGTTCCATCCCGCCTACAATCTACTCTGGTTATCTTGTTATCCACGACCAAAGAACCAATTCCGATGTGCATGTTCCGTATGCTGGACTTACTGCCAGTTTGCATGACATGGGAGTCCTTCTCCAAAACTCGACATTGCCAATGGTGGAACTGCCAACCAAGAACGTCATTAGCAGCACTAGCCCAGGTTTGATTGTCTTCCAGCTCTCCTCCGCTAGTGCGATGGTGGTTATCGATGTGGTCAGCGCTGCTGAAAAATCAAAGACCTTGGGAACAATCCCTGGTGGCTATGACACTTTCCTAGGTCGAAACGATATCATGGATTCGCACGATATTCTCGGTCTAGAGTGGCGTGGCAATGTTGCTGAATCATTTGAGGCAGCTACTTCGCGTAACAAGCTGTTACCAACTTTGTATTCCACCGGAACTCTCCGGTCGTCCTTCCACCACAACCTACGTGTCGCTTCCAATGGTACCGTGCATAGTCAGGCTGTGACAGGAGTCAAAGCTCTCCCGACTGGAAAGTATCATATCAGAGTATCAGCTTTGAAAATGTTTGGAAACCCTGCAAACTCAGAGGATTTCGATACTTGGATGTCTCCTGAACTTGATGTTCAGAATTAAATAGAAGACCATAAGAAACAGGTCATACAAATTGCATAACAACTACCCAACTATTCTCTAAAAGTTGTGATAAATAAACAAAGGATACAAGAAATAATGCGAGTATGAACAATTTAATGGAGAGTGGTAGCATCTTCCGCTGATACGGATCATCCAAATCCAAAAAATAAACAAGGTAGTTTAGTCTGAAAAGATGAATCGTGTATCAGTCGTTTTACATCCAATTTGCGAGAGGGACTCTATTTAACACTCTATTCCTCTTCATCATCTTCATCATCTTCTTCGTCGTCTTCATCCTCCTCCTCCTCCTCCTCCTCCGGATCACCAGGTCTGTTCAGCCGGTACCACTCGTCATCGCCGTCTTCTTCATCGCCAAATTCGCCACTGTGCTCGTCCATAGGCGCGCTTGGTGTTGGCTGCATTGGGCTCTCTGATTTGGTTTCGACATTCATATCTTTGTCATTAGCCGAGACAACTTCCAAATGTGCACTCTCTTCTTGTAAATGAATAGAAGGTGCTTCGGTGATAATAGGTTTCAATGGATTTCTATCAAGATACGTGTCACAGCTATAGTCCCATTTGTCCATAACTTTAGAGCGTAAGCAGTCATCTCTTGTCCAAGTTGTTCCATAAGTGATTGGAGCATATACCATGAAGACTCCCACAATAACAGCAATAAGAACAGTAGTAGCTAAGATTTTCTTGGTGGATCGTAAGTTCTTGGTCAACAGATCAAACACAGCGGCAAATCCTAGGATACCAAAGTACAAAGCTGGCATGTAGTGGTGTAAAAATAATTGGCGACCCATCAAAAGGAATGGCAGAAAATGGAATGTCCATCCGGCGACATAGAATCCAATAGAATCCTGAAAGTAGCGACCAGCAATCCCGATTTTGTCAGAGTATCCGCGTTGTTGCCTCAAAATGAGAACGCCTCGTACAATGAGATATGAAAATATAGCCCATGTTGATCCCCAGTAGATGAGTGGATTGCCGAGCAGATATATTTGTTTCTCATCCTGCGACCACATTGATATACCTCGTTGTAGGATCGGCCAACTTGGTGGGCGAGAATCATACGGATGGCTATCCACCAATCCAGCATTGGACGTCCACATAACCTTGTTCAATTCCAAGAATTTTTTGAAGAATCCCGGGTTTTCGTATGATACTAGTTCGGCGGTCTCATTAAGCAGAGGGTGGTCATTTTGCTCGATATACCACTGAGTTTTGGGCATAGTACCGCCTTTGATGCATGTTACTTCCTGCTGGTCAAAAGCCCATTTCGGCACTATGTAGCCTAGTTAGCGACAAATGTACTTATTATTTGTGGATCCAGACAATAAAGATAGCCTTACGTTTGACGCTGTGTGAAAACAAAGTGCAGCCTTCATTGATATGTATGAGACGGAATACAGATCTTAGAGCTTGTAATCTTTCACCAGCAGCCGGCGACGAAGAGCTGTGATCTACAATTTCCACTCTCCAATAGTCATTGGCGTCTCCTTCATAGTCTTTGAATCCATATCCACTGAATTCGCAAAAATCAAGATCAGTATTCAAAGTATTTGCTTCGCTGAGATAATAAGGGGACGTTTCTTTAAAGCACCAACCTGACTTCATTATGATACTCTTCTTCAGTAACTGGTGGTCTATGGTCGTGACTATGCAGCATGATTGGGCTGGTTGATACATGCTCTAGACGAATGATGTCGCCATTTTTGACCCACTCCAATTCATCAGCATTCTCTACTTGATCTTCACCTCCTTTTCGAATTTTCCACAAATTGTTGTCATCTCTAAAGCTATAAAGAGTGATTTGTTGCTCTATACAACTTGTCAATAACTTGACATCTACTATAGCATTACCATTCAACTTACGTTCACTGCCAGTTTCGTATCGTGAGGAATGAGAATGCAGATATCCACCATTGGTTTTCAGATGTCTAATGGATATGATCGAGTTATAAGCAACATCTAGAAATAGATTGTCAAATGTCAGTCATGCTACTGAATCAATTGCACTCCAGAGCCATTTCTATGTACGAACCTGCCCGGGTTGCGGGGGCTTCGTTTCCTTTCAAGGTTTGCTGGAATGCCGGTGACATATGTGTATCACCATCTCCAGACAATGGAAGGGCAGTGAAATGAACACCAAATGCAAATATATAGATCAGAATAGGGACTATGATGAGGTAAAGGACTCGGTTGATAAAGTGGCGTCCGAAACCTGAAGGCGACACAGATAAGTCACCCCAAATATCCCACAAGCCTTTGATCGTCGAACAGCCGACGGTCGCTATGGTGAAGAGGCCAACCCACTTTGAACTTATAGAGCATCCTAGTCCGAGACCCGTAAGGAATAACCATATTTTCCACTGGAATGAAAATGGCTGGAGTCTTGGATCAGAGAATTTCATCCAAGCCATGATCGTGAAAGAGATGAAGAAGAGAAGGGGCGAATCAAGCAGGATCAATCGATTGTTTGCCACAAAACCATTTTCTATAAATTGACCTGTAATCAGACATAATTGTTCGCTTGTCCTAAAGTTTAGCATTACATCTTACCGAAGCAAACAAGCGTTGCGGCAACAAGCGCAGCTGCTGTTGAGTGACCACTAGCTTTGACGGTGATATAGCTCATGGGTATTGTGAGGAGACCAAGAATGCCGCAGAATAATCTCATCGACACGTAAGGAACTGCTGGTGCTAGATAATCACTGTAGGCGCATTTACTTTAGGAAATCCATTTTTGACGATTCATGCATAACTGAATTTTGGCTTACTCTCCAATATTGTTGAAATCAAATAAACCATCATATCCTGCCACACTACCGACCCCAGCAATCAATAATTTTGCAAGCTAGGTTAATGTTAGAGACACTGGATCAAAAATATGCGCGATATTTAGGCAAAAGGATTTACCGGAGGATGGACGTCAAAGAAGTATGTGTGATTGATGTATTTGCCGGCAAATTTACCAAAGTGAACTTCATCAAACCTAACATTTTCGTATAAGCGAGCTAAACAGCTGTCAATCGGTTAAATCTCGAGAGATTTACTTACACAACGGACGTTGGTTCCCAGATCTTATACAAACGGACTATGCCAGCTATAACAGTAACGAAAGCTGCAATTTGGAAATCGGTAAATGGTTGGCGTTTGCTGGCATCTAAGGCTTGACGGAAATATGCTCTGTAGTCGTGAGCCGAAGTTATCTTCGGCTTAATGAACTCTTCCTTTTGCTTTTCGCTCATAGCGACAAGCTTGGCTGAAGATTTCTGAGAAGGAATGAGCAAGGTCCACCTGAGCTGCAATTTGATCTTTTTTATATTTTTTGTGGCACATTGAGGAAAAATTTCAGGGCAATGAATGAGTGACAACGTGTCAGGCACTCTTGTGGATGAGGTATATCAAACAGGACATAAACGTTTTAATTATGTTTTTTTCTTTTTGCTAAAACTATGCACTTAGGCAGCAATAACTTTTTCTAGAGTATCAAGGAAAATATCAGCGTGCTTCATTTGGAATGTCAGCATAGGTCTGAGGCGAATGGCTCTGTCACCGCATCCACCGATATTCACACCATTCTTTCTCATCTCGCCAATAAGGGCATCTCTTTCTTGAGGCGTAGGTAAATCGAAAGCGATGAAGGTTCCTTGACCACGAACGTTCTCGAGTTTTCCATGCTTGCGGCTGATATCTTTCAATTCCTTTTGAAGATATTCACCAACTCTGTTGACATTTTCCAACAGGTTCTTATCTTGCACTTCACGTACAATTGCTGCGGCCTGCATGGCTCTGACCGGGTCACCCATCCAAGTGTTGTAAAGTCTGTAAGGCTGAGCAGGTCTGAACTTGGCGTGGCTATAGAAACCAGCTGCTTGGAACTTCTTGGAGAAAGTGACAAGATCTGGAGGAGATGGCAAGTTCCATGCTTCATGAGCCCAGAAGGTACCAGTGGCACCCACACCGGTTTGGACCTCATCGACGATAAAAAGTACGTCATTGTCCTGGCAAATCTTTTGAAGACCACGGAAGTACTCGGGGGATGCTATATATCGCATAAGTCAATGCATGCATTAATACACTTAGCCTGCTAAATTACGTACCGTGGTTATCACCTCCTTCCGATTGCACAGGCTCGACTACAACGGCGGCTACGGGGCTCTTCCACGATTTGACCAATTTCTCAACTTCAGCAAGAGACTCCTTCTCCACCTTCTGGTTGTATTCAACGTTATCCTCCAATGGGTACTTTCGCAGAGGGAATGTTGCTTTTGGCCAATCGAAAGCCGGGATGTCAACTTTGTGAATAGCCTTGCTTGCGGTAGCAGTCAACGATCCAAACAGACGACCATGGAACGCTTGAGTGAAACTGAGAATGGACATATCAGGAGAACCTGGTGCTTGGTTCTTCATACAACTTTGAAGTTCCTCTAAGCTAAAGTCCTGCTCGCCGCGGTTTTTGGCAGCCTTGTATATGAAAGCTGTTTTGAAAGCATTTTCGTTTGCACAGCTACCACACATAGCTGTAAAAACATTGGGCATACCCTTAGGAGCTACACTCATGAAAGCCGACTCCACGGTATCTACCCAGTCTTTGGTAGGGTTAACACCTAAGGCAGGTCTGTTGGCAAGTGCGGATTGAAAGACGGGAGAGGAGGCCAATGACAAGAAAGCAGGCGAATTGTATCCAATAGGAATGGATGCAATCTGCGCAAATATGTCTAAGAGAACGTTTCCATCTGCATCAACGATATAATTTCCCTTGGATTTGTGGAAATCTGACAGGAGTCCCTTAGATGTCAACTTCAATGTATCGCTCAGCGTCACCGAATATATGCTGTAAGCTAATCATACCTGCGATATAGAACACCGAACGCGTGTCCTGATATTGGTTCAATCTGCTCATAATCTCTTTGGAAGCCGGTCCGGGGATAGCGGTTTTGACAGATGGGGACTCGGGCTCGTCAGGGAAGAACGATTTTTCATTTGTATGAGCACCAACCCTTCCGTTTCCAACAGCAGTAGCCAGTGTCCTGACTGGCTGGTAAGCCAAAGCTGTTCGGAACAGATGGCCTTGCCGTGAAAGAGTTTTAAGATTTCTGACTGAGTGAAGCATAAGGCTCGCGTGAGTATCAAGAAGTCTAGAAAGTTGACCTTAAATATGAACAGGTGGTGTGGGAAATCAAAATCAAGACTCTCGACTATTTGTCAGATGAGTCCGCCCATTGGTCAGATTTTCTCGGCGTCCAATTAGAAGCGGGTTATTATCATTATACCTGTCATCGTTAAAGCTTGACAATGTACTAACACCGAGTCCCTGTGAGAGTTGTGGCACTCTGATAACGGCCATATATCCCGAAAGTAAAAATATGCTGCATGTACGCCGCTGTTTCGCCATCGGATTGGGTGACTAACCAATGTTCTGGACGTTCTCGTTGCAACATTTCATGCCGTTCTGTCGGCGAAAGTTACGTGAGATATTTGCCTTCCCGTTTGACCTTATGATGGAGAAAATACTACTTTTACGTAAAGCAGCGTGTTGGCTCCTAAGTAAGACATATGAAAAGGTACACGAATCAAAGCACTGCTTTCGAGTCCCATCTACGTCGGCATCTAGGCTTTAGACGGCTTCTTTGTTTATCTATAGTCTGGTGGAGCATACGCCTTGTTAGAAAAATTAATCATATTATTTGAGGGCCTGAATGTCAAAACTCAAGGCATTACAGTTGGCC
Source organism: Umbelopsis ramanniana AG (assembly GCF_025399195.1). Taxonomy (NCBI): domain Eukaryota; kingdom Fungi; phylum Mucoromycota; class Umbelopsidomycetes; order Umbelopsidales; family Umbelopsidaceae; genus Umbelopsis; species Umbelopsis ramanniana. Next base: position 345,008 of record NW_026252088.1, on the reverse strand, counting down.
TATTAGACACTAGCTGCTGATCATAACAATCGAGATTCCGAGAAACTAATTTTTGTCATTGAATTTCGGCATTTGGAAAATTGATGATTCATTCGAAAGTCACGAGGCAAAAGAACTGGTGGACGTTGATTGATTGCGACAGCCCAAATTTCACCAAACTCAGGAAATTTGCCTTTTCGCTTTTTCTTTGCTCTGCGTACTGAACTTTCTTTACAAGCGTTGTTATCGATAACTCATCATCGATACAATGGCAGGAGGAGCCATAACAGATTCCAACAAAGATAGCCAACTACGACCCTCTGATAGCGGTGCGGTTGTCTCTTCAAGTCGCACCAGCACGCTATCGTCTACCGATCCCAACAAACCAAAGCATGTAAAGAAACTGAGTTTTGTGAACAAGTTTCTTCATCCAAATGGAACACCGTCCGTGTCAAGACAGTCGACCATGGAATATAACTCTACTGATGGTCATCATGAGAAGCACAAATCCTCGACACATCAAGCACCAAGCGTCGCATCAGCTGTCGAAAGTACATCTTTGCTATCAAAATATGGAGTTTGCGAACGTGGTAGTATTGGCAAAGGGGCCACAGCCGTCGTTCGACTAGCACACAAGTTAGATAAGACTTCAAAAACAGAAAAGCTTTACGCTGTCAAGGAGTATCGAAAACGACGTAAAGGAGAGAGCGAAAAGTCTTATATGAAGAAGCTGACGAGCGAGTTTTGCATTAGCTCCACTTTCCGGCATAGGAATGTTGTGGAAACAGTCGATTTGGTGATGGATGAACAAAAGCGCTGGTGCATTGTTATGGAATATGTATGTCATGATGTCTTTGTTGACTATGCCGGGTTTTGAAGCTAACGCTATCTTATCAGTGCTATGGTGGCGACTTGTTCACTGCCATTAAGGCAGGTCAGATGACGGAAACTGAAATTAACTGCAACTTCCGACAGCTGCTGGACGGCATAAAATATCTGCATTCAGTTGGTGTGGCACATCGAGACCTCAAACCTGAAAATTTGCTGCTGGCCGGCAATTGTTTGAAGATAACCGATTTTGGTGTCTCGGACGTTGTGCAAATGACATGGGAGAAAAAGCGACACCTAAGTGATGGTGTATATGGCTCCGAACCGTATATTGCACCAGAAATATGGGCTAAAGAACCTTACGATGCCATCAAGGTCGACATATGGTCCAGTGCTATCATCTTTTATAGCATGCAAGCCGGATCGATACCGTGGAGGGTATCAAAGCAAGATGATCCCAATTACCATTTGTATGTCAAAGCCAGAGAATCTCGAGCTTTTGAACCATTTACGAAGCTACCGGCCGGTTCAGCTCCTACTATGTACAATATGCTTGACCCCAATGCTGCTGAGCGGCCATCCATCGATCAAGTGTTGCAGGATAGCTGGATTCAGACGATCCCTGTTTGTCGTGGAAATTATGATGACACCGGAATGGAGCATATCCATACGAAACATCTCGCGACCGCAAAGAAGTAAACATTTTATACGTGTTTCTTTTGGGAAATATTCCGTTCTTCGTAACATGCTTGTAGATATTACTTATTACCTCTTTCCAATTGTTCATGTTAAATTTATCGTTCTGTATAGCTTTTAGACAAAGGCTTCAGTTAACAAAAAAAAAAACAATATTATGACAGAAAAAAGTGTAACAGTAGCTATTTGAAAACCTTTATTGAAGACGGGTTGTATGCAAGGTCCAACAATAAAGTTCATAAACCATCCTTCCCCAGCTTAAAGGCGTTGCACCATTCGCAGTCACGATGACTCCGCTGACTTCGTCGGCTCAACCTTTGACAGGGCAGGTCACTTTTTGCATGTTGAGGAACATTGCTCGTAACGCCAATCGCCTCGGAAATTCGATAGTTTACTCAACTTGTAAACCGAGACAATCCTTGACAACTAAACGTTTTAACATGTCTAATAATTTGAAGAAGCCAGCTATTGGGCCCTCCCAAAAAGTTGCTCATTTCGAACGTGATGGTATGTTAGACTTATGCAACCTAGCTCTTTAGGACCACTGTAGCCTATGACTATCCACAGCTATCAAGTTTGCTAAAGTTTACATTTTAAAATTTTCCTGATGATGCTATGTTTTAGTATGGTCTATTTTCACACCTTTGGCTGTAGAAACAAAGGCCATCAATCTAGGACAAGGTTTCATGAAGTATGACATTTTCCATATGCTTCCGTCACATCACTACGGTAACTAATTATTTGCTCAGCTTCAACCCCCCTGATTTCGTACAGGAAGCCGCCAACCAAGCCATTCATGACGTTGGATCCAATCAGTACAGGTATAGATGTTGTATGACGATGCTTCAAAATTTAGATCCGCGCTGAATTACTCATGTGTTTTTTCAAGTCACCCACGAGGACGACCTAGGCTGAGACAAGCCTTGGCTAAATCGTACAGCCCACTTTTCGGACGACAACTTGACCCCGAATCTGAAGTGATTGTTACTGCTGGCGCAAATGAAGGTATTTATTGATGCTATCTGGGAGCACGAGTTGCCACTGTGTCCATACGTTCCTGACCATATGCGTCGTAGGAATGTTTGCTACTTTTGCGGCATTTCTGGATGAAGGCGATGAAGTTATTTGCATGGAACCATTTTTTGATCAATATATCGTAAGTGCAAGAGCTCAGCTCATTTCAATGTCTCCATTATTTGTGCTTACTGCGTCGTTTTTCTAGTCTAATATCACCATGAATGGAGGTGTCCCCGTTTATGTTCCATTGAGAGCCCCAGCCAAGGCAGCAACCGAGAACATTTCTTCGCATGAATGGAAGTTGGATATCAATGAGCTTCGTAGCAAAATCACCAAGAGAACAAGAATGATTGTGATCAACACTCCTCACAACCCAATTGGAAAAGTCTTTGACGAAGAGGAATTGATTGCCATCGGTGACGTTGCTGAGGAACACAACCTGATTATCCTATCTGACGAAGTGGTGAGTATTGGAATCCTGCGTATTGAGAATTGACTGTATACTAACGCCTTGTCCCACAGTACGATCGCCTCTATTATGAACCCGCCAAACAAGTTCGCATTGCCACTTTGAAGAACTTTTGGGATAGAACGATAACTGTTGGCTCTGGCGGCAAGTCATACGCTGCTACTGGATGGCGTGTAGGATGGCTAATTGGTCCTAACGAACTTATTCAGTACTCACTGGCCGCACATACTCGTGTTGTGTTCTGTGTTAATTCTCCTTGCCAGGAAGCATTGGCAATTGGCTTGGAAAAGAGTCAGGATTTACCTTATTTCCAAGATCAAATCAAGGCATATACTAAGAAGAGACAGATTCTATCAGCTGTCTTTGATGAACTTGGTTTACCCTATACAGTACCCGATGGCTCTTATTTCATTCTTGTTAACACAACCAACGTGCAATTCCCCAACAACTATGAGTTCCCTGATATTTTGGAATCTCGCGCTAAAGACTTTAAAATGTGCTATTGGCTCGCCAAGGAAATTGGAGTTGTTGCCATCCCACCATCCGAATTTTACTCCAAAGAGAACCGTAACCTCGCTGAGGATTTTGCTCGCTTTGCTTTCTGTAAATCAGACGACGTTTTGGAAGACGCTGTCGTGGCTCTCAGAAAACTTGCACCTTACATTAAGAAGTAGATGACCGCCTACCGGCTTTGCATTGCTACGCTGGTATTAGAACAATTATTGCATATTTTATGTATTCAGCCACTAACGGTATATAACGATAGGTGGTCGTAAAAAGTGAATTGTGAAAAAATAAAAAGCCTCTCCTCCCAAAGAAAGCGACGAGAGAATCGTTGAAATTTGGTGGCTCTAGGAAATGCAAGTTTGTTGAAGTACGTCTATTCTTGCATCATCTTTTGTAACGTTTGTCCATCGTAACCGTGTACTGACAAATCACTCCGCGTCTCTGTTGGGTCATCTAACGTTTGCTCCAAATAAAATGCCTAAGGACGAAGCGATTAGTACTAGAAATTTGAACAATTGATAACTTATGGGAACTGCGTTTTACCAAAAATCCATCCTTTGTAAGCCAATAGCGTTCTGTTCCACCAAACCTTTGAGCAATTTGAACTAGAAATTGTGGAGGAGGATGGGATCCGTTTGTGGTAAAGATGAAGTTGCCAAGTTCTTGGTTGTTGAGTGCGCCATCATGATCTTGGTCAAATGTTTCGAAAATCTCACTCAGCACTTCGGCAAGCTTTGGTGTTAGCTCGTGATCTTTAATTAAAGGTTCCTCTTCTAATATCACTTGGAAAGTTAGTACTTGAATGGGGTTGATGATTTGGGACGGCTAGTGCAGCAAACTATACCTTCGCTCCCTTTGTAACCATTAAGAATTTTAGAGATCTCCTCTTCTAAGTCTAAAATAAAGTAAACCCATAAGTACCCAGCTGTAAATAGGAGGTTTAGAGTACGAAATACGTACCATCAATAGGCTCATACTCGGGGTCGACAGTTCGACCAAAATCTAATAACATCATCGCCTCTTCCAACCTATTGAGGATATACAGGATAAATCCAAGAAGGTGGTAACATCCAGCATGACCAGGGAACACATCTTTTTGACAGAAAGCTTCAGTGATCTGTTTCGCGAAGCGTTCAGAGAATTCTTTAGCCTACCTAGAATCCAAACTAGCTTGGAAGCAACGCGGCTCAAGATCGTCACATCTTGACTATCTTGGAACGATTGAAGGTCCTTTTGGGCTTTGATATACTCTTCTTCGCCTTCGTGGAGTAAAGCGTTATTCTGAGCGTCGGTTCCGTTTACAGCATTGTTTTTTTCGATATAATACTGCCTCCAATTACTTGGTTCATTGGCAAATTTAGCGCCTAAAGCTGGATCAAGCTCCAAACCAGAAGTTGTAAGAATGTGATACACAGCAAACAAGTTTCCGAAATCGTGATGAGTTTTGCTGCATGGAATTATGAAAGGTCAAACGGTGTAGTGTAAAAGTGAAAGGTGAAGTTAAGTCGGACACATTACCTTCTCCACAACTCATTACTAGAGTAGATTTGAAAGAAAGTTTTGCATGTTTGTGCTAAGCGGGCAATGTCCGCTGGATCCAAAGAGAATGCCAACTCTATCAAGACGTTCTGCGGAATGGTTTCTATTGTCAACATGTTAAGGTCTTCCAAGCGTCTCAATTCAAACTGCACGCATAGGCAAAAAAAAAAAAAATGCGGTAAATTTTGTGCCCAATCGGGGCAAGCAGTCTTGTCACAAAGTATCTTCGACAAAGCTCCCTTCGCGAACTGTGATCGTAATGAAGGTAGTAAAAGACCGAAGTAAATTCCTAATTATGAGTACATGGAGCTCTTCCTACTGGCCAGTTTCTTCTTTCATTCGATATCTTTGTTGGCATGAATTCACAACAGATGGCTAATAACTTGGCAGCTGAACATAATGTATCCATTGGAGGCATCTTTCTCAACAACAGCGCCATCACCTACACTATCAGTTTAATTGCTATTCAAATATATCTATTCTCGAAGGTTATAACATTACAATAACATGGGCTCTATACTTCATACACTTTCCGTTTCCTGGCTGCATGTTAGAGCTAAGTCAGGTGACTTATAACTCCGCGCTGCGAAGCAAATGCCGCCGCCCAAGTAACTGCAGCTAACCAGTATCATTTAGACCTCAATCCTTCTCCAAGATGGCTATGGCAGTACGTACCTCATTAGTATCATGTACGACTATATATTGACATACTGAACCTGTTTAAAACAATCTTTAGAGTTTATTTGGACTTTCTACCCCTGTGGACATTGATATCACCTTCGCAGGCGAGGAGCACCGAAAGCATGTAGACGTCAAGGTTGATAAAGATCATCGTGAATCCATGCCTTTGTATTTGGATGGAGAAACCGTCAAAGGAAAGGTACAGTTCATTCTGCCTCATGCCTGAGTTCCGTTCTAGCTGCACATCGAACAGTATGAATGCCAAGAATGTCATACTAATCAGCCTCTTATGAACTAAGGTGACAATCAGACCTAGAGACGGAAAGAAGGTTGAACATAACGGCATCAAAATTGAATTCGTCGGTAGCATAGGTAGGCTTCATCATCAACGATTGAAAAAACCGTGTTCATTGTCGACTGACTATTGCTCCTCTGGGTAGACCTTACACAAAGTGGTAGCAAAACGACCGAGTTTTTGGCGTTATCTCAAGAATTAGCAGCCCCCGGTGACATGAGACAGGCCACCAGCTTTGATTTTGAGTTCAAAAACGTTGAAAAACAATATGAATGCTACTATGGAATCAATGCCAAGCTAAGGTAGGTGCACGTGGTACGATAAGTATTCCTTCTGGAGCCATTTTGACCAACTCGATAACTGCAATATAGATACTTTGTGCGTGTCACTGCAGCGCGAAGAATGGCAGATTTGGTCAAGGAGCGAGATATTTGGGTTTATTCCTACACATTGCCCGCTGACCTCAACAACTCAATTAAAATGGAAGTTGGTATTGAGGATTGCCTGCATATTGAATTTGAATACAACAAGTCCATGTAAGTTGAAACCTGATGAAGTAACTCGACGTTCTCATTAGATTGACTCATTGATCGACCTTTTCATGTCTTGCTTAGGTACCATATGAAGGACGTCATTGTAGGTAAAATCTACTTCCTACTTGTACGTATCAAGATCAAACATATGGAACTATCTATCATCAGACGCGAAACCACTGGTGCTGGTATGTAAATTCAAAAGTAATATCTTTGAATGGCTCTGAAACTGATCATTACTCTATAGCCCCTAATCTTTACAATGAAAGCGAAACGATCACCAAGTTTGAGATTATGGACGGTGCTCCTGTGCGGGGTTTGTATATTTCAAATTCACCTGTTCTTGCAAGTTATTTTTGTTTCTGACCATTGCTCTCTACAACAGGAGAGACCATTCCTATCAGACTATTCTTGGGAGGTTTTGAGCTGACGCCTACTTTCCGCGGTAAGTAATGATGAACCACGCGCCACAACAGATGGCACACTTACCTAACTCTTCATCGTTTCGCAGACATCAACAAGAAGTATTCCACGAGATATTATCTTAATCTTGTTCTCATAGATGAGGAGAACAGACGTTATTTCAAGCAGCAGGAGATCACTATATTCAGAAGAAAGGTTGATGATGGATTTCCTCCCGACGAAACTAATGGCGAGGCGTAATTGAATTTAATAATAAAAATTGATGAGATACCGAAATGCAGTCACAGCTGCAATGACACATTTTTGAGTACCTTGCAGTTTCTTTTTTGTGGTGTGTTTTAGAAAGACTTCCCTCTACCTCTTCATTTCGACATGATAATTCCCGCTTTCGACGAGTCTAATGGCTCACAGAAAGACTTTTTAGCTTTCTTCTCGGATGTTCTTGCTGAAAATGTCACCATTGCTAACTACGAAAGCGTTCTTGGAAATGACTCAAAGGCCACTTACTGGTTGTGCGCTTCCAACGTTGACGATGCCTTGAAGCTACTCGACGCTGGTGTCGGCAAGATCATTTTCAATCTTGATACCTACCTTCAAATTGAGAACGATATCAACCACGTTTCACCCCAAAGACTCGGTGTGGTTGTCGGCTCAAGTCAGTCCCTGAGCAAAATTCAGCAAGCCGCCCATCAGCCCTCAGTTTACATTTTGGCCGGTGACTTAGCAACCATCGCTCAGGACTCCAACGTTGTTGAGTTCGCTGTATCAGCCAAAAAGAACCTTCTGCCTGAAGGTGGTGCTCGCCGTATCTGTGTTTTGACAGATCGCGCCCCCCAATTGGAGTTGATCTCAAGCTTAGACAAGGTTAATTTAGATGTTATCGTTCCCAAGCAATTCTTGACAACCTCCTCTCCAGCAGAATCAGGCAAGATTAACATTGGTCAAGCTTTCATGGCCTCCGCTATCACTGATCGTGCCGACGGACTCTACCCCACCATGGTCGTTGATGAACGTAAGGTTGCATTGGGTCTCGTTTACTCCAGTGTTGAAAGCGTTGCCGAATCCATTAAAACTGGCACTGGTGTCTATCAATCAAGAACCCGTGGTCTTTGGTACAAGGGAGCCACTTCAGGAGCCACTCAAACTCTTTTGAATGTTCAATTCGACTGCGACGCTGATGCTCTTCAGTTTACAGTTCGCCAAAATGGAAGTGGATTCTGCCACCTCAACACAAAGTCATGCTTTGGTGCTGAAAGTGGTATTAGCGCTTTGGAGAAGACTTTGTTCCAGCGCAAACAAAATGCACCAGAAGGCTCATACACTGCTCGTCTGTTCAATGATGCCAAGCTTCTTAACGCCAAGATCATGGAGGAAGCCGAAGAATTGTGTGAAGCGAACACCAAGGAAGACGTCGCATGGGAAGCAGCAGATTTGATTTATTTCGCCATCACCCGGTGTGTTGCTGCTGGCGTTTCTGTCAGCGACATTGAGAAGAACTTGGACAAGAAGTCATTGAAGATCTCTCGCAGACCTGGAAATGCAAAGCCCAAGTGGGAGGCAGCACAGAACAACAGCGAAAAACCAGCAGCGCCTGCACAACCAGCTGCAGCTCCACAACCTGTTGCTACAGAGAGTGGACGTATCAAAATGAATTACCACGATGCCACTAAGATCTCATCAAAGGAGCGAGCGGATCTCTTGAAGAGACCCATCATCAACTCTTCCGACATCATGAGCAGAGTCACTCCCATCATCAATGCTGTTCGCGAACGTGGTGATGCTGCTGTGCTTGAGCTCACTGCCAAATTCGATCGTGTTCAATTGCCCACTACTGTCATCAAAGCACCTTTCTCTCCTGAATGCATGCAGTTGGATGAGAAGACTAAGGCCGCTATTGATCAAGCCTACGACAACATCTACAAATTCCATGACGCTCAAATGGATAGAGAAACTTTAGTTGTCGAGACTATGCCTGGTGTTGTTTGCTCACGATTCGCTAGACCCATCGAGAAGGTTGGTTTGTATGTTCCCGGTGGTACCGCTGTTCTTCCCTCTTCAGCCTTGATGCTTGGTATCCCAGCCAAGGTTGCTGGCTGTAAGCAGATCGTTCTTGCCACACCTCCTCGCCCTGATGGAAGTATTGTTCCCGACGTCATGTACGTTGCTCACAAGGTTGGCGCCACTCACGTTGTTACTGCCGGTGGTGCTCAAGCTGTTGCCGCCATGGCTTATGGTACCGAAACCATTCCCAAGGTTGACAAGATTTGCGGTCCTGGCAATCAGTATGTAACAGCTGCTAAGATGCTTGCCCAAAACGACTCTTCTTGCCTTGTTTCCATCGATATGCCTGCCGGTCCTTCTGAAGTTCTTGTTGTCGCCGATCAAAACTCAAACCCTGCTTATGTTGCATCTGACCTCTTGTCCCAAGCTGAGCACGGAGCCGACTCTCAAGTCGTCCTTGTTGCTGCCGGTATTACTGACGAGAAATTGGCAGAGATTGAAGAACAAATCCATGTTCAAGCATCACGACTCCCACGCGTTGATATTGTCAGACAGAGCATCCCCAAGAGCTACACCCTGCGAGTAGCCAATTTGTCAGAAGCTATGGATTTCTCCAACGACTACGCACCAGAGCATCTTATTTTGCACATTGACAATGCTGAAGATGCTATTCCCCTTGTTCAAAATGCTGGTAGCGTTTTTGTCGGTGCATACTCTCCAGAGAGGTAAGATCTTTCACATCTACTGAATAACGAGCCTTGTTATGAAACTAACAAATCACGTACTCCTCAACTTCTATAGCTGTGGTGACTACGCCTCCGGAACCAACCATACCTTGCCTACATATGGCTACTCCCGCATGTACTCTGGTGTCAACACGTTAACTTTCGTCAAACACATCACTTCACAACAATTGACTGCAGATGGTCTTAACCGTCTGGGCGACACTGTTATGCAGCTGGCTGAACGTGAGGGTTTAGAAGCTCATCGTAATGCAGTTGCTATAAGAGTCGCTGATTTGAGAAAGTAGAGAGAGAGAGAGAGAGAGAGAGAGAGAGAGAGAGAGAGAAAAAAAAAATGCCCCTCATTGTATTTTGTCCTTCAAGATTGTCAGAATCTTTTGACTGAATAATATAAAATAAAAAGAATTTAAACTATTATTAAAGATGCCATAATGCTTAAATTCATCCGTTGCTCAAAGTTTAGCCTCAAGGATGTATCGTGGTGGATTGTTCATCAGCTTGTGATGTTTTATCATATCTGCCGCCTTCTCGGCAGTAGCGATGACAGGCCAGCAGATTTGACCACCAGGAATACGAGGGAATACCGAAGCATCCACTACTCTGAGATTTTTGGTGCCGTGTACAATCAAATTCGCATCCACTACTGAAGTAGAGTCTGCTTTGGCGCCCATCTGAACGTGAAGGTTAAAGGAGCGTTCAATGGAAATTATCGTTTGATGGTGTGGCAAAATACACATACCTTACAAGTACCAGCAGGATGGTAGGTTGTTACGATCTCTTTTCGCACATAATCAGCAATTTGCTCATCCGTAGACAGAGGACCAGGCTGAATCTCTCGTTTCAGATATTTAGAAAACCCAGGTTGGTTCACTATAGCCAGGGTCTTTTTGAACGCAGCGACGTAGAGCTCTACATCTCGTGAATCGGATAGCACTTTAGGATCCACAAGCGCTTTGCTCCAAGGATTGGATGAGGCTAAGCGCACAGTGCCCAATGAGAATGGGCTTAATAGAACGATAAAAACGCTGGTTCCTTCTGTGTTCTTGAGAACCAGAGGGTCCTGATTAATAAGATAGGGAGCTTCAAAAATTTCGAAATGAGGCGAGTCGGATGCACTAGCGTTACAAGGGCCGTCCTATTGAACAATAAAGATAAGCACATAGATATACTTATAAGTTTGTGATGAAAAACGCTTCCAAATAGCTTACAGGGATGCGGAAGTAGGCTGCTGCTTCAATGATAGGGCGAGTCAATGGACCATCGTTATGTACGAGGCCGCGGTAAAAGTTGTAGACGAGTTTAGGTATAGATGCTTGCAAGCCATTTAAAGAGTAGCCCGGGATTGTCTCGTATAATAGAGGAATTCTATTGTGGTCAGCCATATTTTCACCTACACCTTCAAGGTTGTGAATCACCGGTATTTTGTGTTCCTCCAGATGACGACCAGGTCCGATTCCACTAAGCATCAATATCTGGTCTGGATAGTGAGCATTTACGTAGAAACGGAGGAAGAGTTAAACGATAGTATTACCTGAGGAGATTGGATTGCACCTGCACACACCGCAACCTCTCTTGCTACTCTAACGGTAAAGGTATGGCCATTCTGCTTTGTCTGGTATTGCACCGCTTCGGCAACACTCCCGTCAGCACTGAAAATAATCTTGGTTACATGGCATCCGAGGCCAACTGTCAAATTTGGTCTTGCTAATACGCTTGGGGATAAGTATGCACTGGATATCATGGAGCGACGACCATTGAAAGAAAACGTTTGGAATGTTAAAGCGCCGCAACTGACATGGCCGTTGATATCATGGACTCTTGGAATGCCTTCTTTTTCACACGCGTCTAAGAATGCATGGCCTAGTGGCGTCTGGTCAACTACACTGGTCGTATGCCATGGCCCATCCCTACCTATATACCGCGAAGCTCATATGTTAACGTAAACCATGGTCTGCAACAATGATTTTTGAGATATCATACCGTGTAGCTCTTCGTGATACGGCATGTTTTGAGCAGGGTTATATGTTTCCGCTTTCCTGAAATATGGCAACAGGTCGTTGAACGCCCATCCTTCAATTCCCCACGAGTCATAATCAGCGGGAGCACATTGTTGCAACTACAAATTTTGAGTGAAATTGGATTAATCCATGGTCGGCACAACAGTTGCAACTTTCTTTTGACCTCGAAAACCTACTATCATAGCATTCACATTACTACAGCCACCGAGAAGTTTTCCGCGCGGCCAAATTAACTCTCGGTCGTAAGCGTGCTTTTGCTTTACAGTCGTAATCCCCCAATCGTATCGAGTGTCCTCGTGTAAGCGGGGATAGAGCATGGGGATCCTAGCTGCCATGATATTTCCATCACTTGTACCTGCCTCCAGCAACAAAACCCGGTTAGCTGGGTCCTCAGAAAGCCGACTGGCTAGGACGCAGCCTCCGGTGCCACCTTATCCCAGTTCACGAGAGCGTCAATAAACCTATACATTATCTCGCCTGAGAATATCCAGACATACCTCCTATGACGACATAGTCGAATATACGGCCATTAAGTTTATCACCTCGAGTAACAGGCATCAAGTCAAGTTATATACGAAGTAATATTATCGAGGACAAGAAAGATTCGACTTCTGTGGTGGGGTAAGGTGAGACAGAATACTTTTGTCGTGTGACTGCAATATTGACTTTGGTACTCGTCTCCATGCGATTTTCGCACACACACAAAGGTTAAGAACATCTTGGTGGGGTAGCACTTTTATTAGAGCAGAGTTTTACATCCATACTCCTGCATAAGCACCTTTGAAGTTGGCTTCAAGGGGACCGCCAGCTGCAAAAAGTTTAGTGCGCTGATGATTGTATTTGAGAGTATATATAGCTTTGGTTGGATTTCCATGCCATCCCCCTGAACTACTTTGAAGGTCGTTTTCTACTGCAAACCAGCCTGCACTTGCACTGCGAAAATCTTGTCCATCTATCTTCAAATATCTTTGCGCTCGCAAATCGTACCATCCTATATGCCCCATTCCTCCACCTGAAGTAATGATATAGTCGCAGTAATCAAGGGACCGTACCCCAGTGTAGTCATTGACAGACTGAAACGTGTGAACAGAGGACCCAGATCTGGCATCCATAACAGCCACATGAGCTTGGGATCCAACAGCTACCGTGGCATTTTGGTTATTTCCAGCCATGCAAACAGCTTCCAGAGGAAAAGGCAAGCAAATGGAGTTGACCTGCTAATGGATTAACTTAGTCAAAGATCAAATATGAAGCCAAAAGATGGTCAATGTACAAACTTACAGCTGCCTGCTTTTCCACATCCCATATGTCCAGAAATCCATTGGAAGATAGTGTAACTGCCTTCATGTCTAGGTATATTAAATCGCGTATTCGTTGACTGTCAATTTCAGTTGTGCTCCATAAGGCTTCTAGAATTTCAATCGATCGATCTTGTACACTTTGTTGTTTGTTTCCATTTACTTTCCAGCATTTCATCGTTCCGTCTCTAGAACCACTTATAACGGTTTCGTTGTCTATCCAAGCTACAGAAAATATAGCGTCGGTATGCCCTTGTAGTATGGTGTTTGATGAAAGTGATGGTAAGTCAAGTATGTAGATGGAATACGGGTTACTGCTCGCCACGGCGATTAATGTGCCGGCTGGATTGGCATTAATGGCTCGAATTCCAGCTAAGGGAACCGTTGAGTTCTTGGGCAGATGATTACTGCCACGACAGAAGTTCTGCGTTCGTTGACTACCTCTCAAGTATATGGCGTTGTGCTTTTGAGTAATTGATATAGGAGAAGGCGATGGCAGCTGTATGTCAAATTTTTTGGCGTGGTTTACGTTGTAAACAAGCAACTTATACCAATGTCATTACCACGGATATTATATTGTGCCATGCAGCGAAATTGACGCATTTACAGTTTTGATTATTAAGTGACGTTACCTTTTGATCTTTGGTGCCAAACAAAATGTCGCCATCATTAAGCCAATATGAACTGAATACTTTATCGCTTCCCGTAATATTCACCGGACTTTCTTTGAGTATCATTGGTACTTGTGTTACTGTGGAGCCTTGCCAGTGTGTAACAGAGAATTTCTGGCCAATCTCCCTCTTCCAAAGGAGTTCATTTGGTCTCATTGTACTTTTCAGTGAATTCTATCTAATAAAGAGGATATTAATATACTTGTGAATATTTTATAGTCAAAAGCCATAATACATAGCATACTGACAAAAATTGCCCTTAGACAGCTTGTTGGAGTTCCAATCGCAGTTTAGTGAACAATGGAAGCTTTTGTAGCTACAACGTTTTTTTTCATAAAATCATGCAAAATTCAAGGAATGACGATGTGTATTATGCTGCGTCAATGATAGAATTAAACCTCTGTGACATTCGAACAATTCGAGTGAAATGTAGAACTGAATGTTCGCAATTAGCTTGCAACAAGTCGTCCAAGTTAAGCCGAAGAAAGGAGAACCATATGATTAAAATTGGGTATTTTTATTTTATAGTGGGAGTGAGCTCAGCTCAGGTTGGCTTAGCTTGCCGACTAGCAATCTCTCGTCTCTCCTGTAGATCTTTACGGAAGTTCATGCCCGTCATAACCAGCTTTCTAAAGTTTTCATTCAATCTTCCTTTGGCTGTACCATCGCCTGTAGGTGAAATTGGGCTATTCATGGACGTTGACTGTCCGACAGCACTTCGAATTCCCAATTGTTGGAACTGTGCGGTATTAAAATTACTAGCGGTATTCGCAATGGTATTGAAGGACGTCGAAATTGAACTGGGGAGCACATTTGTTGCGGGCAAATCAAGCTTGCCCAGTATATCTGAGCTATCAGCTAGCGTTTCAGCGCTGCTTATCCGTTTCTGGAAAGCTTCCATCACCTGAGGCTGGTCTGCCTTCCGAATACCCTGATATCAAGCAATGTATGAATATTATATCCTTGTTCCATGTGCTCCTTACAGTATCACGTACCTTTATATCCATGATCTTCTGGAAGTTGTTGGTGCTCTTATCCGCTATCAAGAAGATGTAGCTCTCAATGAATCCCTCCACAGGATCAGATGGTGTCATGACTGCCTTTAAAAGGGTCTCCATTCTGTTAAAACCTCTATTTACAAGCTTTGCGAATCTGCGAAGAGAGAACGTCATGAGAGCTGTATCTTGTATACATCGACAAACGCACGTATATATCAACTTACGATGCTGGCACAGCAACGGAACCTTCCGTGCCCATGAACGGCATATCCATAATGGTGGTTTTAAGCGCATGGATATCAAGCAGCATCTAGTGTTCACATAATTCGTGAGTGACAGCCACATGAATGATAAGTTATACCCCCATATATACCTGTTCAGCTCCGACCTCTGAAATTGGCCGGCATCTTGTTATATTCGCCAGGTGTCGAGTGACAAATGCCCTAGATAAGCCGCACCATGTTAGCAAAAAGAATAGCGCGAGGTACCGCCACAATCTTTGGAATTAACACTCACTCGACAAAGCGGTCACAAAAAGTCCTGAAATAGCGTTTAGTTCCTATAGTCTTTCCCATAATCGTAATGCTATTGACAAGGCATGATTGTAAATCGCTGACATAGGATGACTGGTCTCCAACAGACTCCACCAAGCCCCAAGAAATCTTGGCCATAGCTTGATACGCAGGATCAAATTGACCAAGAACTCCTCTTATCAGCGCTCCAATGGACACCGAAGCCGCACTGGGAAATCATACATAGGGTGTCAATATACTATGAGAAGAATACAAGACGTGTATGCCACTCACTTCAAGAAGTTATCACGCTGTGCTTGTAGATCGACCTGATCTTTCCATTTATCGTCGATCTTCTCCTTCAGCTTTTCCTCCAACTGATTGCTATGTTAGTCCTGTTGCCTTTACCGTGGTAAGCAGCATGAAATAGTACCTGTAGCGTTGTAATTCCACAGTAATCCGCAGTATTCAAAATGTAGCATGCGAATCGTATCTGTTCATTTTCTAAAGGTCGCTTTTCGTCCCTTTATGCGGATTAATATCATGGAATCAGATACACCATCATTCAATCTCCTTTCATCCCACCCATGCAGCAGCAAGTTTTGATCCTTTACCTGGGTAAGTTTCCTAGTAGCACATTTGTACAGTAATTATCCAGATGCTTTCCAAAAAGATTGCATAGATCAAAGAAAGCCTTCCCTGTTGATAATCTAGCGCTTTGAACAAGAGTTTCACGATAGAAATAGAACAGATCTGTACTAGAAGGCAAAACCACAGTGGTGGCATCGAGTTCCAAGTTCAGATCAGACGTCTTGTATTCTTCTATCATTCCGGCCAGTGCGCTGAGACATTGCCATAGTTAGGATATTTGAAAAAATGGGGTGGAGTATCAAAATTGTCTTTAAACCACGTACCCATCCTCCGCTTCAATGTACAATCCAAGGTATGGTTCAAAAACAGAAGATATAGACTTTTCAAATTTGAAAGGCTGTCGATGGGTATCATCTTTCTGGCTCTGTTGGCTGAAGCGCTTCGACAACTGATTCTCGAATTCGATGGTCAAATGTAAGCTTTTGAGCAATTCCTTCACATCAATCTGCTGTTGCTTCTTTGCCAACACCTCCTTCAAGTCGTCACTGGGCGGGCGGCGTAAGAGCTTCATTCTTCACTTCAATGAGCAAGGAGATGACATATCTTTGCTTACCTTGTAATTTTGCAAAAGCTCTGACATATCTTTTCACTGACATGCCATGACGGGGGGAATATTGAGCCGTGCTCCTCATCACATGTATTCAAAGTCCTCTTCAACCAAGCATATCGACGGGATACATTGTCGAGATCTGACACCTACAAATTCCACTTAGTAACTAATCGTATGGTTGCTTTCAGTCATTAAAGATAACAAAAAAAAATTACCTCAAATCCAGATCGGAACAGATTTCTATAAGTTTTGAGTTGCAAATCAACGTACCAATCGGTAAGAGAATTTCTATAGAAAGGCGATGGTCAGAATTGTTGAATATGACCGAGCCACCTCATCAAAACGCATAACCTACACAGATTCTGTTCCCAAAACGGTGACTACCAAACAAGCGTCGTGTAATACGCTAGCATAACCCGTCATGGATCCATCCGAATTGAACCTGTACACCTTTGATTAGAGGTTGTCACGAAACTTTCAACTGTTTTGCGTCCTACTCACGCAGATTTGAATTCTTGCAGCGCACGGGTGTTCAGATCAGTCTGTAGCGCAGCAATCGACTTGGAAAGTTCAGCCACCTGTGGTATACTTTTGTACAATTTGAAATGCTGTATCAACTGAAGCACTGCTTGGAGAAGCTGAGCGCTGTCTTTGTATTGCCTCTTCTGTATCATCACTTCGAGCTGGCTCACAGCGGTTACCAACATTTGTAGTCGTTTAAGAGCTGTGATCGACAGGGTAAGATGTCTCTTTGCAAAATCAAGCGACTTTATGTCTTGCGTTATTTCCTGCACCATTTCTTCCGACTGAGCCGCCTTCTTTTTGATATCCTGAATTTTGATGAACAAATCCTTCATTCACTCCAATGAGTATCCAATGATTGCGCTCTCGTAGCCATACATACACCAAATACCTCGATGGATTTTCTCGCCTTTTTCAGCTCTTCAGCATTATCTGCACCCTTATTTAGTTGTTCTGACGTGAGTCGTTTGATTTCGATACCGAGTTCGTCGAGTTTTGATCGAAGGACGCCGAGCACACTGTCCATTGATGCCATGGCTTGTTCTAACAGTCATAAAAATTCATTAGTGCTGAACTACAGTCCTGGATTATCTCCTTATGCTACGTATACTATGTGAGCAAACGCACCATTGGGGAATAAGCGGTTGATGTACTCTGTAGGGTCGAATTGCGGAGCATCTAACGGATCCTTCACTTGTAAAATAGAGGACACCTGTGTCTCTAAATGGGGAGATAAACTCAACGCCGTGGCTTGGTCATAGTAAACTGATTCTTTTTGATCATCCTCAGCGGATGAGCTACCAGAGTTTGAACTCGGTGCTGGCATTGAATGAATGGAGGTTGTCGACGGGCACAAGTAACACTTCACGTTTCCTTAGTTGGAAGAGCGCGCCATGGGCGGGGTTAGGGTATGTCGAGACGGCCAATCAATTACACTTTCTAGCCATTGTTCAGCTTATTTCTTTTTTTATTTAAGCGAACAATTACAGTATTTTATGAATGAAATATTTCTTTTTTTCTTTCAAAAAATGATAAAACCACATCACCAGTCTATTGATTAACCGGCATGTTCGACGGCAACGGTAACGACCTTGCCGTCAACAATGGTACTCTTCAACTGCTCTGGGACAGGAAGCTCTACAAATTCTGCGTCTTCGGCAGGGCTTTCAGGCACAAGAATGTTGACGGCGGATGTCTTTGCAGTCAAAATCTCGACATCCAAGCAGTTCTTGCTCAAGTAGACTTGACCACCATCACACTTATCAATGACAATGGTGGGGGTAACGTTGAAGATTTGGACACCAAATGACCTGCAGTTAACAAGATCGACAGTGGAAACAATGGTGTCTACAGCCAGGCCACACTTGTGACATGAATCTAGTCGCTAGCGTTAATATACCATATCATTAGCGTAGTATACATCCAATATTTAACTTACCCATGGTAACGGCGTTGACCTTGCCCTTGATACGGATGGTGGAGTTCTTGCATCCAAAAATGTAGACAGCATGATTGATCTCACCTTCAATCACAACATCGCTGTTACCTTCATGATTTTCTACAACCCATTTGTTTCCTTGCAATTCGGTCTTTGCAGGCTTCTTCAAGACGTATTTTCCGGGCTTATTTGGAGTTGGTGGACGGGTCTTCTTCACAGCATCATCAGAAACAACACTTCCTGCTCTCAAGGATGGGTTCTTGTGTGTCATCTGACTCTTATCAACCTTGCGAAGACCTGATGTCACTGATTCACCCTTGTTCAACTCAGCAAACACGGCGGAAGCTCCCGTGGCGGAAGGTGCAGGCTTGGCAGCAGCATCTTCGAATTCGGTCATGACGGGTGGAGGTGGAGGAGGAGGGGGTGGTGGGCCTCCAGCAGAAGGTGCAGGTGCTGGTGGGGGTGCGGTGGGGGTAGGAACGTCAGATCCAGAAGGTTGAGACGAGACCTTACTGAAAGCTGACTCGGGGTTTTCACCATTTGGATTCCACACAAGTCCAGTGCGGTGGTGCTCCTTAACATAACTGTATAGCTCGTTAAGAATAGCCAAGAACGCCTTGGTCCATTCGATCTGCTGGGGGTCTCTGAAAACACCGTAGTGAGCTAAAGCATCAGACCTATACCAATTTCACATGCTGACTTACTTGTCTTTGAACTCCTTCACGACTCGGTTCGAGTAAAACTGAGCAGCGTTGCCCATTTCCTGGACGTAAGGTGCAGGTGTAGGTTCCTACGGCCGGAAGACTTCTTAGCAAGGCATTTTCTTCCATACACCATCTGTTTTTTAACTTACCACAGCGATCCAACCAAATGCAGGAACACCTTCAGCTACGGTGCTTAAATGGTTAAACTGTTTGTGACCTCTATTCTTATCCTTCACTTCGGTAATAGCCATGAGAGGTTTTTGAATAGGCTCTATGAGTTTGGCAAAGGTAGGTGAGCTCATATCGGGCTTCTTAGCGATAGAGGCTAAATGAATAAAATCGCGCTGAGCGTTGACGAGCTGTTGCAAGAGTTGAGCCTAGAAAACGAGAGATACACGTCTGTTAAAACACTCGTAGCAAAAAAGACCGTGTCCTAGCCGATCCATACCTGTTCCTGAACAGGGCCACCGAGTTGGCCAGATAGTTCAATAAACCGTTTGACTGGGGTATCAATTGCGCTACTGAATGCTTCGACAGCTCTAGGAACCTCCACGGGAGCCTCTTTAGGTTGGGCAGATGAAGCTGAAGGAGCAGCAGGTGGATGGGTGGCGGTGATGGTAGAAGCAGACATGCCCGAAAGGGCCAAGTCTTCCAGCCGAGTGGTAGCTACCTCTAGGCGTTTGATGAGGGTAGCAAGGGAATGGAATTCTGACATAAGTAAGAGATGAAGGCCAAGAGCTGAGTTTGCAGACGTGAAATACGGCTCCACATAAAAATTGGGAAAATGACGTACATGGTGCCTTTACCATGTACGATGGTATGTATTGTGATATAGTATATAGTACATGATGTGAGTATGCTAGACTAAAGAGTACAATCGTTATAGTATGGTAGTGATAGTGGAATAGCTGCCAATGACGACAATGAGAACTTGAATCAGAGCCCACAAAAACGGAATCCAAGTCGACATGACAAAGAAACCGGCATTATAGATGATGGACAACACGACACCTGAAATGAATTAGAATGGCGGATGGAGGTTAATGGCCGATTGTTTTTTGCTTGTGTGTACATGAAAATACACCTGACCGGCCGGCGCCCATATATAAAAAATAAAATAACATTCTTCACATACCAACGACACTTCCAATGATAAAGGAAGAAAGGCATCCGGCCAACACAAATACTAACGGTATAAGAACCAGCATATACCATTTGAAAGTGTGTGATTTAAGAAACATAAAGTAGGCCCAGATACCTAACGAAAAAAGTGCTCCGGTTTATATCTGCGAGGGGAGTTCTGAAGGATCTCAGGAGATATAAGTCTTACCTGCTGGGAGATAAACGATAATCGAGAATAGAAGTGACCAAAGCACGGTGAATTTCCAAATGTCTGAAAGGAAATGGTCAATTTCATTCCTGTGGTCGTCGAGGTTTCTCAACTGAGCGAAAATACCTTTCATATAATACAGCGAATGAGGAATGTCAGCGATTAAACTCAGGGGATTGAAATTGGGACCAAATGGCCAGTACAGAGATGGCCATGGAGGAGCTTCTTTGTAGCCATAAGGCAAGTAAAAATGCGAAGTGGACATTCTGCCGACAGGGCGGGCGGGTCGAAAGCAAAGGGCAGTCGGCAACAAGCATTTCTTGAACCAGCTTGTTCCAGCAAGATTTAAATCTCCGCATTTCCCACCTTGACTTGCTCACCATGACCCATCTCGACATCAAGCTCAAGCTAGCTAACACTGCTGCCACTCTTATTCTTGTTGGCTCACATGGATTTAGTTTTCAAGACTGGTAAGCTCTGTCTACATATATTTTATTGTTGTTGTGACACGCGACATGTTCTGTATTGACGAAATGCCTCTGTCCTGCCGAATTGCGTTACCAGGTTCCTTCGCCATCCTGAAAAGTTTGGTGGTCGCGACTTCATTCTCATTCTATCTGTCATATTGGAAGTTTTGCTAATCGGTATGACGATTTACCAGTGGTTACCCAGTGCTCCCAAAGGTATGTTTGTATTTCTTGTGTTGGCATAAGGCGGAGTCGGTGTTCTAACCATCATGATGTTATTTGCACAATAGACGCATTTGAGGCCATCGGCTTCTGGTATCTTTTGATTGCTTTGGTCAACAGTGGTCAAGCTCTTCTTTGGGTAAGTTTTGTTCTTCGTTCTGTTTGAAAAAAAAGGAATCCATTTTATTCAATACGCCTTTACAGTATTTCCACCTCGATATCTTGGCATACGTTGGCCTGTTATGGCTCTTAGCTTCTGTAGGATTTGTCTATCACCGACTTCGCGATTACCCTCCCAGAAATGCAGTTGACTTGCTATTCGTCAATGCTCCTTTCTCCATCTACGCTGCGTTCACTTTCTTTGCTACGTTGTTCCAAAGCTTCTGGTTCTCTGAAGTCACCAGAACTCACCCAGTGGTAAGAAGCACACTTTCCATATTGGCCCCACAAATTTAACTTGTTTGTTAACCGTCACTTGACTCTTTGTGATACACATAGGTGCATACGGTTATCATCATAATTGTTGGATTCGTAGCATTGCACCTGGTTGACTATTCTCAACGTAAGGATTGGATTTACGCTGCAACCACCTCATGGTGAGTTTTTTTCTACACGTGAAGACCCTTGAACATCTCCTTCCAATACGTACTGATCGACAAATTTGGTTGAACTTGTTATTAGGATCCTCCTCGCAGCCGCCGTGTTTCTCACCGGTGTACCCCATGTCACTTCTCTCGTTGTGTGCGGTATTCTCGTCAGCGCCATCGCCCGTGCCACTGTTCCCGACATTTTGGAGCGTATTAACAAGCGCTTCAGTCGATTGACAGATCGTCTGAGTGGCGAAAGAGCGCCACTTCTAGGAGGCAATTAACACCATATCCATGCCCAACGCGTGTAATATGTTCAATCTCGTATTTCTTTCGGCAGATGTTCTTCCATGTGTATTCCAGTAAATTCCACTGCTAAATACAGTACTGATTTTCATCCGCCCCTATGGCAACCACCATCTATTTTGCACTTCATTATCAGCATGGTTGGATCATAACACATTATCAGGAGAGACTATTTTGTTTCAACCATAGGAGTTTGTTGTTTTTCTTTTCCTTGTAAACCAAGGAGGATGCGTGTTTAGGATGATGGGTCCATATGCTCAACGTGTACCGGCGAATGGGTCAAAGGGCCCAAAAAAAAAAAAAAAAAATTGTGACAGGCTCGACTGGCGTGTGACATTGAAATGGCCACTCTGGCTTTGAAACTTTCCTGTCAGCTGTTGTTCCTTTGAGCTTTTCGTTTTGAAGAGAGTACCCTCAATGAGCCTTAGTGGGCATTCACAAGGCTCAAGAGACTCTCAAACTTAGTTAAAAACATAACCCCTCTTATATATCAGACCCTTACCCCTACTCTCAACTACCACTCTTCTTACTTCTCCCCCACCTCCGCCTTTTTCAAAAGAGCATTTGTCCCCAATCTTTCAGTCACTGCCGCATGTTACAGAAACTCTTTCGCAGCAAGTCAACGGCAAAGGACTTGGACGATAAAGCTGCAGAGGCTCTTTTGGATCCCGATCAGTACGTAGACAACCTTGCTGTCATTATGTCAAATTCACCTTAAACTCATTCCCTACATGTCCCAAAGGTGGAAATTAGACCCTATTGACCCCGACCGAGTTCGAGTTTTACTTTGTCAGGAAGGCAGCAATAGCAGCAAGTTTGCATTATATGATTCTCATCACCCTCCCACCAGTGAAACTGGATCAGTGCGAATACCAAATGATGTGTCTCGATCATGGAATGGAACTCAGCTTCATACCATCGCCAGCAGAGCAAATGAAATCGTTGGTTCTCTCGCTGAAGGCAGACGAAGCAGCGACTTTCGATCCTACAGTGTGAAGACACTACCGTCCGTATCGAGCCATGATGGTCTGTCTCAGCAACGCAAGGTAAAAATAGATTGAATGGTCCACCTTT
Organism: Umbelopsis ramanniana AG; assembly: GCF_025399195.1. Classification (NCBI taxonomy): domain Eukaryota; kingdom Fungi; phylum Mucoromycota; class Umbelopsidomycetes; order Umbelopsidales; family Umbelopsidaceae; genus Umbelopsis; species Umbelopsis ramanniana. Next base: position 321,949 of record NW_026252088.1, on the reverse strand, counting down.
TTTTTTTTTTTTCCTCGTTATCTTTGGAAACCACAATGTACCTGTAGTAGTTTGATGGCTGAGCTAATACAACTCCTCTTTCATTGGTTCCAAACAGCAATATCGGAAATTGGACATCATTGGAGACATGATATTTGGAGCCACTCCTTTGGCTTACAAAGGGACCAGCACCAAAATCCATTACAAACGAGATAAGCACCCACAAATCATCTTGACCAACCTTTTTACCATCAATCCTCGCGAGCTTGAAAACCAACCTATTCGCCGTGGTTCATTTTCGTCTGTCAACAGTGATATGTCATTTTCGTCATCTGCAAGTGGGCCATATATGGATGGCACGACGATATTTGGGCCTCGATTATCGCACCGCCCATCCATTTCCAGACCTCACTCCATTGTGGATGACAGTCCCGAATTGTCGAGTGATGATGAATCTTCTCGATATTCTTCTGTTTCACCTTTCGCTGAACAATTATTTGGACGGTCACCGAAATCCCGAAGATCTTTAAATAGCAAACGGTCTCGTCGCTTCAGTCAAACCAGCATTGAAGACGGAACGTTCAACCCAACCCCTCTTCCCAATACACGTACGTATGATGTGGTGGAACCCAGTGTAAGTCCTCGATCATGGTGTGTGAATTCTTGCGTCGTTGGAATTGCACCTAAATTATTTTTCATGAGCAGACTGTACGCCATCCCTCAAGGTCTATCAAATATGCATTGGCTGTGGTCATCACCCTAGATAATTCAGAAACACATCCACTTTTGGATCTTATTTTTTCCCACTTCGCTGTCATTGAAAACAAACTCCACCAACTTCAAGTCGTTGCTTTCAAGTTGCTCTGTAATCATTTTCGACGATCTTCACCAAGACAAATGCATTTGAGCGGACTTAATTCAGTAAGTTAAAGAAAAAATAATAATTATATAATTATGTCGCGTGCCGTAGACATTGATGACAGACTTGCGGAGGCATGCCACATAAGGGAAAGTAGCCGGGTTGGTGATACATACATACTAATGCCTTTCATCATCTTATTTAGATTTTTGCTCAACCACAGCGCAGAAGTCGAGGAAGTTTGCCTTTTTTGTCAGCAAACACCTTTCAAAACGACCCCATCTTATTGGATGCCGTTGCCAAATTCAAAGACTCCATATGTTCACTCTATAACACCCCAAGAATTCAGGTAAGCTACCTGAATAACTTTCATGCAAAGTTACATGTCACTCAGTCATCCTGCAGGAACCACTATGGCTAAACATGTCAACATTTTCACATCGACGGCCCGAGTATGCGAATCATCTTTTGCGCGAGTTAACCAACCTTATGGACCTGTACGACAATCGGGCGCAAAACTTCTTGATATCCACAATGATGACCGCCGTTTTAACATATCATCTTTCGTGGGTGCCGACGATACGACCGCCTGAAGAGAGCAGGGTATGTAACTTTCATTTTACTTCATGGACTGCCCCCCCCCCTTTTTTCGCAAAGCAATTCTAAATTCAACCTATCCAACATATAGTCTCCACATTTGGGCGGCTATAATCATGGCTACTACGATCCACTTTGGGCGCAACTTAGGTAAGTTATTGGCGTTTTTATTCTTTATATTGTTTTGGGGTTGGGCACAGCTCAGACGTATCACAAATAAGCATGTCGCTGACCTGTCACTTTTTGTTTTCTTTCGGCAGCGACTTATATGGGCATGTCGGTCATCAAAGTCGCATGGCACGAACTATCGTTGTCGGCCAACAGCCAGCTGTTGTACGAAGGATAATATATGTCTTGAGTTATTTCATTCGGTGTAACGAAGTATACGACAATATGGAAGTTCTAGCCACGGATACAGACTCCAATTCTATTTTTGGAAAAGAGTTTCCTATGGAAGATACCAGCGGGGAGATGGAAGACCACATTGTACAGCAATTGATGGGTTCGGCTGAAAGCAAATCCATAAATATACCACGAAAAAAAGGGGAGGATGCAAGTTATCGGGAAAACATTTCCGTAGCGTCTTCTCTAGACACTACCTCGCCAATTAAAGAAGATAACCAGGGCTATCGGTCGTCGTCCCAAACCATCCCACCTACACAAGTTAACTTTGACACCGCTGCCCATACAACGGCAGTGGCTAGTGCCATTGCCGCAGAAACGAGAGAATTGAGACAAGAAAGAGGAAGCTATTCCGATTCTAGAAGCCCATCCTTGAGCTCAAGATCACAATCTACCGACGCCGATTGCTGCTATCCCTTGTCTATGCCCAAGTCAGTTTTTCTTTTATGAGATTTGTTTGTTTTTTGGATGACCCCCCATTTAGTTAACTTGGGAATTTTGTTTTCTTTGCACAGATCGTACATATATCACATGGAGCCGGATATTACGCTCGCTAAAGAGACAGGTGTACCATCAGCAGCAGCAGACGAGCTATTTGCAAAGTCCTATGGAAGGTCACTTATGGTTGGATATTGCAACTCGTACAAATCGGATTTCGTTTTGATGGGCTTACCCAACAATTCCTTCATCGACGCCTTGGAGTCAGATATGCGGGACACTTTGACTCAATATTCACTTACGAATGATACCTCTGAAGCCGTGTGCATTGTCATTGACACCAACACTTCGTAAGCAGATGCGGATAGATGTATGTGTACGTCTAATTTGGGGGACTAACCGGTTTTTTTTTTTAATCTCTGTTATAGGCGATGTCGCACTCTTCACCAACGACCAGACGAACCGGATCAAGCACTGTGAGTCCATTTATTTGAAATTGCTTTTAATTTGCAACGCCCATACCTAACAGGACGGTAGCCATGATATGGATTCTAGAAAAGATGATTGGCGGTATATGCAAATGTCAAGTTTAGTTCACCAAATGTTGACGGACCTCAAGCGAAAATTTCAAAACGGCGTTGGAGCAGAAGAGGTAATGGAATCCATCACGATATCATTATCTGCTTCAGTGCTGAACTGACCGATCATTTTTTGAACTACAGTGCTTGGGATGGCTCGAAGACCAGTTACAATTATTGTACCTTCGAAGTACTTTCCTACAAGAGGCAGTTTACCAGCGGCGAAACGGATACAATGCCCTCGATGAACAACCATTTTTCAACGACCCCAAGTCTTTAGCGGCTGAAATCAGGTAAAGGCTCGGTCCTTGAAGATAGTAATGAGCTAATGTTTGAAATATTAAACATTGATGTATACAGGGTTGAAGAAAATGATATACCTCTGCTCATCAATATCTGCAGTACTTATGACGAAAAACTGCCCTCCATCCTCGCACAAATTGACCTGTAGACCTCGCTGTTGTTCTTCGATCCAGCTTTCTTTTCTTTTTCTACTCTATCTGTTCATCAAAGTTTAACTGTAGCAGCTTAATACTAATTCGCTTAACATGATTCCCTCTCACTTTCTATGTTCATCACCTGTAGTTATAGCATTTATACACCGTTCCTTCCAGATTTTGGCCCTTCGTTTTAATGTAAGACACTATTATTCCATGGCGCGTATGACTTTTACTATTTCCACGCGAGGGCAAAAAGTACGTTTATAAGGGGTGTTATTGTTGCATTACTGCTGTGGAATGCTGTGCATTGTAATAGCGAATGACAAATGGTAGCGCACAATTCCAAACGGCTCTCTCTAAACACACGCCAGCCTGATTGAAAGCGAACGTCTATACATCTTATTGACTCTAATAAAGTAATGTCTTAGATTAAATTGTTATCATGAACACCTAGCACTATTCGGGTTGTGTGGCCTCTAGCTGGGAGGAGCTAGTCGGTTGCAGTTTATGCACTTTTCCTAGCATTGGCCACTGTAAAACGTGGATCTGTAAAAATTGCATACTTTTCTCATCAGGTACGAGGCTTTTCGCGGCAAAGCCAATCAATTGGTCAAGATGTATTGCTTCTTGTACGTTCACGAAAATCTGTCGAGTGGAAGATGGTTCAGCTCCAACAAGACGTTTACGACGTTGCAATGGGGAAAACCTGAATTGGAATTGCTGAGAATCAAATGGAAAGAAAACTAGAGAAAAAAAAATAAAGACAAGGAATTAGGCAACATCTTGTTGACTTTTCTTTTTATACTTCATTTCATCTCATTCTTCTCCTTTTTTTCCATTTCATTACTGCTCTTTTTTAACCGCACCTCTTGGTTTCCTCCACTTCTAATTTCTACACGTAAGTAGTGCTCAAATCTGTTTTGATTTAGTTGACACACCGCAACCTTCCAGTCACGTCCTAACTTCTGCGTGTTTTTTTTGGTGGGCCCCACATCATTTCACATACAGATCAATCCTCTCATGACTGCAACTGCCATTAACGCCAACCAAACCGCTGCATCCGCCATCCTTGAGAATGATACAACTGACGCCCAGTCATCGGTCACACCTCAAGAAATCGGCATGATGTTTGTCCATGAATACTACAATTTCTTGCATGATGACCCTCAAAAGTTGCACTTGTTCTATAACAAGAACTCGAGCTACCTTCATGGCGAGGAGGGCGATCTCAACGTCAAATTGGTCAACGGCAATCAGGTAAGCATCTAGGGAGATTACCCTTGGAAAACTTTTTTTTTTTTTTTTGAAATGAGCGATTGAGCTTACTCATCCTCCTCCTCCCATAGCAAATCCGCAAGGCTATTACTGATCTCAACTTGAACAACTGTATGGTTATGGTCTCTAGCGTTGATAGTATGTCGTCTGCAAACAACGGTATCATTGTCCAGGTTCTTGGCGAAATGTCCAATCAAGGCACCGAAGCAAGAAAATTTGCACAGACCTTCTTTTTAGCCGAGCAGCCAAAGGGATACTATGTCTTGAATGACATTTTCCGCTTTTTGAGAGAGGATATTGACTATGAAGAGGGTGTCACCGAGGAAGAGGTCGCTGCTGTTGAAGAAAAGGTAGCTGAGCCCGACCAGGAACAGTCTGCTGTCAGCATGGATGACGCACAAACTGCTGCTGTCGAAGCTACCCAAGTAGCTGAAGCTAAGCCTGATGAAGAGCCTTCTCCTGCTGTTGTTCCTGAAGTCAAGGAAACCCCCGTGACCAAGACTGAGGAAAGCAATGAAAAGTCTGTTGAACAAGTCGCCAACGGTGTGGCCTCAGAAGGATCTGCCAAGGAGCAGCAACAACAACAACAGCGCCCAAAGAAGTCCAAGGCTGATGGTGATAAGCAGAAGCAAAAGCAACATGACAGACCTGCCAGTGCTGCCAAGAGCAATGCTCCCAAGACCTGGGCTAATTTGGCTGCCAATGACTCTGAAAAGTGGGGAACTCAAGTTGCAGAAGCTAAGGGACCCGTTGCTTCGGTTCCTGTCAACCCTCCTAAGCAATCTCCTCAGCAACAGCAACAACAACTTCAGACCAAGCAGCCCACCAAGACTGAGAACATTTCTATCTTTGTCAAGAATGTACAGCAGACCATGACTGAAGACCAGTTGAAGGAGGCATTCGGCAAGTTTGGTGCTATCAAGACGCTCACTGTTGTTCATTCCAAGAGCTGTGCTTTCCTTGACTTCAGCCATGCTGAGAGTGCTCACAAGGCCTTGAGTCAGCAAAAGATCACGATCGGCTCAGCCGTTGTGCTTGCTGAGGAACGTCGTCCCCAAGGTGGCCGTGGGCAATATGAAGGACGACGTCAAAACGGTGAAGGACGTGGTGGTTTCGAAAACCGTCGTGGAGGAATGCATCGTGGTGGTGACAAGCAGGCCAGCCAACAACAAGCTGATGGTCAACAGAGCGAGCGCGGAAACCGACGTGGAAATGCTGGACGTGGAGGAGACCGTAAGGGTAACAATACCAACAAAAGCCAACCTAATGCTCAAGCCAACTCTCCCGCTTCCAAGTAAACAGAAGAGAAAAAGAGGCACCCTCCCATATCACTGCAAATAACCCTTCTCCCAACTTGTGTTCAAGAAGAAAACGAAGAAAAAAATACCAAGTTTTTACATATGCACTCTTTGAAATCGAAAACACTTACACATACACGATCAAAAAAAGAACATAACTCCAAAGACGGATGCTAACCGTTCCATTTAAAAAAAAAAAGAAAAGGTTTTTAACAAGAAAAAGAAAGGCTGGCGTAAAAGCAAAAAAAAACAAAAAAACAAAAAAAAATTGAATCAGATGGAGAGATAATAGATAGAATTGCCGCACATGCCGTATTGAGTGTTTACTTGTATTTGGCATACTTGTGTTTTCATTTTCTTCTCTTGCTTGATGTTTCGAAGCACATTGGTTTGTTCAGCGTCCTTCTTGCATCGAGATTGCTTTTTTCTGCTTCTTTCCTGCACAATCCCATTTTCATGTATTTGAAATGTAAATATTGGAGTTTGAAAGTCTATTAAAAAAAAAAAATGGCCAAGTTCTATATATCTGTTCTGGCAATAGGGGCAACCGAGAACACCTCGAGGGTTGACTTAGGATGGACGGTGGTTTGTTTGTACCTTATATTGATAATACGCCCGGATGAACATGGTGTCATATCCAATGAGAACCGGCTCAATATAAGCCCTCATGCGGAAAAATGCTTTGGTAAACAAATTCGATGCAGCGATTGTCGTATTGGAGACGCCCTGGATCCAGCATGAATCGCCCTCTAATCTTCTCAATGGCAGGGTCCTTCCTTCACGGTATGTTGACCACCAATGTAAAATTAATGTTATTAAAATCTATGGCTTTTACCTTCGCCTAAAAAGGACCAGGAGGCACTGTCCATGGAACTAGTAGGATTTGCAAGGCGTGTCTCTTTTGTCAAAAAGTATTAAAGTTGATATGGTGACCAAGCAATCCTTTGGTTGAAGGAGACACGTCGAACATTGAGCACTTACGTCGGCATGCTTAGACATGATAAATTACCCATTTGAATCAGTAATCACGGTAAATAATTATCCGGGATTTGGCTCAGGTAAGCGATCTGACCCTGAATTAAAACCATAATTCCAAAGCCGGTAATGAATATAAAATATCGGTTTTGCCATCGCCAAAAAAAAAAAAAAATTACATTTATCTCTACAACCACACAATGACCGTTCCAAAACTGTTCACTCCAATCCGAGTTGGAAAAGTTGCCTTGAAGCACCGTGTCGTGCTTGCTCCACTTACTCGCATGCGTAACACTGGTGATCATGTTCCCAATGATCTTGTGGTCGAACACTACAAGCAGCGTGCTGGCAACGGAGGCGGCTTGTTGATCACTGAAGCTACCTTCATCTCACCCATGGCTGGTGGCTACCCTGGCGCTCCAGGAATCTATACTAAGGAACAGGTGGAAGGATGGAAAAAGGTACTTTATCTGCACTTGCAGTAAATCAGAGAGTTGTGTTTGCTCGATACTGACCTATGTGGGCATTTTCTTTTAGGTTACTGAAGCCGTCCATAAGCAAGGATCTGCCATTTTCCTGCAATTGTGGCACGTTGGTCGTGCTACTTCCAGTCATGTTCTCCCTGACAACGCTACACCCGTCTCAGCATCTGCCATTGCTATCAAGGGCAACAACATGGCCGGTCAGCCTTATGGAGTTCCTCGTCCCCTTGAGGAATCGGAAATTCCTAGCCTTATTCAAGATTATGTTAAGGCAGCCAAGAACGCCATAGAGGCTGAATTTGACGGTGTCGAGATTCACGGTGCCAATGGATATATCATTGACCAATTTATCAACAGCAACAGCAACGTTCGAACAGACAAGTATGGTGGTTCCATTGAGAACAGAACTCGATTGGCTTTGGAAGTAGTGGATGCCGTTCAACAAGCAGTCGGTCCTGAACGCACTGCTATTCGATTCTCTCCTTGGGGAGCTTTCCAGGACATGGGTGACGAAACACCTTTGGAAACCTGGGGCTATCTGACCCAACAATTGCAAGACAACCATCCCAACCTCGCCTATCTTCACTTCATGGAACCCCGTCCTGATGTTGTTGATCTGAGTGAGGCCGATAAGGGACCAAGTCTCAAGTCCTTCAAAAAGGTAAGCCATAACCACTTTTTTTTTTCCCAAACCAGCTTTCTTTTTTTTTTACCGTCTGACTGATAAAATTCCTGATCCCACTCACTCAGATTTGGAAGTCCGCATTCGTCAGTGCTGGTGGTTATGGCGACCATCGTGAACACGCATTGGCTGTTGCTGAGGAAACCGGCAATTTGCTTGCTTATGGCCGTCACTTCATTGCCAACCCTGATTTGCCTTACCGTCTTCAGGAAAACCTTCCTTTGAACCCTTACAACCGTGATACCTTCTACGGTGGTGGCCCCACTGGATACACCGATTACCCAACATGGGAAGAAGCACAAAAGGCGGACGTTGAGAACAACGCCGCCCAGAAAGCCGCCTTGTAAGCTTGTCATGCATGTCATTGATCTTTTATTTTTGTATATTTTGTTATGCGCTTAGAGAAATCGTAGGAGCTATACCACATCGCATTTTCCAGCATAGAATCAACCTCCATCTTAATGTTATGATTAAATTTATCCAACTGAAGTAATATATATCGTTGTATGTCCCCTACATGATTTCCTTTTAGAAGCCCTATACGGGTTGCCAACCGTCAATGACAGATACATCTTTGCTGATGAAAATGGACTTGAAACATGAGAAATTTGCGATTCCTTCATGCCTTGTGACAAAGTCCGTTAAAGTTGGTTTGGAAAAGTTCGATACCTCTATTTTAAGATGGCTGGTGAAGAATAGTGCGGGTCACATTATATAAAACTGGTTTGTTTCATATTGGCGATGAGACATTTCTGTCAAATTTTGTCAGATTGGTTCCAGGGCAGAATACCGCTTATTTTAGCAATGGCGGGTTGGTGCGGCAATCGCACTATGACATCCAACAGGGCTGTTTCAGTGGGATGCAAATTTTGAGAAGAATATATTTTATTATCAATCCATTATGCTCTGACCTATCTTTCCATACTATATGGAAGCTACTTGTACTTATGCTTTGTTTTTGGGTTTTGTTATTTTTCAAGAAAGGTTATAAAATCGTTGCGTCCATGATAGACGGCGCTAAGGTACGACTCAAATATTTCTCCTCCTACTGGTAGGGCTGCGAGTTGAAGCCTGAAGGAAACGCACATGTTAGAAAAGAGTATAGAAGGTTTAAAGATCAAACGAGGTATATCTACGTACACTCAGCGATAGTGGCAAACTTGTAACCCATTCCCTGGACGTATTCAATGGCTTTGTCGGTAAGCTCCTCGACAGTTTGTTGGTAAACCTTGAAGATTGAAAAAGGAATAAATATCTTAGGATTGCATTGAATAGTATCACCACCGCCGGCCAGACAAATTACTCACATCGTGTTCCAAAGCAATACCACCGGGCCCGGTAATAGGACCGAGCTCGTTCTTGTAGTTAGTCAGTTCATCATTGAGGTTGTGAGTTTCATAATCTTTCGAGTCGACATTCCAGGTTACGACTGTATATCCGAGTGAGTTAAGAGTCGACGTAGTTCCCGAATTGCTATTACCGTAAGGAGGACGCATGACTAAAAGATCAAAAAATCAGATACAATGTCATCCCGCTTTTAATTTACCACGTTGTTTTTTTAGGTAAAGGCACTTACACGCTGGCCTACGTAGAAAAATGAAGACATGTTTAGAATAAAAAGCAGGAGTAAAGTGCGAAGATTTGGGATGCAGAAACTCTCTCTAACCGAGCCCCTGTATGGTTCTAGGCATTTTGATACTTACTTTACACCGATAGCCTTCTCCAATGCAGCTTCAAGATCGGTCATTTCCGAGGTGACTCCCGCAGCATCCAAACTATCGAGATCAGCGTGTGAATATGTATGGCTTGCAATCTGTGGATGTTGAAATAACCAAATGTTTAGGAATGAGGTCTCAATTTTGGAACACTACTGCCATAGTGTTAACCCTGGCCGGAATCGTACCTGATGGCCAGAATTATATGCTTTTTCGATCGCAGCAGATGCGTTGGAATCAGTTTTGATATCCCTATTTACCATTGATACATCAATCAGCGTTTTCAGATCATTCGTACATACTAAAAGGATAGCAAGATCCTTACCACCAGTTTTTGCCATTGACAAAGAAAGTAGCCTGTTTCAACATAGCAAAGAAAATAATAATGTTAGGTCTGCAATGACAAATACGCGTCAAGCCATCAACGGCAATCCAGAACCACTGACCTTGATACCAGCCGCGTCTAACTTGTCAACTAGCTCTTCAGTAAACTCGTATGGACCATCATCGTATGTCAATGCGAAATATCCTTTCTTGCAGTCAGTTTGAACGCCAGTAAGAGTACGTCTTGTTATGGGCGACGTGGAGACCAATGTTGAGCTCAATAGTAAAGCAAAGGCCAGATAGACGAGAGAATGCATTGGATTAAACCTTTTTGAAAAGTAAAAAAAAAATGATATCGAGAAGAAGAAGAAAACGAAGAGTATATATAGGCTCCTGGACAACCGACCTCTTTCATTTCAAGTACTGCCATCAATCTTTATTTAGACCATTGGGTCCGCCATCGGATTCCCAGATTTTTTTTGTTTTGGTTTTTTCCTTTATTTGTCTGCATTGTCCGAATGGGACTTTACCGAGGTTACTCCACAAACAAGCTTCGCGCTAACAACAACCATATCATCCCTTCCCTTTTTCAAAAAGCAAGAGTTTCCTTCAATCTGCCTCCAATGTTTACCAGGATTTGATAGAATAAATGTTTACCCTGTTCCAAGGTACACATGCCCTGTTTTGTCTGCATGACTAAAGGCGTTTGGAAAGTTTCAGTGTGACCGTCGCGAAGGGGCAGAACAATGAGGAGTGGGATTACTCCGACCGAAAGCTTACTGCTTAAAATAAGTTGATACATGTTTTATCTTACCACAATTGAGAAAAAGACGAGAGCAGCTGCACAGAAGAAGCAGGAATTGCATTTGTAGTGCTTCTCTTCCTGGGCATGGATATCCATTGTGGAAACATAGAGTTGATAGAATGTTTACGGCGCGATGGTAATTTATTATCCGTCTTGTCCGGTCTTTCATCATCGTCGTTCTACCATGACGTCCGATTACGAATACCGCTGGCGTACTTGGCGTACCTCTTTACATCGCCAGTCACGATTCGACCAGCAGATGCTAAAAATGTCGCAGTTGCCACCTGCATTGGGGCCATGGCTTGCATGATACCGACACTGATTAATTAGTGTCTGTGAATTGTTTCTCTGTTAACAAATTCTCACTCTGCTAAATGACCTTGACATTGATACTGATTTAACCATGTCCGTCACAGTTGATTGTACCTGGCAATCTTCGTGTCACTCAATCCCAAAGATTTTATCTTCTGGCAATTAACACTCCACTTTTAAACCCAATATTTTTTTCATCCATTGTTATGTGGTGCATGCGTTTACCTCTTCCATCGGCATAACATTCGACTGATCTGAGAACCAAACAAGCGGACTCTTCGGTTCGGCGGGTCAGACTTCTCCGAAGTATCTTTGTCATGTCATCGTAAGGTGAATGTTTATTAATAATCCATGTTGCTCTGAATATCTCTTTCCAGGAGGTGGAAAATTCGTATCTTTCTTGAAACACCGCATGCTAGTCTATTTACATCTCTAATGGTAAGGTGCCTCGTTGAAACCTAGGTAAGTGTGCGTACCAGGAGATCAATAAGTGAATTGTATGTAAGACATAAACCAACGATTGATTAGACTCACATTCCGCGACCGTGGAAAATTTGAATCCGCGTTCCCGAGCATAATCAATGATTGAATCAGCAAGTTCTTCCGCTGTCTGCTTGTATACCTAGTACGGAAGAATACATGAATCAGTTTAGGTCACATTGAGCACCTGTCAAACTATGTTTGCAAACCCACATCATGTTGCAACCCAATCCCTCCCTTGGAATCATGGCTAGATCCCAGCTCTCTATGGTAGTTGTGCATTTCATCTGAAAGAGAATGAGTTTCATAGTCTTTGGAGTCTACAGACCAGTTCACCACTGTATAGCCAAGGCGGTTCAAAATATGCGTGACACGGTCCTCAGAGTTGCCATAAGGAGGGCGAATAACTGCAAAAATCAAAATTAACTATGAGTGCTAAGGAAAACAAAGACGCTAAACATAAAAATAAGAAAGAAAAAAATCATACAGGATGGTCTTTATCAATAGATATCAAAGTCGAAAGCAAAGTAGTATGTTTTAGATCAATCGAACTTGGTGTCATTTTCCGCCTTTTCAATGACTAGCTCACCTAACACCAATAATCCTCATCAAAGCGTCTTCAAGCCGTACTACCTCATTTTCCACTTGTCGATTTGAAAGTTCGTCGAGGTTAGCATGGCTCCAAGTATGACTGGCAATCTTTTTGGACGTGAGAGATTAGGGAGGCGAGAAGCTACACCGATAGTCCAAACCCCATCTCTCCTTATATGCTTTTTCCCCCCTTACCTGATGGCCAGAGTCATACGCCTTTTTAATAACGTTTTGAGCCTGAATATCATCATCTAAATCCCTATATTTCAAAATTTATAAGAACAAAGAATGTTGCTTATTCGCGTTGGAACAATATCCAACCCTAGGTCATTAACATTGTACCTACCAAAAATTATTGCCATTTACAAAAAAAGTAGCCTGCGTAGAAAGAAGAACCGCCATCAGTCTATGGCAGTGACCAAAAGGCATTTAGTACTAGCAGTCGAATTATACCTTTATTCCTCGTTCATTGAGATGGTCAATCAATCTGCTGCTGTACTTGTATGGGCCATCATCGAAAGTCAAGGCAAAGTGACCTGCCTTGCAATTAGTCTGAACTCCACGAGTCAGTCTTTTCGTCAAATGTAATGGTGTTGCAGAGACATAAGAAGCTATGGAGAGGCATGCAAGAAGATACTGTGCAAAAGCGATCATAGTGAATGGAGGATGGGGGTTCGACTGAATGGAGATGTAGCTATGCGTCGTATTTGTACCTTATTTTTTTCAAAAAGTACTGGAGTTCCCTGACATGACCAAAATAAGTTAAGAGACCACTGTTTATCTTTTTTAAGCAACTACTTCCCTCACTTGCAACGACAATCAGCATTACTCTTGTCCTGCCCTGTGTTAGGAGCCAACAGACACTTCGGAATTAATACACACTCCTTTTTCCGCACTTATTCCTCCCGTTTCTTTTGATAGTATTTATCTTTCCCGACGGTTGACAGTGTAATTGTTGCTGCTATGCAATGACGTGTGGGTTATGTAGCTGCTCGTGACAGCCATGGAAACGCACGGTCTATCGGCTCGGCTATGCATATACGATGAAGGCTGGATCGACAAAAGACATTGGAATTGTTTGGGTCCCAGCCGATTTGTAAGTAATCAATCAGTAGTATATTCATCACTTGACCTTTCTGGGATCAAATTGTGGGGTGAGGTGTTAGCAGTGTCATTATCCCTTCAAATTTCATAAGCTGTATTTTCTCCTCCTTTGCAATCATTATGTGCTGCCCAATCTGAGTCGGCACCGTAATTCAATACGTCTATGGTAATACTACTCATGTCCCGCCTTGCATGCATGGAAGTTCTATTAGTTAATCCACACTGCTTCCATCGGCATGTGATAGACGCTGTCTTTCGGTTGATGTACAACAGAGGCAACGGCTCATGGTATTTTACCGGAAATGGACAATGCCGGATGTCTTGTTCACCGCTTCCAGATAAGCGAAGTGTATGGCAGCAGTGATGTATGGTGTATTTTGCCCACGTCGCGTCACATCACACCTAATCTCATTAGACATTGATATGAGGAGTTTACGGGTGTCACATTGTTGCAGGTTAAACTTAAATGCTCTATAGGCTTCCAATGCAAGTGACAGAAAATTGTGTGCTCGAACACGACAAACCAGGCTGGGATACCAAAATTGGTTAGCAATATCCCCCACACTTGTAAGCGAAATTTTATTCTGTTGAAATACTGCACTTGAGTAATTCAGATTATACCATCGGATAACGAAAGGTCGCACTAACTCTCGCATTAATCTACTTTTCATGGCACAGCATGGTCTATAGAAGATGCAGAAGTTGTTGTCATAATGATGCATGGAGTGTATCACCTACTTTTTTTTATTGTATTTGAGGTCGTGTCTGTAATTTTTACGTTGCATTTGGATGCGGTATTAGAAAGTGTAGAATAGTCACCTATTCCAAATCTTTGTTTTTTCTTGAGTGATACAAAGTGTCTATAAAATCAGTGGGATATTCGAGAATGGGCCAATTATAGGTGGGGTGTGATTTTTAGTCGTGCGCAAAAATGTACTACGCAGTGCTAACTGATCTTTAAATGGGCAATAGGCATATATGACAGCCAAGCCAATGGCCTCGCAAAGCGCAGCTTGGAATTCTCTGTCGACGGTGGGAGATATTTACAATTATGGTGCATTTAGTAGACCTTTATTGTAATGGATTTGATCTGGACCATCGGCGGATTCTTGGTGCACATATGCGCGAAGGATCGGAATGGCCGTGTGCAAGTAATTTTCACGCCCAGACATGGCATTGTTGAACATCATCTCCTCCGCCGTCTTGGGTTTTTTGGTCGCATATGCACTAGAGTACATGCGCCACCGCTTGAAACTTTTACAGCAGGTCCTTTGTGGAATCGTTCGCCAAAAAAATAATCCACGCTTTCAGAGCGATTTTGAGCAGCCTTCCCATGGTACTCCAAGCGACCATAACAGAGGAAAATGCCCCGAGCAATGTATTCCGTCATCACGAAAACGTTCTTGATTTACAGCATGCACACTTACTAGAAAGAATTTAGTTATGGGAAAGCAAATGCGTAATGTGCACTTGCTAACTGGGATATCCTTCAGCAAATTGATATTTAATGCAGCAATTTCAAAATTATATATCTGCTAGATTAACATCCCAGTATGCGAATATTTGAAAATTAGTGAGAGGAAAAAGTGCTTGTGGTAGTGTCATAATGGCAAACCAAGGTACAGAAGGTATCTTTCAGTCGCAAGTGGCGGGTAAATTTTACAAATTGGTAAGTTTGGCGTATCTAAAATGGTGGGAGAGGATAAAATACCTCGTGTGGTATATCCGCGGAAGGCTGATGTTCAAGTGACATTATAAATGTTCTCGGCGTGGGTAATGTAGCCAATAGACCTTCTCATAGAGAGTAATAGACAGTGGACTACACTTCCATGATTTTTTAGAACAGCGTATCAGCGAGTGAGAAAGTCTCAACGAGAAAGTCGCCGATCCGCGTGACACAATTACAGAGCTTGGGTTTTTTTTTATTCAGGCGCCACTCAGAAGGACCAGGCTTTGCATACTTTGAAGAGTATAACAAAACAAATTTTAGAAAGATAAGATCAACGAAAGATACTTGTTTTCACTATCCAAGTGGAATGATCGTACACCCATAGTATAGAATGCTGTGGTCGCTTGGTCCCGTAGGTTATCTGCCTCATTGAATCCCCGACATGGCAGCATCCGTCAGATAGGCTACATGGCCCCGCCCAACCCAGTTTAAACATCGCCTGCTAACACACGGACATAACAATGTGTATCTCCAGAGATAGCCATCGCTGGTTTTTCTTTTATTAGATGAGTAAATTGTTCATAGGATAGTGTGAGAAAGGAAGCAACTAACATTCTGAAACGAATGACTAGCCAGCTATAGCTTATCAACATTAGAATAATGATACTTGCTTTGACTCATGTATCGTAAAATCAATATATAGGATTAAAACATATCTGAAGATCTACTGGACTGTCATAACGGCCAGCGTAAAATTATAGGCGGCTCGATGCTGCCAAGTCATGCCGCATGTTTAGCAACCTTTTTTTTTCCACTTTCCCTATTGATGCTTTATTGGTATCGCGCGGTCAATGTTGGTCCCAGAGTAGTGGGTGCTCATCCAAAATTTACTATGACCTACGTTAGCCCATACCTTCCAAGAACCAGTAAGAAGTCGATAACAAGTTCAATCAGTGCATGCGTAGTTTGTACAACAGGCGAAGTGAGGGTGGATGGGCTAAGAACGACATCCAAGTGGGACAAAAGAGAAAAAAGTTGTGGCTGTTATGGTGGTTGTTCTTCGGGGGAAGTGTAGAAAAATTTCAGACACTGAGCTTGTATTCCTGGGGGTCCACGCACGCAACTCTAACAAAACCCCAACCCAACTAACTCAACCCATACCTTTCGTCTTTCCTTTTGCTTGAAATTGTCTTGTTTTTCCTCTTCATTTAATCCCTATCATATTCTTCTTTGGTGAACTTTCGTCCGTTTTTCAAACATAAAGTTCCACACTCACTTTTTGTTTCTATCGTTACCCACTGCTCGACTCCACCATGACTACTGCCCATCCCAACCCGGCACCATTGACCTCGAGACGTAACTCTGCATTCTCGTCTCGGCTGGAACATGCTACGCCAGACCAGCAAGACGAAATTGAACGATTAGCAAGAACTTTTGAGGTGTCAGATGACAAGCTCAAAACCATTGTAAAGGGTTTTGCTGAAGAGATGAGCGCGGGGTTACGGGCTCACGACCAATCTTGTGATCTGAAGATGATACCCTCTTGGGTAACAGGTTAGTACACTGCCCAGTCGTCTATCATCGGGGCGATGTTTGCTTCAACAACATGCTATTTATGCGTGCACTAGGATGATGCCACTATTTAGCTCCGTTCCGCCCGCCCGCCCGCCCAAAATACCTTTTTCATCTCGATCTTATACTCATCTTCTACTTGCCTTCTGTCAGGTTATCCATCCGGGAATGAAAAGGGCGTTTACCTAGCCTTGGAGATTTCAGGCATGGATATCTATGTTTGCCAAGTGAAATTGAAAGGCGAACGCGGCAAGTTAGCTATCAACCAATATCAGTACAAGATTCCAGATAACTTGACAGCAGGAGAAGATATGTCGATTTTGGTAGACTATGTTGCGGACTGTGTTTCCGATTTCTTAGTCAGAGTTGGCACACAGGACCTCTTCGTTTACCCCATGGCCGTCAGCGTGGGGTTCGCGGTCAAGCAAACCGGTCTTAACAAGGGAACTATTGTGGCCCTGGAGCATGGCTTTGATTACCAAAATGGTGTTGGCTGTGATGTTGTAGAGCTTTTCCACTCTCGTTTTAAAGCTAAAGGCTTGGCCGTTAAAGTCGTTGCCATGGCCAACGGTAAGTACAACCAAGCGGGATATGAAAAATTGCCCTTTTTTTTTTTTCATGCTAAACCCCCATCACTCTTTTCCAAAAGACACTGTATGCACTCTATTGGCACATGCCTATCAACATCCTTCCACACGAATTGGAATAGTACACAGCGCTGGAACGAATTGTGCCTATTATGAAAAGTTCAGCAATATCAAGTCTCTTGAAAATTCATTCAAGAATAAGAATTCAGACGATATGATCATCAACACCGAATGGTGTAACTTTGGTTCACATAAGCGATGGCTTCCCAATACTTGGTTTGACCGAAAACTGGATCGTGAGTCAAATAATCCTTCTATACACATCTTTGAAAAGATGACTACTGGCATGTACCTCGGTGAAATTGTTCGCAACATATTGGTCTACCTTGTGGACAATGACAAACTCTTTGCTGGATCAAGTTCAGATGGTCTAAATACTCCCTATAGTTTTGACACTAGCTATATGTATGTAATTGAAGCTGACGACGATAGTGAAGCGTACAAAGACACGTGCGTCATCCTGGAAGAGATGCTGAAGATCGGCCCAACCACTGTTGCTGATCGCGAGATAGTGCAAAAAGTGTGCGAAATTGTTGGAAGACGCTCTGCCATGCTCGTTGGTGCAGCAATAGCCAGTGTAGTTAATTATATGGTCGAGCATGGTATCGGATTGGATGATACCAGCGATGGCTTCGCTATATGTAAGTAAACCAAATTTCTTCGATGGGCGAATGACTTTTGATCACCCATGGCACCTGTGTCCTAATACCACTCTCTCTCTATAGCTATCAGCGGTGATCTGTACGAAGATTACCCTTCATTCCATCCTCGAGTTTGTGAAACGCTGAAGGCTCTCATTTCAGATGATATCGCTTCCAAGCTCTCGGTGGGCATTGTCAAGCACTCAAGAATTGTTGGTGCTGCTATTGTTGCGATGATGGCTGAGAAAATGGATTCTGACGTGGATATGCAAGAATGAGAACGACACACGAGAAAAAAATGCCATACCTAACTTCTTGTTTTTTTCTTACTATCCACCATAGCACTTTTCAACTTAAATTCGCTACACTACTCCAGGGCAATTTTTTATTATTTTCTGTGCTGACTGATTGTGTAGAAGTCGTCTTCCTTTCCACTACCTCTTTCCTTTTTGTAATTATAATACCACTTGCTCATTTATATTGTCTGTCTGGTCGAACCGAGATAAATATACTCTTTATCTTTTTCGAGGCCAATGGAAAAGTCGCACTTGAATGATTTGCATAATCGCGTTTGCAACACACAATCCGCCACCTTGGCATTAGCTACAGAGGCTCTGTCCGAACCTTTAAGTCGTGTTCAGGCCCTACCGTCGCATTTAGATCACTTCCAGTCATGGCAAGGTGCTAATGATCAACTGATCGATCAACTTGTCAAAGGCTCATTTTGGGCTACCCATTTACACTTTGTGCTTGATACTCTGATCCCAAACTGGAGCTATGCATTTGAAGACGGGCAGCGGTTTCAGCTTTTGAAGGCTACCTTTGTCCCTGAAGTTCGGTCAAAACAAGCAACCATGATGGCTCGGCTATCCTTAACAATCCTTGTGGATTCGCTGGCTCATAAAACAATACCCACCGGAGAGCTTTCGATATTAATACGTCTACTACGCCATTTGATACAAGAAGGCGGCCTTGACTTATTGCTTGGAAAATGCCATGATGCTGAGTGGCGGCGGGTTGTCACTGCCATGGTATCCGTACCGGCAAGAGTTGCCAATGCTATAGGTGAAACGTCGACGCGTGATGACTGGTATACTGACAGGTAGATCTCTTTAATTGTTGAACACTGAATCTCCCCATAGCACATCGCAGTCTTCCTCACCTTTTATTTCTTTCTGATCAGTCGGTATTCAGCCATGGTTGCTACTTCCATCGCCCATTACGTAGATATAGCAGCCCAGAGAGCTCCAGCCGTGGATAATGAACAATACGTCGATAGTGTTGGCGCCTCCATTGGGCAATTAATAGGGAAAATGGCTCGGCAAGGATATGCCCCCAACCTCATCTCAAATTTGTACCCTCATACCCTACCTCAGGTTGCCTCTCGATCGCCCCATACTGCCATGACTTGCAAGATTTGGTCGCATATTATGTTGAACCATTTGATGCTCTCGCCTGATCTCTCCCGACTGATCTCCGGAACATTCTTGTATTTAAATCAGAATATATCGAAAACAGATTTGACAGTAGGTCGCGTTCAGCAACTTTCTAAAGGACTTTTTGCAATGTATTTTGCTTCTGAGCCTGTTGAGATGTCAAATTCTGTTTTGCAACTCTTTTGGAAAATCGGCTGGTTAGAATCTCACTCATCACCCAGTATGGGTGTTACCAGAACACTGGCTGCATTGCTAGTGTATGCTGGGGGGATACAAGAATCCGAGAATTTCGGCCAGGAAGGTAAGTAAGCCCATTCTTGTGCCATACTGCATTCAATTCAAACCAGCTCACTCATCGACTTTCCCTTTGTAAATTAGTGTCGTCGTATTCCATCACAAAGAAAGCCCAGGATATTCTTTTGTTGGTGCTTCGAAAGCTTATTTCTATGTGGGGCGATAGGCAGTTTGTTCGAAATACTCCCTACTTGAAACAAATTGGTACGAATGTTTTAAGCATGAAACGGGCGCCTATCTTGACTGGGCCCTTATCTAATGGTCATGCTTGTACTCAATAGGTGTTACATCGGCCATACTCGTAATTCTCGGCTATCTACCTAATCAGGTCATTAAAGCTGAAGTATTCTCAGCCCTGCAGATGTCCAAGCATATACATGAATGGTTTGTCAGTGGAGACCCGGAGACGACGAAGATAGGGATTGTAAGCTGGAAAAGTTGGTTAGATTTTGGACAGAAAAGCAACTCAGGTTCATGATACTCAAACCATGTTATTTTTGTATGTATCATTAGTTACTGGCAGAAACACTATCGATGTTGATGGACGACCCTGACAAAAGATTGGACTGTCATGTACTCGATCCAGAAATGGATAAGAGTCTTTTGGCATTACGAGATTTGATCTATGCCAGAGACGCTCTGCAGCATGAGGGTGAGTGGTGGCCCATCAAATTGCTAATACCCTAGGCAATTGTTTGTTAATGCCTCTCAAACAGATGCCACAGACAATGAAGAGGTTGACGAAGTGCGTGCTGAAATAGCTGGAAATGAGCCGTTATCGGATGATGATGATCAAGACATGCAAGAGGTAGACCCTGACGCCCCATTCACTTTTGGACAAGGTATCACAATGCATCCCTTTTTGTTGTCTTAAATTGATAGTGGATGCTTACCCAAAAATCGATAGACGATGATACATCGGACGAGGATTCAGATTTGGAGCCCTATCCTATGCCCCAGGAACCCGATGATGAACAGGATCATAGAGCACCAGATAAGAAAAAACTTGGCAAACCTATGTAAGGCGGTTTCTAATGGAATTCACAGCAAATTAGAGATGGCTCTGGACTAAACTATTTGCTATTTTTGGTTTATCATTAGGTATGTGTACGACCTCCTTCAATACCTACGAGCACAGGATGATCCGATCAAGCAAGAGGTTGGCTTGTCGTCTGCTGAAGACCTGATTAGGCAGAAAGAAAACGTTGGAACTGAGATAGGTAAGCTACAGCTCTTGATCACCACGGATGAGCGTTACAAGCCTTGTTACGATAATTTGATTAACCATTCGCTGGACAGAGGAAAATGCACAAGAACTTACCAAGATAGTAATGTCTCTGCAAGATACATTTCATTTAGAAAATTTCGATGAAAGCCAACAAGGCACTCTGGTAGCCTTATTGATAGCTTCACCCAAGCCATCTTTCAGGTAAGTTCGGCATACCACACGTCATAATTTCAGCAGCTTTCTATGCTTAACGCTTTCATCCTTTTGCAGAGTCGTCATAGATGAATTTTACGATCGTAACTCCTCTGATTCACAGCGATCTTTAGCATTGCGGTGTATCAGTATTGCAGTCAAAGAGTTGGCGGGCTGGCGAGATACAAAGGTAAAGTGGCATATATTTAGATTCCATATACTGATCAATCTAGTAACGGGGGACATTTTTTCACAGCCAAAAGAGGGCTCGGCTGCAGGAGCCATAGAGTCGCTGGATCAAATGTTTAGCAACTCACTTACTCTGCCAGATGAAAGTACGAGTAAAACTGCTTTGGAAACCAGAGGAAAAACCAGAGTGTTCTCTAGGAAAAGCGAGGTGGATCGCAAGCGAGCGAAACCGACACAAAATAAGCTCTCTGGTTTTGTTAGTACGGACATCTTTTTTCCTTTAATGCAAGGATGGTGGGAAGGAACGCGAACTGGCTGGAGGTAAGTGAACATCTTGCACATGGGAAAATGCTTGTACAGGAACGACTGAATTCATGATGGCAATTCTATATTACAGTAATCAAACAGTACGGATTATGGCAACTCAATCTCCAAGACTCTTGTCTAGGTTTGTCCTAACGCTTGGGGTCATTTTGCATTTTTCCAGCAAGTATTGAAGTATTATCAGCCATCGCCATCATGAAAAACTGTACTAACAGCGCTCAATTGTAAACAGTCAATACACCACAACATCAGCACATCGTCAAAGAATTTTGGGACTTTGCTCTTTCTCTGCGATATCACACCTTCCAAGGACAACCCGACCCCAGCGTTGTTCACGCCGCATTAATAGGAATTAACACCATTGTCAATATTTCGATGAAAGATCAGAAATCAAGACTCATTAATGAGTATGCTCAGCAATTGGTGGAGACTAAAGACTGGGTTGTTGGTAAGTAGTGATAAACTGGTCGCTAGAAATATAGTTATGCTAAGAATGTTTCTATTTCCCTGTTACTACAGCTCTCATCGACGGGTCGACGGAGGAGGTCAAGCAGCTTTGTGGCCATATTTTGTTGGCACTGAAAGATATCATGACAACGTACAACGACATTCTTTTGGGCGGTGTTTTGTAATATAGCATAATATATTTTTAATAGATAGAGCTAGAGGAGACAGCATAAACAGTATTTGTAAAGCTAAGTTTTGGTCATGTCATTTTGATTTCCCACTGCGGAGTCAAATTTTTGACCAGGCGGTCCCTGAACAGGTTTGAGCCAACTCTTGGCCCTCTTCTCTTGGCTTGATCAACAGACAATTATGGAGCCATTAAAATCTTTTTTCACAAAACCTTCACCCAAAGGTCACTATTAATTCTAAATTCCACTAAATCACAGAACTACGTCTCACATCTACTTTGATTATCACAGAGGAATTGCGAAAAAGTCAGCGTGATTTCCGATCGGTGCAAAGGGATTTGAAACGGGATCAACTTCAACTTCAACGACAAGAAAGTCAGTTAGAAGCAGAAATCAAACGGGCCGCTCGGCAAGGAAATACCACTCTGGCGAAGTCTCTTGCTAAGGTAGCGTGTTGAACTTTGTGATTGCGTCTACCTTGTGACAGCTCCCAACTGAAAGACTTCTCTCCTAAAGCAACTCATACAAGTTCGTAACCAAAAGACAAAGAATCAAAAGGTCGAGTCTCAGATATCCGGGATGTCTCATCGGACTACCGCTATGCAGAGCAACATTGCAATGGGGTAAGTGTTGAATATTAGGGGTATTCTGTCAACTCCATATTTACTCACCGTCAACAGTAATGCCATGAGTGGGGCTACCAAGGCAATGGCTGCGACTAGCAAGGTCATGGATCCAGCGCAAATTCAGAAGACTATGATGGAGTTTCAAAAACAGTCCCTTCATGCTGATATGACGGCAGAAATGAGTATGTATAGAGTTATTTGACGCTGTCTGTGTGATGGTAGACAGGGTTAATCAATTGTTAATTTTAGTGGACGATACTTTGGAAGACGTCTTGGGTGAAGAAGATGACGAAGAGGAGTCGGAGGACATTATGAATCAAGTAAGTTACAACCAGCTTAACCGTTGGCTACAACAACATCGCTAACTGAGACTTCAACTAGGTGTTGGATGAAATTGGCATTTCTATCAATGGCAAGATGGCCTCTGTGCCCACTAACAATCCTATCAAAGAATCCTCGCAAGCCGCTGCAGAAGAGGATGCAGAATTACAGCGGCGGCTGGAAGCTTTGAGAAACCCATAGGGCCTTTTGGTTCTCCTCAAAGTCTTCAATTGTACCATACTATCTATATATTGTTCTCACCATACACTGGATCTATTCATTGGCAATTCCTTGGCTCCGTCTGCAAACTGCGCCTTATTAAAATTAAAGGTTTAGAACCAGCTTGAACCAGAAAACATCATCCGAACATCAATAATTTATTTTAGACAAGTGGGAAAAGCTTAAAGCAGAGTGAATGGTCATATACGAGGATGTTGAGCGCAGGTGTTGATATTACGGGTGAAAAGGCGGATGACATGCCGTGAACTTTATGCCGTTTTTTCATTCGTAGATTCACCTTCGAGCTTCTTTACAATTGGGAACTCTTTCTTTATCTCTTCTATGCGCTCGTCATCACCAGGCTTTTTCCAAGTACCCTTCGTGTCCCTATGCATAGTATAGATTAGTATAGGAAGAAATGCGTGTATGGAAATGAAGGTATGATTAGGGTTTACTTTTCGTACTGTCGCAAAAGCGGTTCAAAAACATAGTATCCTGTTGCAACACCGATTGCAGCTGCCGTCAATATAGGCACTGATCGCTTTAAAAATGACATGTTGTAATTTTGAGTCCGAGTGGCTCCCTGACCGTCCACAACTGCCTTTATGTTGCATTTTTTGCAAGTCACAAGGGTCGTTATTGGACTTTTCCTGTAAGCAGCCGGTTGACAAAGCGCCATTGAAAAAGATCCATGGCAGAGAACGAACCTAGGAAGCGACCTAGAACAGATACTCCAGCAAATAAGGATGGCGAGGATCCTAATTACGCGTTCATGAACGACTTCAACTTTGACGCATTCATAGGCGACGGTACGACTTTGGACGGATTGACTAATCAAGACTTGCTGCCGCCGTCTGCTGCTGCCGATATGATGTTTTCGTTTTCCGATGTTGATGTCATGAGTGGAATTGCTCTGGGAGAGAATCCTGCGGACACTAGCGTGGTTAGTGGACTCCCTCCTCTACCCACCGCCACCACGCGTCGACCATCAAGCCAATCTTTGGATAGCCGACCTAGCGATTCTGGCGTGAAACCAAAGGATCCTGCAGTGGCCACGAACTCAGCTTCAAGCGAAACCAAGGCAAGTGGAACAACAGGCAGCGCAGCATCGCAAACAGCGGCCATCCTGAAGCAAACCGTGTTCACGGTCATTGTAGCTGATAAAGTTTTTCGAATGAGCTGGGAAACATTATGCTCCGATGGTCCAGCTAATTTCTTTATCGAGCATTTTTCTCGAAACCCAAGGTCACGCACTGTTCGCATCGACCGCGACCCAGATACGTTTAAAATGATTTTACACTATTTACGAGGATATCAGATTCGACCAAAAGATGAATACGAGAATCAAAATTTAATGAATGACGCAAGGTACTATGGTCTTAAGCGACTCACCCAGTTCCTTCGCCAAACGCTGTTTCTTAATGTAGGCGGTCGTGTATTTCGATTGTCAAAGGACCTTTTGGCTAGAGGTCAGTTATGGTGTGATGTGGACAGTTCAGAACTCTAATAATCTGAGTTTACTTAACTTCCCCCCCTTTTCATTACACTAGATGGACCAGCCAATTTTTTCACGGGACCTTTGATACACTATTTATTCTACACCCATGTCAAGCAAGCTGAAGCGCCTCCATATATAATTGATCGAAATCCAGAAACATTTTCAGAGATCATTAGCCATTTACAAGGATATTCCATCCAAATTAGAGATGAAGTCCACCGAGCCAATTTGCTCAAGGACGCCCAGTATTATTCACTCCGACGATTAAGGGACAAGCTCATGACGGCCAGGAAAACGATTGATGGGTTTGGAGAAACTGGCAACCAAGAAGTTCTTCTATGGCTTAAAGATGTTCGATTGGCAAACCTTCTACAAAGTTCAGCATTGGAGCAGAAACTGACTCCACCAGCCAACCTGGCCGACGTCAGCGATGATGTACGAGCTCTTTATCAGATAAGATATAAGCGGGAAGACAATCCCCACAATTTATTAGTGCAACTTTCGGAATTTTATCTCTATTATCCTCCCCCTGGAGCTGAAAGACAATGTAGAATGGAATTATGTGATACCGAACGACAAAAACTCGAAAGTATCGCCAAAACCCTTAGATTGGAAGGAGTGCACGAATTAGCCTGCATGAATCTTGACTGTGCCATCAAAATTGATGATAGGGCAGTCACAGCCGAAGAACTACTGGACAGTCAAAAAGTACAGAAACTTTATGTATTGAAAGCGATTGCTGCTGTTTTGACATGTAGTCATCGGTTAACACTTTGTATGTTACGATTTGAAGCTGTTAGTTCACGGCTTCAATTAAACTTGAAACGAGAGTTTTTGCCTTAAAACCCCGGTCATTATCTCTAGCCAATAGATATGACATTTCCTTATCTAGTGTTGCCTCGTGACACCCCTTTTGAACTTTTTTGCCCACAATGGAAGAAGCGCTATGAAAAATTGCATAAATTGGCTGCAAGCTTTCTTTTTTCCCCAGAATATTCTTTGTTCCTCTTCTTGTTCTCTTCCTTCAAAAATGCCTTTCAGATGCAAATGCGGACAAACCTTTGAGAAGACGGATACATTTGCCAGCCATACCTCTGCTTGTGCTCGCTTCCATCGTCGAGACAGTGACACTTCTTCTCTTTCCTCATCACCACCTCAAATGATCTCGTTCTCGGCATCGCCGCCCAATCGATTCACAAACTACATGCAAGCTCATCACCAGCAGCCGCCGCAGCAACAAAATTCAACTGTGCAGCAGCAACAAGGCTCTGATTTATTTCCCCGCTATGTTCCCGGATTTTTACCCACCGCTCTTTCTATCCATAGTACATTTGAAGGCGTACGTCGTCGATCGATGTCTGCTGGCAGCACGGAGGAGTAGCAGGCGCTACCCTCACTTCCTATAAATATATAAATACTACATACCGAAAATCAATTTCACCCACGCTCTGTAACGTATCAGCCTGGGTATGTTCGCCAATGCACCCAGTAACAGTGGAACCCCCCAATGGACCAAAATCTATCTGGCTTCAAGTACCTCTGGCTACGGCTAGTATATACTCATTTCTTTTTCTTTTATGGTAGCTTTTTTATTTTATTTTCTCGTTATCTGTACAGTGCAAGCTTGAATATGTCAAATTCTTGTTTCTTATACATACGTTGTCTTTTGTTATCTTGCTACTTCCAAAAAAAAGGTCTTTTTTGCCAAATACCCACAATAAAAAAGTATCTGCTATATCTGAATTTTTTTTTTGACATTTTTTGCTACTGAATTGTGTACACCAGCCTTTCCTTCTGTCTTCTTGGACGGGAAATTATATTTATCTGGAAGGAGTACATGCACGGGTATAGTCCAGAAGCAAGTTGGTGTGAGAGCCAACGTAAATACATTCAAGATCAACATCGTATTCAGGAATAGCGGCATCTTCAGCGCCGTTTTGTTTGACCCATTCGACATATTCCAGCAATTGTTGTTGCATGGAATCCAAACGAGCTCGAAGGCCTCCATAGCGCAAATCAATGTTCTCCCAGCCGAAAGGTTTGTACATGTTCATCCACATGCGCCGGTGATAACGCCATAAGTCATCGACCTCCTGCCTCAATCGCTGCAATCTACCTTCGGCAAGACTCTGAATTTCGTCATGACGACCCTTTCGATAAGCATCCTGAAGCCTCTCGCGTAAATGGCATTTCAACGAGAGTACACGAGCCAATCTTGCCGGTAACTCTAAGCGGCAATTCAATGGTTTGTCGTAGGCCTCCATGGCCATACTCAAATCGTTTGCGATCGCTTCGTAATGGTCTTCCAGGTTCTCTCCTGCATATTGAGGTGAGAGAAACGCCATCATGGGATCTTGAGAACGCCCAATTGTAAGGAGGCGTATAAAAAAAACAAAATGAGGTCAGTTGGATAAAGCGAGTGCGTATACAGTGGAATTTTTTGTTTTGTATGGGAAAAAAAAATTAGGTGGTAAAGCGACTGTGTTAGCTGACGGAAAAACCCAACAAAAACAACGTGGAAGCAATCTCACCTTCCCATAGTAACCATTTACTGGTGTTTGCTGCAAAGTTACTTCGGGTAATAATGTGTGACCCACTTGGCGTCGTATCAACCTAAACACAAACCCAACATGCGTGCCAAATTGAGCAATTCATGTTAATAAAGAATTCTGGCAAGCACCAAGTTTGATACAAAATGTGTTTGTGTGTCTCGCTTTCTTTTTTACCTTGGAAGCCATTATCCAGTCATCAAATCCTGCTCCACAGATGCCTTCAAAATTTCGTTTCAACAAGGCAATATCCACTTCGTCTTGGTCTGTATAGCAATGTTGCGCATAGTATAACAGGGCAGGCAAAGACGAATACCTAAAGAGTGAAATATGCAAAAATTGGGTTACCAAACAATAATTTGCACATGGGGTCTGGTGATGTTCCACAGGAAAATAACACGCCCAACTTACATGTCGCATTCGTTGCCATCGTCGCCCCACACCGTGATAAAGCCATTTCGCACACCAGTTTGTTGGTTCTTCGCAGTCACTGTGCTTGCTCTTACCGATTCAAATGTAAAAGGAAGGGCGGCCCAAAAACGGCTCCACGTCCATACGCCGGTGGCCATCCAAGGTTGTTGACAGCCAAGATCACGATGATGCTGCAATTTTTCTTCATAGAGATCGGCATTGGTATGATAGTAGTCCCAAAATATGAGCTCAACATTAGATGGTATCTTGTCTACCACTTCTGGTAGATTGGCTGGGTTACTATCCGTGTCATAGTACCCCTGTAAGGAGTTGTTTTTCGCCGCCAAGCAGAACAGCACTGTGAAGTTGTGTTAGGCAGAATGGTATGGATCAACGTAAACAATGACAACATATTACATACTGTCGGACCATATCATGGGTTCCACTTGCAGTCTATCGCAAATCTCGTTGACGCGTTGAAGGTGGTCTACAAAGATGCGCGTGCCTTCTTTATACCCAAAGTACTGTCTATATCGGCCTTCACCTACACCATATGCCTAATAAAGCAAGTTTCATAATACAATTAAGTGAACGGTGGAAAGTAACTTTTCATTGTTCCTAAAAAAAAAAAAAACAACGTACCTCATCCATGCCTAAATGAATGCGCTTTGATCGGAACGGTGCTGTGGAAGCACTAATCAATTTATCTAGAAATTCATACGTAGGCTCATATTCCGCCAATAAGACTTCGGAGTTATCTCGAAGATGCGCATACTGTGGCCACTGTAAGATTTGTCCCAAGTGACCCAATGTCTGAATGCATGGTATGACTTCAATATCTCTAAACATAAGGATGGTTCAGTACCGCGCGTTAGGCCGTCAAGATGATGTAGAGTTTCTGAAACCTTACAAATCATACGCGTAGTCGTCGATGGCCGACAGCTCCTTTGCGGTATATTTTCCCCTCAGATAGCCAAAGAAGGGCTCGTTCTCGATCTCGTATGTATCCTCGGTATATAACTGAAGCATATTAAGTCCCATCAACGCCATGTTTCGCAAGAAAAAGTATACGGATTCAGGCTTAAGCACACCGTTTCGACTACAATCGATCATGACCCTAGAGCAAAATTCACGTCAGCCAAGGTAACCTTTTCCAGAAAAACCGAAAGTCGCATGCGTCACATTACCCTCTAGTGTCAAGTTGAGCCCGTTCAGTAAAGTTTAGCAAACTCGGTATAGCTAAACCATCGGAATTCTGACGAGCCGCGCCAAGAATACGCCCTAGGCCACGAAATGCTATTGCCGAACGAAAGAGAAATGCTCAGATTTCATGTCCAAATACGCTATTGCTCTCAGGTACAACGCTACCTTCGATTCTGCGATGATACCGCACCATGATATCCAGGCGGGGTTCTTGGCTTGAGTCTGAGTTAATGGAATGATTCGCCGACACTGCCAGCTGGCCTGCCTGGAGCTCCGGATCATTCAGAAAGCTGGTGTGGGGTGAGTGAGAAATCCCCCCAGGTAGGTAAGCTGCGAATGCAAGCTTGAATGATATGGTTATTACCTTACTGTCCAGACAGAGTTATAGTCTGAGTCACCCATAGCGTCGGCCGTGGTGAAGTTTTTGTATGGATAGTTTCGAGCGATCTCGATGATTCCATCTTGGATTTCAACAGGCAATTGCTCGGAATCAATCATGATGAGAGCATTGGTGTAGTTCATTGGGGTTGACATGGTGTTATCAATGTCAATGTCGTCTGTCATGAAGAGTAACAAGGTTAAAAAAGGGTTGGGCGGGTTTTCTGTTAGGGTAAAAACTTAAAATACTGTCGCTTCTTTATTAGTACTGGTGAATGTAAAATATCGGATATTCAGAAAACTATCTCTACAATATCAAGCAGCCCTTCTTCCTTCTGGGTGCTACAGGAGGGCACAAAACAGCACGGATTGCTTCATCAAACACATTCTTAAGGCCTATACAAAGA
Organism: Umbelopsis ramanniana AG; assembly: GCF_025399195.1. Classification (NCBI taxonomy): domain Eukaryota; kingdom Fungi; phylum Mucoromycota; class Umbelopsidomycetes; order Umbelopsidales; family Umbelopsidaceae; genus Umbelopsis; species Umbelopsis ramanniana. The sequence continues at coordinate 292,174 of NW_026252088.1, read as the reverse complement.
GTACATTAGACACCACGCTTACTTAGTCTAGCCTTTCTCCATTCGGTTAGGCATCACCTAAATTTTTATTTCTTACCTTTTTGTGTCAGAGCAGAGCACTCTAGATACTTAACGGCACCAATATCCTTGGCCATCTGCAACCCTTGCTGATACGTCGTGGGTGCCATGCGCTTCTCGCGCAATTTTTCGATTGTGTCGCGATCCTCACGCAAATCAAGCTTTGTACCAACAAGAATGACGGGTACGTTTGGTGCATGGTGAGAAATCTCTGGAACCCACTGTTGAGCGATAAATGGAGTCAGTCAATATGCAAAGGAGAGTGAATGGCAGCTGCATAGATTGCATCCCCAACGTCTTCCTCTCATGATGAGGAAAAAAAACACACGCCAGAAGAGATGGATCATGGTAGCTAGCCTGCCTTTTCAAAATAAATGCCAAATGAGTTTTACCTTTGTTCGCACGTTTTCACAAGAAGGTGGGCTCACAAGCGAGAAACAGATAAGGAACACATCAGTTTGCGGATAGGAGAGAGGACGTAGTCGATCATAATCCTCTTGACCAGCTGTATCCCACAGACCCAAGTTGATTGGCTTTCCGTCAACCATTACATTGGCAGAGTAGTTATCAAAACTGGTGGGTGGAACGATTTGGGGCACAAGGATGAAAAGGGTTACCATACAGTTGAAAGAGACATGGTGTGTTCGCGGTGATAGTTTGCTTACACTGTAGGAATATATTCGCCTGGAAAGGCATTTGTAGTATACGAGATGAGCAGGCATGTTTTACCTACAGCACTGGATGGAATGATGGCGGCACAAGGATTTGGGTTGTTAGTGTTTGAAGTAAATTAGGGTTGTGATGAGAGATGGCGAAGAACATACCCGTCACCAACAACGACGCATTTAATAGCTTGCATAGTATTGATGGTAGAAGGATGAGTGCGAGATGAGGAAAATACTGTATAGTTTTAGGTGTGTGCGACAAAGTCAGCTTTGCTGGTGCGACGGTGATCAAAAAAAAATTATTGAAACTCGCGTTTTGGGTGAAAACTTCATCTGCCTAAACTATGAGATCCATGCCATTCCAAGCGAGCCATTCTCTTTTTTTTATTCGATTTCTTCTATTCGCTTCTTTCTACTGTACACACTCATTCTAATCAACCTGTCTATCGTTTCGGGGGGGACGAACGAGTGGATTGGGGGAACAACCCAAGATCAATTTGTACCTAATTTTGTCCAGTGAGCTTAGTCTAGTTAGTTAAACAAGACCCTTCTGGAATCCCTATCTTGGACCCATTCATCGCTAGCTAGACGTTCATTCTGCAATTCTCTCTAACGTCATCACTGCAAATGGAGTGATTCACGTGTAGGCAGCGGAGTGGGGACTCAACAAATTGATTTGGATAGTCTTTGGGCGGGGAGGGAGCCACGCGAGGCAGGACGCTCGCTCACTTTGCACCTTATTCGTTTATCGTGAACGCATTTGCCCATTATAGCCTCTTACATCGTGGGCTACACAATGAATGCAGGCATGTTTCCTCGAGATCGTGCTTTGACAGGTTTGCTAAATATGGCAGGCAGAGGAGAGGTTGAAGCATGCTTCATCAATTTTCAATATTTCTCCTTACCACTCCGCCCGCCCATTCTCCTTACCACACGGTCAAATCAAGTCTAGAGAAAATAGTCAGACAGACCAATGATTCTTTTTTGTTATTCTTTTTAATAAAAGATATCTTCTAAAATAAAAAACAAAAGTCAAATAAAAATGGACCAAAGTTAAAAGCATAAGTACGAATAGGAAAACTCAAATGTGTAAGGGAAATTTAGAAAAGCAGTCTTTAAACAACAGGGCTAGATCGAATGGCTGCTAGGGAAAGTCGCTTGCGACCATTGGTGCTTAGACCCTTGGTAGGTTTTGGTCGCTCTGGTTTGGGGGTACCCAAGTCCTCCGCTCGCGAGATAGCAAGATTAAGACGCTAAAAGATATGTAAACATTAACGGCTGACCAAACAATACAGCAGGAGATACTATAAACACAGTATGGTGATCTCTTTCTTCTCGAACGTCACTCTAAATAACACTTACAATAGCAAGCCTATATTCAAAATCAAATTTGGATTGATTCAAGGCAGTTTCCCAAAGGGAACGACTTTTGAGTTTGTCGCCAGCCGCCCAAGTCACCAGACCAGCCTCCCTGAAAACATACATAGCGTATTAGCAAACATGCGCTTCCAAATCACCGGTGCTTTTCAATGATTTTTCTGCTGCTTACCAAAAGGCGTACGGTACAACCCATTTCTCTTCAGTCATACGATCCTTGTGATCCACAATCCAGTTGAGGTGGATGATAGATTGCTGGTGTCGTCCCATTGAGTTAAGGATAGCAGATTTGATGAGAAGCAAACTACCGCGCTGTGCGTAGTAATCGGGGGGATCCAAGGTTGGCATAATTTCATTAGCACGAAGCATATACTCAGCCTTTTCCCTCTCCTGAATCTCATCCAAAGCTATATCCACAGCTTCCATGGCTTCTTCTAACAGGGGATGGTCCATGAACTCAAATGCATTATTAATGTACAAATACTCGAGAGCGGGGCACGTAATGGGTAAATCTTGATATCCAGCTGCTTGGAATGACTCCACCTTCCTCAAGACATATTGTTCGATATTGGATTTGCTGCCGGTCTTTCTGCTGGCAATTTGGGTCACCTCAGCAAATGCCAGGATAGCTTCTGTTCGCATACCCATTTGCTCCAAACAAACGCCATTCAGGTACTTGAAGAGGATCGGAGACCAATAGCTTTCAGAACACAATTTCTCGAAAAGCTGAGCCGCATCCTTCCAGTTCAGCTGCATCATATTGTTGGTGGCAATCTCATAATCGCACACTTGCCTAATATCCACCTCAACCCACTCAGCATTACTAATCTCCGATGCATATTTGAAGGATTGAGTTGAAAGAGGCAGATTGCGAGCCAATCGAGAGGTACGTCCAGCAAAGTAGAGGAAGAATGCTGAATTAGGATATTTTTTCTGAGCATCAAGCAGAGTCTGATGGAAGAAGGGATTGGATCAGTCATACCCCACATTCAATTACATAATTGCTTGAGTGACTCACTTCAATAGCTGGTTGTGTATAGATGGGTGACAAAATTTGAGGCGCAAACGTGGTGAGAACTGTATAATATCCGAGGAGGCTAGGGTAAGATTGAGGTCAGATTGGTTAGACCAAGAGTTTCCGTGACAAGAACCTGACCACACAAGGACTGTTTACTTACAGCATGGAAGCGGTCGGTGAGCGAATGCGTTGATTATCAAGACACAGCTTGATTAAAGCAAAGCCCAGATGCTTGTCAGCCTTCCAACCAAATGCGGATACCAAAGTCAGGATTTTAGCGGGGAGAGTGGATAGCACGAGATGCACCGCGCCGATGCTACATACAAATATTGCAGTGAGAAAAAACAAGAAGAAACCCAACAATGAATAAAAGGTGACGCAAACCTACCCAAATTGGATACCAGAGATGGTGTCTCGATCCATGTAATCGTTATACGCCTGGCCCATTCTCTTGTATTCCTGCCATACCAAACTATAGCTTGTGTATGCTAACATTTTGCAAAGCATAGGTTAGGTGTATGAAAATTTGACCACGTGATCTAGCTCGTAGTGGGGGTCTCACTTACCTCTTCTTAAGTTTACACCACACTTAATATAGCCAACAACTGTTTCTTGTGCGAGTTGGAGTATGGCAATTTGCAGACAACACTCGGCCTTGATAACGTGGGCTCTGAGAACTCCATTTGGTAAAAACTTGACTTCTTGTTTCAGAATTTCCTCGCTGGTTGCAGGGGTGGCATGTGGTAGACTTTTGCTGCGAGTGTGCTTAATATAGCTATAGTAAGAGGAAACATAATGAGCGACTGAACCTCCAAATCCTTTCTTGGAGGCAGCGTCAATCTGAGCACCGGCAATAAGATAGGTTTGCGTCAAAATGTCGATAGCAATTTTGATTTCCTTTTCTTCAAATGTCTATGCGGAACAAGAACAGAGTAAAATGATTAGGTATTGTTATGTATATGATCTTTGAACAACTCTGAAAAGACCATAATTACCATCACAGCTAAGAAGGGAGAGAAGTAACATTAGTCAAACGGTTCATTTACTTATAACCAGTCAGTGCAGACGTACCTTTCAAGAATGCCATGTAACCCATTCCAAAACCGAACAATGGGTTGGTTTCCGCCTCAGACTCAAACACCTTTTTAGCCTTCATAAATCTGTTATTGAAGAGGTGCGCCATGCCCAATAGAACGGGTTCATCTATCGCAACCAGCCGCTCATAAGTTTTCTACTTGTCATCCATCAAGAAAATTACACCGTCCAACTTACCAGCCTTCTCTTGTTCTCTAGCATCCAGTGTATTGGGGCCGATGTTCTTGATATCGACCTTGTTCAAAGCCAAAAGGTTGGCACTATAAGTTTCAATATCATCGGAGTCTTCCACAGGAGGACTGTTGGGATCGAACGGGCTTCTACTGGGTGGAGTGCCGGGAGTAGGAGGAACAAAATCGTTGTCCCCGGTTAAAGCATCCGTCCTAATTTTTGGAGGACCGTCCGTAACCTGTTCTTCGACTTTGGCTTCACCTTCTGCCATGACAAGTCCAAGCCCAACTAACTCGGTCTCCTCCTTTTCCTTCGTGGCTGTAGCTGATAGCTGTTGGAAAGAGTCTTGCAAAGCGTTTACGACATTCTGAAGTTCTTCGTGTCTTTCTTCTTCTTCCTCCACTTCCTCTACTACTTCCTCTTCTGGTTGAAGAGACTCGGGCTGAACACTTTCTTCAACTTTCTCATCGTTCTCTTCCGAGATCGGTTCAGGTTCTTGAGACGTTTCTTCGGAATCCAAGAACTTTTCCTCAGGGATAGCTGAAACAGGTTCAGCGGGGGCAATATCAAGCGATTCCACTACATCCTCAAAAGATTCGTCATCGTTGAACTCGAAAGCATCCTCAACAGCCTTTTCTGTCTCTTTCAGATCCCTTGGCGTTTCCTCTGCCATGATGATTGTTGATGGCAAGTACAAGGGGATGGATAACGACGCGCTGTTACAAGTGCTGGGGGCGGAATCCAATTGGCGGACCAAATCCCCAAGTTGGGTAAATGTAAACGTGTTTTTATTTAATGTGCCATAATATAAAAGTGTTTGAATGGTAAATGCAGTGTGTGATTGCGCAAACGACGCTTAGAGTACAATGGAAGTGAGAGTGAGAGTACAATGTGATGTGAGATGCAAATGAAAGTGATAGATGAATGCTAGATGTGAAAGGTTGGCAGATGAGAGGGATGAATAATATGAATGTAAGATGTCAAGAAAATAGATAGAATGGATGTTGAAGATGGACCACGACTAACGGAGTCTACGGGCAATCCTGTAATTGTAGCCTGACCATTGTAGATACAAGGATGCAGTGTTGATATATGCTTGACCACCAAAGCTTGTCAAATAAATCCATCCGCCACAGGTACCGTTGAACCAAAGTTTCTCGATTTCACGATTGGCTTTTGCGTCGAATGGAATCCAATTGCATCCAGAAGAGTATACCCATTGGAAAGATGACATTGTGAGAGATAGTATAGACAAATGGTAGAATGTAAAGTTCTTTGCAAATGAAAGGAATGGGTCATTATATATTAAATGTCCAGTGATTATTTAAAAACCTATCTACGCCTCTCCAGCATTTTTTTTTATCTCAGCCAGTTGGTCACTTCAACAAACTCATTGTCGCCACGACGAGCATAGCCTCAAGTGGAGGCTTCAACAACATCGTCTCGATATCAAAAGCAACTCCGCCACCACCGATCGTGTCACTTTAACTGAACGCTATGAATAGTGGTGACTGACGTGACCAGGCTTTGGCCGCCTTTCAGTTTTTCTCTCTGTAAATATTGAAGCCAATTGCTACGAATACCTCAGTAGCATCGTAGCAAAATAACTTATGTAACGAAATGCTACCCCTAAATGGAGGCAAACGGACCGAGCTTTTGCCAGCCACATATCGATCAACTGGCGGGTGGGATTTCCATATTGAGTCCGCCTGTGCCACACTACTCCAAGGCTTAGCAGAGTTGACTAAAGGCTGCTTTTCGCTGACGTGCACTTGGCTGATGCGATGCCGAACTCCACATGCCATTCACTCTATTTTGATAAGCGTACAAGAAACTCCTTCACAACGCAATTGAAATGAATTGAATTGAATAGAATAGAAGATATAAGACGAATGTGGTTGGAGGGGCGAAAGATTAAAAGCAAACACCGCTTCTTGGCAACTATCAGCTGAATGAAATGTTTCTTTTGTTTCTTTCGAGGAGCGATTAATGCATACGCTAACCAACCGTGACCTCCATTACCTGGTTACGAATAACGCGCGAGCCATTTATTGGACTTTCCATTTTTGTCCTTGACACGAAAAGCTCAGTAATTCGGCTAATCTTTCTTGAACCGTATGTATCCCGTACGCTGAAGCAGATTATGAAATAGAGACATGCGTCGCTGAGTCGACTTTGTCATCCTATTGTACCCCATGGTGTAATGCCATGATAAACAGGGGGTTTGAAGCGCAGCTCAAGCATATCTGCTTTGTTCGAATGTTCGTAGCTTGTATGTTTCCTCCTTCTGGATTTCCAGCTTGGTACATTCCAAAGCTCTTCTTCACGGAACTTTCCGGTCACATTGAGTGCTAAACGCTTCCATTTGCTGTTCTTACTGTTCTTACAATCGCCTGAGTGTTTTCTATATGCTGAGCTTGCAAGGTTGTTCAGTACATCAACTCCAAAAACTCATATAAAATGTCTACGTCGTATCCATTCATGTCGCCGTATCCAACAGCCTACAAGCTCATCAAGATCAGGGCGCTTTGAAACCAGGAACAAAACTATCCTCAACTAAATACAACTCTCCCCACACTTTTTTAAATTTATTCAAACATGAGAAGAATGCGCAATGTACGAGTTCAATGGCTCCTGGCTGCCGGTGCAGAATGGGTTCCACTGGATCCTGTTGCTAATCAGCAAATTGAGCAATGGTGGTTTAACCATACCAGAGGCTACCTTAGAATTCAGGCCTTTGGAGGCTATCCAGTTTATGTGGATGCTGCAAACTTGACTGTGCGCTATGGCTCCCTGGACTACCGCATTGCAAGACAATTGCAATCAGTTTAACCTGAACAAGTTCTTACCTTGCAGTCATAGCTTTAGGTCGCTGTTACGACTGACAACGGAATGTAGATGTAGATATTTAAATGCCCTTTTTTTTTTGACTGAAATGTCACCTTTCATCATATGCCTTACCTTAGTATACAAGTAAATGAATGCAACCATATTTTTTTATACCATTTTCAAAAATGCTGGCACGCCAAAACATAAGGCAGAACTGCACCACATTGTAGCCATACGTACAGATGAGTTGTATGTCTTGCCTTGAATCGAATACACTCTACGGTTGTAACGCAAAAAAAAACGTGGCTCCCAACAAAAATGCAAGGACCCCTCTTAGAAAATTCCATGGCAATTTTCGATAGAAGTAAATACAGCTATTTTCGGATGGAGGTGATCCTATATTCTCTTATTCCCATAAAGAGGTATTGCTCGGTCAAAACATACCGAAGTAAAGCGGTGGGCTTCTGGAAATATCTGGGAAATTGTTTGAGGTCATGCAGTTCCACATCCATGCTGCGCGTACAACTACATGCCATTTATCCGTAAGTGTGCTTATGTTATTTGACCCTTTATCAGCCAAGCATTGGATCGAAAGGTTCTAAGTTGAATTATTGCTGGTACGTTTGACTGACCATTTTCATTGGCCAAACTACCATAGGTACTCCGCAAGAGTGCCAAAGAAATACTGATTCACGTGCCATTAGTCAGAAACAAAAAAGCGCTTACTCGAGCAACGACAGCTTTAACTCGTCTTCCAATATGGCTTTCTCTCCATTAGCTGGCAATGGGGCCGAGTGCGGCCCATCGAATCCTATGGCAGGACTCATGAAGCAATTTCATCAGGATCGCTCGCTACAACAGGTACCAATTCAGAAAGATCTTGCAGTATGACTGCGAATCCCTTTGTTAACAAACGGAATCCCCATCTTTCATGTTAGGACCGCTTTGTACAAGATAGAGCTGGCGAAAGCTCACGTTCGGCGTTTCGCTCGAGAAATCAAACGAGACCCATGGGTGGCTCTCAGGTAAGACTATGGAAGGATTAAAAAGGCGATGTGCTTGACGATGATGAGTTTCCTAAACGCAATTTCACGTGCATCAGTTAACAGAGGAGTTCTTTCGGGACGAAGCATTGGAAAAGGGCCCACATAATCGATTTGAATTCAGTGAGCTTGGCAAGGAACTGGAGAACATTCATCCTGGTATGACGGAGGCTCCTGAATGGGCAACTGACTTCATGCGAGAACAACCCGTTATCATGAACGACCGACATCAAATGGAAGAATTCGATAATGCATTTCAACAACATTTTTCTCATCATATGTGTGAGCATCAGCATCAACATGGTAAGCATTGAGAGTTTATGGCATCCGTTCGTAAAGGCTCGCACGAGCGGGGGTGGGTGGTGGACCTTGGGAATTTTTTTGGCGGGATACAATTTGATTTGATTGTTGCTTACGAACTCCGTTTAGGCCCTCATTGTTGGCAACAGGATTTTGATAATTTCCAGCAATCACATAACCATACACTGGCACCCAAAGAATTAGAGGCATTTGAACGAGCATTTGATGAGGCACATCATGGCAAGTTGAATTATTTTTGTTGGAAGTATAGACACATTACAATCAGCCATAGTAACCATTTATGTCCAATCCCCAGGTGCGGCAGTTGATTGGGAAACCGAGTTTGCGAATCAAGAAGACTCTTGGGCCGCCGAGTTTTCCAAGCAAGAGACCGAGAATATCGTAGCTGGAAGTGAAAAAGAAGCTCTCGCTAAGACAGCTGGCATGCTGTTAGAATCCATTGATATGGAGTCCAACCCAAAATTCAAAAGCTCCAATTTCCTGCAGTTTATGCGACAACTTAGGGATAGTGAAGTATCCATTGAAGGAAGCAAAGTGGTTCCTGCTAATGGAGAATCTTCATGGGCATCCGAGTTTGCTGGCGGCGAAACATCCGGTAATTGGGCCAGTGAGTTCAACCAAGGAACGTCGCAAGGTGCGAAGGATGGTAACATGTGGTCTGAGGAATTTGCCAAAGGAGCTGAACGTGGATGGGTCGAAGATTTCACTTCGACTTCGGGACCTGTAAACACTGTCGCTGACCCTATCAATGTCCCTGATGACTGGGCAACCGAGTTCACCAACGACCCTGTCAATGCTGCACAAATGGAGGAAGCCTTTGCCAAAGGTACTGAATTTCAAGACTGGGTTCAACAATACCATGCCAACATCGCTCATCTCAAAACGGCACAAGATGCTGAATGGGAAGGCATGCAAAAAGATTGGGAAAAGTACAAGCCTGATCAAGGTCTAGGATACAGAGCCAGTAATCCCGAGTTTGATGAATATGGTTTCCACCCCACCAACCCATATCTATCAAGAGCCATGCCTATCGATGTAAATCACGCACACAACTTGAGCGATTCTATTCTGGCGCTGGAAGCCAAATTACAGCTTAACCCATCTGATGCCTCTTCATGGCAGCAACTTGGTTTCCGACAACAGGAAAATGAACGAGATGGTGCAGCCATTGCCGCCCTGCGCAAAGCCGTGTCCATGGACCCCACTTTGCTTGATGCCTGGCTGGCTCTGGCTGTCAGCTACACCAACGAAAATTGCCGAGCAGATGCATATGATTGCTTAGAGGCATGGTTGCAGAACAATGAAAAATACAAGCACATTTCCAGATCACATGGACTCAAGGGCAAGATGGTGGGTGCTGACCGACACGCGTTTGTTACCGATTTGTTCCTGGAAGCCGCACGATCGTCTCCTGGTGAAGAAATGGATGCTGATGTGCAAGTCGGTCTTGGAGTTCTGTTCAATGTGTCTGAGGAATATCAAAAGGCTGTAGACTGCTTCAAGGCTGCTCTTGCCAGCCGACCACAGGTAAATCCAACTCAAAATGGTCTGGGTGATTGGTCAATTTTAATGGTATAAAAAAATCTAAACTTGTATAATTTCTCTCTCATTTAGGATTATCTTTTGTGGAATAAGCTTGGTGCAACTCTTGCTAATTCCCATGAAACCTCGGCTGCCATTGACGCATACTTCAATGCTCTCGAAATTAACCCTTCCTACATTCGTGCGCGATACAATCTGGCCATCAGTTGCATCAATTTGGGGCAACACAAGGAGGCTGCTGAACATCTATTAACAGCTTTGGCTTTGCAACAATCCAGTGAATCCACAGCCACCGACACTCCTTTGATCGATGAGAACGGTAATCAATATACGGTTCCTGGTGGAATGTCAGATAACGTTTGGGACAGCCTTCGAATGGTCATGTTTATGTAAGTAGGGCTTGGTTAGGGTTTTTCTATTTTTATTTTTATTTTTAAAGTTTTCACGTCTTGTAACACCTTCCTTCCTTTTCTATAGGATGAATCGACAAGATCTGGCTGCTCATTGCGACGGTAGAAACTTGGAAGCCTTTCGAGGAATTTATGACTTTTGAGCATCGCCAAAGGAAACAAAATGAGACTGTACAATGCTTGAATCATCCTTGGGTGACGACTGCCAATTATGATGGAAGACGTTCATTTCGCTTCCGTTGCGACCAGCAAACGTAAACCTCCCAACATGTACTTATACCCACTTCTTCACCTGGAACCCCCCTGTTATTATCTCCCCCGTTTCTATTTTTTTGTAGGCTACACTGTTAGAATGATACGAATATAAAATTCACATTCAATTATAGGCCGTTGTCAACCAATGTTTAGTCATTGAATATGTTAGGGAAACAAATATTTTTCATTACTTTACGCGTTCATTATGAATTAGGAGAATGTACATATCGGTCTTGTGGAACTTGGTTGTATTTACACATGGATGGGCTCGGCGAGGATGACAAGGAATTTTTTTCGCCGATGAATTCGCGGCTCATGATATCACCAGTTTATTGTCGTCCGACATGAGGATGCTGTAAATCTTTTTGGACATGGCTTTGTTCACGAAACGATCCCGATTGGTAATGACTGACCGTTGTACCTGAATTAAAAAAAAAGGAAACAAAAGCCTTGATGAGCACGGCCTCAATTCTATCGTCATGGAGTATCGTCAATTCATTACCTCGATATCAGCCAAGAGCATCTCAGCCTCTTCAACCGATTGAGTTTTCGTGTAGGCGTCATAAAGTGAGTACACGGTGGGGTATTCTTGTACAATGGCTTTGGCAACGGCGTCAGTGCACTTTTGAATATTTTGAAGCATCTTTAGCCATGTGTCCGTTGAATCAATCCCTGACTTAGCCCGAACGTCCATGTAAAAATCCAGTAATTCTGACGATCTGCCATAATTTAAAATTAATATCGTATAAGGCAAAAGCGCTTAAATACCAAACAAGGAAGAAAACATACGCATTAGTTGTCGCCATAGTAGCTGAAAACGACGCTATCCATGAAGCAGTCTCTGTAATATTAGCAGTATGTACAATCATGATTTTCTCGCTCAGTTGAAGTGAGAGCATGATATCTTCTATGGTATTTTTATCGGGCCCATCCGCAATCCAATCGGTTTTAGAGGTGCGTGGCTTCTTCGAGGTGGCGGGTCTACTGCGTTGCTCTCCAAATTCTTCAGCTATACCTTTCAGTACTGAGTTCTGGAACGCTCTTGATCGATGGTTCTTTTGATCTCTATAGTATTTTTGTAAACCTTCTACAATCAGCACAACTTGAGAGCCAGCTTGCTGTGCCTTAATTCCAGCCAAGGTTGGGATGAGGTCTTCGTTTTGAATCATAATTGTGAATCGCTGCATGTTCATCCACAAAGCCACATGTCTGTTCTTGACAATAGTGGTCTTTTTGTTTTCAAAAGGTATAAAACTTTGAGAAAGACTATCCCATTCTGCTTTGGTCTTCGTTTGCCATCGTATGGTATATTGAACGTCATCCTCTATCTCAACAATTTCAGCTGCTTTTCCTATGAATTGAGATTTGATAGCCTCTCCAAGTTCAGAACCATAGAGTGTTTTTTCTAGGCATAGAATGGTGTCATGGAGAGTGTCCTTTGACGCACTGCGAAGAGCATTTGCCTGTTTCAATTCCTTGAGTTTCCTCTTTTCCGCTTCCTTTTGTGCCTATTAAAACAACGGCATTAGCACCCAATCATATACAAGGATTGTCTGCATAGTCATTACGTACTTTCGCCATTTCTCGTTCCCGCTTCTTTTCCAATCGTGTCTGCTCTTTCAATTCTTTCTGACTGGATCCAGCCTCATTGCCCTCAAGTTTTCGCTTTCCTTTCCTTTTGCTTCCGGACTTACTTTCAGATTCGGTGTCATTCGCACTTTCAGCTATAGATTCTAGTATTTTAGACAATGATCTCTGCACAGCGCAGTAATTAGGTTAAGTGATCTTGAGCAAATAAAATTTAACGCATTGGAAAAGCTGGACCTACGGGCTGCGGATTGACAACAAATTTTGAGAGATTCTCGTCTACTGAGTCTTGACTATTACACACAGTGGTGGTACTCTCACATTGAAGCGTAGTAAGGGAAGATATTCTTTTGCCTTTTGGACTTGGAGGAGTATCGTCTAGTATTATGACGTTTGCGTGGGCGAATGAACTCTTGCTGGGGGTTTTAGGTTGTGAAAGTGATTGCTCGGAGAAGAGGACCGCCCTCAGTGCTTCAGGTGAAGGTAAACCTTCCGAGCTACCATCAGAGAAAAGCTTGATTGGGGATACACCATTGACCCGCTCGGGTGGCATTGACTCTGAATTGTAAATGGCAAGGCTGAGGTGCAAGTGGTCCAGCGTGACGGTGGTAAATTTACAAAAACCGGAGGGCGCGTCGAAAAATTGTCGCGTTTTCAGTATTCTCATGCCAACTGGGGACAAATGGCTACTGACTCTGGCATCCCAGGAAACGAGCAGCGAGGACAATGCCACTATACAGAGCTATAATGTAGAAGAAAGATCCTCTAAATTCGATTCGAAAACGCTCTCTACTAGTCAACGTGATTGGAAGGAGAATCCCGACCATGGCGAAGGAAGCCAAGCAAGCCCCTATTCGGACCAAATACCCTTGCATGATGGTAACGACACCGATATTGTGAAAAATGAAAGCAGAGAAATAATGGATGAATACAGTCAGCAAACGGTACAAGATGCAATTGATACTAGTGGCTGTTGGTCCATAGGGGAGTTCAGCCAGGATGAGGAAGATTTAGCACCGCAACCTAGCAATTTCCGTGAACAAGCTCTCTTTTCTCAAATAGCGAATTCTCGAGATGACATAGACGATAATAGCAGCTATAGTAGCATTTTGGGAGATATCTCACCACGCCTCTCTTCTGACGACTTTGATAATCACAACGTTGAGTTTGACGACCTGAAAGACGAAGGAGTATCGAATGGCCACGACCTAAAATCAAGATCTAAGAAGCTGAATAACCTTGAAACATGCGTATCAGGATCCGATGCTGAATTATTGCCAAAGCAGAACGTAGCATCGGCCCTCTCTCTAGCTGCACCACCCACATTTATACCTAAAGCACCTGTTTTTATTTCCTCCAAGTCGACTGCATTCTCTGTTCTAAATTCAAGCACCAAGTCCGACACTTCAAAGCGCAAACATAATCAGATATCAAGCGACAGCCATGAAAAGATTACACTAGTAGAGTAATTTGATGCGTAGTATGGTTTTACTGTGATTTTCAACGCAATTCTCATGGTTGCTTTTGTATGATAGAAATGGACTGAGTATGAAGGCAAAGAAATTGCTTGAAGAAGATCAACACGCTCACAACCAGTGGGATACGGATGTTCGTGGCTACAGTAAGTCATCTTGTATTTGTTCTCCCGATGGTGTCGACTCATTTACTCACCACTGGTTCATATAGTGGCACAACTGGGGTCCGTAGCTTTCTTGGGACCCATATACCCTAACACGCAACTTTTTCGAATTGTGAATATAATGGACGACAAAGGTTTGGTCTATACAGAATGCATACGTATTGAAGAGCCTCCAGAAGAAGTTGTGTGGAAGCATGTGTCGGCGGCAGAAAATAATTTGCAAGACGACAACCAAGTTACATGGTCTCCGGCTGAAAGCGATGATGTCGATACCAATCCCCAAGTCATTTACTTTTCCTTCGTCAACTCTTCACTAAGCCAACCCATGCGCGCACGGTTCAATCAAAGCCAACTAGTTCGCATATGGCCACCTTGGCATGAGTATCTCCTAGAAATGGATGATGGCTCCGTCACCACGATCAAACTTGTCACTCAATTCATTACCGATGCAATCTATTGAGTGCTTGTACAACATGTCGTTCGCGACAACCTGTATATTTGTCTGTATATGCTGTAGAAAAATACAATATGAAAGAAACACAAACATCCATTCCTCGGCATTCACTTCAATTTAGATAAAACTCGTGTGGAGGGTTTTATGGTATTGATTGCGGACATGAGTGATGGAAAAAGGGGTTGAAGTGAGTGAGAACAATTACATGGAGGCGAATGTATATCAAAAAATAATCAAGTTCAGTGAATATATAAGCAATTCTAAAGTTGAACCCTCTTGTGGGCAGTTCTGGTGAATGGTGTAAGGTGCCATTCTGAATCGGCATCGGTAAGATCGACAGTTCCAAGCTTAATTTCATATACTATAGAGGAGAGAGAGCCATTAGATATCAGGGGAATAAATGTAGTTTTCATTCTCTCAAAGCTTAACTTACATCGCATTTCAAATCTAGGGCCAACTTCAGCCAGCTGAGCATCCTTATGACCAGTCTTGACAAATACATGGTGTCGGAATGATATGAAATCACTATCATTTGAAAATGTCATCACTCGCTTGCTATCTTCCTTTGGAACAGGGAAGAGGTATTTGAGGATGTTGGTTACCTGTTGTGGCCGGATAGTCAGTCATCCATTTCAATAGGGCTATTGTGACATTGTAATCGTAATAAAGCTTACTCTGTGTCCGAGCTTGGAATTGAAGTTGTGGAAGATGAGGTGAGGGAATGCTTCAGACACGGTGCCTTGGTCTTTGATATCGTGTCGAAGCACAACGTTATGCAATGAAAAGTATGCAGTTGGGCCATATGGGAAGTGACAAACCACCATACCGTCTAAGGGTATTACCAGTTAGACAAATTGTACGAATCGAACCGATTTCCTCTGCAAAAGGTGATTTTTCTTACCAGGTTGACCTCGGTGCTCGTGAAAGATAACCAAATCTGTGACCTCGTTTGCTCTACACGCATCCACAATCTCCTTCATAACGTGGTTACCACGATTTATACGCTGTGAGTTGGGAAATACGAGTCGCATTTCCTTTGAAAATTGTTGAAGACGACTGCTTGGGTCTCGAGAAGTTGTGATCAAAATCTTAGGGTCGTATATACCAGCCCTAGCGTATTCATCATCAACGTGGGAAGTGGGTTCTATTTGATATGAATTGTTGTTAGCTATCCAGAATTTAGTAAACTTGCTGATTTGCAACAGTACATACCAGTTTGAGCCTCGTCGAAGGGAAGATCTGCCTTCATGGAGTCACCAGTGTTTTGAAGCTCAGTGGGAACTGGTTTACCCTCTGTAGAAAAGTGATTTCGGTTAGATATTGGTTTGCATCGACATTGTAACTCGTTGCTCGGCACATACGTTCAATCGCTTCTTTGATCTGTTGCTTTCGTTCAAAGGTGGCTCGTTCCTTGGATTCCAAGGATTTCCTGTAGAGGTATTCTCTTCGAAGACGAGTATTTCTTCGTATCTATTCAATAGCATCTTAGACATATCGTTCTGGAGAGTAAAGTTTTTGAAAGAGTTTGCTGCCTTACCATGTTGCGATGTAAACGGTTGTATTGAAGGTGTTAGTAAAGTCACTGCCAACTTTTTTTTTTTTTCTTCACCTTTGGCCAAATTTTTGTGACTGTGTTTGCCGTGCGGATCCTGCGAATTTTCTGCAGGCTCAGACTTTCAAGGACAAACTTTTCTTTTCTTCATGTTCTTTCCCCGTTCGGAGCTGGCATACACTCGATGCTATTGCGAAGAAAACATATACAAGCTCTGTGAATGGATCAAGGAAAAACATGAAAACGAAATAGATAACATATTGGTGGTGTTTATCAGCAATCCTGACCGTCGAGTATGTGATATCAAGGTGTTACGAATAATTTAACAGTTTGTATTAAACGAAAACATTTTGTACAGGTACCACTTTGGGAGCAGTCGAGCGCTGTCGAAGGGAATTTTGTGATTTGGGTATGTATTCTGAATACAACAATAATATATGAAAATGTATATTGACTTCGCCCCTTTGTCAAGGACTATCATGTTATCCTGCTGCAATGCGTGGGAGACGGTACTGATGGGTAAGTGTAACGCAGCACCATGAAGAACATGACTTTGTACACCGAGCCACGCTGAACACATACTCTTGATAGTATCGTATATGACTTCGACAGTCGCCTACCATTTCCAACGCCTTTTCGTGACTATATTTCACGAACATTTCGCCCTAATATAGATTTAGCAAGCGCATTCAAAAGGTACGTTCGATCTGAGCAAGTACGATTCGACGATCATCGTCTGATAACCTAGTGCAGATGGTTTCGCCTAATCCCGTGCAGGAATTTTCTTCGATATTTTGCGTCTGATCGGTCGCACATGGTAAGGTGATCATGGAGATGGACATTAGATAATGGTATAGTGATTTAACAATGACCCGCCGCCCTAGCTCCAAGATGGAGAATATATCATGGCACCACCAACTTACAAAGCCATTTGCATCCCAGGTACTTTAGTAGTTCTCGCCCTTTGATTTCTAATTCTCAGCTAATGTACTAAGCCATCTTTTTTTTTCTAGGTGTACAAATGAATCTGGATAGATACATTGACATGACACAGAACGGCGACTCAGACAAATACGGAACTATACTGAGTGAAATCGAGTTTTTCACTTACTGCAGATCCGACTTCAGTAACTAACATTAATAACCAGGGACACCATGTAATCACTTAATATAATTAATATACCAATAGCAATGTAGAATAGAAAATCCCTCCACCTAACTCATGTGCGATAAAACAAAAGATTTCCAAACATCGTAAACGGTAAATATACCATTATGCGAAATTGGATGGCTACAAGTTCGATATGTTCATATGTAGCCATATAGACAAAGAATGACTATGCTTGCAGCACTGTTGAAAGATTTGACAATCTGTTCTCTTCCTCACTCTACCGTTTGTTGTAAGGAACTCCGCTTTGTAAAAAAAAAAAAAATTGTTAGGAACAAAGGAGTCCCAAGCATATTGATCCACTTCGACATGTCACTATCAAGACTTGTCCCAAATGTCCCATCAATTAAGCAATGGCCCAAGCTATTCAAAGCAACTGTGAGCTCCAAGTCGGCCATTCGCCTGAATCTAGTTAGTGTTTCTACCGCTGGTAAGATTTCACTTAGCGATTGACCTCCTCACCTGTACCGACTCCAACACCTCATTCTTCTTATAGACCGAGCAATGGCAGAATTGAACTTGAAGTCCCCCAAAAAGATGACCGCAGTTGAACTTTACCCAGGTATTATATGACATTCTTTACCAATATGCCACTTCGATATCAAGTTCCTTCAAAGAGTTCACTAGCTGACTTTCGATGTTCACCACTTGCAGGTGTGGGTGTATGGACGGCTGCACTGGTCAACGGAGGGATTAAAAAGGTCATAGCACTTGAACCACATAATAAGTTTTTCCCTTATATATCGGTAAGCAGAGAGGACAGACGATTTTTTGAAAGCGAGGACCATATGTTAACCTGGAGAGAAATTTGATGTAGGGACTCGCAAAGGAGTCAGATGGTGCTGTTGAGGCCATGGATCTTGATGGGTACGACTGGTCGACCTATTTGAAATTGAAAGAAGATAAGATCTTGGGATCCAAAGAAAACCAAGATTGGTCTGAAGGTAAACTTTGCTTTAGCGAGATATACGCAGTGTCATCGTACTGACATGACATTTACTTGGGCAATAGTTCACAAGGAGATCTTGTATACGGGAACCATACCTAAGAGTGTCAAAGGCGAGCAGCTCATGGCGCAATTATTTGGCTGTATTATCAATAAAATGGCATTACACAGCCTTGGACGAATACAGATGGCCATGTGGATCCCCACATCTCTCTACGTCGTGAGTATTGCAATGCTTTGGCCGACGACAAAAATGCTGCTTATGACTAACATATTCCTGGCCCAGAAAATTGCAGCACCTCCAGGTGACGCTGCAAGATGTAAACTGAGTATCGTACGAGATGCCAGCGCAGACATCTCGGTCATCAATACCCCCGATCCCGAAAACTTTTATCCTCCTGTAAATATCACTGCTTTGTATGATGTTATCTCACTTATCGTTGTACTGATGAACTTTGTTGTAGAACGACTACAAGCTTCTTAATATTGTGCCACTTGCTGAAAAGAGAATACAAAGTGAGTACACTTCAAACTGGAAACTTTAATGCTGCAACATGACACTAAACTGTAATTACAGCTGATTGGGATGTTTTCGAATACGTATTGCGGCACATCTTTGTTACAAAGAAGCAAAAACTTTCAAAGGCTATCAAGTAAGTTGAGATGCAAACATGGCTTGATTAAAGAAGCTGAACACTGTCACTAACTTGATCAAGGACGCTTGGCCCTGGAGCGGAAATCATCACATCACGACTATCATTCGACCCTAATATTCTTGTAGGACAGCTGAGTGTAGAACAAATTGATGAGGTGGCTCGCAAGTTTGAAGAGTGGCCGTTACGACCAAAAGTTCTATTTGAGGATGCAAGCGTCTTTGACGATAGACTGAAGACTCGTACATAGAAAGAAAAAACATTTTGCTGATTTTAAGAGCAAGACAACAACAGCACTAGACTAGAGTACACTACAATTGTATATTACCAAATAACACAATACTTTACATTCACCTCCTTCTATTTGACTTGGTTGGAGCAGCGAGTGCGTGTCCTGTACTTTTAATGTGGGTAAAGAGCGAATTTCTCGTCGGAAAATCCTCACCACAAACGTTGCAGTTCAGCATTTGCTGTAAGAAAGAATGTTAGTGATGTAACGTTAATAACTAAAAGCATTAGCAAAAATTACCTCAGCAGCTGCAGCCTCTTCTTTTTGCTTTTTCTTCTCTTTACGCTTTTCCCTCTTTGCCTTGGCCGATTCTTTAACAGGAGTGGCTTCAGAATTGCTGCTATTCAGAGAACCAAGGTCGCCATCGGGTTTAGGTGTTGACAATCCATTTTCATCATCACTGTCCATTTGTCGTGGGGTATTTACTCTGCTTCCCTTTTTCCGTCTACCGGACTGACCCAGTGCAAGTCTGGCCGCTAGGGTAGAAAGATCTTCTTCCACAAATGCTTCATCCAAATTCGGCGTAGTACTTTCGCTAAGTTCTTCACTATCAAATCCCCAGTTAGGAACCTTCTTCTTCGCTTTCTTTTTTGACTTCTTAGGGGCTGGGTGTATCGGTATGTAATCGTCGTCGGAAACCACATCCAGAGGCTCTGTTTGAATAATCGCAATCTCCTCACCGACGTCTGTTAAATTCACCGGCTCGATGCTCTCTCCCTCTTCTGTATCATCCATTTGCAGTGGAATAGCTTGTAAATCCAGATTCTCCTCATCGGCAAGCATTTGTTCCCGAAGATCTTGTACTATTTTAATATGTTTCTTGCTTTGCTCATGGTTTTCGAATTGTCTTTGGCTCTTGAAATACTTGTTGCATGCCACGCAATAAAATGCATCGTCGTAGTCTCCGTTTTCGTCCTCGTCCTCGTCCTCATCTTCCGATACACTATCAGCTTCTTCGCCAACCCTGGCCCACTCTTGTTCCTTGTATGCGGCAGCCTTTGCCTGCAATTCTAAGCGTTCTCGTTGTGCTCTTGCCTTGTTCTCTGCCACTTGCGCATCTTTTTTCGCCTTCTGCTGGTCCTGATACGCCTTGTATCGTGGATCACGTTTTCGAACAAAAGCCACCAAGTTCTGCACGATAACGAGAAGTTAGCAGTGAATATCAATTACATGTCGCCAGTTGTATATTGACTTACTCTAATGGTATCATTGTATTCCTTCTTAGCGGTTTCTCTAGCTTTCTTGTTTTCTTTCTCCATTGCCCGCTTTACAAATCGGTTGGGAGCTTCAGACAGCCTCCATTTGTCTGCCCACTGGAAAGATTTTGCACTGGAGAAGGTCATCCAAGCATTGTAAAAGTCCTTGACGTAAGCTCCGTATCCAAGGTAACCGTCGTCGTCAGCAAACGGCGTGCTTGAAGAACCAAATGATGGATATCGTGTAAAAGACTGAACCTCGTCCGACGCTCCAGAGGCCACAGCTTCCTCTTCCTCGTCCTCCAACTTTTGAAACAGCGTTCTATAGATATGAAAAAATCCCTATGTAATACAAGGATTAGTCAAACTGACGATCCCAATTATATGCTGATAACAATAGCTTTACCTTTGGATCATCGTTATATCCACGATATTGAGATATACTAAAGTATCCCATAAGATCGTCAACTGTCGTCCCGGCTGAGCTGTCTTTCTGGCCAACACTGTCATCTCCTCGTAAAATGGCGTCTCGATGTCCATCATACCTATCAAATAAAGCAATCGTCAGTACAACGCTGGCAGTTACGTCTATACATATCATAATGCGACCATCGTTACCATGCTCTTTCTTGTGGATCTGATAGGACTTCGTATGCTTCTTGAATTAAGGCAAATTGATCGGTAGCTTGCTGGATTCTATGGGCATTCTTGTCTAATAGGATTTGTCAGTATCGAGGTTGTAAAGTCTGAGTATTAAACTCTCATGAAGTGAGGTTTACCAGGGTGCCATATCAAAGCCTGCTTTCTGTAAGCCTTTTTTAACTCTTCAGGTGAAGCAGTCCTTGCTACGTTGAGTAACTCGTAGTAACAAACTCGCATTTCCGGGAGATCGCAAAGGTTATTGTTGAATGCACGAGATTAGAGATCGCTTTTTTTTGGGCTGGCACAGCAAAAACATTTTTAAACTTCGGCGGAGTTTAACATACCTCACCTTTTTGGCATTGATACTTTCCAAGCTCTTTGTGCCCATCGTCGTCTAATCATGCTACGGTGGAGGTCTAGCACTACAATAACACAGGCACTAGCTCTATGTTGTTGTATATCAAATCTCTTCAGCACCGTTTACGCATTTCAATACCCATCAACCTTTCCAAAAAGCAAGCTCTACCAGCTTCCGCCAGACAGTCTCGGCATTGATAACTTGGCAGGCACCATTGCAGCATTTGGAGACTTCAATGGCGACAAATAGTATGTTTATGTGATACCTATGTCTATTATGGAACAAAGAAAGAGTTTAACCGAGTATTTTGTTTACGACAGCACTGATTTAATTGTGCTTGGCACCGATCAAGCTTCCGTAACAGTGTACACTTGGAATCATGGTATGTAGCTTGCATGTCAAATTCACAGTGAAAAGCCAGCCTGTAACTAAAGGCTCTACTAGTCAACTCTACCTTTCAAGCGTTACCGAACGCACCGCAAGTCCACAACACCGATTTTGTGATAGAAAATATCATTCCTGGCGACTTTACATTTGACGGCAAGCTTGATCTCTTGCTTATGGGACGCAAGAACCCATCGCATGCCAATGATGAGATATTGATGAGAATTTACAAGGGGAATGGAAATGATACAATAGGTAAAATGAGGATGCATGTTACATTTGGCGACAAAGTGTCCAACCAGCTGAAAATAAATCTATCTTCAATCACTCGTAGATTCCGACTACATCAGCCTTCCTTCAGCAAAGACAGCTCAGCCCATGGTAGCAGATATCACTGGTGATATGAAGCCTGATATATTAGGATACGCATGGGATGATACATCATCACAACCTACATTGTCCATTTGGACCAATATTGCAGATCCGGCCAACCCGAATAGCACCACCCTTTTCAATGTGTAAGTGCTGTAATGCTTACGATTGTTTTAGGTTCATAACGTTAATCTAATGAGACATCTTCTTTTATTAGTTCGTCCGCTGAGAAATTGTTTGACACAGCAGATTCCCAGAAGTGCGTATGGTCTTCTCCCCATTCGAATGCATTTCTGGATTTGGACGGTGATTGTCTTGCAGGTAAGGCAGGCGTCTTTTTACTAACGTGAAGGATGAGATTATAGAGTCAAGCACGCATGTTAACGTTTTATCTTTACCGTCAGACCTCGTTTTTACATGCACTGGATCGAATGGACAGCAGAGTGTGCAGTTTTGGGTCAACAATCGCGAACAAGGCTTCAAAATGGTTCAACAAGCAAACTTGCCGAACGGGGCTGGTCCTCTAAGCTTCTCCGATATAGGTCAGTCTACATAGAAATCACACACGGTAGTTCGGCACCAACTGACATTATCATTTCATTTAGATGGCGATGGATCTATCGATATATTGTTTCCTGTGTGCAGTGGATCAAAATGTCAGATCCATATTGTTTATAATCAACAAATGTCATTGTGCGCGAAGCCTGAAGATTCCCACCAAAACTCAACCACCTGTCGCCAAGCACGAAACCTATGTGTTGCAGACCCAGACTTCAAATTTGACTTTGATAGTAGTCATACTCAGGTAACTGATGAAAATTTCGGAACCCTTCAATATTGAAACATACAGCTTACTCATTTGTCTTTAGTCATATTCGATGTTTGATATGAGTAGTGTGTTGGATGATGGTGAATATATCCGCACGGATGACACTGGCTTTCAGGGTTCTTGGCCAGTACCCATTCGACTTGGTATGTAACATACTCAGCTTTCATTTTTTTACTCATGACTAACCGAAAGAACCCTATCATTAAAGGGGACTATAATTTGGACGGATACCCGGACCTACTCGTCGTCACAAATAAGCGAGTGGTACTTTTCGAGTCTGTTCGTTGCGACAATGGCCGATGCCCAGCCCCCGCTACAAATGCGTATCGTAGAGCATTCAAAATTGTCACCAGTGGAGCCGATGCCATTACTAGTGACATATCCAACCCGAGGCAAGCTGCTTTCTTCGATATCGCTGAAGATGTAGGTGAAATTTTTGTGAGAAGTATGCGTACAAGCCATAGTCTGACCAACGTATTTAGGGCACGCTTGACATACTTGTACTGCAACTGGAGGGATCCAGTTCATCATTGGGCAGGAAAGCACAATTTGTACTGAACAATTACTTTAATGATGCTTTCTTCCTGAAAGGGCTTGGTAAGTTGATTATTCCATGCTTGGTAACTCACTAGTCTACACAGAAAGATTGACATTACATATGATTTGTGTACACTAGTTTCCAACGGCGTATGCCCAGGCTATTGCCCTAATGAACCGCGATTTCCAACTCCAAAGGTTTGTGCTTATTGCTCTTTAGAATGAAATGTCCCTGATTTTATTAACATTGCATTGTCGATAGCCATACGGTGTTAATTATCCTGGAGCAACGTTCAAATTTACGGTGCTTGACACATCCGGCGTAAAGCGTGTACACCAAGGTATGTTACTGGTAACGAAATAGCGAAGTTTTGGGAAATGGAGCGCTCACATCTATGAAATATATACAGTTCCTCAACTTTCACAGACGGGATACCTTTCCCTTCAAACTCCATACAGCTTGTTTGGATTGGGCCGCACCAACAATTATATTGAGGAAATGTTTGCTGGTACCACTCAACATCAGGTAAGGCTTTGACTCGACAAAAGATTATGTTGTATTTGTTAAATGAAGAACAAGAGTAACCAACACTATCAACATTTTGAATACAGGTTCAAAATTATCTATTTTACGAAGGAGTTATCCCCAACTCCCAACTAATTTTCATTCCATACCAACCAGAGGGTGTTGAGGATTCTTCTACGTAAGTTAATTTCATCTTCCTCATCTTTATGCTCCCACAACTGACGCTTTCTTCTACAGATGGAAAGTAGAACTCTACATTCAGCCAGCAGATTACATCCCATGGGTCTTTGTCACCTTAGCCGGTGCAGCTGCCATTTTGGCAACTGTAGTTGCAACGCTTAATTGGATGGAAAAGCGAGAGGATCGTTTAGAGCGACGAAAGGCTTTGCATATTGTGAACTTTGATGCTCTTTGAAAGCTTGTTCCTTTCCTTTTCAGCACCTACGTGTGTACCGCATTTGCATTGTGCCATGTAACATACCATACTCTCTTTTTGTTTCCTTTTCCTTTTTGACCATCAGGCTTAATAATAGCGCTTAGCATCAATTAGATCTTTATCAAACGTCTTTGGATTGTATTTATTTTGAAACATTTCTAAAAAAAAAAAAACCCCCCCCGAACCAGTGGTATAGTGAGACTCTTCCAGAGAGTGTTGCGTTTGCAATAACGCTAGGTTATTGGAAGGATCACTTCGTACTGCGCGACATTGACCTCATGGTATCAATGATGGACAGATCTGGAGTATGATCACTCCCGAAATATGAAGGATGGCGTATGGATGCAGCGACAACTGGAGTTTTAACCGGGCTGCTGATAGGAGATGACCGAGCTTGATCTACGTGAAGAAATGAGCGATTCTTGCTGGGACTGAGCAAGTCTCGAGTTGCATGCGGTGAGGTGTATGCCATTGATAGCCCTGGCGTCGTGGCTGGGTTGGCAAGATCAAGACCTTCCGCAGAAAAATCCTTCCAGGTTTGCCAGTTGACTATAAGTGTATTGGGCTTGAATCGATCCGGAGCGAACGAAATAATGAGGTACAGAAGACCCACAGTCCAACTGAGAATGCCCACAATGATATTGAATGACTTGGTGTCCAGTATCACACATCCAAAACTAAATCGTTCCGTCAGCCCATTGGTTGTTTTTCTTTGTATACAGCGGGTCAACATACAACACTTACAATAAAAAGAGTAAACCACGTCCTTGATTTATACGCAAGAAGCGAAAGTACTCGTCAACGAATGCCGGCGACCGTACCTCATTAAGAATGAGAAACGTGGTTGCGACTCTATTTGAAACAAAGGGGTGGGGGAAATGTTACACCAAAGCATTCGGATTTTTGCAGTGATTAGGTGAATTTAACCTACGCAGTATACACACATACTACAATATCTGCAAAGTCACCGCCAATAGACTTTGTTACAGCAGCGGTGGTGATCAATATGTAGAGAGTAATGTTAATGAAATTGAAGGTAAGGCTGGTGATATTCTCTATCTTTGTTCTTGAGATCATGGCATATACGTAGGAGGATTTATTCTTGTGATGAGCTGATAAAGCTCACTTCGACGGTGCAAAAGATGGAACATGGTAATATACGAGACAGAAAACAAGCAGCAGAGGATATAAACCTGACTGACATAGACTAGATCGAAACTTTGCTGTATTACCATGACGTTCTATAACTGAGATCAATGCAGTCTCACTTTTTAGCAATAAATCTACTTTCGTGTTATGAAACATTTGTACCATTGCACTTGGATAATACGGGACATTGTTCCATTGGACTGATGCACGGATTCAATCATCACTCAATGTATCATCACTATGTATCGGAAGTTTTTCAACTGAGAACAATGCATGTTGTCCGATACTGTTTATAAATCATCTCGGCTATTATACTTTTTAGAATTGGATGTACAAAAAATGCGTGTGGGGAATTGGATTTTGTGACATGATGAAGGACAGAAGCAAAAGAAGATAATGTCCTAAATATAGGGTGATGTGTAGATGGTAAACAAAATTATAAAGAAAGAAAACGTATGCCAAAAAGATTTCGAGGTGGGTCTCGATGCTATCATCGGAATCTGAGGTAGAAATTGACGATCAATGCTGCCACCAAGAAGACACAGAGGACGGCAGGTCCCCAGATATCGTCGTAACGGCCGGTATGTTGGCGATTGATCATCCAAGCTCTGCGTTCGAAGCGATACAACGCATATATGGACATGACACCAGCTATACAAATAAAAAGAGCTCCGCTAATTCTGGATACGAAGTCACCAAAGTTGAGGAGATTGAGAGCAACAGTAAGTAGCAAAGCGCAGAATTGCAACCATGAAATGAATGTACGTTCATTAGCGAAGAAAACCTTGGGCTCGACCTTGACCTTGACTCTCCTTTTGACTGGGCCCTTGTCTTTTCCATTTCCATCTTCTTCAACGATGTCAATGGCTACAGCTTCTCCTACGGGTTCGATTTCTATAGGCGATACAGCTCCTCCGCGATACATCACACCCTTTTCATTATTTCCAATGGAAGGTGAATAAGTGCTAGACAGGTTGTCTCCTCCGCTTTTTGCCTTTTTAGACGACTTGGCTTTGGAAGCATCAACGTTACCAGCGGGTTGGATGGTAATAGATGGAGGGCCGGCTATTTGCGAATGCACTGTACTGCCAGCTAGACTGGATCCATCGCTGGCAGCCACAGACTTGGCTGTACGCTCTTGACGCTCCATGCGACGCTCCTCCTCTTCCATGGCATGACGATACTGCCCGTCAATCAAAGGCTTGAAACTCTTGGAACGGGATAAGCCAGCATTCATAGATCTTGGCTTGCGAATATCCGTGTTCATTTCGGAAAGCCACCAAGGAAGAAGTGGCAATCGCTCTCCATAGAAGAAGGATGCGCCATGGAGATATTTGGAGAAACGAGGTACCTCATGAACAAGATGTGAATCCAACAAAGTAGTAAGCCATTGTGGGGGTTCTTGTCCAAGATGGGTTTGCAACTTGGTTTCCAACACAGCGTAAGGGAATCGGTATACATCCTTTTTTGGCAAATGGCTGAACGGGTAATCAATATGGGCATCGGTGCGTCGCCAGTTATTATTGTCTCGTCTTTTTACGCCGTCAAGATCGTCTTCACGGATATAAGTCATGTCTGAGTCTAGTGAAATACGTAGTTTTTGGTCACCAGGAAGTTGGAAGGCGGTACGGTTGTAAAAGATACGACAAATGGGAGTCAAATTTTTTTCTTTGAAAGAAGTTTGAATTCCGGTGGAGATAAAGTTGACGCTGTTTATAGTGTCTTCATCGGCTGTGCCTTTGGCTCTCATCTGCTCGACAATCTGCTCCGGAGTATATTCTCCAGCAACATAGCTATTGACTTTGTCCTCCTTCAATGGGAATCGGTCTTTCACGGAAGCTCCGTTCAACCATTCTGCGTGATGTGTCTTTCGCTCGATAAATATGTTTGGGGACTCGTATGGGCCATACCTTGAGACAAAAACATAAAAACGTTAACAATGGGTTTTAAAAAAATTTTTTTTTAGTCCTTACTACAACACTTTGGTCTTACCATCTAAAACGGATGGCTTCGGCGCCTTCATCCCGTTGTAGTCTTCCAGTGTATAGATCAAAGTCATAGTTATCGTAGTATACACTAGAGATAGCGGAATCACTTTCTTCATATTTCTTGTTCTGATTGAAGACCAGTACAGGAAGATGTAACATAATGATTGCCTTGACTTCTGTGACATTATCTGGATGGATCCAATACTTTGAAGTCGCTCTTTCGAAAGCGTTTTGATCGCCACCGGCTGCAGAGTTTCCATTCCGTGGCTGACCGCGCAGACGGCAAAGATCGTGCAATGAAGAAATGTAGACAATGGCAACATCGAAACGCTGTTTATCCAACGGCTTTGATCGTAGAGCTTCAACAAAGCTATGTTGCAGGCTTCGGTTGGTCCACTTGTCGTGCTTCTTCAAAATCTTCTGAAACCCGATATAATTGACTCGTGTGAATTTAGCCAAGTCATTTACATCGAATAAAACCTCGGTCAGTGCATCATCCATGATGCCCCAATTGGCTTCAGATGACATAGTGGGGTTCTTCTGAAAAGTACCGATGGTTCTCTCACAGTAGGTGATACGAGCTTCGACTTCCCTCAGTTTGGCGGTAACGAAGTCGTAAACCTTGTTCAATTCATTATGCAGCAACTGTGGATTTGGGTGAGGGTTTAGCCAACCATGTCATACGTTTCACAACTACTTATGATGAAATACTAACCTCTACGAAATCAGCTTCGTCTGCATCATTCCACTGATGGTCGAGTTGACGAGTTTTTAATTCCATTTTCAGCACATCGTATGCAATGTAGGATAGTCTCCATGGAGCAAAAACGTTATCCTGGAGTTCGCTGCCGTACTTCATGATTGAGATATAAAGCCGAAAGAGAAATGCGTAAACCGACGAAGTTTTAAAGAAGAAGAAGGAGGATAAGACACAAGGATTGAGAAAGCGATTAGAGATATAAGCGGGTCTCTGATGACAGATAATATAATTTTTTTTTTTTAATTCTTAGTCAAAACGATCTCTTTATTTTTGGCCTGTAGTAATGATCAAACTGACACAGGTTTTGCAAACACAGACATTAGGCTCCGTCAGCCCAGCTTTAGTAAAAAAAAAAAATAGCCGGTACATGACCCACGCGAGGTCGTGTGGTCTTCCTTATCGGTTAATAATGCACCTTTCGTAAGCAAAGAGTCATTGAGGTCACTATTTCCATACGTTACACAGGCATCCAGACTTCGGCAAAAGCTGGCATTGGATGTAGCTGAGGTGGTATCGGAAGAACTGTCGGTACCGAACTGGGTTTTCCAGCATCAGAACGCATCAACTGAAACCCGTCGGTTCTTATTACTCTTACAAATTTTTTAAAATGGGTTGATTGTTAAGCGAAACGACGTTGAAAATTTTTCCGTGTCTCAATTCAAAACCCACCACATTTTGCAAACGTTGACGGCTGCTCCCATCCTGTCTATAATTGGCAGGTTGGTCTACAGGTGGGAATCGCAAGGGGTTTCTCAATTTCATATATCATTTTGAGCCAGTGTTTTATTATACATACCACACTCGTACTGTTTATGCTATAGTGTGGTTTGGCTAGGACTGATTCTTACAGATCGATAAAATATGACAATGCAAAATGCAGTTATGAAAAAAATAAAAGAGCAGAGCTAATCTAGTTGGATAGGCAAAACGGAGAGCTGCGCCGATTGTTGGGAATTAGGCGCAGGCGTGCGTCATGCTTGTTGGTATCTTCTTTTACGGGGTTGGAAGCGGGTCGCCATTTGCGTCCGTGGATGAGCCATCAGCTATGGGGTTTCCAAATTCGTCAGTGCTTGTAGAGTCGTCGGTGCTTGTAGGATCCGTTGTACTGGCAGGATCATCGACACTAGTCGTTGCGGGAAAAGACGCGTCAGGCATTGTGGTAGTTGGAATTAAGTTCTCCATAGTATTTGACACGGTGGTCGCAATGTTTGAAACAGTGTTTGTTGCCATTGCAGTTCCTTGTAAGGCAGTCGTGCCAGCTGTGGAGTTCCCAACGCCGAGATAGCTACCATTTGGTGGAGGAGCCGAAAATCGTAGGACAAAGTTGAGCTGAAAGAGTAGCGCATACAGTGAGTTTAAAAAGAACACGTCAACCATGTGCGTAGGAAACTTATTTAACTTACCACAAGAGCACCAACAATAAGGAAACAAAGCACAGCAGGTCCATAAATATCATCAAAACGCAAGTGGCCTTGGTGGCGAATCTGCCATGCGCGGTACTGGAACCGAAACTGAGCATAAAGAGAGATACCAAGAGCAAGTCCAATGAACACTCCACCAACAATGCGAGAAGTCTTGTCACCAAAGTTGAGCAAGGTGAGGGCCGTAGTCAGCAAAAGAGCGGCAAAATGAAGCCAGTGAATAAATGTACGTTCATTGGCAAAGAAGATTTTCGGTTCAATGAGTTCAGCTTTTTCCTTCTTGTTCTTCTTGTTTTTCTTTTTACCACCACCACCGCCTTCTTTGCCGTCCCATTGTTTTTCGTTGTTGTCATGGGGTAAACTGAGGTCCTCCATCGGTACAAGGTTCTCCCTTGATCCTTGGTCACCTTTAGACCAAAAGCCTCTATTTCTAAACCCAGAAGTGTCATTGTTGTATGGAGGAAGTAGCATGGCAGAGGAATAATTGCCACTTTCACGACTGTACAAGTGATCATCTTCATGAGGATGGAAGGGGTGTGAATCTCTCGGATGATTATCCGAAAAGATGTCAATCGTTATAGATTCATCGATAGGCGTGCTATTGTTGTTTTGGCGATAGGCTGCGATATCTTTGGTGGGTTTCGAGTTACGTCGGTCTAACGTCGACTTTCTTTCCAACTGTGATTCTAAATAACCCATTCGGTATTTTCCATCAATCAAGGGTTTGAGACTCTTGGATCTGGCTAAACCGAATTGATTACTTCTTGGTTTCCGGATATCCAAATCCATTTCGGACAGCCACCAGGGAAGTAGAGGCATCGAATCACGGTAAAAGTGAGAAGCACCGTGCAAGTATTTTGAAAATCGAGGAACTTCATGAACAAGAGAGCTCTCAAGTAATTTGGTAAGCCATTCGGGAGGTTCTTGACCAAGATGTGTTTGCAGTTTAGTTTCCAAAACAGCATAAGGGAAGCGCAAGATGTCTTGTTGTGTAACATAGGAGAATGGGTGGTCGATACCTAGATCATCCCGCCTCCAATTATTAGGATCTCGTCGTTGGCTAC
This sequence comes from Umbelopsis ramanniana AG, assembly GCF_025399195.1. Lineage (NCBI taxonomy): Eukaryota > Fungi > Mucoromycota > Umbelopsidomycetes > Umbelopsidales > Umbelopsidaceae > Umbelopsis > Umbelopsis ramanniana. Next base: position 261,441 of record NW_026252088.1, on the reverse strand, counting down.
CGTCACGATTGTCTTCGCGTATAAACGTCAAGTCTGTATCCAATGATAAACGCAGACGTTGATCACCTGGAATCTGAAACGCTGTACGGTTGTAAAAGACACGAAGCGTGGGATCCAAGTGTTTCTCACGGAAAGACGTTTGAATGCCTTGAGCAATAAAGTGAGCTTCTGAAATAGCATTTTCTTCCATATCACCCTTTTTTCGCATGTCTTCGGCAATTTGATCAGCAGTATAGCTTCCGGAAACAAAATTGTTAACTTGGGGTTCTTTGAGTCTGAATCGGTCTTTGACAGAAGCACCGTCTAGCCAAGCCGCATGGTGCGTTTTTCGTTCAATAAAAATATTGGGGGAGTCGACTGGCCCATACCAACGGAAGCGAATAGCTTCAGCTCCTTCGTCTCGTTGTAGGCGCCCAGTGTAAAGATCATAATCTTCATTGTCGAAATAAACACTTGAAATGGCGCTGTCAGAAGCCTCGTACGGTTTGTTGGTGTTGAACACTAAGACAGGAAGGTGGAACAAAATAATCGCTTTTACTTCGGTGATGTTGTCTGGGTGAATCCAGTACTTGGCAGTGGCTCTTTCGAAGGCATTTTGGTCACCACCTGCAGCAGCGTTGCCTGTACGTGCTTCTCCTTTAAGTTGACACAGATCATGGAGAGTGGAAATACGGACGATGACAACATCGAACCGCTGTTTATCCAAAGGCTTTGCTTGAAACTTGGGCACAAACTGTTGACGCATATTGCCTCCCGTATACTTGTCATGCTTCTTCAATAGTTTTTGGAAACCAAGGTAGTTATAACGGGTGAACTTGGTAAGATCGTTCACATCGAACAGAATTTCTGTCACAGTGTCGTCCATGGCATCGAAGATCGACGGTGCTTGAGCATTGTTGAGAATCCTTTCACAGTATGAAATACGGCTATCAATCTCTCTAAGCTTTCGTGAGACGAAGTCATCCACTTTTGTTAGCTCGAACTCTAAGGCTCGTAGAAAATACGCCTCATCCTCCGTATTCCATGGGTGGTCCATTTGGCGAGCTTTCAGATCATACTTTATAGTGTCGTATGCGAGATACTCTAACCTCCATGGGGCAAACACATTGTCTTTCAATTCCTCACCAAACTTCATGATTTAAGTTGGAAGGTTATGATCAAACAGAGAAAGTCAAGAAAGAAAGAAGAGTGGAAGGCGGAGAAGAAAAATCCCAAGTTGAAAATAACAGCGGTTTCTGTTTGCAGCAAGCTCCGTAAAATCCTTTTTTCTAAAATAATACCAGAGTTTCAGTCGGCCGGTGAAATTGTCTAATGTGGTACATGTGAGGTTACGTGACAGCAGGTGCGGCTTTGCTCTAAGAAATTGGATGGCCGCTTTGCTTACAGGGAGACGAAGGGATTATTTACCCTGTCAAACCATTTGGTGTTCATTAAAAGAAAGGCGCTCATCTTCAAGCATTCTGTTGATTGAGGTGAAAGTGATATTGCTTTCATAAAGAATGAACCTTCGTTTTTGCCACCTTTTTTTTTTTTTAGTGGTTCTGTTTTTGGTTCCAAACACAGCTACTCAAAAAGCCTTCCGGTAAAGTCGGCAATCTGAAACCCGAGAGCTTACATATCAAGTTTGCACTTTCCTTTGCAGCAACATTGATAATTTTTTATTATCAATCACAAACCGACTTATTATTTTTTGTTAACCGTTAAGGGGGACCCATTTTCATGAAAACAAGGTAAATAGCATGAACAATCGGTACATCAATTTCATGTTTTTGCGCCTCATCTATATCCAATAAGCACACTTCAGGCTCGTACGTATCGAAGGAGATCGGCTTGCTTCGATCTTTGGCATAGCCTTCTGGGACTGTAACCACCATTTCTTTTAGTTTGAGAATTTTTTCACCTATATGTCGATTTACGTCTTCCATGATGAGCATGCTAATTGGCCACAGCTTCCCTTCATCATCTCTGTAGTCTTGTGTGCCCACGATGAACATGCCGCCAACAGCTAGCTTGTTCACAGAATCCTGTGCAATTTGAACCACGTTTTCTCTGTATAATGGTATGGAATCAGGTGTGAGAAAATGGTGAGGGATGTGTGTCACAACCCTGACTGTCAGTGGCGCAGGGTAAGGCAATGCTGCCTTTCTGATCATGGCTTCATAATGTGTAAAATCGCTTGATTCTTCACTGAGGTCGGATATCAACCCCTGCCATGCAGAATAAATAGGTTAGATCATCGTTGATATGGATAAAAGGGGTGGACAGGGAGCTTACCAGTTGAAGCAGAGCAAGCCGGTTTTCATCAATCCGTTTCTGACGCTCGATTTCATAGCTTGAGATAGACAACCCTTCATCCTCTACAACCATTGAGTCAGTTGCTATATTTGCCAAGGACGGCTTTAAACTTGAGTCGTCATTATCTGATATGATTTCTAGCTCAACATGTTCCCAGTTAGATTCATCCTTGCCAAACCGCTCGACCATTCTTGATGTACATAGTTGGGCAAACGAGTGCCTACTGGATGGTTTGAACAGCCATACGGTTCCCATCACCACGCTTTTTCGAGCAATGGGCGACCTTGGTATCTCTCTGCATGTGTATGTAATTCGCATTTGGCTCTTTGTGTTGGAGGCTATGGCAAGCGGCAAACATTTAGTATATAAGCGTTGCAAATAAGGATATCACTGGTACTTACCATCGAACGAATCCATCTTATCATTTGAATTGCGTGGTACTTTGCGAAAGGTTGCAATGAACTCATGGGTAAATACCAGAAAGTCAAACTGCACACAAAGATAAGTTCCAAGGCCAAATGCCGAACAGTATCGTTGACGTTTGATAATCTGACAGGAAGATGTATATGTAGAAGTGTTTGAGATGAGTAAGTGTAAATAAAATGATACAATGGTAGAAAGGAAAATATAACATATAATCGCATTGTCAGAGACTTACCAATTCTTCAAGCTCGAAGCCATTGTTAATATACAACCTGATCAACTGGAATCCAACAGGTATATAAAAGCAATGTTCTCGATTATCACCAATTCCAAGTGTTAGCCTTCGATCCATCTTGAGCAATCTAAAGGTACCATGTTATAGTGTCATGCTTTTCATAATTACATGTTACTAATATGCAACCAACCTCCAGCTTTCTCTGACGCATTTATCGTACTGTTCTTGGAAATCGAGAGGGTTTGTGTATCTACCAAAAATTACGCCAAATTAGTGACCGTCCTCAAAACAGTTTGAAAACACACCAATAACTGTTACCTGGAAAGATCGCCCTCAATATGTAGTGAATAAGCTACACAATCCTTGTATGGCGGGTGGGATAGAACGTGGTCGTACGATTCATCTGCAAACAGCGCACCTGTCAGTTTACGAGAGTCCGCCTGTACAATAATTGGCCTATGCTCTGCAGTTGTCAGTCCTGGAGGAGTTTCAAAGGAGCAACTTCTCTGAGAGAGCGATACAGCAGCAGGGTTGATATCCACACCACAGCAGCTACAGATATCAAGGTATAAGTTCGCTAATCAAATTAAGAAGAAAATTTCTCTCGAAAACATACCGTCTTTGTAGTAGGAAGCATTCTATAGCGTCAGTACCTCTTCCTAAGAAGTTCGATAAAATTCTGTCATCTTTGCGAGTATGCCGAAGAATGGCCCTGTTACATACATGCGCATTAGCAAGTAAACGTTGGGCAGATCGATGATAAGTTACATTTTAGCTCACCGTCTGACAGTTTGCGGCAGCCATGTGCCATGATAGTCAGTTCCACTATGAGATGCCCAGCGTGGCGCCCTACCAGGAATGTCGAAATACGTACTATCGAATGAGAGAGAGAAAAGCTGGTGTTCCACAGGTGCATAGGATGCTAAGCGAACAGCATTTGATTTCATGTCGTCGAACTTTGTGGATGATAATGCTTCCCTTGTCAGATATGGCTTATGACTATAGTCTTCAATTGATGCAGCATAGGTATGGTCGGCTTCTTCGTCAAGCACCAGTGGCAGTTCATCTTGTATCAAGTCCAATGAGGCCAACTCGAAACAGGCTTCGCACATCAGGACACCATCAAACCCTTTTCTCCAGCGTACAGTTTCTTGGGTATTGCAATAAGAGCAATACAGCCCTTTTTTGTGATCCCGTCTTGGGAACAAGTTGCATTTCTTGGTTGCAGCACCTGAAATTTGTCACGCATGAGAAAATAAAAATAGATTGCCATAGTGGCTCATATAATGAGACCAGACTTACGTGCAGCTCTAGCTTCTGCTTTCTTGCGCGCCTTTTCAGCTGCTTCTTGAGCTTCCATTTCTTTTATAATCTCCATGGCTTAAAGAATAATAAGTTCAAGCCATAACCTAATATCATATTTATTATTACACTTACATGTTTCCTCAAAACAATCTTCATCATGCTCGTGGTTGGAGCGTCCACTTCCCTCAAAGCATTCCAAACACAAATCGAAGGTCGAAAAATATTCCTGACTACAAGGTAGACAGCTGAACCAAGTATTTTGCTCCATTTTTCTAGAGCAAGCGTCACAGTGAAAGATGTTGACATAGGTGTCTGAAGTCATAGTTGAAGTTATCCATTTAGATTTGTCTATTTCCACTCAATGTTGAAAACCTACCTTTCTTGTTATAGTATTCTTCATGCCCTGGGCACCAAAAAATGACTCCTTTCTTAAAATAATTGATAGGCTTACGTGTGCATGGTATATGGAAGCTTTTGTTGCAGTCTCCGTCAAAGCAACCAATAGTGGCGCCTTTTTCTTTACAAGCTGCGCATTTCTGGAATGGGGTTCGTTTAATGCAACGTATGTACAGAAGACGACTGAATATTCTTTTTTTTTCTAGTACTTACCACTCCTCGGCCTCTACGTAGCGCAATTGTCACATTATACCATTTGTTTTCTTTAGTGACGACAACCTCAGGTGAGTACCTTCCACAAGCGTCATGGATCCAAAACGACTTCCTCTTTTCTTCTCCTCTCTTGTTGAAAGTTTCAATAATGAACGGTCCTACAAATCCACCCAAATCCGCACTGGTATCATCGTCATTACAAAGGGCGCATATCTTTCGCTTCTTCCATTGCGAAAGATACTTGTATCCTTCATCACTTTCAATTGGTGCATTTGACTGGAAGCATTCATCAGTAGCATCCGGAACATAATCTGGATCTATGACGTCTTCTTCCCATGAGGGAGAAATGTACTCTAGGGCATCATCTTTTGTCTCCAGAAGAGCTTGCACCGCAAAACCAGAACGAGGATGTTCATGCCAGAAGGGAAAGTCCTGATCAAAGCACTTTAAGCATAAGTCGAATGTTTGGATAGTTTGACTTTCAGTTGGAGCTTCGCAGTAGGTACAATAGTATCTGAATTTGTTGATGACGACTCTACACTGTTTGCAATAAACAACAACAGCTACGTCTCCTGATCGAAAGCTTTATTAACATGGAGCACACATACTGCATTTCCTGAGTTGCTGTAGCACTTACCATTTCCGTCTGCGTCCAGTTCCATTTCATTGTAATATTCTGGTTGTTCTATAAAACGCTGCTTGATCTTTCGCAAATGGTTTCGAACATCAACCTCTTTATCCTCATCTGGAACTCCAAACGGATGCAGCCAGAGTGTAGCGGACGAAAATTCAGAGGGAGAACCTTCGCGGCACTTGTATGTAGGTTTCCGTGTCCTTACGCTACGTCTTACAAAGTTTGGTATACTAGGCTGTAACTCATCCGTTGGTGGGAGTATTTCTGGCACATTTTGTATCACTTGAGCTCCGGCTACGTATTCTGGCTCGACACAGATGTTGATGTCTCCTCCTTTCCATGACTGAATGCGAGGACTTCCGCATGTCACGGCTTCTTCCAGCTTTTTACTCCAGCCACAGTAGTGTACCTTGACTTTTCCATTGGCCATTGCCACCAAACGTGCTTCGTAGAACTTGCGATCCATCTGCAATACATGAACGTGCTGCATCAAGTAATAGCCATATATGTTAGGAGGGAACATGGCTAATTCTTGCTTGTTTTCCTTTTCTACATCAGCTGCTTCCAAACTGTCCTGGGCATTTTCAGTATAGGCATCGTCGTCCTTCGGTTTACCTCGTCGCTTCTTATTACGCTCCGCTTCTTCATGCAATCTTGCTTGCGTAATCCAAAACTCGTCGTCAGGCCCGAGAACTCTTCGCTTCGTTGGCCTTCTTGCTTCGTCTAATAACTCAGGGTTGAGTTCATGCACAAGTAAGCTTTCCAAACTATTCTCCTGGTCCACTTGGGCCATCACTCTCAGCCTCCGACTGCCCATCGTAATCCATTCATCAGACTCCTCGTCCCACCCTTCAAAACGCACTTTAACACGATTTTTGTCCATGGCTACAAGATTTCCTGGCTCCCAAAACTTTTTGACGTTAAGAACTTCCACTCTGCATTGATAAGAATACCTGCGTCATGATGAGAAGGTCAGTAAAAGTGTTCTCTCATTCGAATTCCCAGTCGTTACATTACCCATATGCGTTTGGTGTAAATCCGTGAGGATCGGCTAGTTCTCGCAAGGCATTCCTAGTTGCAAAAGCTCCAGTTGTCCTATACTCGTGTATCACTGGCTCTGCTACTACTCGCTTCTTTATTGGCAAAGCTGAACCAGGACTTTCAGGCGTCTGAAAGCTAGTTTCTGAAGGATCGTTGCTGTTCTGTTGGAGCATATGCAGTTCATTAACGGATCCAATTTCATCCCTGATAACTTGAGGTGTTAAGTTATTGCTGTTTGATAAATTAGTAGGATTTGCTACTAGCAGGTCAGCGTTGGATGCAATTACGGTTTCGTCATTTTCAGTGGCAACCGCTGCCAAGCTAGACTCTGGTTGATTTTGGTTTGCTGCCACTTTGGCAGCCTCATCTACAGTGGCAGATTCCACAACCGGTCGCAAACGCCGAGATCCAACGATAATCCATTCGTGCTCCTTCCAGTCTATGTATTTAACTTTGACTCTTCCACTATTCATTTCCATTAACACGCCACTGTACCAACAGCCGTTGATATTGAGAACTTCTACAGCTTGCTTGTGGTGGTAGTTGAAAGGGTTAGGCTGAAATCCGTAAGGACCCGCCAGTTGTCGCGCGGTACCTCTAGTCAGGAATGCACCTGTAGTGCTAAATTCTTCTTGAGGTTGAGTAGGTTTCTTTACTTGTTTTTTGCCCTTCTTTTTACCCTTCTTCCCTTTACTTGCTGTCTGCTGTTTCATCTTCTTGTCTGTTTTGATCGCATAGGACGATTTGGTAGGAGGATGCTGTGGTTTTGCTTTGGCCTTGGTGGTTGCTTTTCGAGCAGCGACTGTGTCCATAACCTTCACTTTTCGATTAGCAGTGATAGCTTTTGAATTCGGCGCAACGATACCGGAGACAGTGTCATTTGTTAAAGCAACAAGAGCTGAACTAAATGCAACGGTTGTCGCGTTCAAGATTGGTATGTCAAAAGTGTTCGAAACACTAGTGAGCTGGGCCTCAGGATTGATTTCTTGAGTTTCTTTCGATGTCTGTACAGCTGTCTCTTCCAGTATACCACTTTTTTGCATACCGCTCAATGTGGAAGTCTCCACAGAATGTAGTGCAACTGGAGGCGTAGCTTCGTGCCATGGCCCCACAACGTCATCATCTGATTGCAGTGCGTCGTCCTCGTCTTCTTCCTTCGCATCGGCGTTGGATATTTCAACATCATTGTCACCGTTCTCCTGTACATACTCCTCATTCGGCTGTGAAACTTCCATTGTCGCATCGTTTTTGCCACTAGTAGTGAAAGTGTCGCTGTTCCCTTCTGAGTCCGAGAATGACAGATATTGACGATCAACAACATCCCATCGTGTCCATTTTTGATTCTTTAGTCTATACTTGTTCACAGGCTTTCTAGCTTGAAGTGGATCAAGGTTAACTGCCTCCTCTACATCCTGACAGCCACTGTACATATCCTCCTCGTCGGCATTGTCCAAAGAAACATGGAAGGTTGTAGCGCTGCAAGAATTTTCAGTCTTCTTCTTTTTAAGAGACATCATCATCTTCCTTGGACCGGCAGATGTATGCTTGCTGACCCGGAAAGTTTCATCTATCTTTCTTGTTACGGTCCGAGGTTGGGCAACTTTCACACCGGAAAAAATTTTGCGAGTTTCCTTCGGCTTGTCAAAATATGGTATATCATTTTGAGGTTGCTTTTTCGAGGGCAGAAGCTTTTGCGCACCCTTGAAGATTGTATAGTATTCTGCTTCGACATGATACGCTAGGTACTGATTCTGGTAGCTATTTCCATTGACATTATTCTGCAGTGTTTCTGACGATGCATGGGGGCGAAGTTGTGCCTAGTTCAAGGTGTCAAAAACTGAAACGGTGCCAGCATTTGCATCCTGTGTGCGCTTACTCTTATATCTTGGTCATAGTATAGCCTGGGGTTCTGTCCTGGAAACTTTGACATTCCATGACCAGGTTTGCGTTCAAAAGGGCTAGATCTATGATGGTACGTCTTGCTCGGTGGTTGTTAAGAACACAGGTTCACCGACACTAAAGCAATCATGTATACATTCTCACCATGATATATCCCTTAGAACCATTCACTAAGGTACTTTGAGCGAGCTAAGTGGAAGTTCACGAAAGAATAAACAAAAAGTTGATACCGGATGGTTGGGTATTTACAGCATGGTCTTATGCGGGCATGATTGTTGACTCGTTGTTTTGGTGCCACGGATGATCTTCTGGGAATGATATTTTCACCCTGAACGCCATTTATCAAAAATTCAGAATATAGTTGACTACAGTTAGCAAGAACAGTTGGCAATCTACTAAGAGCACCTCAACATAGTGCTTGCCAAGGCAATGGGCAAGCACTTTCTGCTGTCAAAGCGATACTTAGCATGAATTCACGTTATCTAATAAGTAGAGCCTAAAGTAGAGCCTGAATCTACTCATAATCTCCCGTAGAGAGTATGTCTGAAACTTAGTCATTGATACGAAACCATGAAGTCATTTTTCGTTTGCAGGGTTAACGACGTGCTGTTTGTAAACCCAAAGGTGGAAAAAGCACATTTTTGGTCTTGTGCAGCTTCGTTACTGCGAGATCTGACGATGGCAATATTTACTGGAATGCGAATCTTCATTGTGGAGACGAAGTTGGGTCCATTTTCAGTGAGCACTGTAAAGAATATGATAAAAGCACACGGTAATAGCCTTTGCGGCAGATTTTTAATATTGTTATAACATATTGAAACTTTTCTATCAACGGCTGTAGGGGGGGAGATTTCCCCAGATCAAGCGAATGCAAATATGATTCTGACAGGAATGAAGGCACCAGCACGTCTTGCGCGCCATATTCAAACGACACAGGTATAGTATAGCCAATTCTGATCTAAACGAATCATCAAGATATTTACCTTTAATTTGGTTAGGCGCCAATCATTGATGTAAAATGGATTAATGACTGTGTGAAGGAGGAAACGAAACTGTCGACAAAAAACTATGCAATACACCTCGACATTGAACAGAAACCTCCGAGACTGTCTTCACCAGAGCCGGCTGATGACATAGAGAAATCCACACCATTTGAACAAGATAGCACGTCAGATTCTAGTGATGAAGGTAACCTGCGATTTCTGATCAAGCTTGCCGCAATTATTTTAATGTTGGATATTTTCAGAAATTGATATTGATCCGAAATTCCACAACTCTTTTCATGAGTGCTTGCGGCCGACACCCTTTGAGCCAAAGTATAACAAAGAGCTGATTCGATTATTGGAGCTGTTGGAGATGAAAAGGCATACCAATGGTGAAAGTATGAGCTCGCTTTCTTACAGGCATGCAATAGCCGCATTAAAAGTAATGTCATGAGGTTATGATGTGTATGATTTCAGGCAATCATACTGATTTAGTTTTGTATCAAGGCATATCCAAGAGAAATTCGGAGTAGCAGAGAAGCACAACAAATCAAAGGTATAGACCTACTCCCATCGACACTATCACATCGTTCTTTAACCATGTAAATAGGTATTGGGAACAAAATTAAGGAGTCCATACGAGTTTTCCTCAAAACTGGAACTATACCAGAAGCAAAGGCTATAGAATCAGATGTTAAATTTCATGTCATGAGCAAATTTTTGAAAGTTTGGGGTACGTTCTCAATCTCTTGATTGAACCAAGTTTCTGTATCACTGACTATCTTGATGAAAAGGCGTGGGCCAAAACTTGGCCCAGGAATGGTGGAACTCTGGGTATCGAAGTTTAGATGAAGTGTACCAGAATGCCAGCTTGCCACCGACTATTAAACTTGGGATCGAGCTTTTCGATCAATTGAATCAAAGGTAATGCGTAAACATGATCTGATTCTATTTTACAAACAGTGGTACTTATGAAGCTGCGCAGATTGTCACGGAAGGATTGCGAAGAGATTCTTGGTATAATAGAAAAAGAAGCTAAAGATCTGTTACCAGGCTGTGAGATTTACCCAGTTGGTGGTTACAGGTTAGGTACCAATTTGATACACAGGTTACAGTCGACAAGGTCATAGTGACTTTTCTTTTCCTCATGCGTAATTCAATAGGCGGGGTAAAGAGTCCAATGGAGATGTTGATCTTGTTTTAAGTCATCCAGATGAGCTTAAAAACCAAAACTTTTTGAAGAATCTAGTTGACCGTTTGTGCAGCAAAGGTAATTTTTGATGCTGAAACCACAAGTAACACCTAAGTTAACCATATTTACAGGGTACATTGTCCACAAACTACGATATTCTGAGCCGAGCGCTAATAGGTTTGAAGAGAAATCGTTGGTAGATGCCAATAAGGATTTAATAGATTCGGTAAGTTATCAAAGCGGGTATCTCTGCAACTGTCGACGCAATGTTCACCACTATCGTGCAGTGCTACACAGCCTTTTTGCAACCAAGTACAGGAATTCTAAGACAAGTCGATATCCTTGTTGCACCTCCTAGCCAGTTATACACAACCATACTCGGATGGACTGGATCTCGCCAGTTTGAGAGATCGTTGAGATCATATGCCGAGGTACAGAAAATTAGAGTATTGTTGGGCGACAACCATCGATGCTAATACATTGAAAATTTTCAGACAAAGGGACTGCATGTAGCAAGCTTTGGAATTTTCACAGATCGTAGCCACTCTCATCGCATCCCTGTGACTGATGAAAAAGAAGCATTTGAAGTCATTGGTATACCATGGCTCGAGCCGGAGCTGCGAAACTGTTAGTGTGGTGAACAGCGTCTGTACGCTTAGCAGAAAAGGAAGCAAAAAAATAGCTGGAAGGTGAAATGCTAGGGTTTACATGGGCTTTGAAAAGATCTTCAAAAGCTAATCTATTGTATTGTATTGTATTGTATTGGATTTTTTATATTATTGAGGAAATAAAAACACTATTGCTTTTCAGAGTAGGGGTATCGATGTCTAGTCATGTAAGCTTTCCTTATGGGCTGCATTTTGACTTGGAGTTGAGGTTGTCGCCACGGGTTGGATGGAGCTCGTACTATGTCCTCGCTCTATTTTGCGCGTTCCGGTGCCAGCCGAATTCTTAATACCTACAACACCACCACCCATGGAGGCACTAAACGCAGCCTGCCCAGGGGCAGCTTGCTGACTTTTCCGCTTTAGACCAATTCCTCCTAGAGACATTGACCCTGCGGTAAGAAGTGTTAGAGAAAGTTTATGTGGCCCAACACATAATGTACCCCCTAAATACTTGCCTTGTTTCTTTTTCTGGACCATTGCTGGGCTGGCGTCCTTGGGGCTCTGTTCACGTAATCTCTGTGCATGACCAACAATACAGCTAATTAGGTCATTGTATGTTTCTGAGTCCATTATCAGTTGCTCTCGTTGGTCAAGAAGGTATTGCAAGTAGTCCGAAGCTTGTCGTTGAAGTCGCGTCAAGTCAGTAATGATAGATGTTAGCTTCACAGCAGGGAAAACCCGGACAGTATCTAGAGACATATTAGTATTCATGTCAAGAGGCAGTTACTTAATCCAAACAAATACGTACCCTCCGTAAGCTCGCAATATGCTCTCGCTATATCAATATCCAGCTCAGGTTCGGGTTCCGGCTTTTTAGGCTCAACAACATTGATCTCACGCACTGGTAAGTTGATTCCAGACAGCGAACTAGCTTTTGTGTGTTGATGATGCTTAGAAGACCTCTTCCTATCCATCCGCGGCGGGGGTGATTTCTTTTCTAGATAGCCTCCCTGACTTGCCCTTCCATTTGGTGACCTTACCGTCTCCATATAAGGCGATGAAGGAAGTGAGGAGGATGAATGACGCAGAGCCTAATCGAATATGTATTGCTGTGTCATTCCTAGTACAAGAGCCGTTTAACGTATCGTAATCATTACTATACTTACATCATCAACATTGATGGTGACTCCAAGAGATCGTAGATACACCTTATTGATTTCTGATCTTGTCCACTGAAATTGCCCAACTGCTCCGGTGATTGGATTGTAGAATACTGAATCCGTAGAGAGCTTGTCCCACAGATCCATGCTGGTTTATGAGCGTCATTAAAAGGGAACAGTAAAACAGATTACATATCGAATAAAACCTACGAGGTTTCTGTTGAAAGGAGTGCTCTGCTTCTTTCGTTCAAGTTCCTTTCAGAGGGCGACTGTATTGGATCTGGCGAAGTTGGACTTCCAATTATTGATTCGATCGAATTTGAAGTATTTTCTGGCGTGCTGTTTTCCAATGATTTGTCGAAGAAACTGTCTAGAAACCCGGTCACATTGCTCACATCCCCATCCTGCAGTGACTGCAGCTATATTGATTAAAATTAATGAAAGCTGTATTAGAAATCGTTTGTGACATGACTCGCATTACGCGGGAATACTTACATAACTGTCGATTCCATCTAAATGAATATCTTCAGGTTGTGTCTCAATCGAATTTTTCATTTCTGAAACTTCGTCAAAGTCGCCAAAATCACCAAAATCGTCGTCTACATTGGATAGGTCTCCAGGTCCGTCGAAATCCCCAAAGTCACCAAAGTCGTCATTCTGACCGTCTTCATTGAATGCGAAATTGGTTTCTTGGTTTGGAAAATTATTGAACTCGTCAGCATTACCGTCTCCTTCAAGGTCTTCGGGAATGCTATCACTGTCTGGGGATAACTTATTTTCTGCTTCGGCTGCCTCCTGCGTCGCATTGTTGCTGAAGTTTTGCACGTCTTCATCGTTCTGAGAAACTACAGCTACAGCTTTATCCACGAGTTCCTCACTGGGAGCTAGTTTTTGTTCGAAACCGACAGTATTGGAATTCTGGTCGTTGTGTTTAGATGTAATAGTTATATTCTCTTCTGAATCAGACACCGTTCCAGAAGTCGCCTGAGTTTCTTCGACCTCACTAGTACTAGTGCTCAATTCAGAAAAGTCATCTGATGTTGGTATCTCTCCGGATCTATCTAGATGGTCGTCTCTCTCATTCTTTGAATTGGCGTCCTTGGCCTCCATACTGTTGCCTGTAAGAAGTCTTCGATTACTCCCATAACCTTCACTCAGAGGTCCGAACACGACCCACCCACGTGATATAACAGTCACGTGCATGGATAAAGGAATGCCTGGGATAATCAAAGCACTCGTCTTAAATGTATCTACGATTGATGGCTTATTTCGAAGGAACTGGCTTAAAAAATAGAAAATGTGAAAATGTGGTCAATAGTATAGTTAGATTATCACTACTGACGAATTGTATTGATGACTGTTACAACCAAGCTTTGGATATGAACAATACGTAGGGAAGAGTGGATTTCCATATCTCTACCAAAAGTATGCTATAGAAAGCGAAAGAAGATTCGGTTGTTTTGCAGAGGGATATTAAACATCATCACGCAATTTCCCATCGATCAGCCAAGTCCCCATGCTGAAAACGATCTGGGAAACAATCGTACTACCTCCCATGCCCGTGTTCACGCTTCAGACTACCAAAGGATGACGTATGGAGCCTGGTGGCTAGACAAGTGATTACCTTTACGATGTGTCCTAAGCAGTTTAGACTTTAACGAAGAGCTTGATGTTTAACATCTGAGGCAAAGGTAGGTTACGATTTGTGCAAGCTGTGTGGTACGTTACTTTAAGAGGGCACTTTTTGATGACCGATCAGCGTGCCAAAAAGCCCTTGCGTAAACTATCTTAAATTTGAGGTATTTACATACACCTTCACCCAAAACTTTACATATTCTATAGTAAATTCAGTTCTTGATTGCCTCCCTTAACAATGAAACCATGTGCAAAGCAATAAACAGTCTCATTCTTTCGATGGTTTGAGCGAAAAACCTTAGCAGCCAATCAATCTTGCCGTTGCATTTTGGTCGGTGGCTTAGATCGGCCGACATGGCCAAAAAAAAAATGGTTTGCCGTCGTAGCCAAGCTTGACCACCTCCAAGAAAAAGGTGAGTATTTCATTTGGCCAAAAGACACTCTACTTTCAAAGAGTTCAGTGTCTCTAATTGCCAACTTCTATTATCTTTACCTCGTTCTCACCGTTCATTTTCCCTTGTTACAGCAAAGTCCATCATGGCAACGTGGCAACCCCAACCGCAAGGTCTTTCTGATCTCTTGCAGCTACTGAAGGAGGCTGTCAATCCCAATGCCAGTCAAACCGCTATTACAGAAGTATGTAGATCTTTTACTCCTGCTCGGACCATGAGATGAACCTTCCTAAGAATTTATTTAAATGCTAATCGTTTTGGTATTTCATCAGAAACTGGAGTACTTCAACAAAGTGCCTGATTACAATTCATACCTCGTCTACATTCTTACTCAGATGCCACAAGAGGATGCTTATACTCGCACTCTTGCTGGCTTGAACCTCAAAAACAACATCCGCACCTATTTCAACACCATTCCTCCCCCGGTTATGGAATATGTAAAGGAGTGCTGTGTTCAACATATTGGTGAACCCGACACCAGCGTCCGTAAAGCTGTTGGTTTGGTCATCACTGCTATTGTTACGCGCGGACAGGTTCATAACTGGCCACAAATCCTCCAAATCTTGATGGAAAAATTGGACAGCGCTGACGCTAATCTTATTGAAGTAAGTAGTATAGGGATAGTATGCCCATCCATTAGCAATTTTTTATATACTGACTTCATCATTTTTAGGGCGCGTTCGATACGTTGAGAAAGATATGTGAAGACTCGCCTCGCGACTTGGATCAGGATATTGATGGCATACGTCCACTTAATTACATGATCCCAAAATTTATTTCTTTCTTCGACAACCCAAATCCAAAATTGCGAGTTCATGCTATCGCAGCCACCAACCAGTTCATTATGATGCGTTCACAGTCTCTCATGATAAACATCGAACAGTTTGTCAACGCTCTTTTCAGCAGAGCTTCCGATGCTGAACCTGAAGTCAGAAGACACATCTGTTCGGCCCTTGTCATGCTTCTGGAAGTACGACCTGATACCCTTATTCCTCAGCTTCCCAACGTAGTCGAATACATGCTTTTCTCCACCCAAGATCAGGATGAACAAGTTGCCCTTGAGGCTTGCGAATTCTGGTTGGCTTTTGCTGAACAGGACGATCTGCGCGAAAACCTTCGTCCCTACTTACCTCGAGTCATCCCTGTCTTGCTCTCAGGAATGGTTTATTCCGAGATGGACTTGCTCACATTGGGAGGCGATGAAGATGATGCTCACATTGAAGATAGTGAGCAGGATATTAAGCCTAGATTTCATCGTGCAGCTGTTGTCGAACATGAACACACCACAACTGCCACAAACGCTGAGCCTCAAAAGAAGCAACCATCTGGTGGCGACGGAGAGGACGATGAAGATGAAGATGATGAAGATGATTTCGATGACGATGAGTTTTATGATGAATGGAACTTGCGCAAGTGCTCTGCCGCCGCCCTTGATGTCCTTGCTACTGCATTCGAAGGTGACTTGGTCAAAATCCTTCTTCCTCTTCTCAAGGAGCAATTGTTCCATGAAGATTGGAAGCACCGTGAATGCGGTATTCTAGCTCTCGGAGCTGCTGCTGAAGGTCAGTCATTCATTACCATCTCCTCTTAAAATATATGAGCTCGAATACTAATATGATTTTCGCTTTTAAGGCGGCATGGATGAAGTTGCACCTCATTTGCCTGATCTCGTTCCTTACCTTGTCCGTAATTTGAACGATCCCAAAGTGAGTGACACTGCCAAGATCCAACCGCAGTTCATCTATATTTATATACTAACATTTCCGCAACTATAGCCCCTGGTCCGGTCTATCTCGTGCTGGGCTCTCAGTCGCTATGCTCGTTGGTGCGTTGATGTTTTAGCAACCCCAGATGGTCGTAAATTGTTCTTCGAGCCAGTTGTTGAAGGCTTACTCAAGAGAGCTTTGGACAACAATAAGAGAGTGCAAGAAGCAGCTTGCTCTGCCTTCGCCACTTTGGAAGAGGAAGCCACTTTGGAACTCGTACCTTACCTTCAACCCATTCTTATGAATCTCTCTGCAGCTTTCAGCAAATATCAGCACAAGAACTTGCTTATCTTGTACGATGCTCTCGGTACTTTGGCCGAGAACGTTGGTCCTGCTCTCGCCGAACCTGCCTACATCGAATTGTTGATGCCTCCATTGATTCAAAAATGGCAAGAAGTGACAGACAATGATACTGATTTGTTTCCTTTGCTTGAGGTAATTACTGTTTGATATGGGAATAAGCGGATTATGCCGAGAACTAATATCAAATGATGTAATTCTAGTGTTTGACCTCAGTCAGCACCGCTCTTGGTGTCCACTTCAAGCCATTTGCTGAACCTGTCTTCACCCGTTGCGTCAACCTTGTCTACAAAACTTTGGAAGGATGCCAACTTGCTGCTCTTGACCCCACTCTTGATCAGCCTGACAAAGATTTCATGATTGTCGCTTTGGATCTACTATCTGGAATTGTACAAGGTTTGAATACTTCTGTCGAAAGCTTGGTCGCCAGTGCACGCCCCTCGCTGGTCCAATTGTTGTCGATGTGCATAAACGTAAGTAGCTGTTCTTTTTCATTCTCTGGCAAAATAGCCCAACTAACAATGGTGTATTCTATAAGGATCCCGTCCCAGAAGTTCGACAGTCTTCATACGCTTTGTTAGGTGATCTAGCAATTTCTTGCTTCGAACATGTACGCAGTGTTCTGCCCCAGTTCTTGCCACATCTGTTGGAACAAGTTGACCCCACATTTGAGCATGTATCAGTTTGTAACAACGCAGCTTGGGCAGCTGGTGAAATTGCTTTGCAATGGAAACAGGAAATACAACCTTATGTGGAAGCATTATTGCAACGACTGTTCCCACTAGTCCTTAACCAGGAGACCCCCAGAACTCTCCTCGAAAATACCGCCATTACAATCGGTCGATTAGGCTTCGTCTGTCCTACGATTGTTGCTCCACATTTGGAACTTTTCATTCACGCATGGCTCCAGGCACTCAACGACATTCGTGATAATGAGGAAAAGGAATCAGCTTTCAATGGTCTTTGCGAAATGATCAAGGTTAACCCACAAGGTGTCGTGAAGGTGCATATCATTCCAAATCTCAGACTCATCCAAAGCAAATCTGACTTCACTGATACTAATAACTTTTTTCGCGTTGATAAAATAGGAAATATTATTCTTCTGTAGCGCCGTCGCTAACTTCCAATCCATTACACCGCATCTCCACGAGGCATTCGGCAACGTAAGTTTTTTTTTGGCTAAATGAAAGAGCAGTAATACTTTGTATCTTGTCAGAGGAGCTAATTTTTCCGTTACTTAATCAGATCTTGGTCGGATATAAGAACATGTTTGGAGCAGAGCAGTGGGAGCAGGCTTTGACTACTCTCCCCCCTCAAACGAGAACGGTGCTCGCTGAGCGCTATGGCATGTGAAGGCTTACCAGCTGAATTGTATTTTCTTTAGATGGCTATTTTTCATGAAGCTTGCTTAGCTGGAGACCTTTCTTTTATATTCTCCAAACATTGAATGTTTCATCAAGCATAAGACTTAACAATAATTGATATGATTTTTCAACCACCAAGAAATGTAGATTGCCCTTATTGAATGACTTTATATGATCATTTTCATGTCTGCCTCAAGTGATGGTTAAGAAAAAACGGATTGCAAAATTGATTGTGACACTTTGATGGGGGCCAGTTTGGCGCCATTGGTGCGCGGCAAATGAAACGTCCGTCAGGAGCTAAGATGACCACGAACTTGGAAGCTCTGGTTTATATAGACCGCCTTTCCAAAATGATGTGCTTGACATCCGTCCTACTTCTGTATATACTAAAAAATCGATCGTATGCGACAAGTTGCTGGTGTAAAGAACGACAAGCCCATTTAATAAAAGGTCCCTTGTGCTCCGTTTCATTTTGTGTTCTTATTTGTGTGTGGGCCAACGGTCTCATCCCTGCTCCATATGGTTCGGCGGCACACTGCATGGTTATTGGAAACGATCGTCAGTCTAAATTACTTAAATCGATGGAGGACAGATGTGTGTAAAATGAAGGTCGTGAAATAAACCCCACTCTGCTTTGTCTTTTGGTGTTCTCTCTGTTTTACTTATGTCTTCATGATGCTCAGTATCACTCGACATAAAATCAAGCTGCGGTCTGAAGACCGGTCTCCACCACCATTTTTGAAGAAAACTGACGAAAGAAGCAACTTAAATGATACGCTGGATTCTGCCTTTTCTTCTGTTTTCCGGACGTCTCTTATTTTAAATCAAGTCGATTCCAGACTTCAAGCTTTGAACTTAGAGCATTTAGATCATCCACCAAATCAGCTTGCATCAACCGAACTGAAAAATGTGGACATTAAACACAAGAACTTGACAGTCAGAAAACCAATCTCATCAACTGGACGCTCTTCAGTAGCTTATTGGCTGACCGGTCTCAAAACAGACAGTAACCTAATACCATCAGAGAACGCTTGCCAGAGTAGCGACAATTTGCTAGATGACATCTTAACAAGCTATGAGGACAGTATTGAGTCAACTGAATATGATTACTCAATACTTCCAGAAACGCCAGTCTCAATGCGATCAAGCTATTTCAAACTACCTTCCAATCATTCTAGCACGAGCACTGATAACGAGCCGGGCAATTATCTTAGTGTACAGACAACTCAGGACCTCTCCAGCAAACGCTCTTCATCTCATAGTTTATCTGCCGGC
The DNA here is from genome assembly GCF_025399195.1 of Umbelopsis ramanniana AG. Taxonomy (NCBI): domain Eukaryota; kingdom Fungi; phylum Mucoromycota; class Umbelopsidomycetes; order Umbelopsidales; family Umbelopsidaceae; genus Umbelopsis; species Umbelopsis ramanniana. Next base: position 242,265 of record NW_026252088.1, on the reverse strand, counting down.
AGAGACAATAAGAAACAGGACGAAAAAAACGAGTATAGAACACAGACTTCGACAGGTACGGAGTCAAACAAAAGTCGTTTATCGATTAAAGGTCGTGTGCGAAGTTTAAGCATACTGAGCAGTAGAATAAGCAAGTCAAGTATTGAAACATCGTCCACCAACGCGTCTAGTCCAGCCAACGATTTTCAATGTAACAGCAATACAGCCGATGAACAACGAAGATCATGTAACTCTGTGGCTGTCAAGGAGACCTTTCTGCAGCGGCTGGTTTCGCATCACGCTAATGATTCCTCTTCGACCGCTCGAGAGACCGGAAATACTGTAAATACAGGAGATATTTTTTGTCAAGACATTCCAACCTTGTGCCTACCCATTCCATATTCTCTTCCAAAGCAATGTGAGATTGAAGAAAAGGAAATGTTCCACCATCAGACAGACAATAAAGGCATTGAAGAAATGCAAAAGATGAACACGGTCACACACCAAGAGTATGACTTTGAAGATGAGCAATGCAGATCTGGCGGCGAAGACGAAGTGAATCAAAGGTATCAATTTCAAGCTGTCTCACCACAGACGTTTCTCTCTGGTTCCTGGACAGCAAGTAACGTTTTCGAATACTACTTTGATTCGAATACAAGTCAATACGACACCCATCATGGCATACGTTACGATGGGTCACAAATGGATTCTAGCAAGGTATCGCGAATCGAGGGTCGACGAAATACCTGGAATCGAAGCCAGACCAACACCAGTAAGGAGGATAGACTCGATCTTCCAGACACCTGCTACCAACTCACTCATTCAATTAATACAGAAGACGACACTTATCCTTCTGATATCCTGTACGCCTACTTTAGAATTGACGGTTTACCGTTAAATTAGGATGTTCATCTAATAAAGCATTTACTGTGTCAAATATGATGAATGAATAAAAATCGCCCAAAAGCATTACTAAACGTTTACGCATTGGGTCTTGGAATAATGGCTGTCCTTTTTTAATAACAAAATAATACAATGACGGCGCATGAAGCTGTACAAAAAATGAATTACATGTCTACATCTCGTCTGGTTTCGTTCAAATAGAAAACATATGGGTATGTCTGAGTGACGAACTTCCATTCACTCGTGAGCTTTTCAAGAGCAAAAGCTTTACTCCAGACAAGTAATGGAGGATGAGATTCGTTGGTATTGGTCACTTGGTATCCCATGGATCGCTGAACATTAGTAAATGAGGACACTGCCTGCGATTGCATGGCAGCATATTTACTGTTCTGATCAGCATTGCCTGGTAATATGTAGCTTTGGTTTGATGAATTCGCCATTGATACGTGAGATGGTCGTCTATAGTCAGCACTACGATGATCAGGTATATCTGATGGAATGGATGGAACGGGAGAAAGGGTGTGTGCGGGCAGTCCTGGTGACAAGCTAGCGTTGGAAGTAGCAACTACGGGGGATCTGGGACTGACAGGTGAGTTTAAAGATAAATGATGGATTTGTTCTGGGTCACTTCCAGATGCGCTTAGTAGGGATGGTGATTTCTGTATGGTTACAGAGGGAGGTGCTTGTCCACCCCAGCTCCTCCAACGGTGCAACGGGTTTGGGGTATGGTGGTCGCTGCTAATGGGACTTCCTACTGAACCCCTTGACTGACGGGAAAATTCACCTCTTCTTGGTGAGGAAGATAGACGTAAATGCATATTTCCCTCTTCATAGATTTTTTGGTGAATAAAGGTCCTCATATAAATGATCAAAGGTTGTTTGTAGGAAACGACGAATTCCAAAAACGTCCAAAGGGTATATTCAAAGGATGTCATTTGATCGTTGGCCATGACATTTCCAGAAAATGAACTTTGATGATCTACAGAGAGTTCAAAGGATGCTGTGAAGTTGGAGGTAACGGCTTCGGGAGAAATAGTATCTGGTGACACGGGGAAGTTGGGGGATGCAGGCATTCCATTTCCTCCTCTTCTAGTTCTTGATCTGGCAAGTGTTTCACCGAATTTTAGAGATTGTTGAGCAAATAGTGCAGTTCGAAGCCAAAGTTTTTTGCTGGTATTAAAGGCGGTTTGGCCTCTCAACATAATGATTTTCAGTGCCGTAAAGCCGATAACAAACGTCATTTTGAATGACGATGAAGAGCTCATGGTCTGCTCTTCCTCAGGTAAAGTTTCGTCGTTGGCCAGATTATCGTTTTGTCCATTACTGTTGGTCAAAGCAGACAATGAAAATCCCCCACTTTTTGCTTTGCCCATGCTTGCTTTGTTACAGGCGCGCATAACAATTCCCAGCAGTCGAGCCCAGATGTTGGTAATATCAGTGGGGCTTTTACGTCTCGAGTTTACAACCAAAGGGTTGTAGTCATCTTTGAGATTGTACTGAAGACATATAGGTATGATAATGATACCAATTAGTGTTGCTGAAGGAACTTGTGCCTCAATCTCATGCATAACATCATACGGCGTATTCTCCAATATAGCTAGGATTAACCGCACTAAACTTTGCTGGAATCTCTTTTGCATGGATTGGTGTTCAGGGTCCCAATCGTGCCTAGTTGCAATGGACAGCCCGAAGCACACAAACTTTTCGATGGCAATGGGTCCAACGCCAGAAACGATGACAGCATTGGCAGAGCTTTTTTCTAGGACCGTAGCCAGACCGTCATACATATCTGCGGCATCTATGAACCGCCACTGTGGTCGAAACTGTGTATAAATGTGTTGCAACAGCTCCTGAATTGACTTTGTTCCTTCAGGATCAGCCCCAATGGACGTAACGGTATCGACAATATAGTCTCTGATCCAGTCAGTAGGACATATCAAGCCACGTATGGTCCCACTGTCCTTGATGATGAGCTTGATGATTTGTCCCATCTTGTCATGACCGTACCAAGTAAGTTTGCCGCCTTGGTGAAAATATTCTTGAACGAGACGAACAAATTCCTTTTTGACCGTGAGCCGATCATTTTGCAGCCAGTTTTTGCCAGGTCCCCTAGTGGTATTATCGAGTGGAATTCTGGATGAAAACAATCGTTCGTTTAGATCATTCCTTGTTATCGGATTGCCGAAAGAGTCCAGAAGCGGAGCACTAGCGCCTCCCGAGAAAAATGCTGAGCTTACAGAGTTTGATGGTCTAGCAGTTTTAGCAAACTTGAAAAACACATTGATCAAGGCGGCAATGCCTTCATCAATCAACTCCGACAGCCTTGGCACCTTCATGAAATGGACCAGCAAGTTTCTGAACATGATAACAAACTGCTCCGCTCTAAGTGCACCAGAATCATAAGCAATGATAGTGAGGAATAGCTTGACCGAATCTTCCAGTGGGAACGATTTATCCGTGATATTAGATGCTCCGATTGCTATCATAGGAGCTGTCATGGATCGTGCTAGTGGCTTCAAGATGGATTTGGATAATGGTACAGCGATCGGATTGCTTATATTATCCAGCTGTTGCTGAACAAGGCGACCATGTTCATCAAGTTCAAATTGAAGCTGTACGCCGAGAACGTCAGATGTAGCTCCAAGTCTTGGTGGTGAGCTCATACACTTTAAGAGTTCAAAAAGATTGTCCACCATACATTGTCCGACGACCGACGATTTCTGACTAGCAGATAGTATCATTGGCACGAGACATCCGAGCATTTGGAAAATAAATGCTTCTTCATGAATAGCTAAGAATCGGCACCAGGCAAAAACAATGGCTGATCTGACGGGGACGTAATCTTCACACTCGCAATAAACTTTGAATAATGCTGGTAAGAAAATATAGTATCCACGGTTGGAGCTGAACAAGCGTTTGAATTTTGATGCTACTCTGGTGTAAAGGGTCAAAGCCTGTCCAAGCAGTTCAAAGTCCTTTTGGTGCGTAATGATGATGCTATTAACACCAGTGAGTATTTTCTCCAAATCATCACGGTCATTAAAGTTTTTGTTCAAACCAATCAGTAGGCTGTCCACAAATTTGATCCAACAGCGTGCACGAAGAGCTGACAGCATTAAAAGATTTTCCGCTCGTTTGCTAGTCATACGTCTTCTTTGCAATGGTGATTCATCACAGCCATTGGTATGCGTTTTCGCTATAGCCTCTGAAGTGGCATCCATGTTCGCTATAAGACGACGCTTAGTTAATTTCGGGATATAGTAATCTTCGTCGTCAAGTATGGCAGAGTGAATGCCGTCAATTTCATCCAAAGTTGGCAAAGGTTCGTACTGGGTCATCGTTTTCTTGATCGCATACACCTCTCGTGGGAACCGTTGGAGGAAATTCGTCAGAAATTGGTAGTGACTGATGCGCAAGAGGGTGATCCGGAAAACATCCACAGGAACTTCAAGAAGTCTCAATATGGTATTAGCTGAACCAAATGAACGGGGAAACATGGAAGCCGGCTGTTCTGTTTTGAACCAGAAATGTCCTGTGCTCGCCAGCAAATACTCTATCTTGTTCTTACGAAGATCTCGTGTAGCCAAATCGTTTATCGAGAAGACTAACTCTGCCAGTACAGGATGGACCAAGTTCATAAGACCAAGACTTTGATCTTTGCCTTCTTTAGCATACCACTTGAGCATACCCGCCAGAAAATTAAACAACGAGTGAGCAAATGCTGGTGGCAGTTTGGCTTGCATATTGACCAGCATACGCAAACGTGTCAAGATCTCTTTTTGGCGGGAAAACGTTGCTTTGCTGAGATCTCCCAAGAACACACGTAAGAATACTGATGGATCTTCCCGCAGAAAGTAGTCAATGAGTTCACGAGTACCATTGAAGATTCCGCCATTGACATCGTCCAAAAGATCAACCATGCTCAAGGAGGCAACGCTGAGAGCTGGTACAGTGGCTGCTCTGCGCTTCGACAATGGGTTCTTTGCAGCAGATTTGATGGTCTTTTGTAAAGTTCGAGAGTTTCCCATGAGCTGTTGATTTGTAGCAGCTTTGTTTTCAGCAGCCTCATTGGCAGCTCCGTCCTCTTCATCCAAATAGAACAAAGGTAATATCGTAAGAGGGGTCAATTCTCTAAGGAACGCTTCATGTTCTTCTGTCTGTTCATTTTCGTCCCATCCTAACTCCTGAATCTGACGCTTGATTTCTACGGGGAAGTTGCCTGAATGCTTGAGTTTAGACATCCATCTAGGTTCGTCGAGGGTAAATTTGTTATTTCCCAGATCAGTCAAAACGAAAGGAGTCGAAATTGCACCAGCTCCACTGCGGAAGGGTAAACGCCGAGAGGTGACCGGTATGTAATCTTGAGTGAGAATATTGAATCGATAGCCAAACAATGAAGATAGAATTCTTAACCCAGAAAGCCTCCTCATTGGATTCTCACTAAACAAAAGCATTAGTTCGTTCGTATCCTACAGTCTTCATGACCTGGTTGCACACGTACCTATACAAATCCTTGGACGTCAAGTTGACAATCACTTCTGGTACTTTTTCTCCACACTGCATCAACAGAAAGGCAGCAGCTGGAAATGCCTGGTGCTTTCTATCATCCATATATCGGTTCCACAAAGGTGCTGCCAAAGCAGTAAGTTCTTGTTCGTTTATCGTCGCGAAGACAGCAACAAGCAAAGACAGCACGGAACCAAAAGGATCTTGATTAAGATCTGCAATTTGATTGAGCCTATTTTTTGCTACCTGGCTCGTCAATAGAATGAGAGATTTTCCTGGTTGTGCCATCGGCATGGGATCCCCTTGTTCTCCTTTTTTCAATGGAGGAGGGCTGATATCCAATGCCGCTTGGCCAGCAGCTGAGGTTGGTTGAAACTTGATTCGTTGGATTTGTACGGGCGTTGGAGCAGTTGTTATGGACTCTATATCCAATGCTGTTGAAGACTGGGACGACGAGGCTGGCGCACTACCATCTAATTGCTGTTCATTCGTTGGTCGTCGAGGTAAGGCAGAAACCGGTCGATCAAAATCGAATACATCGAAGTCTCCTTCAACTTGAGAGCTCACGTTCGCATACAGTATCCTCAGTCTCTGAAACATCATAGAAACATCGTCCAAAAGTATGTTTTGCTGACCATTGTTGTGATGATCTTCTGCTGAAAAGTTATATGCAAAATCTCCAGTCGTATCTTGACCATCCATAGATGCAAAACGGTATAAATCTGAAGCAGGCAGAATATGAGTACACCATTCGATGGAACGACTCAGCCAGCCCGGCCGGTGTGTAGTGTTGCAGAAGAATCTAATCTCCAGAAACATGTTGGCAACCAATACCCTAAGTGGTAATGGGATCAGCTTGGTTTTCTCTTTGGCCACTAAAATGATTGACAATTGTCGCTCCAAGTCGATCAAGAACTTTTTGGCAATCTCATCGTCTTCCATATCGCGCTTGCGGTCTTTTTGTCGGTCCCGAAGCTCTTTTATGGCCCAGATGAATTCTGCTACGACAGCACACTGCCCAAGAGTAGTAGTTCGCCAGCTTTCTATCTTTGAGTCAGTGTCGCTTACACATGAAGATGCGTCCGACACTTCTTCAACTCTTGATGTCAAGCCCGATGAATCGCCAAGGCGTATTGTGGATGAAAGACTTGGCTGAATATCGGTTTTAGGTTTACCTACATCTCCAAGGATGATGACGCTCATCATCTCAGCATCTCGCATCCACATTTGGACACCAGAAAGATATTGACGAAGGCTGATAATCAGAACGAGAGACTTCACAATTTTGTTTTCAGAATTTGAAGCGATGCAGGTGATTATTGGCTTGTAAAATTGTATCTTGTGTTGCTTTGCGAGATTTGAAAGGAGATGGCAGAGGTCTGGCGTTGCTTGGGGCAGGTCGCTAACCAGTCTTTGGAAAAGCGTAGGAAGTGTCTCTTTTACAATGGCTGAGCCAACCTTATCGTTGATGTTTCGATTAACTGTAAGGTTGGAGTATAAGGGTACGACGTATGACCATTCTGTCTGCTGCAATTTCTCTTTGACTAGCGATGTAATTGCGACGTTGAATCCATCATTCCAGATATCATCGAGATAGGAGTTGACGCTCTGTACTGTGGATGTGAACACTTCGTTGGTAACATTATCTAATATTGGTTGCTTGACTTTTCGAACACTAAAGTCTTGTGAATTCCATTCCTCAATATCATCACTGTAAGTGCGTGCATCAAGTCTTGGGCTGGCTCCAGAATCCTTGGCTGACTTCACACATAATATGCGCAGTAAAGCGTTTATAACGTCATTTATAATCTTGTCTCGCTCCGCCGCGTTTGATTGAAAACAGGTATGTAATGTCGTGAATGAGAGGTGCTTCTGGAAAAATGAAACTAGATCCAACCATCCCAACGAAGACTTGCTGTTGTCGGTGGTCATCGAAACGGACTCGGACACTAGTACTATATCAGCCCATGACAGTTGAACGAAAACGATGAAGGAAAGAGATGCTTACAAATTGAACAAAAGAGATGGGCGAGTGACTTGAAGCCAGGGTCACACTGTTCACCTTGGGGAATCCAATATCTCTGTAACATTCATCAGAAAATGAAAAACAAATGGATTTGCAAGTATTCGAAATCACTACCTCAAGCAAATCAAACAGCACTTCACACTTTCGCTCATGCATCCTGGTATTTCGATCCACGGATTCTGCTATTTTAGAAGGAGGGCTATAGACCACTTTGTTTTCTTGAAGCACACGCCTGTTGAGAAAACACTTGCAGATTCCTTCCATAATACAGTATTTGACTACTTTTTTGACATCCTGGGGTGTGAAATCAGGTCCTGCCTCAGCACCCAGATAATGTTCGCAGCATTCCTTGTTTAGCGTGATGAGCCCTGCATTAGCCAGCTGATCCAAAAGGTCTAGGATACTATCACGAACATGATTGTATTCATTTTGGAACGATTGACGATTGTCGTCTGTATTGTATCCCAACTTCTTTTCCTTTCCATTTTCGTCATGTAAGTGAAAGAGTGCAGTCATCAAGATATTCACCAGGCTATAAATGGCGCTTGGCGTGGATGGAAGCGCTTTCGAGTTCTCAGTGGTCGGCGCTAAAGAAAATTTGACCATGGAGATAACTCGCATCTAGAAATTCCAATTAGCACATATAGTTCATTAGACGCTTATATTGTATGATCTGATCTACCTTCAACTGGAAATCAGGAACACTCAGTTGCCGACAGCACCAAAGCAGTAGTTGAAAGTTTTCCTGAATAAGGCTGAGTGAGTAAAAATTCGTTTCATGCCACCCTTCTTCATTATTTCTTACCAACTGATCTCTTTCCTTAAATGATGAGTTTATGTACTCAAAGATTTCCAATGCTTTATTACATTGATCCACTGAAAGGATGACAAATTAGCTGAAGCGGCTTTGTGCGAGATGCATTCAAGAAAGTTCTTTACCTTCTACGGGCCATACCAAGAATGGAGCTTCTAGAGCACCCAGTACATCATGCATCATAGGAAGCCTTGTGGCTCCTGGGTGTTTCTTGATAATTTCCGCTATGTTATTCAGGAGGAAGGCGCTTGCTTGCTTAGAGTTCATAGCTAAAGGTTGGGCGGGTATATTGTTTGGTCCGGCGGTATGTAAGTTAGCGGTTCCTTGCCTTCGTGGATGAAGCAATCTGTTTGTCAATGGGGCGGTGGCAGTTTGGCTCTTTTCTAGTAACATATTTTCTTGAGATATAAACGAAGCAAAAGCCCCATGGCTGCTGGTGTAGTTTTGGAACACCTTCTCTAACTGTCGTTCCAGTTTATAAATCTCATTCTGAGCAGCTGTAGTTGTTGCATGGATGCGAGTGCCTGGACCAGGGAAGTTGAGATTATTCATTTTGGGAGTACGAGTTCTCAATGGTGATATAACGCTAGGTGGTGGACGATGCCGATCTGCAGGCGTGTGGTCATGAATCTCGAGGCGAGAGCTGTGGCTACTTGCCATCGATATTCCAGCTGTATCACTTCTTTGGATTGCCGGTGTGAACGATGCTTGAGAAGCATTTTGCCCTCCTGGGGTCCCTATACTTCCATCCATTAGCAACGAAGATCAGCTCAGAACAAGACTTCGGATTTTTTAACCTTCAGGCCCCGCCTTCATTTCCAGCCAATAATTGCTGCCTGATAAACACATTGCTATGGCTTGGCAGTACCAAAGGTATTGTATCAAAACTGCGCTCCACAGGGTTTTCGTAGTGTCTATTTAATTGATTGAAAGCTCCTTCATGATCCAATGGTATGGACGTCTAATAACCTCTGTCTCCATGGAAATCGATCGACTTCTAGCAAGCTCGCAGTTGCGACGATCCAGCCAGGCCGAAAAGTACAGCCACAACAGATTAGGCGGGCTGAAAAAGACATATTAATATTCAAGGCAAAGCATGCATCCATTGGAACTCGTTTTTAGGTTAATGATGTGTTTTGTTGCTTTTTTTATTTTTAACGGCAGTACAATACTCCTCGCTTAAACTCCTCCCTTCTTAACGTTGAAGAAGTTACGAACAACGAAAACTTGTAATCCTGCCATGGCGATGATAGCAATGCCTTCAGTAGCAGCAAACCAGAAGATTCTCTTCTCGGTCGACACCACAGTGCTGAAGTTACGGTTTTCACGGGTTCGGAAGTACTTTTGAGTTCTGGCTATGTTGGAAAGAGAGCCTGAGAGTCTGAATAGTGATTCTTCCATAAAGCCGACGGATTCTGGAGGTTGGATCTGTGATCCAATGGATTGGTAGCTTGGTCTTGCTTCGTTCTCAACCGTGATCTCAAAATCGACCAATTTCTCCGCAAACGTAGACATGTCATTTGAAAAACAGAAAGAATATTCGCCAACATCATTAGCTGTGAATACATAGTCGCCTTGTCGTTCGCGCTCTCCATTTAAGATCACCTTGCCAGATGGTCCTTCAACAGAGTAATCGATATCGAAGGATCCACCAGTTTGTACCTAGCGTCAAGGGAAGAAATGGTAAGTAATTTTGCAAGATGACGTGGTAAAATTTGATTGTGTTGCCCGACATATGCTGGAATTCAATGCATTAAATATGCATTGACGGGGAAGCAGAAGAGATCAGACACATAGGTCTGATTGATTAAATACCATCAGAGTGGTTTCTATCATTCAGCGTGTCTTGCTCGCGTACTACTAGGTAGTCGACAATCCAGATGGGTCATATAGGTGGGGAAGATGAAACTTACAGCAAAGTAGAAGGCGACTTTCTTTCCAGGAACATCAGCCCAGCTATAAAAACAAGCCTTTTCGTGGGCAGCTACATTATAGGTCAAGGCAGTAGCCTCCGTTGATGCGGAAAAAAATACAGCGATGAACGCCAAAAGCGCTATCGCAGACGCAATGACGCGAGATGAAGGCATGTCTGATCTACAAATGAGCAAAGTTGGAGCTATGCCCCCGTGTAAGCCTGTCATAGACCAAATTTAAGTGTGATGCCAATTTTTATTATAAAACTCAATTTATGAATTTCTTGGTCCTCGAAATTTTTTTTGGCTTTGCTGCACGGTCGCCGCCACGCAGCAGCCTTGTTTTTTTGGTTATCTCGGTTCAGCGTTGAAATGTCAATCGAGAAAGGGACTCTGACTATTTCTTCTGCAGGCAGAAGGTATAGTTCCCATTTTACAGTTTGTAGCTGGGATGTCCTCCACCATGTCGCCATTGTACTAACCGTTTGCCACTCCACCTTGATATCCCACGCCAGTCCGTGGTACAAGTAAGTTATCTGCAGAGTATTCGAACAAATGAAAGAGTTGGCAACATAGAGCATATCGCAGAATCACAACATGAATAATCGTTGATTAACCGCCCATGATCTCTTTTTGCTTAGTGCCGATGGTTCTAATACAGAGAGCTATTTGATCGGCATAGCTGGTAAGAATCCTGATTCAATCGTCCTAGATAAGAGATTCGCGCTTAAATAAACACCTATTCTCCTTTGCTTCATTTAGGCGGAAGTGCAAGTGGAAAGACCAGTGTTGCTGAGTAAGTCACCATTTCCTGTGGAATAGCTCACTAGTCAACTGCATTAGTAACATAAGGCACACCAGACGCATTTTGAAAAATTTGAACGTCCCATGGGTGGTAATTATATCGATGGACTCGTTCTATAATATTCTTAGTCCAGAGGACAGCAAATTGGCCCACTCCAAGTAAGTTTTACGTGCCACTGGTAGAAAGTGGTGACCATGTGATCTCATCCCACCACCTCACCCACTAGCAATTTTGATTTCGACGTTCCTGCCGCCTTTGATTTCGAAACTCTTTTCGACTGTTTGACCAAACTTAAACAAGGGTAAAGCAAATCAAAACATCATTATCTACTCGTTTTTGATATGAGTCTCATATTTCTCAAAAGAAAATCAGTGGAGATTCCAATATATAATTTCAACACTCATTCACGAGAAACTCGAACCAAAACAGTCTATGGAGCGAACGTCATCATTTTCGAAGGAATTTTCGCATTGTACGATAAAAAGATCATTGACTTAATGGATTTGAAGGTAATGACTGTACATTTATCTTGATTACATGGTCTTTTTCACGTATATACTTACCTTATATATGGTTTGAATTGCTAGATTTTTGTAGATACTGACGCAGACATTCGCCTTGCCCGTCGATGTAAGTACAATTGGAATTTGTGAGTTGGCGAAATCACAGGACTTATATAATGGCAATGCAGTGAAACGTGATATCGCAGAGCGTGGCCGTGATTTGGAAGGAATCTTGCAGGTAAATTTATACACTTTGGTATGCCCTATCTACCAAATCTAGCTGCGCTTATACTTATACCTTTACGAAGCAATATACGCGGTTTGTAAAGCCTTCCTATGATGACTTCGTTCAACCAACTGTCAGAAATGCGGACGTTGTAAGTATTGTGCAGTAGTGATAAGATTGCTGTAAACATGGAATAACAATTTTTGATATAGATTATACCAAGAGGATTGGAAAATGCCGTTGCAATCGACCTTATTACCAAACATGTCCAGAAGCAATTGCAAGACCTCCCTTTGAAGCATCGCTGGTCTTTAGCCAAGATGAATTGTGGAAATGTACTTCCACCTAACGTCACCGTTCTGAAAGAGACTAATCAGATAAAGGTGAGTGTCATGCGATGAAGGAATTCATTATATTGTGATTTGAGGTACTAACAGATAGAATGATAGGGCATGCATACCATAATTCGGGATGTCAACACACCCAGAGACGACTTCATTTTCTATTCCGAAAGACTTTCTACCCTAATCATTGAAACGTACGTATTTGTTGAACAGATGTTCAAGTGTGGATGAAAATTGCTTACATATGCGATCATATCTTAGAGGTCTTTCACAACTTCCGTTCCAAGATGAAACGGCCATAACACCTTTGGGACATGAATATAAAGGAAAATCATTTAAGGGAACTGTAAGTAAAATCAACCGAATGTAATCGCTGCGACAAATCATTATTAAGGAGCCTGATTCACTATTTACATAGATTTGCGGCGTTTCCATTCTACGAGCTGGAAGCACGATGGAGACAGGACTGATGAGGGTTTTACAAGATGTTAAAATTGGAAAGTTGCTGATTCAAACTGATCCTCGATCAGGGGAACCGCAACTGCATTACTGTAAACTACCGCAAAACGTGAACAAATATAACATTTTACTCATGGTATGGACCCTGCATCAATGAAACTGCCAACGAGTTCATTACTGACGCGACTCCTCCCTCAAACAGGATGCCACTGTCGGTACAGGCGCGGCCAGCTTGATGGCCATTCGCGTACTACGCGATCACGATGTTCCGGAAGAGAATATCATTTTCCTTACATTCCTCGCAGCACCTGCTGGCCTGCACGTTTTGGCCAATGCTTTCCCTAAAGTAAAAATCGTTACATCTATGGTTGACCCAGTATTATCCCCCGAAACTCTGTGGATAGAACCAGGAATTGGAAACTTTGGAGGTAAATCTCTTCGAAATCATTGGCATGACATATTATCCGATCCTCCTTAACACCTCTTTGCTTACAGATCGTTATTACGGCACAGAAGAGGATTAGTATCTTCTCTTCTTCAGTTTACGAATTGTAATTTAGTGTTAAATCCATTGCTGCAATACTATGATTTGGACGGCTATTTGGGATTCTTCATAATTGTAAGATGGTAGCGACCTTTTCTTAAATAAAACAAGCAAACACAATGTTGACGTAAAGATTCTGAAGTGGGTCTGCTTCAGAGAATTCGTTTATGTAGCGAATTGGAAAAGGTTTGGTGAATCTGGTTTTTTTTTACGTTGTTTACAAAAGTTCTATTATCCACAACTCTAGTGGTGCTCTGCGTGCTCATCTCCGTGGTGACCGTCCCATGGGTGTCTCCATCCCTAAAGAAAATTCAATTGGTTAACTCAATCTGATCACTCGTCTTCGAATACATATTAAATAGCAAAGACATACAAGCAAGACGGGCATGTCTTGTTTTGCTCGGTACATCATCCAGAACCACATGGAGGCTCCTAGCGCCTTAGCGCCATATCGGTGCCAAGCACCAGCAAGATGGGGGTGGAATCCAGCTGCCATTGTATTGTTGCTTGATAGGTAATAACAGCCTTGCTATTTTGTTTTCCGTGTCCCCTCAATCCAGCCATTCCGATGACGTAAATTTCTTACAAAACTTGATTTTTAAACTGTAAAGTAATTCAGCGGAGTTCAATTTTGGCGACATTGGACAGGGATTTGCTTGCTGACCCCAGGTGAAATGAAAAAATTTACGTGTCTTGTGTTCGGGGTCTCCTTTTCTCAGCTCGTTATGCAGGCGGTTTCAAAACGAAACAGAAAACGCACGAGCTTATTGACGAATCCAGTCTGAGCATAAGAAGCTCATATCTAAACATAAATGTTACGATCCTCAGCAATCCTTGTAGAATTTGGTTAAATCAATCATGATCAAACAGACTCTGGCAAACAGTCGTGGCACAAAATACCGAGAAAGTGAAAACAAAGTGTGATCAATTGTTTACCGTTTTGCCTTGTCATTCTGTGCTGCTGAAGCCCGATTTCTTTCAGGCCTGGGAATAATGCCTCATCACCAGGTCAATCACCGCTCCCGGTAACTTCCTGTGCATATATAAAGTGATGAACTCTCGCACGGTTCACACTGCTTTCGTTAATGCCATCGTTTAACTCGTAACCACAAATGACTCAAAGGGCCACTCTATTGCCGTCTTTCATAACAATATACCCTATCTTGCGTAGCGATACCACGGCTTCGTCTCCACGCTCACCAACCACTGGACATCGATGCAGTCACTGCCAACGTCGCTTTCACTCCTTGTTAAATCTGGACCATCATAGGCGCCTCTATCATCACATATAGCCACGTATACGATGATTTCCCGATGATTGACCCGAGCAAATCTCGAGATCAGCACATTCTTGTAATATATCACATCAAATCTCTTCATATCTAATGTAACATGTGCACAATTTTACGTACATTTGCATCATTCCTCCATTTAATATGCAATTTTCTCAAGAGCAATAAAAAATATTATCCTGTTGAGCTCATTCCATGCTATGCCTTGCGATATTTCGAGGAATATGATATTTTTTTTCCTCCATACTCTTGCTGCTTCATGCTAGAGTCACACGAGCTGACTGAGCGTTTGCCCCATGACATTTCTGACCTATCTTTTATTGATCCCGAACTGCGATCTTTCAGATAACCTCGTCACCATATGCTTCGTTCAGTCGCTTATGCAATAACGCACTAGTGATGAGACGCTTCCATCGTGTGTATATCTCCACCTCTTGCTTGGCAAGAGCTTTCCGAGATTCATGTGCCTGAGTCTCTTGCCATGCCTGATACAAAAACAATCCATTTTTAGGTAACCCGACTTAAACCGTCCGAAAAACACATCAGAAGGGCTGGATGACTAACCTCGAGCACCATTTCCTCGGCTTCAGCTGGCACAACTATGCCATTAACCACTGGCACGGATCGTTGCTTAACGAATTCAAACCCAATCTACAGAGTTCCCAATTAGAAAAAGGCACGCCAAGACATTCTAAGGGTTTGTAAAACTGGGGAATCTTACCACCGCATCTGCAAAATCCACCCCTAGTTTTCTAGCAACCTTGCCTATTCCTTGAATCGCGATATGACTTGCTCCAATAGGACACATATCTGGCTGGTATAAATCGACGTTTCCAAAGGAATTCTTGGGGATGACGCCCTAAACAGGAGGTAAAAGGTTAAATCTTTGCTTAGAAGAGCGGGATGTACAACCAATTCTGCATAAACCCTCACGTTGATCACATTTTGCGGCCTGAATTTCTCCGTTTGCCAGTAAGCGTAGCATCCAACTTGAAGCTCCTCGCCTTCTTGTCGAGCAATCTCTTTGGCGCGTTTCTTTTCCAGAGTTACCGCTCGAGCATTTACAGTCTTGATAGGTTGTTCACCTCGCTTGATACTTCTGCCTTGTTTCAACCAGGTTTCCATTGTACTGACAGGTTGAACAGCTGAGCGGGGGTATATGTTCTCTCCTTTGATTTTTCCAAGTACCGTGGCGTTGGGTTCCAGAATTTCAAACTTTTTCAGGTGTCGCTCTAACGCATACAAACGATGGTTGTTGAACCTACTGATGGAAGTAGGAATAGGCTCTTTCTCATTCAGAGACTCAAACTCTGTTTCTTCGTGTCGTTCACGATCTCCTAGTTTCCGTCGTCGGATAGTTTCGTAAAAATCGTCCCACCATGGCCGTCTTCCGATCTCTTTTTCAGATTTGGAAAGCTCCCGTCCCCGCAACCGATTCGTCTTTTCCCAGTTTGATGTGTATCGCCTTGTAACATCTATGCATCCATCACAGTCACTGTGATAAGCAATTACATAAGATAATATATTGTTTTTCGATGACACTGATGGTTCCATAGCCTTGGCTTCATCAATAAAGCCCCTGATAGGGTCTATTGGTATCCAGCGTGAAAGTGATTCATCGTAAATTTCTGCCCAGACGGTTGGCGGTTTAGATGTTGGGGAAGTGAGAGGGTTCGTTTCCTTTTTCTTCGAGCTACCGTCTTCTGGCGGTGGTGATAATCGTGGTGCAGGCGAACGAAATGGAAATTTCAAAGGCACTTTTGTTTCTTCGGTATGAGACGGTGGAAAGGTATCGTTTTGTTTGCTTTTATCCAAACCTTTTTTCTTGCGACTTTCGCTCGTTCGTTCAGCTGCTACACGGTACGATATTGGCTGAATGGAGCACACTAATCTTGCATCAATACCTACAGATCGCAGGATAGCAACAAAGAGTTCAGCTGATGTGTCTCTAGAGCCTTGCTTGGATACAAGGCATTTTATGAAATCCTCGCTGTTCATGATGAATTCCTCTCCACAAAAGGATGCCAAAATTGCTTTCTTTTCTGCCGGCTGAATGCTACATGAGTAACTGTCAAGTATTGGACTCCACATTTATACCCCAACTTACCAAAGAAGAAAGGTTGGAGAATAACAGGGAACGTATATTTTCGTCAAGAGTTTCAAACTCTTCATATGAATGAGTAGCTAGACCAGGGCTCGTCACTTTGAAGTAAGATCTCCACCAACTCGAAATCGCCCGTACGCATTTTTTTATATCAGAGCCGTTTGCCTCTAAAGCAGCGTATACATGATTTGGAATAACAGATTTGCAAAGACCCTTCAAGGGAAGGAGTTTAGTAGTTGATAACGTACAAATTCTGATATCTCATCAAATACCTTTATATCCTCCCTTGCACACCATTTATTTCGAAGCATATAGTGTCCAACAAGACATACCACATGCACATTGTGAAGCAGATCACGAACAATTCGATCAATTTCTAGTTCCAGTTTTGATTTTCTGTGATACTCGTGGGTTAACAAGTTGTCATAGAGTTTTTTGTGATGACCGTGATGATTGTTACCTGTTTTTGCTTTTTGGGGCTTCAAACGTAATTTCTACGTCTTTTATCTCTCGATCTTTCAATGGAGGATTTTTCATAGGCGTTTCCATTTCAGTTTCGGCTACAGTTTCCCAGTTCATATCCTCTTCGTTGTCGCTAGAGTCAGATCCGCTGGTATCTGGTTCATTTACCCACGGTAATGGTTTGCGCTCTATTTTCAATGGTATCCCACTTGAAGCGTCTGATAAGGAGCTATCAGATTCATTAGAGGTATCGTCTCTATATAATTCTTCCGGTAGTAAACGGTCTATACGGTCTCCTAAGGACAGATTGGGTGGCGGAGACGCTGCCTTGTTTACAGTCGCTTGGTCAGCATTGACTCTTGATGTATTCTTGGCTCCCTTTTCCTTTATGTTATCTTCTTTCTGCTTTCCTTTTCCCTTTTTATTGGAACTCTGTGAGACGTTAGTCAACTTTGCCGTCTCGTGCGAGGTTTTTCGTTTACTGCTGCGCGATTCCGTCTTGACATCAGGCGCCTCACTAGTCGATGATTTCCTTTTGCCTTTTCGAGCCATTTGCTTTCAGTTGAATGGTCCGTTTAAATTAACAATTCCAGCAAAAGCCTTGAAGCGTCTATGGAGGTATGACGAGTATTGCCACAAGGTCAGAGGTATTGGACGCTTTTTTCCGTTTCATGCTGTCTCCAAATTGACGGATGTGACGGTCTTCGAATACTGTGAGATTTTCAAAAATTGATATGATTCATACAAAACGTGATGTCATACATTTGATCAGTACTCTCCAAACAGACAGGGCATTAGCACGACTGACACTTAGACACTTCAAACAATGGCAGGCGATCATAACCTCCTAAAGGTCGACCCAGCAATCGAAAGATGGGCTCACCTCCGTGAAAATACCCATTTGTACTTTGGCTGGAACAAGAGAAACGTCCGTGCTGCTGCACTTTGGATGGTTGCCGTTCCCGTTGGCCTCACCATTTTGGCTTACAAGACTGATGTAAGTTTGTTGATGTGATTGTCTTCAATCTGTTAGCTTTGCTCTCACCACTAATTTTTATGTCTCTTCTCCCCTTGAATTAATAACACATTCACCTTATCTAAACACACTACCTTCCAACGTCATTTTACGATTGCAGCGCAAATGGGACTTCGCCGGTGCTGAAACCAAGGACCAGCTTCTTCAACGCCAACCCGCCGCTTCCGAAGAGAACTAGACGCTTTCTACTTTTTTAATGTACAACTCCACATTTCACCAATTGTTTCCGCCTTGTATAGTTTGATAAAAGCAATTTGTGTTGAGGAATCCATCGTTTGGTATGAACTGTTTGGGTATTGCCAACACATTTCCCGCTGAGGTTATAAGTACAAACTAGCTTTCAAGCTAAGTTTCGAGCACGAAGTTTCACAGGTTGAAAAATGGTTCCTTTTTCTCAATGTCACATTGAACAGTATGACAATATATTGGATGGTTATATTGGAATTAAATGATTTCAATGAATAATGTACACTATACAAAAAGAGGATGATATTACATCCTGTCTATTTAGTCGCTTGTTGACATGACGATGGAAAAATTGTTACATCCTTTCGCATCTTTCAAAAGCTTTTTTTTCCAGCTGGGTGTCTCGGAAACAATGGAACTGAGCTCAAATAGATAGTAGCCTAGCTTATTGCTATGATGATAGTCGATACATTTTGTATAGCCAATGGAGTCCATCATGGCCAGCAGATGGTCGTGTGTGAAGTATCGAGAGTTTGTGATGCATGGTAATGGTACGACAAAATACAGGAGCCGTGGATTCGTTGGACTGGAAGGAAAGAAGGCGCGCGTGTGCAATAGCATAGTTCCTATGAACATCATCAGTCAGCCTATACCTCGATCTAACAGTATAGTATATTCATCACTCCAGACATACCTCTGTCGACTGGATCGCCAACAAAATTAACCACTAAACTCAAGCAAACGATATCGTAGCGCTCGTCTTCCTTTTCTGGTGGCGGCATTTGCAAAAAGTCCTGTTGTTGGATGAGATGATGTTGAGGATTGAGATCGATTGGCGTGGTTTTGATCCATTTGTACTTTTCATAGTTGAACGGTGAGAGTGCGCCAACATCGAGAAGTTGCATAGGTTGATCCTTGTATCGCTCAGGTATAGATTCACGTTGTAGAACTCCCATCAGCCATTTTGAAGAATCGCCTCCTCTCGCTTTGCTCTGCCCAAGTTTAGAGGCGCGCTGGTACCAGTCTAATCCTCCCATCGATTCCATCTCGCTGAGAATCGATTGTCTTCTTTTTCCGGTTTGGGAGCTGTTAGTCTCCCCTTTCAGTTTTGCAAGTTCCTTATTGAGAACATGGAATCGTCTAATCAGCCGAGCTGTTTCGGTGGATGAGCTTTTGAAGTGAACATCAGGTCTTCTATCAACAGTCAGTGGTATCTTTTTGGAACGTTTCTTTGAACCCATGGCGAATCGAATTCAATGGTCTTCAAAGCATTA
Organism: Umbelopsis ramanniana AG; assembly: GCF_025399195.1. NCBI lineage: Eukaryota > Fungi > Mucoromycota > Umbelopsidomycetes > Umbelopsidales > Umbelopsidaceae > Umbelopsis > Umbelopsis ramanniana. The sequence continues at coordinate 222,889 of NW_026252088.1, read as the reverse complement.
GCCTTTCAAAGCTCCAAAAAAAAAAATTAATAAAATGGTCGGCTTCTTTGGCCAATTCCAAGCCACTCCTTTCTGCACGATCTATATACCAGAATGGCGGCACGACAGATTATATTGACCCTATTCCACACTGAGCGTTGTGGACTGTGTGATAATGCCAAAGAGGCACTTTTGAGAGTGCAGAAAACCGTAAGCCACTGGTATTTGTTTGTGGCTCAATGTTGCAAATATAAAAATTGATAGGCATGTTTGTAGGTTCCCTTCACTCTCAAAGAGCTGAACCTGAATAAGCCAGAATGCCCCAAAGAGCTTGCAGAACGCTATGTGTTTGATACTCCTGTTGTGCATTTGAATGACAAGTTTTTACTGCAACATCGAGTGGATGAGCAGAAGCTTAAGCAGGTGCTGGAGGATTATCAAAAGACAGGAAAGCAGCCCACGCCATTTGTCTAGATCATCTATAAACCTTTTATTATGCGATACATGAGCTATCGTTTTATATCTTAGATAAAAAGTTGGGGATTACAAGGAGTATATCCCATGTGTCATTTGTAACATGCCTTTTGAGATACAATGAGGCAAATTAATCGAATGTACAACAATTACTTTATGTGGGGTCTAGAGCGTGCGAATATGTAACGAGAAGCCAATAAAATAACGGAAAAAACACAAAGAATAATAGTAATAAAAACTTGGTTGGTTGACATGCAGAGCCGGCTCAGATGTCGATAGCCAGGGTGATTGGTTCATTTACATAATAATACAGCAACCGCTTTTAGTCGATGACGAGGTGAAAGGATCCTCTGTCTTAGGAATGGGTCCCCACACTGACGGTACCAGAGGATCGCGCACTTCCTTGCAGTATGAAATTAGGCTAATGATGCAAGTTAGGGTCAATCGAACAAGCAAAGTCTTATCGGGATAATCAAGTTTGCAGGATGCCTTTCAACGTACCCTTTAGAAGCTTCGGAAACAGCTATGCGAGGGATGTCTAGTTGCTGCTTTTGTCTTTCATTGTACTCTATGATGCGCTTTAATTTCGCTTCTGACAAGTTCTGCGTTCTCCTTGCTGTCGATGTACGAGGGTAGCTGGACATGGCTGAAGACAGGCTGAACTTCGTATTCCCAGGTTTGAGTCGCTGCCAAAAAGTCAGAAAGCACGAGATCGTGACTGCACAATGTCGCAAACATCAGTATGAGCTGGCGGAGGTGAAAAAAAATACAATACTGAGATTAATCACATCTCGTCTCTTTAACCTTTTTCAGTGCAAGACATGATTCTCTCCCTTGCCAGGACTCCATTATTGCGAACGGTCTCAGTATCGACCTCTCGCATTGTTCCAACAGTCATTACTCGAAGATGTCTGGCTACCACCACTGACGCTAAAGACACACAAAACCTGGTGGAGAAAATTGTCCAAAAATATGCCCTAGACTTGCCTGAAGGATATTTGGTCAAGAGTGGCGACTACGTGACGATTCGCCCTCATCATGTTCTTACCCACGACAATACCGGTGCTGTTATTCCCAAGTAAGTCTTCTTGGTAACAACTGTATTTTGACCGTTATAGGTGCTGACTGATAGAGTATTACCCCAGGTTCAAGTCCATTGGTGCAACCAAGTTCAATAACCCACGTCAACCGGTCTTTGCATTGGATCACGATGTTCAAAACAAAAGCGAGAAGAATATTGAGAAATACCGCAAGATTGAACAATTCGGAAAGGACCATAAAGTTGATTTCTACCCAGCTGGACGGGGTATCGGTCATCAAATTATGATCGAAGAAGGTTATGCCTTCCCATACACTTTGACTGTGGCCTCTGATTCGCACTCAAACATGTATGGTGGTATTGGTGCTTTGGGTACACCCGTTGTTCGTACTGATGCCGCTGCTATCTGGGCCACTGGACGTACCTGGTGGCAAATTCCACCTGTTGTTAAGGTCGATCTTCAAGGAACTCTTCCAGCAGGTGTGACAGGAAAGGATGTCATCATCACATTGTGTGGTTTGTTCAACAAGGATGAGGTTCTCAACACTGCAATCGAATTTCACGGCAGTGAGGAAACCATGAAGGCAATTTCGCTTGAGGATCGTCTAGCTATTGCTAATATGACCACTGAATGGGGTGCTCTTGCTGGTGTCTTCCCAGTGGACGACTTGACCATCGAATACTTGCAGAAGAGACAAAAGCGCCTGGAATTGGAACAATTTGAGAAAGGAAATGGCTCAGCCTCTCATCCTCGCATCAACGACCAAACCATTCAAGAATTGGTCAACAACCCTATCAAGGCATCTCCCAACGCCACCTACGCCAAGCGTTTGACTCTGGATCTTTCAACTCTGTCGCCCCATATCTCTGGCCCTAACTCAGTCAAGGTTGCCAATACCCTTGCTGCTTTGGAGAAGGAGGACATTGCCATTAACAAGGCATACTTGGTCTCCTGTGTCAACTCCCGAGCTGGCGATTTGCGTCAAGCCGCCGCTGTCATGAAAGGAAAGAAGGTTAAGGAAGGTGTAGAATTCTATATTGCAGCTGCTTCTTCAGAGGTTCAAAAGGAAGTTGTTGAATCTGGAGACTGGGATGTTCTGGTCAATGCTGGTGCCAAGGTTCTTCCTGCTGGATGTGGACCATGCGTTGGATTGGGTACAGGATTGCTCAAGGATGGTGAAGTCGGTATTTCTGCCACCAACCGTAACTTCAAGGGTCGTATGGGATCCCCTAGTGCCAAGGCCTACCTTGCATCACCAGGTAATTTAAAAAAAACATTCATGATAGTGTGAATGGAACCCATGTAACTAACATTCATACTGATCAGCCGTGGTTGCTGCATCTGCCATTGCTGGAAAGATTGTTGGACCCAACGGAACTACTCAATCCACTGCAGAGCCCAAATTCACCATTGAAACTTTGAACACCAACAAGGAAGACGATGATTCCAGCAGCACTGAAGTTTTGCCTAACTTCCCATCTACCATCAAAGGAGAACTACTTTTCTGTCATGCAGACAATCTCAATACCGACGGCATTTACCCTGGAAAATACACCTACAACGATGATATGACCACAGACGATATGCGCAAGGTCGTCATGGAGAACTATGATCCCAAGTTCGTTGATATTGTAAAGAATTCTGATGTCCTGGTTGGCGGTTTCAACTTTGGTACTGGCTCATCTAGAGAGCAAGCTGCTACAGCCATCAAGTCACGGGGCATTACCATCATGATTGCTGGATCCTTCTCTGATATTTTCAAGCGTAACTCCATCAACAATGCACTTTTGCTTCTTGAATCCCCTGAACTTGTCAATGACCTGAAGAACAACGTTGGTACGTCTGATCTGACCAAGCGTACTGGATGGAATGCGGAGATCAAGGTTGGTGAAGGAAAGGTGATTGTCAAGCAGGCTGATGGTAGCGAAAAGGTCTACAAAGTTGGCGTTCTCGGCAAAAGTGTCCAAGAGTTGTGGTTGGATGGTGGCCTTGAAGGCTGGGTGAAGCAGCGATTGTAAAGCTGCAATTGTAAAGTGACACGAATTCTTTTTTTTTTCTTCTTCTTTTTTTTTTTTCATCCACGTTTACATAAACCCCATTTTGCAAGATCCCAAAAATCTGTCATGCTCATATTTAGATCAATAAAACGACTTTCCCTAATTGACTTTGAAAGAAAAGGCTCCATATTTTATTATGATTGATAGCCTACAGCAATGTACATGTTGCTTTGAATGAGTAATTATGATACACCTATGAAAAGGACCTTTATAGTAGTGATTATAATTTAGTAGACTTTTAGTGCTATAAATTATTTGGTCACGGCGAAATCCCCGTGGTCATTTTCATATGCAATGGTAAAACTAGCGTTGGAATGATGATGGTGCTAACAAGAGGGGCTACAGAAAAATCCTGCACAACAATTACTCGTGTTGATGGTTTCTGATCGATTAGAACATGGATTCCAGCAAATTTGTTGCTGCGGCTTGCCACCCGAAGCAGGGAATAATAGAACTCCAAGTGTAACCATTAGTCCTGTGGTCATGACGATGGCTATCATGGTCAACAGCATACGAGTCTTATACACTGTTTGTTCTCCAGCACTCAATGTTAATTCATCGTATCCCAGTCCATTGAACCCCAGCACCTCGTCGTCATCGCGAGCGGCAGCTGTATAAGGCGGAGGTGCTAATCTATAGGCCAAAGCTGGTTTTGAAATCTCATCGTAAGACGGCAGCGCCTCCCCAGATAGTGATGGAGCCATGTCTATTAGCTGAGTTGTCGGTGTGGTATTCTAAATTGGCCGGAAGGAAAGGAAGGAAAGGAGGAAAAGATGCCTTGCTTTTCGTATGCCAGCATTACCACAGGGTCAATGGAAATAGTACAAAAATCTTGCCGCGCCGATTATCAGGCAATTTTATGAGCAATGAACCTATAGTGCCGAGACTATTGAACAGAGCCACAAAGCAGAATACCACTATACATGCTGTTGAGCTTTCTATCCTAAACATACTTTATATTGGGCGGTCATTGAATGATATGTTGAGGCAGTTTTGCTCTCTCAATGATATGATGTTGACAAGTATTGGCTTGTGCATTGCCAACACTGAGGTCGACAAATGACCAAATATGGAAATCCCACTTTTGATCCGTAAGACTTGCAACATATATCCATTTTTTTAAACACGAGTATTGAAGAGAATACCATGAAGCAACCATACTATGGGCTCCGTCGATTGATCGGGCACCAGCACATGTTGTTTTCTTCAACCTTGGTCGTTTTAAATTTCGGACTTATTATGACATTTGTCGAAGCGGGTAATTATAAACTGCGACGTGACTAGCGTTTTTGACAGGGCATCAACTTGAATCATTTTCGAGCCATGTAACAAATTCAAGCAGGCATTGAAATGCTATTATTTTATTGATGCAATATCACCTGTCTTCATTAAATTGTTTCATCACTAAGCTATTTGTCATGTATCATCTTACTGTAATTCAACCGTATCCCCCTTCCGTTGATAAAAAAAAAAAGGTACTTTAATCCACGACGACCCGGGTCCCTGCAAACCCATTCATACCAACGCACTGCAGATATCATAAACCATACTCCGCTTGTCCACTATCATGATGGTTATCGGCATTAGCGTCAAATTGAAAACCGGATGCTGTTCACTATCATGATTGGCATAGAGTCAGTCTCTCTATACTGAAGATAAGCCATGCACACCATGTTGGGGCATTAGGTGGATGACAGAGCTGATAGATGCCGGAACGAACAAAATAAAACCTTATGATGTGGTGTTAGAAGCCAACTGTAGGTTAAAGACCATAAAAGCTGGCTGGTGGTGAATGACGTTAACGCTTAGCAACACCTTTATAGGCGAAACAAAGGTCCCGAAACCAAAAATTTTGTCAAGCCGATAAAATCGATTCGACGAACATATAAATATCAAGGTATGTCGATACGAGCTTATTTAGGTTTCACCTAATCATTTTATTTTCTGAATTTTTCTCTGCTGTCCACTATGATACCGTCCCAAGCAAACTCTACAGGCTCCATTCCTCAACTCGATGACATGGTCCATCCCTTTATTTCCACCACACTTGGTAGCGAGGTTCAATACGACTCGTCAGTAGCGTCATCACCCATCGCCACCCCAGGAAACGAGTACAAGTACACACAATCAAGAAGTGCTCCTCTCTCTACTGCAGTCTTGAAGGACTTGGCTCTTCTTACCGATGAAGTCATCCACACCTCAAGATTGAATGATATCCGTAACAAAAAGGGTTATATTATCGATATGGATGGCGTTATTTATCATGTAAGTAAACAAAGTGAGCAGTGTGGGGTTGGGATCATAGACTTTGTGGCTAACATTCATGCTTTGCAATAGGGCTCTACTTTGTTACCTGGAGCCAAGGAATTCGTCCAGTTCTTGCATGATAACAACAAGGAATTTTTGTTCTTGACAAACAACTCGGCACCTACGCCCAGAGAACTGAAACAAAAGTTGGGTCGTCTCGGAATTGATGTCGATGAAAGCCGATTTTACACTGCCGCTTTGGCTACCGCCCAATTCCTCTCTACTCAGATGCCTGAAGGAGGTTCCTGCTATGTTATTGGCGAGCCAGGATTGACCTTTGCTCTCTATTCCAAGGGATTCTATATGAATGATGTCAACCCTGACTATGTTGTCCTTGGAGAAGGACCTTCATACGATTATGAAAAGATGTGCAAGGCTGTCTCTTTGGTGATGAAGGGAGCAAAGTTGATCGCAACCAATTTGGATGTAGAGACCCTCAACTCCAAGGGAGAGGTTATTCCAAGCTGTGGAGCTTTCACCGCTGCCATTGAACTTGTTACCAAGACCAAGGCCTTCTTCTGCGGCAAGCCTTCCGCTCTCATCATGCGTTATGCCCAGCGATCATTGGGAATAAACCATGAAGATACCTGCATCATTGGCGACCGTATGGATACTGAGTAAGTCACATTCTTAAAGTCATCTCGTTGCTGCAAGATATACGTTGCTAAATCATGAAACTTGTGTTTGCAGTATTGTTGCTGGTGTGACTTCTCAAATTGACCCTGTGTTGGTCCTTTCTGGCGTAACGAAAATGGATGACCTTCGCAACTTCACCTACCGTCCCTACGTCATCCTTGGTGGTGTCTATGAGATCCCTTACAACCCGGAACAACAGAACTGAAGAGGTGGTTCATTAAGCAAGCGATTATCAATTGGTTATCTACTATCCGGCCAATTGCTTTTTCGTACAGTATTTCTATTGTATAGTAACGCACTGAGCGTTTTGCCCCCATTCCCAATATTTCCACGCATCATCCACTATAAACTTTGTAATTATTTTTTTTTATCAATCAATTGTGTCTGTAGCTGGCGGCACGATGCGCTTGAGTGTGCGCTCGCTTATATTTTGTGCGTCATGATTGTTAAAATGGTTCAGGATGTAAAAATGACAAAAGCAACGTCGAAGAAAAGAGTCACTAGTAGCAAACAATAATGATCTAAAATGTTATGAATAGATACCGGCCGTACGATAGTTCCCGCAGGAACGCTGACTCTGGTCTTACGTTCGCCAGGGCGGCATCATCGGCAATGTGTTTTTCCCTTGGATTATCTGATCAAGACTGCCCACATCCGAGCGATGTAGCTCTGTATGGGAGAGATAGAAACACAAGCTGTTTTAAAATTGCATAAATAATTTCTTCTTCAAACTGTGTGTGTCTCTTCGTACCCATGCTTGCTTTCATTTGCGTGTCATTTGCTTGACAACAGAAAAATGTGCTTCTTTTCATGGTGATGCGGACCTTAAAAATTCCGAGGATGCATTGGAGAGTCTTGATTGGCTAGAGCTTTGAGTTCACCAAATTTCACCCACTAAAGTTGTTCCAGCGTTCATTCCATAACCCATTGTCCAAGATCAGCCTTTTTCAATGCCAAAGCAGGGATCTGTCTTGAGTAGGTTCCGTAGCCTCGACGCATACGCAAAGACTCTTGATGATTTCCGAGTCAAAACTACAAGTGGTGCAGCAGGTTAGATCATTCAACTAATTTTCATCCACTTTTGGCCCGTCCCCCCTGAGTTTCTGACCTTGCCTTCATCCCATTTGTCGAAATTCAACATGCAGTAACCATCATCAGTGGTCTTCTCATTGCTATATTGGTGTTATCAGAATTATCTGCATATAGAACCTCGGTCATGAAGCCAGAATTAGTTATCGACAAGGGACGTAAGGATAAGCTTCCCATCACTTTTAATGTGACGTTCCCAAAGATCCCTTGCTATTGTAAGTTTAGGTGGTTGATGAAGCCATGTCGGCTAGATATCTAACTTCTTCATGGTACAGTGCTTAGCGTGGATATCATGGATGATTCCGGTCAACATCTTTCAGGATTTACACATGATGTTTATAAGGTGCGACTTGATTTAGCCGGAAATCAAATTGAATCTGAGAAAGCGCATAGTAAGTAGAACAATGCGACTGTATACAGGCAGCATTGTATTGCCATTGCCTGTTTATGGTAGTGATCCCTAACCTGATGCAACGTTGTAGAACTCGGTGACAATAGCGAAGGAGCGGAACTCGCATTGAAGCAAGACGACCCTGATCATTGTGGAAGCTGTTACGGAGCACCCTCCCCACATGAAAATGGGTGCTGTAATACTTGCGAAGACGTACGAGAAGCATATATCAAGGCGGGATGGGGGTTCAACGACCCTTCTATGTATGAACAATGTGTCAAAGAAGGTTGGCGCGATAAAATTGAAACCCAGTCCAATGAAGGTTGCAACATCCATGGTCACCTCCAAGTGAACAAGGTCCGCGGTAACTTCCATATTGCTCCTGGACAGTCCTTCCAACAATCACACATGCATGTCCACGATATGGCTGGGTACATTGCTGGCGCCCCGGATGGCCACAAGTTTGACTTTACACATCATATTAACAAGCTTCAATTCGGCGATGTGATCCCTGATAAAATGAAGCGACGTACAGCCAAAGGAACACCTGTAGAGCTCACAAATCCATTGGATAACACCAGTCGTGTTACGAATGATTGTAAGTTGTTCTGTTTGAGCGCTGATAGATAATATTGTTGAACTGGCCCCGTTTCACCTCCAATGGCCACGTCTCTTTTATCACTTTGTAAACCGGCTATTAACGTATATTCTCATCTACAGTTGGTATGATGTATCAGTATTTTTTGAAGATTGTTTCCACCGAATTCAGATATCTGAATGGAATGAAGCTTTACACCAACCAATACTCAGTGACCGAACACGAAAGAGGGATCATAACTAGACAGGGCCAAGAAGGTTTGCCGGGTACGTAAGCGAACGTCATGTGCATATATCCATCAGTACCATTGCTAATCCCTTTCTGTTCCATCCATGCATGAACCGATATAGGCGTCTTTTTCAACTTGGACATCTCACCCATGTTGGTTATATATCAGGAAACACGACCCTCCTTCACCAGTTTCTTAACTGGCGTTTGTGCCATTGTAGGTGGTATTTTTACTGTGGCAGGAATCGTTGATTCTGTCGTTTACCGAGCTGAACGCCAGCTCCGTAAGAAGATGGAGCTTGGCAAAGCGCTTTGATTGAGCTGATGGAAGACAACGTCAGTTGGAAGAAAACTTTAAAATAAAAATACATGAATCGGGAATACACGAATGAGAAACACAGAATGACAACTGTTTGGGGTATACAACGTGCAAGAAAGGATCAACTCAAAACAGGAACCGTATACTCCATCTTACGTGGAAAAAGGTGTCAGGTGAACCTTGGCCACCGTAGGCAATTCAATTGTAAAATGCTCCCAATTACACTTGAATGGACGAGGAAGACACATAGATACAATCATCTGGATGTATGACCGCGACTCATTATAAGTATATGGGGAAATTGAGGACGGAGATGTGAACAGCAGAAAAAAAAAAAAAGAAAAAAAAAATCCACATCTCGATTTTAACGATGAGCGCGCGGATATGAAAAGGTTTAGGCGGGCAGCGGGGTTTTCTCGCATTACCTCTTCATTTTTTGCCCTACCCAGCAATCTGTATAAAGGTGAATCCCTGATCACAAAATGGTGACTACCCGAAGACGTGCTGCAGCAGAACGTACTGCCTCCTCAACCTCAGCAGATACTCCTCCCGCCTTTCGACGAACGCGCTCATCCATGGCCAAAAAAAACCAAGGATCTACCACCGTCAGCTCATCCAAGCTTAATCCCGTCACCAAGCACTATGAGTAAGCGAACAGAGTTGTACTCCAAACAAGCATACACATACTTATTTACATCATTAGGTTTGGAGGACCCATTGGCGCAATTGGGATGATCGTAGGTTTACCAGCTGTGGTGTTGTTTTTCGCCACCTTTTGCGATGCCACCGGTTATCCTTCTCAAAACTTTTGGAACATCTCTGTGAACAATTTACGTATATGGTTATCATGGGAGAACATCCAAAAGAACGTTAATGTGTGGGCGTTTGCGTGGTATTTTGGTTTTCTAATTAACTTGGCTGTCATGTCCGTGTCTTTGCCCGGTAACATGGTGGACGGCACCAAGTTACGTGATGGACGCGTTTTGAAGTACAAGATAAATGGTAAGTAGCCAAGTGACACACTTGGAAAGTAAAAGAAGAAAGTGTCCATACTAATGACTTGCCTTCGCACCACCTCACTAGCTCTCGGTTGCTTGCAAGCCTTGATTACCATGAATGCTATGATGTTCAGAGGCGCTGGTATCAACGCTCTAGGCTGGGTGTACGACAATTACCTGTCGTTTTGCTTAGCCTCCATCCTCACGTCCTTCTTGGTGTCTGCATATGTTTACTACACTAGCTTCAAACCTGGTAAAATGCTGGCTTTAGGAGGTAACACAGGCACTGCGGTCTACGATGTAAGTTATGTTGTTATTTTGACGATCCATAGCAACCAGCTAATCGCTCATGCCACCCCTTGAAAAAAAAAATTGCTTGTTTCAATCAATCCTTTTTCAACATGCCAGTTCATGATTGGACGAGAACTCAACCCACGTATCAGAGATTTTGATATTAAATTCTTTGTTGAATTGCGACCCAACTTGATCGGATGGCTTCTCATGGATATCTGTATGGCTGCCAAGCAATACACCAATCTAGGCCGTGTCACGAACAGCATGGTCCTCGTTGTGTTTGCGCAAGTGTTGTATATTGTGGATGCTTTATACAATGAGGTAAGTGCAAGGAAGGCTTGGCTATAAAAGCTATATTTTTTGTAGTGAACGGACGGGGCATCAAACAACAACAAATTGCTAGCAAACAAATATAACAACATGAAAGATGCGTGAAAGGAGGGTCCCTAAGGGGTCATTTGAGCAACCCAAGGAGAGCAAAAGGGGGGAACACCATCCCCTCGATTTTTCTAACATAATTCCCGTTTGGGGCACTCTTTCCATAGTCTGCTATTTTAACCACGATGGACATCACAACCGACGGATTTGGGTTTATGCTGGCATTTGGTAATTTATGCTGGGTTCCTATGGTGTACTGTATGCAAGCACGCTATTTGGTGGATTTCCCTGTGGACCTTCATTATTGGCAAATAGCGGTGATTGTCGGTCTGCTGGCTGGCGGTTATTACATCTTCAGAGCGGCTAACGGGGAAAAGGACAGATTTAGGACCGATCCGCATGCACCTGAGGTCAAGCGTGAGTTGATTGTTGTCAAGGGCTAATTTAGGGTATCCGCGGAAAAACTAAGGGACCTTTTTCTTATTTTATTTTAGATCTCAAGTATATTCAAACGTCCACCGGCAGCCGACTTATCACGAGCAGCTGGTGGGGAAGAGCTAGACACATTAATTATCTTGGAGACCTGATGATGGGGCTTGCTTATTGCCTACCTTGTGGATTCGGGTCCCCCATCCCATATTTTTACGCCATTTATTTCACAATCTTGCTTGTACACCGTGAACGACGAGATGACGAAAAGTGTCACAAGAAGTATGGAAAAGATTGGGAGAAATACTGTGAGATTGTCAAAAGCAGAATCCTTCCAGGTAAGGAAACTGGACAGAAGTGTAATCGGACAAAAGGGAGAAATCCAAAACTCAAAATAAATTTGCTGACTTCCCCCCCCCAGGCGTTTACTAGGGCTTACTGGTTTTTTTTTATACATGAACAATTTAAAATAAAAAAATCCCATCATCGCGGGGATATTTTCTTTCTGGTGGGTTTAAACCAGTTATTGGGTTCATGTAGCCAGCCACGATGCTCTGATGGTTACACACATCTCCTTGAACACGCAAGATCAACAACGCCTAATGAAACACAAACAGTTCTATGAATGTGAATATATTTGAACGAACTATGTATTAGTGGTGGGTTAAAAGGGGTGTGTGTGTACATTGCTGGGGACTGGGCAGAAAGAAAAAAAAAAGAAATCAATAACAATATTTACAAATGGACAAATGTGAGGAGAGAGGGGAGATATCTCGTCAAGATACACATTGTGTTTGTTGTACAACATGGGGGGGGGAAACTAAGGTAGGGCATGAAGCAAAAAGAAGGTTGGAGTGTAAAAAAAAGTCTAGACACGCACATGCCCAGCATGTGGAATATGACGCATTTTGGTTGCCAGACCAAAGTTTGAGATGAAAGGCATCAACATCATCGGGTCGAACTGCGGTAGAGTGTACACGGCGGTTGGGGCCACCATCTCAATTGAGGAATACGACGGTGTGTGATGATAGGGCTGGAAACTTGTAACATTATTGCTGCTGACCCGTCTCCTTTTCATGTGACCTTCCATTGTTGTGCGAGAACGTTTGGCGTGCATCACTAATTGTGGCTGGCGAATAAGTTCTTCCAAGTACTTGAGCCATTCTAGATATTGTAACTCCGGCACATGCAGGGAATATCCGATGGCTATTAAGAATTCGGTCTCACTCTTGTTCAAATCGTCTAATGGGATGCGAGACACTTGGGCCCATGTACGAGACGCATAGGTACTGTCATCCAAGAACTTGGAAGCAAGCATGAGGGATGCGACCAGTAATCGATATTCAGAGCCCGCAGCTCCAGTTTGAGCGTGACCTTGTCGTAACAAAGACACATACTTGAGTGATAAAATCACCACCGATGAACTAACTTGCATGGTGGAAAGTAGGTTGCGACTGAATTGTCGAAATGATTCTTGCTGTTGCGCTTCATTGTAGGAAACTCCATACCATATCATGAGCAGGACCGAAGAAGCAAAATCAGCCCACTCAAAGTTGTTGCTGGACGTTGTGGTGGTGGTAGGCATTGCAAATGAATTGTGATGAAGGTTGAAATGCTGCAATCGGGTGGTTTGGAAAAAAAACAAGAACAAAAATTTAATGAAAGAGGGAGTTTGGAAAATAAATAAAAAATCTGATTATAATAAAAATAATATAAACTGCATTTACCATAAGGGCGGAATCGGAGCACAATGGGGAACGTCCAAACCACATTTGTCGCACACTGCTGCTGATCAAAATGGAGCGAAACGAAATAACACGTTTTTCAATAAACTTCCTTTTCTACTAAGGAAGTGGGGGGAGCGGTCCCTTCCCGCCCCAGTTCAAAAGCTGGCTACCCCTTTCTCATGCCCCCCAACTCCAAAATAGCACCGTCAATGAAAGCGTAACATCATCCATTTTTAAAACCAATCTCCATTTGAAATTCCTTTGCATTCTTATTTACCCTTCGCCTACGTATGTAATGTAACGCCACTCTTCGAACCCAACGCTACCTTCTTTGGGCACAATGTCCCATATGAGGTACACCCTTCTAAGGTCAGCCTGTCCGTTGAAAAAGAGCAGCCCAGTCAAGGGAACGAAGCAAACCAAAGGGGGTCGGACGGCGCAGAGTAATGAAGACATGACTGTAAACAATATCCTTAAGATTCTCCTGACGTGATATCATTTGATCAGATCATCGCTGCGAGATCGGTTCTGTGTGTGTTGACCCAGTGCAAGGCGAGGCGATGCGAATCATGATGCGAGGCTGAGATAGGAAAACAAATGTTATATTCCAAAAGCGGTAGGACTAGTAACATACCTGACGACCATGGCTGTTTCGGCAATATAGTACGATTCGGAATGTTATTTAGTGAGCTAGTGGGGGCACTGTCAACTTGAAAGGGGAGTGGTATGGAAGCTGCCCAAATACTATGAGGTGAGGTGCGCAGGGTCACGGTTCGAACGACTAATGGGGAAAAATAGCCAAACTTACAGTAGGTAAGGAACGCCTCAACAATGGAGGCCTTTGGAATTGGGGGGGGCACTCGGCTAAGAGGGACAGTTACTTGATGACCATTTCCAATTGCGGAAGTTAGCATGGCATGGCATGGCAGGGCAGTCAGTTGAAGTTGAGTTGAGCGCCAAAACAAAAAAAAAACACGCACCCCCCCGCGGCAGTCCGGTGCAACCTAGGCAATGATTGGTTTCTCCCGTGGGGGAAAACAGAAAGCGCCACAGAACACACACCTTTGGCTATTTTGGGTTCTTCTGTGACATTTGAGAAAACCCATCTGGATGTTGAGCTACCTCACGTGAAACAGCCGAATCTCACACACCTTCCGTATTGTTTGTTGTAGCCTTGGTTTTTTAATTGCCGTACACCTATTTGGTTGCTAAACCGCATACGCAAGCCTAATTACCTTTTTCTTCACATTGTCGATGCTGTAAAAAAGAAATTTCCACATAATACCCTCGGAAACTATAGGTGCCTCAGAAAATCTTATTCTCCCGCCAAATGGTTTCATGAACACCCCGCACTACCGACTGCTCTGAAAGTGAAAACCGTCATATTAGAACCCCTTCTACTCCCTTTGGAAACCTTTTCATAATACCATGATTGGCAGTCAGGCCAGGTACATCATAGGCTTGACCTGCTATGGTCCAAACGAGTGACAAGGATGAGGTCAAATTTTTAGCCCTTGTAGGGTCCATCAGGCGGGGTGGAGTTGAAATGGCTATACCTAATTTTGTTCTGGCCCACGCCCAATCCTTGCGTATCCAAACGCACGCAATAAAAATAATAATATTACATGGGTCAATTAGCCCTTATTTGAGCAGAACATAAGACGAACCACAAAAACTCATTAATGAAATAATTCAATGAGAATGACTGTAAATAACAAGAGTTTGCACTCACTAGGGTCGCCCAGTCTTGTCGAACCCACGTACTTTCATTGTATGCGCATAAAGCCAAGAGGACCCAGTCGAAACAGCGGCATTAAGATGTAGAATGTTCCCGAAACTTTGTTCATGGCTACGATATCGATGCCAAGGCGGCTGGCTCACACACTTCTAACTCGGTGTCAAATTTTTTAGTTGTGACGCCATTTAAGTTCAGCTTGGGGACAGAAATTGGCCTAGTGGGATGTATTTATGCTACCGACGATGTCTTGGCGAAACAAACTTGATAGGAACAAACGGCGAGATCGTTGGCTAGTGAGCATATAGCAGCTGAAAGTTAGTTCACCACGTTGTGCAAAGAGCATTGCCACCTTGGAAAGCCTTTGGGTAGTGTGGCAGGATGAACAGACTAACAGTGGCGCACCCTGAGCATATGAAACCCAAATTACATGCTAAAATTTTAGCTGTGTATGATGATGCAGTCAATTGCGCAATGACTGGATAAAGCTTTATCCCCTGATGATGGTTAGAAAGAAGGGTGCTCTGTATGCTGCCCTTCTCGTTGGTAAAGAAGAAGTGTACGTGGTGGATATGCAGAAGCCAATAAGGTGCTTTGATTGCGCCTCATGCGTCTGGCCAAAATTAGGGCTCAACCAGACAGATCAGACATGAACAAAGCAAAACCCGCTTCAACCGTTGGTTATATCAACAGTCACCTGCGGCCCTTTTCCCTCGTTCTTTCACCTCTCTCTTTTCACTCCTTTCTTTATCCCATATGGCTGCATCTCTAACAGACACCGCATTATTCGCCGGCATAATAGTACTGGCCATCGCCCTTTTGATGATCTTATTTGTCTATGCATTCAACAACTCACGGCCTGGTATCTATCTGGATGATGAAAACTCTTCACAGGCTGGTCCACCGTCGTCATTTTCAAGTCCTGCAGCCGAATTCCCTGTATCTATGCATCAAGTCGACCACCCTGTACCAACAAAGCACGCACAATCCATCCTTCCCTTATAAGCTGAACTTTTGTTAAAAATACGATACCTCACCCTTTCTTCCTGTAAAGCTGTACGATAATAAATTAACTCAAGTCCCCCATTCATGCGTGACTTGATTTCCCCCGTTTAACCAATTTTTTTAAATTATTCATTTTTTTCAAGAACTCCATTCACCCACTATGCCAGCTGCTGTCATTGACGGAAAGGCTATTTCACAGTGAGTAGTTCAGCCTTGCCAAACTTTGTCGCTTAAAGGAAAAGTAACCCGGGATCTAGATCGCTGCGCGATCAACTTAAGGCCGACATTGCCAAGCTGAAGGAGGCTCAGCCAGCAGTCAATCCTAAATTAGCACTTATACAAGTAGGCACTCGATCTGATTCCTCGAGCTACATTCGACTAAAGCAGAAAGCTGCTGCAGAGGTATAGCGTGAACTTTCCAAATTAGCCTTTGTAGAGCTTATCTGATCCCTTCTTCCGGTCAGGCTGGTATCGAGTTTGCACTTCATCAATTTCCTGAAACAGCTACTCTCAATGATATCTTGAGCCAAATTCAAATATTGAATGAGGACAATTCAGTCCATGGCCTGTTGGTACAATTGCCTTTACCCGAGCATATTGACGAAGCCCTTGTCATTGATGCTATTAGCCCTAAAAAGGATGTCGACGGGTGGGTTGCTCCTTCTTGAGATGAAAGTGCCTTTGTTTACCTATGTTTATACCTATTTCTAAACCCCCCCCCCTTCCTCGGCATCTTAGCCTCCATCCTGTCAATGTTGGAAAGTTGGTGGTCAGAGGAAGTGCGCCGTTGATTCAACCCTGCACACCAAAGGGCATTATGGAATTGATTCGGTCAACTGGTAGACATATATTTTCACTGGTTCAGCTATAATGTTTAAGTCAGCTATTTCTTAACTTTCGGCTGCTTAGGTATCACTATTGAAGGAAAGAATGCCACGGTAGTTGGCCGGGGTGACTTGGTGGTAAGCTTAGAACGGGTGGTACTAGCGCAGGGAACAGAAATCTAACCCCTACTTTTGACATTTACTTCTATGACTTAGGGCGCTCCCATGTCGTTGTTGTTAACTTCAGCTAATGCAACTGTGACGCTTTGTCACACCAAGACAAGCGACATTGTTGATCATGTAAGAACAGCCCGGCGACCTCCACTGAAAATAGATACATTCAATCTTGACTCATATCAAAACAGATTAAGAGAGCCGATATCTTGGTCGTGGCTATAGGACAAGCCAATTATGTACAAGGTGACTGGATTAAACCGGGAGCTGTCGTCATTGATGTGGGCATGAATTATGTTCCAGGTAAGTAGCTTTGACATTATGCGTAAATTGACTACTTGGGGTATTGAACGCGTATTCCATTCTTAGACTCGAGCAAGAAGTCAGGTTATCGAACTGTCGGCGATGTGGATTATGCGGCTGCGAGCAAAGTAGCTGGCCACATTACCCCCGTACCTGGCGGTGTAGGCCCTATGACGGTTGCAATGTTAATGGACAACGTATATTTGGTCGCAAAAAGTAGCAGTCAATAATGAAGCACTTTGAGCGATGTCAATCTCATGTTGACATCGTGTTATAGAAGCCTCCACGCATAAGGCAGTGTCTTTATTGCCTGCACTTTAAAAAATAAATAAAATATTTCAGACCTTTAGACATACGGTGTAGCTATGTGCATGTCTGCATCTCTTTTCGGCACGACCATATCCAAGCTGTGATTGCATGGAATATTTCAAAAATGTCCATATCTTCGGTATTTTTATCGCTTTATTAAAAAAAAAAAATCAAATGGAGCTAATGTATCTAATGGCACCAATTACTGTAATTTGTTCTCACTCACATAATTTTTTCTAGTCTTGAATCTACCGGCAGCGGCGTAAGTCGCCAAGGTCTAGCGGCAATGCACGTCTGCCGATAAATTGCCTTGAATTGTCTTGAACTTTGTTCTATCGGAGAACGATTGAACAAAAAACTTGCAGACTCATTTGAAAGATCCAAAAAAGTCATATTATATAACATGACGTGAAATTGGTTGATGTACGGGTGCAAGAAAAAAAGTGCAAGAAATCCTCTCCATCTGACCAGTATTTGCTGTGATACAATATGCTTCGTGTAGCCTGGAATATGTGGAATAGAGGGCATTTGGTATGAAGAGACTAACGAAATGGGAATGGCTTTTTACAACTCCTTCAGATGGAGCAATACAGGTCGTGTACTGGGAGTAAAATTAGCTTGCAGCTTGTGAACCAGATCGACACATTTGCGAAAGCCCGTCGCACCTTGACCGCCACCAAATGTGGTGGTGGAACTTGTTCAATGGTCCCTCTCGTCCCGCTCCATCCTGTTCTTTGTCTAGCGCAAGGTCCCCCCCTCATTCATACCCTAACGCATCGTCCTTTTCAAATGCAGTAAGCGGGAATATGATTGAGGTTACCATAAGCATATTTTTTGTGCAAACTCGGTGTAAATTCGGACGAGTTTGGCATGTTGACATGTGGAGGAGCGCATAACCGGGATCCCTCTGATTATTAGCTTGAACTCTATTATGATAGAACACTATGCTCAAACGTGCATTCGCTTTCATGTTCTTATGATACTGCATGTTATGATGGCGGAAACAATGTATAAAATGTCCCATTCAGTTTGCCCATGTGGCTTTCAACAAGAAGGCCGATCTTGTAAATTTGGGAGAAATGGCGTGCGGAGCAAGTGTTTCCAAAAATTTCTATTTTTAAAATGACGGCATTTGGCTGCCTACTCGTTCGTTTATTTTTTTTCGTCAAGCTTTAATATATGGTACAAGTTGAGGGCGGCTTTTTTTGAAAGGAAAAAAGAAATTATGTTGGGAGCCTGATAGTTAAGATTCTAGTAATAAAACAGGAATATAAGGAATTACATAAGAAAAAATAGTATTTAGAAGAAGAGGGTGCCAACAGTGAGAACGACGAAGACGGCTACGGCAGAGCCACTAAATGGAAATTCTTTGGAACTGGCTGCTGCAGCGTCAACAGAGGCTGCGGCAGGGGGACTTGAGGATTGAGATGGCTGTGCTGATGCCATTATAGATGATGTTGCCGTCGTAGTAGCGTTCAGGCATAGCTGAGTATAAGCTTTGTTGGTGAGATCAATACTGGTTTGTGGGCACTTATTGGTCACAACGCACTGTTGAACAGTGCTATTAAAGGTTGGATTGGTGCAGGCACATTGAAGTGAAGCGTCGTCGAAGGTGAATTGCGAACCACACACACTATGTCCGGTATTCTGGAGAACATGAGTGAACATTAGACCAGAGTCAAAATCATCGAGGTTATTCCCGAGAAAAGACGAACTTACCAAGACGCATGTCTCTATACATAAGCCAATTTCATCGAGTGGCGGTAATGCTGATGTGTTGAAGGCGCATACTATGGTTACAAGGAGCAAAAAGCATAATGCTTTCAACATTACAACCGAGATTATTGGAGTGGAGTGCAAAGAGAAAGTTTTATGGCCTGTTCCAAAAAATGTGCTTCAAATTTTGCCACCACTTATTGCCTTTTGTGTCACGTGGAGATCCCTATCCCTACCAAACCGGCGTATTCTTTGTGACCCAGCCGTTAGAGTTCCTCAAACCATCCGTTTTATTGCCATTTCGGTCTAGAATTCGCTACCTATTGCGATTTCAAAATGTGTACCAACGAATTTCACCAGAGAAGCAGCTTATTCGAAAGATCAAGACATACTTGATGCTCTTGGCAAAAATAGCCTCCGAATGACATCATTGATGTCGCTTTTTACAAAATTGCCATGACAGGCTGTCAGCTGACTGGAATCAAGGCAACAATAGAAAACCGCCTTTCAACAGGCAGTCATGGGGACAGAGATCTCGTTGCTGTGAGTTACTCTTAGTCTATCCCTTCTATACTGTTCGATACATCGCAGTTTCTCAATCTTCGTCGTGCTGTGACCAATATAATGATTTAAATTTGCTGAACAAAACGTATCATCCCACCTTTATTTCTTGTTTATTTGCGATTGCATTCGTTATTTTTATCTAGGCAGGTGATTGTACTATTTTTGAAAGATTGCCGCTAGTAGGTAAAAGCGTATTTTTATAACACTCTAGGAGTACCTTGAAGGTTGTGAATAAGAGACTTTCGACTCAAGGTAAGATCAAATGAAATGGTTCCCGTTGGCATTTTAAAATCGATTGTTTTACGAATTCCATTTTGAGAACAGAGAAGCCTATTTCAAAGGAACATAGCGCAGGCAACATAGCGTTTATCTCCATATGATATCGGTATGTATTTTTCTATAGTGTATTATATTTACACTGTAATATATATTATTTACAAAACCAAGCTCCTGATCAATATACCACTGAACATCATAAGCAAAAGAAGGGTACGAATCAAACCCCCAATTGTGACACCAATTGACTTGTGGAAAAAAGTGTTCTTCAATGTGAACTACAAGGGAGTACGAGATGTTGTGGAGGTGTACGGCGGCTAATACAGTCTAATAGACCTGCCTTTCAATGCTGCATTTGTCCAATGGACCACGTTGGTAGACCATCAACTAAATAGTTTCAATTCATGATTGCCATTACGAAAAGATAGAGTTTGCAAGGTTAAGCAATGTTGACACTGATGAACATGAAACTGAAATGAATACAGTTTAACATGTCCCATTGGCTTCGGCTATATAATAGACACTCTCATAATGCATGTTTGATGGGAGACGACGGCATTAATTTCATTGGTGTAACATTTGAGACTCCCCAATATGCACTTTTCCACGCATTTCGCAATGATGTACGTCGAGATGCGTTATCTAATTCCTTTGAATCTACCACCTCAACATGCGCCTCCTCCTCATTTGAGTGAAAAAAATTGGGGATAAAGTACTCTTAGAGGTACGTACACGGACATGTACAGTTTTTGGTCGAATTGGCGTATTATTTTTCCCTTTTTGCACAGACAGACCGCTGCTGAAGATGAAACCAATTTCTGAAAGTGGGCAGGCATTTGAACAGCTATTTATCGCAGCACATCAGGAATAAATTAGGTTATGGCCTGACACTCTGTAGCAGGTAACCTCTGCAGTTACCGCAAGTACCTGTCGTTCACCAGCCGCAGGTTGGAAAATTAGAGTTGCTGGGTGCTGAAGTACAGTCTTCTGTACCCACACTGCCACCAGGTTTTTCAATATCAGCCTGTATTTTCCCATCTGATCCAACCAACCTACTGCTCTAGATTTAGCACGCCGCCTGTGCAAAAAGATACATAATAGAAGATAACCATTCCATTAACCTATATCGGCGAGCGTGGTAGATATACTAGAATACCAATAGTCGCTTTGTCTTACCTATTTTTTTTTTCCTGCAAAGCATGAATAAAATTTTTTTTTCTTTCAGCCAGGCTGTTTAAATTATACGTTTGCATATTACATAAGGTGATCTATCCTTGGATACGTTTGTATTTTCTCCATTATTTCAAAACAATCATGGGTCGCTGGTTGGGTCTGGCAAAACCTTCAGCAGCCGGCGAGTTTTTTGGCGGTTTTACCTCGCTGGCTTGCTATTAACTGGAGGGCGCGAATGACGTATGGAAATCCGATTTTTTTTTTTCCAAGGTGTGTGTCACATGTATCGAGCGTTCACTTTAGGGATTCGTCTCGCTCTTTCGCTCTTCTCGCCACAATATTCGTGTTGCTTTGCAGCTTGCTTATACTCTTTCCTTTAACAACCAGCCACCTTTAGCATCAGCGCTGGTGACCATTCTGTACAGTCGTTTGCTTCCAACTGTTTTAAAAGACAATGTCATTCTTCAACAAGATAATGGACAAGGCGAAGCATCATAGTCACTCATCGTCCAAAGATTCAGGCAGACCTTACGGCAGTAATGGTGAAAACGCATATGTCACCCCACCAGCATCCGCTACACCTGGTCGAAGTTTTGACAATCAAGCCCAGAACGACTCTAGCAGAATGAGCATAGACAGTCCAGGCAAGTATTCGTTCTTCTTCTTTTTTTTTTTTTCCTTCCACTTGTTTTCGATTTTGGGCGCTGGCGACGTATATAATACGCTATTTTATTGTACTTTCTTGACGTTTCACACGACCCTCTTTCCGGCCCCCACTTCCTTCATCCACAACACTTGACGCCGCGAAAATTCATGCCACCTCTTCAATCTTGCATTTTTATGAGCCACCGCGATGCTTGAAAATCCATTCGATCGAACAACCCCCCAGCTAGTGGTTCAACTCCTTCCCTATTTTAAATGTGGAAGCACGGTGTCGAAGTCATATCAAGTGTAGAAGGGTTTCGCGTCATCGAAAGTGCACGATGGTCACAGCACGGTTGCTGGACTTGACTGGGTTGAGATCTCGCATTTTGCTCCGCAACAAGCTAAGAGTGAATATGAAACTCCTCTGAAAAAAAAATTACGACACACGCCCTCGCTTTTTTTAACTACACAGATTTGTTTTATGTATGGGGCATCAACACCTTGAGACTAACCGTTTAAACAACCTTCGCATCTAGATTTTGCAAAATCACAACAGAATAATAACCAGCCGCAAACTAGTGCACCATCTGGAGCACCAGCTGGAGCACCACCCATCGGTGAGTATAAGAAGTTGTGCTGAGCTAAGGAGGGTGTCCTGCATTACTATCCTATCAGTTAAAGGGATTGTGGAATATGCACATAACGATTGGGGGATTTTCCATCGTGTGTAGAACTTGCTTGTTAAACATGATCTTTTGTTTTCTAGAATCCCTCACTCCGGACACCACTCAACCGACAACCGCATCTGAAGCTACAGATGCAGCTCCTTCTACACACATACCGCAGCTTAACGACCCGCCAGCTACGAAACCGGTCCTGAACAAAGGAGCTCCCATTTTACCTCCCGCCAACCAAACGCTTCAGCAGCAAGCCGAGCATCAAGAACAAGAGCAACAACATCAGCCTCAACAGCAGTTTATTGATTCGTCCATCATCCAGCAGCGCCAGTCACGCCCAAAGCTCAAGCTGGACGATTTTCATCTATTGAGAACATTGGGCACTGGATCATTCGGTCGAGTTCACTTGGCACAAAGTAAAGTGAATGCGAGGTTTTACGCCATCAAAGTACTCAAGAAGTCTGAGGTCGTTCGATTGAAACAAGTCGAGCACACAAACAATGAAAAGCATATTTTAGAAGCTGTTGCACACCCCTTCCTCGTTAATATGTGGGGCACTTTCCAAGACGACGCAAACTTGTACATGGTCATGGATTATGTTCCTGGAGGCGAACTTTTTAGCGTTCTTCGCAAGAGTCAGGTAAAGTAATACCATGGGCATTTTTTTCTTTTTCCACTTTGGCTCATTGTTTCTTTTTGTCGATACTAGCGTTTCCCCGATCATGTTGCAAAATTCTATGCTGCTGAAGTCATCCTTGCTCTGGAATACTTACATTCCAAGGATGTTATATATAGAGATCTCAAACCTGAGAACCTACTCTTGGATGCCCAAGGTCATTTGAAAATCACAGATTTTGGTTTTGCCAAGCATGTGCCAGATATTACATGGACTCTCTGCGGTACTCCGGATTATCTTGGTAAGAAGAAACAAATGTCGTTGTTTTTTTGTCGGTGTGGCATGATGTTGACACCTTTATCTACCTCTTGATAGCTCCGGAGATCATTCAGTCCAAAGGTTATGGCAAAGCTGCCGACTGGTGGAGTTTGGGTATCTTGATTTTTGAAATGTTGGCAGGGTAAGTTGTAGTTATACTTGCATGGCTGTTGAGTCTGCTCTGTTCGAATCGGGTCGGGTCGGGCCGATAGGTCATTGAGTCTAATCATTTGCTTCCATCTCTCTCACGCAGCTATCCACCATTCTATGATGACGATCATCTCAAGCTCTATGAAAAAATCTTGGCAGGAAAAATCAAGTGGCCAACGTATTTTGATCCAAATGCTAAGGATCTTCTCAAGCGCTTACTGACCCCCGACTTGTCCAAGCGTTTTGGTAACTTGCGTGGAGGTAGTGACGATATCAAAAGACACCGATGGTTCGAAGGAGTCGACTTTAGTCGTGTACTTGGACGGCAGATCAGAGCACCCTATGTACCTCAAATTCGTGGTGATGGAGACGCTAGTCACTTTGATCGCTATCCCGAAGAGCAACAGCCTTATGGCATTCACCAGGATGATCCATACCGAAACAAGTTCCCAGATTTCTAAAGAAAAGAAAAGAAATGAAATATATATATTTTTTGTTCTGTCATTGTAACTTGGTTTTGTCGGTTTTTTTGCTTTTCTCTCTCTTCTGTATCTTTTGCTTTGCTCTTTCCATTTGCACATGGTGTTTGAAGGAACAACCGCTGCCTTATTCCAAAAAACTTCGTTAAGCAACTCATTAGGTTTTGAAAACGAAAAAAAAAAAAAAGTTGGATGTCCGTAAGCCCTTTCATTGTACCTTTTTTCTTCTTATTGGTTTGTATCTTGCCCAGCTTCCCCCCAAACTCTACCTACGGCTTCGTTTATACTATTCATTCTCTGTGCATATCTGTAGCAACCGCATGCTATCATAAATAAATACAGAAGTGAGAAACGAAACACAAGTGAGAGAAAGGAGAGTGATCTGCCAACCCTTCGTTAAGTACAGGCGAACCAGCCATGTGGAATATGAAATGAAGCGGTCACTTGGTTGCCATAAGGTGATAGAGTCAGCCTTTTTTTTTTTTCTGCCAACTTGCGAGCTGCCAAACATATCCCTGCGGGATCTCCATTTGGGGCTTCCGATCGTGTCATACAACCGTAACAAGGTCAAAAAGTTACCTCCTTAAAGTCAAACACTTCATAACAAAATGTTTTATTAGATCGATGCAGCAATATTTTTTATTGATTTCCTGGGGCTATGCTCAGATGACTTGGTCTCCTTTCTTATCGGTGTAGCATCTCATTTCAAACCAGTGATCGGAGGGGCATCGTGGTCATCAGCCGAAACAGGGAAAATAGAAGGGGAAAGAAGGAGGCACAAATGGAATAAACTGGGAGAATGATCACCATTCTCATTAAACCAGGCCACCTATCTTGCCACACAAATATCGCAACAAGTTGCTTTCCATTGTAGGCTCAAACCAGTTTTTATGGTTACTTGCACTGCATGCATTAACAGCACTTGCCCGCCATCCTCTTACCTCCGTCTTCATTATATTTATCCTCTTGTCATTCTCTTCGTCTCGCAGTTCTTATACCCGTAAACATCTCTTGTGTGTTTCTGGTGACTCTTTGTTATTTTTATTTTTTCTACATCTCCTTTAACACGAATGATGGAGGAGCCGGTTTCCAATATCAGTACGTACACATTGTACACACACGATTTTTAGCAAGTTATTAACCCTTTTTATATAGGTTACAATATTAGACTGCAGCGTAGCCAGGTTTTTCCAATGCGTTTCGACTCCACTGAAGACTTATCCTATTATACTCCATCCCGAAGTGAATATCTAGGTAAACCATTTGAGATCATGGCATAGACTGCATTGCTTTTTTCAACTGTAACTTATGCATACTCCATGACCCTCTTAGCAAGCAAGTTTTCCACACCCACCTATGAATATTCTGAATGGCGGACCTTCTCATCGGGGACCACCGAAGATGGCTTTAGCGATGATGCCTCTGAATCGACAGATATGGAACCCCACAGCCTAGAATCCGCCAATTTCATGCCTGCATTGTCACCACCACCTACTATGCCGCGCAAGCCAGCCACCATATCTATCCCGAGATCTAGTGTATTATCGGATCGGCGGGCAAAATGCCGCATGTCGTTCGGCTTATCCAGCGACGAAGAAGACAACGAACAAGAAGATGATGGCTCAACCCTCTCGGATGTCGCCATGTGGGATGGTGATCGCCTTCAGTTGATATTTGACGAGCAGCAGGAGGAAATTGCCTATTGCCGTGACCGCATATCAAGGATGACCAAGAACACTCAGGTGATTATAATCATAACCAATATCAGATCAACATTGGATGTTAACCCACGCCTTTCTCTTTTGTTTTGGTTTGCTTCGGGGTATCTTTTTTGTTCCATAGGATCAATCTAAGCGGGCACAAGATTTGATGCAAACAATCCATCAGCGCGATGATGAGATCGGCAAGATGCAGATGGCCATGAATAGGTTTCGACATCTGCTACAGTTAAAGGATAAAGAAATACAAGATCTTTTGAACGTTATTCAAGAGTCTTGTTAGCTGCACCCATGTATATGAAAAGAAAAAGCCGCCATATCTCTCCCCCACCTTTTTTTTAGTCTTACTTTCCTGTTAATATATCTAAATCGCAGAGCACACCTTCGTGCTCATTATCATCGAGCAATGGTGATAGATTATTTATGGAGACGAGCTGAGCTTTTTCCTTTGTAATAGTTCTACCTTTTTTCTTTTTTAATATATATTTTCTTTATTTGTTATATCCAGGTTTGAACGGAATAATTGGGCAAATCCGATCTGTCAGAGCCGCTAGATCGAATGCTTTTAAATATTATATTGAATGAGGGGGGAGAAAAGTGAGAGACCAAATCGCACGATAGATGCAGGAGGTTGACATCCTGGCCACAATGTCAGGATGGAGATATTCGTGAGTTCGGGTATCATTTGTAGGCATTCAAGATGATGGCAGCAAGACTGGCTAAAACGGCCAGCATAATGAAGGTCGACGAAGAGTCTGAGCGCTTGGCAAGCGTACGAGGAGAATCGGGGAGGTTGGTGGTGATCCATTGTTCGGCCTAGAAGGGGATATCGTTAGGAATGGCCACTCACCCAATTTCCACACAGCCAAAGGAAACTCACCTTGCCAACGGCGATGGAAATGTTAATAAAGTTAGGATCCGCAGCATCGTTCTTAGTGGAAAGAACGTGAATGTACTCTCGGAAGATAGCAACAACGTTATCCATGTTGGTGGAAGCCATAATAAGCTTGACGGCTGTACCCTTTCTGATTTTGACATTGCGATGGTAGACATCCTGGTTGTTAAAAACAAGGGCGAGTGTAGCAATAGCCATAACTTGAGGAATGGCACAGAAGTTGAAGACAGACTGGTTCTTCAATGACTTTAGGTAAGTAAGAACATCGGGAATGTGTTCCAAGACGTTGAGAACCATAGCACTCAAAACAGCTTGAGCCTGAGAGAAGAGGAAAACCGTTAGCTACTGGGTGCTCAACTAAGCACGTCTTCAACCAATTTGCATAAAACACCTTACCGTCTTAGCGTTCTCAGGCTTGACAAGTCCAGCAAAATCATCGGTATATTTTCCCCAGATTTCCTTGGGCCAGAATTGTCTTCCATCATCCAAATCTTCGCGGTAATCGCGAATGATGTTGGTCTTTTGCAAGAACATACCCATGGAGTCAGAGAGTCGCTTGTCTTTGGCAATGGAAGGATCTTCAAGACCAGAAGCGGCAAAAAGGTCAGACAAACCCCATCCTACCAAACCAGCAACATAATGGCAGTAGAGGTCAAAGTCCTTGATGGTGGCCACGGCAGTGTTCTCTCTGTGATCGCCAGAGGCATAATCAGCCATACCATTACCCATTTGATTGGTGATATCGGCAATAACATCCTGGAACTTCTTGGGAAGTTCAAGGAATTCCTCAATGACAATCTGGAAGTCGACAAGAAGATGACGATCCTTTTCATTGGGACCGTCTAATGACACCACCCAACATAAAAAGATATCCTGGTTAATGTACATATCCTCAGCTACCTATCTTTATCTTGCACCACCCAACGCTGATACTGACTTTCTTTAAAATTCCATCCACGTTGGAAAATGATTTTGTCGAAAGATCGAAGCAATTCACACTTTCTGTCGAGGTCCAAAGTCATATCATCCTCAATAGTATCCAATCCTCGAAGCACCAAGTAGAACAAGCAGATCTAGAAGATTGGTATGGCAATGAGGATGGTGTCTGTGAGTGTGACCGCGTGGAGACAAGCCAACAGTAGTGTCAAGTGTTTGAAAAAAAAAACAAGACTTACGGCATCTCTTAATTCATCATCGAGTTCTTGGATGACTGCGCTGAAACTACGTGATGTCTACCAGAACGCGATTCGTGTGTTAGTGACAAGGGGGGGGCATGACAGGTCCAGATGACCAAACCCGTACCTTATCCAAAAAGTCGTAGCACCTCTTCTTTCTTTCGTTGTTAGCAATGAGTTTTTGGTTGCGGTTGATGTTGGATTCAGGCTTGAAGAACTTGTATGTAATGAGAGCACTAAGCTCGGATGGATGGCCGATGGAGGCAAGGAGGACGTCCAACATGATGGGGATTTGCTAACAGTGAATGAACGGGGGCTATGGCAGTTGATTGGACTGGCTGCATTTTCACAAAAAGATGTGACTTTCTATTTTTCAGCTCAGGCGACAGGCACTTTGGCCCACTGAGTCGAGGTTATCAATTCTTTTTTGTTCCAGTCGTTGGCGGTTTAAGATCTCATGCAATGTGCAACGGTATAAGCTGAAGAATATCTTCTAAACAGGTCGGCTGCATCAATAATTGAAGAAAAAATCTACTATTGTGAACCATTGGAGTCCACGTGCATGACAATGTAACCATTTTACGATGGACGAGTTTGCCACAACCAGAACGAGAAGCATAGAAAAACACCACAAAAATTAAAGTCGCTTAGTTCGATATGCTATGGAATTCATTCAGTGCATCCGACAAGCAAGTGGTTCATAGAACAAATCGCAATTTACTAAGGCGGTGCCAGAAAGTATTGTGACACAAAAGCCTTCAAGGTACCAGAAATGCAAAATTTGAAACAAGGGTGTGTGGGTGTATTTATTTTCTGGTTTTCATTTTACTAACACTCAGAGGAAACCAAGGTATACCTTGTGGTTTTCGATTGCAACTAGGTATGAATATGAATTGATGGCATCTATTTACAGGAGTGTGCGTTATCATCCGAAATGACAATAGAGTGAAATGCATGTCTAAGTCGCCCGGCCAGAGATATTAAGAGCGGAAATAGTAGGAAAATGCGCTTGATGGATAAGTATATGCGTGTGTACTCATCCTTCTTCAGCAAAGCATCTGACTAACGCTCATGGAGCTCTCGTTTTGTTGAGCTTGAAGGGAACGAGCACATTGCTCTGGACCAGCAGAAGTATCATTCTCATTAGCCTTCGTAGCGTCCTTCTCCGTAACGTTATCAGTGGTTGCATCATTAGGTGGGTGCGATGTTTGTCGTAGAGGTTTCTTCATGAGATCACTTGGCTTAAGAGGAGTGGTGGCAGAGTCATAGCCATCATCTGAAGCTTTGCCTGATGGTGATCGCGAGGATGAATCAATTTCCTTGGTCTCTGTAGCAGCAACAGCAGCCAATTTTGAGGAGGTAGACGATTCCGACTCGCTATGGTACTCTGATTGCTCATCTTCTTCTGCTTGTTCTCTTTCCTTTGTGGGGACCGCCAGAGGAGGCCCAAGATCCATTTGCTGTACGATTTCAGTAGATTGCTTGGCTGTCCATGCAGGGGAGGGCGTGTTGGAATCCATTGAGCTGATGGATGTTCGACTTTTGACAGAAAATTGGCCAGTGAACGCCTCAACCTCTTTTGGTAACATGGATCGCACGGTCTTAATGGCTAATTTGCCATGCAAGAGATCCTTGCCACCTTGTTTCTCTATGACTTCCTTCAGATAAGCGATGTAATCGATGGCACTCTGAAGAATACTCATTTTGTGCAAATGATCTTGATCCGCACATGATGGTATGAGTTGTTTCAATTGCAAAATCTATAAAGCGAGTGACGTTAGTATACTTGACAAATTTATGTACTGTTATTTCCCGCCACTGACTCACCTTATCGTTAATGCGTTCTCGTCGTCTACGTTCAATAGCAGAATGTGATTCCTTCCTTGCTTGTTCTCGTTGATCAGCTGTGGTCCCGAGTGAGGAAATAGAAGAAACTCTGCGATTGCGATCTGAACCGTCAAAGGAGGGGCTTAACGATGGGGAGAGGTTTGGGTGCATATACCCAGACGTCGGCGGGGTCACCGGAACCATGTTGGGAGGTAATTGTGGTGATATTTGCACGTACTGATGGCCAGGATGATACATGGGTGCATGCTGAGTATATGTCATATTAGGTGACGGTGGTGGCATGGTAGACATTGGTTGAGGAGCCCCCTTCGTTCCCTTCGAATCCGCAGCCTCTGACTCTTTCTTGGGAAGTATAGCATTATACCGTGTGCCGGCTGGAGAAATTGAGGTATGTGGTGAATTGGGAGCCGAAACTACAGCCGATGTGGGCGAATATCGCTGAGGAGGGCCGTAATGAGGATAAAGCTGCGGTGACAACCCAGGATGATAGTATGCTGTTGCCGTGCCTGGTATGACGGACACCATGTGTGGATGAATCTGAACCAAAGGAGGAGGTAGCGGACACGATGGTGGACCAAATGGCCCATGCGGATGTTGAGGACCAGGCTGTTGTTGATACATCATTGGAGAAAAAGGTGGTGTGGACGCAACCTGTGGCGAGGTGGAAGCTTCACTATGGCTGTCTCTGCTAATTTGATCTGTTTTCCTGGATTTGTCGGATTCATCATGGCTGGAAGGACGCTTTCTCTTTTTTGGTGGTTGGCTTGAAGGACTTGGTATAGGCGAAGTATTAGTCATTAATAGCGAGGAAAGAGAAAAAGAGGCTCGACATGGTGGAGTCTGTGATAACATTTAAGGTAGAGGCACGAGTGGTGTGTGTGCCAGTAGCCAATGCTTGATTCATCCAATCATGCGTGCTCATGTTCCACACGTGAGTTGTCAAACTGCCAATGAAATTCACACGTGCCCGCTGCTGCCAAATTAAGACATCAAGTTGAGGGCGATGATGATCCCCTTAGCGCTCTTCCTACTTTCTCCAATCACCTTCAGATAAACAGAATAAAACTTGCCCATAGCACTGCTTCAATGCCTTGATTCCCCTAGTAAAACACCACATCCTACAAATAGAGTAAAGACATGTGGTTAATGAGGTCCATGCCAACCAATGCTTATCCTTAGCCACTTGAGGGTATCTTAATTATATCGACGGTAAGGTGGGTTCAAACCCCCTCCTCCGCTGGCTGCTTGTAAAATAGGTCCAATGGGATGAATTTCTCAGATCACATCCCAAGGCTAATGAGCTCGGAGTTATAAATGGCTAAAAGGGTAATGTGGAGGTTTCTTTTAATGAACCGCTTCACAGCCTATCAGTTTGAGAATTTGCTGAGCTGCAAAAAGTCTTCCGCTGGGTCCAGCGCCAACTTTTACCCGATTCCATGGTTAGCACCCTTAAAAAGTTTATGCTGGCGGGATAGCCGTTATTGAGGATAGGAGCTTTCCATGCACATGGTGACGATAATTCACCCGAAGCTCGTTACAACTACACCCATAAGAAGAGCAGTAAAATAAGAAGCGCAATTACCTATTTGCCGCTCTTGAGCCAAGTCAAGAATGTTCCATATGAAACATATTTTTCAATTTATTCGATCTATTCTTACCTGCATATCTGTTATTTGGTCATGTTGTTTGAGAAACATAAAGACGATGTGAAATGAAATGATGTAGTTGGCTTTGATTGGGTGGAAAACAATTTTTATATTTTTCATTTGAGATGGAGTGGTATCGTGTGGTGTCAAAAGTGTTGGTTGGTTGGCGAAGGATCACTCGAAGTTAAAGCGTGTGTGCCATGAACAATGAGTTCCGAATTTTGCTGCAGAGGCAAGTCATGTGACTGTGCGACTGAAAGGCAAAAAACAGACATGAAAATGGAGCCGGGCTTCCAACATACTGTGAAGAAGGGGTATAGACTATGTCAACTTCCAAGTCATACACCAGCTCACCACACCTGGTAAGCCTTACGTTCCGAGTGAAAGATACGTTTGCTTATACATATGAATGACATGTTCTCAAATTCCCCTTTCCTTGCCAGGATCAAGCTCTGGCTGGTTTCGGAGCCGGGTTAGTCTCGACAGTAATTTTACACCCACTGGATGTCATAAAGATTAGATTCCAAGGTACTTGTTCGAGCCCTTTGTACCTTTCTGTTTTATTATCTGTACTCATTATTAAGGGCAGTCGATGAGCGAAAGAAATCTGAGCAACGACCACTTATTGGAGGAACCGTCAGGTCTTTCCAGAAAATAGTAAGAAACGAAGGTGTATGGCGTGGACTATATCGTGGAGTCACGCCAAACATAGCAGGAGCAACGGCGAGTTGGAGTTTGTACTTTTGGTGGTAAGTAAGCAATATTTGCAAACGGTTCACCTGCAATGGCCCACTGTGAACCTCATCCATTGTGCATGTCAAAAATTTTTACAGGTATAGTCTGATAAAAAAGCACATGCCGAAGAACGAAGAAGGAAAACTGTCTCCAATACAACATTTGACTGCTTCTGCAGAGGCTGGTATGTCACATTTTGAATTTCATTATGATGCTGCTCTTGGTGCTTATAACCCCATTTCATTCTCTACAGGCGCCATCACAGCGGTCTTTACAAATCCATTCTGGGTTATTAAAACTCGTATGTGCACCACAACAAGATATACACCTGGCGCATACACTGGTCTGTTCAATGGATTAAGTCGATTAGCTACGGAAGAGGGTATTCGTGGTCTCTATCGAGGAATGGTACCAGCGCTGTTTGGTGTTTCACATGGAGCCATTCAATTTATGGCGTATGAGGAAATGAAGAAATGGAGGAAAAGTATTCGAGAAAAGCAGGGTATGGAGGACCTGGATGTTGAAAGACTTAGTACAGTGGAATATCTGGTCATGGCAGCTTCTAGCAAAGTAACTGCCACTATCGCCACTTATCCATATCAAGTGCTTCGAAGTCGTTTCCAGAACCAAACCACTCAAGATAAATACAAAGGAGTTGTCGATTGCATTCGACAGATTTACAGAGCAGAAGGTTATATAGGCTTTTACAAGGGACTTTCACCCAATATTATTCGAGTGCTGCCGGGTACTTGCATCACATTTGTGGTGTATGAGCGGCTTTCTCAATACCTTCGTGAAAATGCCACAGAGAACAGTTCATAGATTTTGGCAATGATCATTAGTGTACACATAAATTATATATCTAGAAATTGTAACAAATCCATAGATCATCCACATCAAATGTATTATCTCACTATCCATTCTAACAAGGCTCCAATGCGATTCAACGCCCTCTTTCAATTTGTCTTGCGATGAAACCTGTACACTTTTATCCTGATTTGGTGAATTTTCTTGCTAAGTGCTGAGCCGCTTAGCTAAGCTGAGGTATACCTTTCTGTTGTTATCAGGGGGCTTGTCTGCTTGGATTGTGGTAGGACAAACTGAATTTACATCAGGCCCAATGGTACTGATCTTACTAATGCACTTGCCGCTTAACTTGTTCTAAAATTATATATGATTTAAAATCATTATAGAGAATGTCTGCTGGTAATTTTCGACCTGCAGCTGTTCGATTCGTAATGATAGTTAGAGACTTATCCGTTGCTTAGTTTAATGCCTTATTCTATAAGCTGATCTATTTCATAAACGCTAAATATACTGATTGTAATAAAGACATGAGCGATCCAATATAATTACTTGATGCGGCAAAGACATTTCCTTGAAAACGCCTACTTTTTTCTGAATTTTATTCTATTTTATCTATGAATTTCTCGGTATGTTCAGGTAGAAGTTTATTACAATGGCGAAGGATGCGATTCCATGGCGTTCGGTGTCATTACCTTCATCAACCTTTGGTTTTTGGAAAGTATCAGGAGACTCAATCCAATTTTGGTGGT
Source organism: Umbelopsis ramanniana AG (assembly GCF_025399195.1). Lineage (NCBI taxonomy): Eukaryota > Fungi > Mucoromycota > Umbelopsidomycetes > Umbelopsidales > Umbelopsidaceae > Umbelopsis > Umbelopsis ramanniana. The sequence goes on along the minus strand of NW_026252088.1, from coordinate 189,408 downwards.
GTTGGGTGAAATGGCGTGCTCAATTGGATTTTTTTTTTTTTTTTTGGTGACGATTGCGTTACTGGAACAAATTGACAAGGCATTCATTTGTCATCATGGATATCAGTATAAAATAGCATTGCCGTCTATCAAGTATTATACTGCATTTTAAATATAACCTATCAAAAATATGAGTTCCCTCAAATCCATCGCCGTCTTTGGAGCTACTGGTGATCTCGGTCCATATCTTGTGGACGCTTTACTCGAATCCAAGGCTTTTAGCACCGTCAAGGTTTTGACAAGATCTGAAAGCTTTGAGGAAAAACCAGAAAAGTTTAATGATCTCAAGGCCAGAGGCGTGCAAGTTACTGCCCTTGATTTAGCGGATGAAGATGCAGTAACCGAGGCTCTTCAAGGAATTGACGCTGTTGTCAGTTCCATTGGTGGAAGTGTTCTAGCAAGCCAGTTGGTGTGGGTTAAGGCAGCGGCTAGAGCTGGCGTTAAACGATTTATTCCATCCGAATTTGGCATTAATTCTCAAAAGGCGTAGGTTAACATTCTTACTTTTACCTGTCAGCCGTTAACTTTTTCTTTAACAATTATTTCAAATTAGGGTTGGTCCTGTATTCGAAACGAAGAGAGCCGTCCAAGAGGAAATCGTGAAGAATGGGCTGGAATACACTCTATTGTTTGTATCACTTTTTGCTGATGAAACCGTTATCCCATTATTCGGGTTCGACGTTAAAGAGGGAAGTGCAAGACTTGTCGGTGACAGCTCTGTGCCACTTACTCTGACATACAGAAAGGATATTGCTTCATTCATCGTGGAGATTTTGAAGAATCCCTCCGTATCAAGAAACAAAGCACTGCAGGTCAAAAGCTTGCAAACAAGCTTTGATGAAATTATCGAGAGGTTCAAAGCTGTAGGAACCCCCTTGAAAGTTTCAAGACTTACAGAAGCCGAGGCACAGGAGATTATTGATGCCAATCCGAACACCGTCACATCATTCTATTTCATGTTACTGATCAAGGCAGCACATGGAGATATGTACTTTGATACAGTTGATAATGATTTGTTCCCCAATGTAAAGCCCAGTGGTCTTGACGTTGCTGTACAAGAGGCCATCGAGTCTGCCAAGCAATTATGATTTTGGTATTAGTTAGCTTTAACCAGGATGAAATAGTTGTTCTTGCATTGAGCTTAACGTAGTTTGCAGTGCAGCATTTCCATATGCAAAAATAAAGAAGCAAAGAAGCTCGTGACTGATTAGGGCATTAATGAGAAAAAGGGACTTGGCGCAGCTTTTTAGGACTTGGCGCTCCACGGCTTTTTTTCACTTTCCCTTCCGATCCAGCATGCCACCCCAAATCGTCGTGAAAGTTATCTATAATTCAGAGCTCAAGAGGATCTCGTTCATTAATGCTCAGGCATTTACCTACGATAGACTCCATGCCGAGGTATGAAAACACCTGCAGTTGTGCGGAGGTTCGACTCCATCCCCACCGTGAGCAAATAAACCTCATGGGTTGCTCAGCAGTATTTTTTTTTCTTGGCTTCCAAAGAACATTAACGTTTCTAAATATTCCCTTCTAGTTTGCTAGAATGTTCAATTTGACTGAGCCCTACAAGGTGTATTATACCGACGATGATATGGATGAAGTGACCGTTACTTCGAACCAAGATTTAGCGGAAGCTCTCAGCATGTTCCAAAGTCAGCAGATATCGTCCAATAAGGGTGTAACATGCCGCTTTACTATCAAGAAAACCGGAAACAAAGGTGAACAGAAGCCCTCTGCTGAAAAAGAAAACGCTGGAGATACGGCTGCCTCTAATGCTTGGGCTGGTTTAGCTCAAAATTTCGTTGATCATCTGGAACGAGAAATGTCCTTTATTCAAGATAGTGCCCAATCCAGTGCATCTGCCATTGCTGCTGCTGCATCTGCTGCTGCTAACACTGCAACTCAGAATTGGCAGCGAGCTTTCAATCCTTCGCCCAGACAACCATTCACTGCTACGAACCAATCAGTGCCTACTCAGCAGCCTGAGACAGCGCTTCACACCAATGTCATGTGTGATCATTGTTATCGCGCAGTTCGAGGGTACGTCATCTTTTGAACTACGTGTCCATTTTTTGCATTGTTCTCCTTTATGCTAAGCTAGAAGTTTCCAGAACTCGTTGGAAATGCCAAGACTGCCGAGACTATGATCTTTGCGATGGTTGCAAGACTGCTGGACAGCACAATCATCCTTCTCATCACCGGTTCAGTGCTATGCAGTCCTCTTCTCCTTCTCTTTGTAACTCGCACCCTCACTCACATCCTCATCGACATTCGCAACAAAATCGAACTCGTGGATTTCATCGAAACCGTATGCCTCACCCTATGCCCATTGCCAGTTGTGACTTCTGCGATTCTGTCATAAGTGGAACCCGCTATAAGTGCAAGGACTGCCCTGATTTCGACTTGTGCGAAAGATGCATTGCTTTGGCCGACACACAGCATCCTGGGCACGCATTCGAAATAACCCGAGCTCACAGGACGAGATGCACAGCTCCTCATCCTCCAACCCCAGTGACTGAAAACAGCACGAACTACCACGCTGGTGTTCGTTGTGATGGATGTGACAAGTGGATTTATGGTATCCGTTACAAGGTAAGAATGCTCGTTTATACAACGTTACATGGAATGAAACTGCGTACTAAATGGCATTTGTATGGCTGTAGTGTGGCAATTGTGAAGATTTCGATCTGTGCAGCAAGTGTGAAGCAACCGAAGAGCATAACCCTCATCATGTGTTCTTGAAGGTGAAGACACCGTTGAATAAGATACTGTCCAATATTGTTCCGCTACTGCCAAGCCTGTATCAAGAAAAGAAAGAATTCCCTTCGTTTGCTCCCCCACAGATGAAACAACGAGAAGGCGCTCAGAGTATTACTACAGCTTCACTTCCAAGGTCACCTAATGCCAGGTATGTCATCTTGCTTTAACAATGGCTGCATATTGATATTGATATCGAATATGGAAAATGCTAATTTTTATTTTCAAACAGTTCCTCGCGTACCGTTGACCAGTCTTCGGTAAACGAACTTGACTGCAAACTTGAGAGACTGTCTGTTAGAAGCCTACCATCTGTTGCCTCTTCCTCTGCTCCTATTGTAGAGAAACCATCGGAAGTGTCAGCCAGTGCATCCGTAGCCTCTCTCTCTCAACCAGATCTCTTTGCTCGCTTTGTTGACGACGTCAACATACCCGATGGAACCATTGTTGCTGCCAAGTCTCGTTTTTTGAAGGTAATCTTTTGCCGACTATTTTTTTGGCTTTATTCCTTTGATTCTTATCTGCTTGCTCCTGTTTAGATATGGAATATGGTCAATGAAGGATCTCAAGAGTGGCCGCAAGGCACTCAGCTTGTTTTCTGCGGAGGCGATTCTCTCGCTTCTAGCCCCTCCACTACGACATTTGCCGTACCCGTTACCAAACCCGGAAAGAACGCTTATGTTACTGCTGACTTGCAAGCACCGGCCAAGCCTGGTCGATATGTTAGCTACTTCCGATTGATAACACCCACGGGTACTCGTTTCGGTCATAGGGTATGGTGCGATATCCTTGTGGAAAATGAGGAGCAGCAAGGCTCGTCCACCTCATCCAGTGTGATGATTTATCCCACCTTGACCAACCGCGACGCTGATGACGAAGACAAGGCCACCATTCGCACTGAAGAAGGAAGCAGCCACCACGCCAATAGCATTATTGATTCCTCTGTTGTCACACCCTCCGTTAGATCTATGTCGGACAGTGAGGACAATGAAAGTGAGGACTCTTACTCTGGCTATGAAGTGTATGCTGACCCTGAAGCTCCTGGCACTCCAGACGAAGCCAAGGATTACATTGTGATTGAGCAAGAGGAGGAAGAGACCGAGGCTTTCCATCATATTCAATCTGTCCCTCATGAAAGCCCGAGCAATCCCTTTTTGACTGAAAAGGAACAGCAAGAAGAATTGACCTCCAGCTCCAAGATTGAAGAAGCTCCACAAGACACATTGATTGTCTCCTCTCCCATTGATTCTGCCCTAGAGGCTGAGCTAAAGCAACTTCATGATATGGTAAGTGTTCATACTTAAATTTTTTCCCCTTTTTTTATATGTGAGTGCCATATTAATTCATTGTTGTAGGGATTCTACCACGACACTATCAATGTTGAGCTCCTGAAGGCTTTTAACCATAATATGGAAGAAGTCGTAATGGAGCTCTTGCGTTTGCAGCAGTAGAGCCCCCCTTTTACAGCTACATATTTTCTACTCAATGAACAATCAGTCAGTAACTTTGTTATCAGTATACCGGCGCGCCAATTTGTATTTAGTACCCATGCCTTTTTTTTTTTTTTTTCCTGTTTGATTTGTTTTCAATCACCTTGATTCTTCCTTTTTTTATTATTATTTTATCTTTTCATTTTCCAAAGGCAACAAAGTATTACAGCAGTAAAAGAACTGAAGAAAATTATCTGAAAAACCAATTAATACTACGGAGTGGCAAATGAAACGAGGTCAGAGGAAAGGAGGGTATCGTGGATGACAAAAGGATTGAAAAAGATTGTGCCATCTGGATGTTACCAAGTGTAAAACAAGGCGTTTGTCACCCATGTTATGCGCAAATTGAACAGTAAAGGACTTTGATTACGTGCGGAGATGCGATGTGAGGTTGCGTGTGAGAGTGAAGGAGAAAGTTGTACAGTTGGTATTCAAGTTCGAAAAAGAAAAAAAAAATGGTGGGAGGCGTCTATGGTCGTCTATGAGGTTTGAAAATTACATTGTTCGTGAACGATAGAATACGGCTGAAGAATTGCCACGAGTGGGCGATGCCGTAGATACAGTAGTGTTTCGTCGCTTGAACTGTATATCTTCTCGTTCTTTTTCATGCCATTGATCAGACGGTAGGAGCACAGCTCTATCAATAGCAGCTGGCAAGCCTGTCAATGGCAAAGGAAAGGTATTAGTGCGTCACGTTCATGTTTCGTTGACATTCATTTGCCCTATACTTGCCTCGATGTCTTCCACGATACATTAAACAGATGACGATTAGTTTACTCAGCGTACCATATTGAGCTGTTTGTGAGGTGGAGGTGCCAGGGTATCCTAAAGATGCACCCACGTTGGCAAAGGCACTGACGCACTCATATATGACCGAGAACACGGTGATGGGGGAAGTACTCATAATCTGTCCCGATTCAATGACACAGATTAAGAAAATACCGATAACAATCCATGCCAAGTCACTGGATAACTGGCGTTGTACTTGTTGCATGACAAAAAAATCCGGTCGTTTGATGCCTTTAGCTAACCCACGTGTCGTCGTCATGATGGAGGATAATGTATTGGACCTTTTTAAACCAACAAAGGTAGGGCGTTCTGCTAGGTCCAAGTCTGTGAAATTTGGTTCTTCATCATCTTCAGAGCCGTATATGCCAAGAGATCGTTCCTACCCACCCATTTAGATCAGTATACCATGCAAAGATTTCTTTCTCTCTATCTCAAACCTAATCCTTTCACTCACCTGATATACGTTGGTTCTTCGCATGGAAATGGTTACAGGATAAACAGATATATACATCGCAACGACATATATGATGGTCAGGCCAGGATTGACCTGGGAGATGTCAATGACACTGAAACCGGCGTTACGGGTTGAGATGGATTGAAAGAGACCATCCAGAACTCGGTAGCCCCAAGGAATATCCTGGACCACAGGCAGCCAATAGTCCAGAATCAAAAACATGACCAATTCCGTGACGGTGATGATAGAGAGGATGAGGAAAAGCCACCATGTTTGCATCGAAGGAAAGAGAGTTGTAAAGCATCTACGCGGGTGATCGAGCAGGAATCTCAGCGAGTCCTTATGTACCTGCCTGGATACTGGAGTTGTGACCCACATGACCCAAATGATCAATCGAAGGAGCAAGGCAAACGCGGTATTTCCGACCAAAATCAGAAAAGCCAAGGCCAACAGGAACAGAGGAGACTTTTGAAATGGGACAACGCTATCATCCAAGGGCAACAGGCCAACATTGTTGAAGCCCGCAATGGCAGTAAAAAAAGACATGAACCATGGATTCACTGCACCATTGTTGCTTCCATTGGACGTATCGAGAACCCATTGTCCATATTCTGAAGTGGCGAAATAGATGCGAAATACGAAGCTGAAAAAAACAGGTATGCATAAATAGTAGAGCGGAACAATGAAAGACAGTGTGTGCAATGCTCTGTATTCCGCTCCACCAAGATTGAACCGTTCTTCTTGAGTGAGCTGCTCTTTACTAACGAGTGCGCTCAGATTTCGATGAGCGTAGTCGCCATCCTTATCTGCTGTTCTTCGCTTGCGCATATTTCTGGCCTGCTGCCGCTGATTGTCAATATCATCGGCAAACATAATGGTTTGGGCATTCGGATCTCCTTGATCGTCGTCGTCATTCGGTAGTATATTGCTTGTATCGTCTGATTGCATCGATCGCCGATCATTTAAACTTGCGCTCCTCTGCTTTTTGAACACTTCATCAGCAGATTCTTCGGTGTCTGTCTCCAGTGGATGAACGCTACCTATCAAAGAGTTTCTTCGGGACTGCAATGGGGTTGCCAGTCTGGAGGGATTGGGCGACGGTTCTGGAGTTGCATTCTTTATTGCGTTTGGCTGTTGTATTAAATCGTTGGAGCTGGTAGATGTAGTGTCCATATTTCTGTGGTTCTCCTCTTCTTGTTGCTTTGCGGACAAATCCTCAAGAATGGACGGTCGGCGAACCACTCTGATTTCTGGGTGAAAATCATCTGAACTTCGATGAGCAGAGATCGAAGAGAATCTTCTGCCGAGGGAGGTCAAAGGCCCTCCAGTTCCTAATTCTAAATCACTTGATCTGCTACCACGATTTCGATCTTGCTCTTCATGTTTTTTCCTGTTATACTGGACAATTTCCTCAAACCGGTCTTCAAATGCATGTTTTCGAACAAAGACTATGACACAGCTAATGAAAACGCTGGAGCCAAAGATGGACGATACAAAGATCAAAGACTGTTGATAAGTGGACATATCGGTGATCGTAACAGTATTTAGACCAGTGCATGTGCTTGTGGACACCATCATGAACAACGCATCAATATAGTTTGGCCGGACCCCATTGGGATCGAAATAAAAGCATCCGGAGAAGAAAAAGCATAGAAAGAGAATGTAGGCATAATGAAGCTGTAGAAAATGGACATGTTTGTTCCATAGTCTTTTCGCTTCGGCCAATAGGGCCATGATGGAAGGATGGGAGGATGGGATGGTAGGACTTCCTGCCCGAGTGACGCAACAAATTTTGTTGACTGCAAAAATGTCTCGATTTTTTTATTACTGATCCAGTTTGGACACTTGATCTGGTCTCAGTGGAGCTTTCGATGCTCAATACACTCTTGAAAGCTCTTTTCATGATGCTGGTTCTCAATAGCTAGCTAGCTAGCATCCACAACCCTCCAAAGAATCCATGCTTCTCATTGTGTGCAGGAAGCCCAGCTTCTACTGGTTACCAGGCTAGCAGAATTTGCTGACATTTCCTTATTCAGAAACATATTGTTATACGCGTTTGGATGACACGGTCGAGAAGACATTGTGCTCAATCGACAGTCAAATTTATAGGACTAACAAGTGGAAGTGCATAATAAAGAACGCTCGGAGATAGCCTGTTGGGATGCTATTTTTCATAGCTTGCCTGAGACTAAGCCGTGCTAAAAGACTCAACTGCAGTCATGCATATCTGGCGGTATCGCAGGCATCTCCCATTGGATGTTGACGGCTTCATCCTTCTCTTCACTTTAGTGTAGCTCGTATATTATTTTAATTTTGTTATTCAAATTTTTTTAAAGGGTGATGAGAGGAATGTACGAGAAATGCAAAAAGAGTGTATTGGCTACATACAGGAACAAAGAAGTGGTGGAAGAAAAAATAATTACAGTGAGTGTAAGCAGCAGGAAAATGATTCATTTGAAGGCTTACAACGAAGCGTAAAGAAAAAGCATTTTGCTAGCATGGCATAGCAATGAGACACTTATTCCTTATCCTTCTTGGACTTCTTCTCTTTCTTTTCCTTCTTCTCCTTCTTTTCCTTCTTTTCCTTCTTCTCCTTCTTCTCCTTCTTGCCAGATTCAGCCTCTTCGACCTCTTCAATCTTGCGCTTGGCGGAAGCATCTTCAACAACAGCAGCAACAGCTGCAGAGGAAGCAGCGGCACCCATCACTGGGGAGGGCTCAGTACCATCAGGGTTGTTATTGAAATCGACGTAGGTCTTGCTCCAGGCTTGAGGAGTGTCTTCAGTGACACGGCCAAACTTGTCAAGCTGACCGTCCTTGACAAGCTTCTTCTTGGCAAGAGCAACGGGGCCGAGTCCCCAGCGGCGGGGATAGGTATCGCGCTCCATAATGACACGCTTGATCTTGGCTACAACACCGTGGTCGCAGGTGGCCATGACAGCAGTGGTCATTTGTGCGATAGCAAGGGCAATAGCTTCTCCCTTGGTGGTCATCAGAACAACTTCCTCATTGATCTCAATGCCGGATTCATAACGCAAAAGACCGGGAAGCATGAACTTCGCACCATAGCAGATGGCGTTGACAGCGCTGTCCTTGACAACGATGCGCTTGTAGCCGGTCAAAAGGGTTTCCAAAGGACGGACGACACGACGGAGGTAGGTCTCATCCTTTGTGTTATCGTAGCTCCATTGAGCATCCAAGACATCGTGCATGGTAACAATGTCATCCTATAGGTTTAAACATTAGTAAGAGTCATTGTATGCATGCATCTTAAATAAACGGTTTGATTTCACATACATTCTCAGACATGGCTCCAGAGCGAACACGACGAAGTTCTTGCATGTGACCACCAACTTGCAACAAGAGACCAAGATGGACACACAAAGTACGCATGTAAGTACCAGCTTCACAGCTGACCCAGAAAACAGCCAAGTGTCTATCGTTATCGAATTCAAGAAGCTTGCTTTCGTGGATAGTACGAACACGGAGTTGACGCTTGACAGCAGAGATCAAAGGAGGTCTCTGGAACAAGGCACCAGTGAGAGTTTCCATAGCCTAGAATGCATATAATGTTAATACAATGAGATATTTCTGATGTGGCCATACATCTCGAGAAAACATACCTGAGCAAGCTTCTTCTCATTGTCGAGAGCGTCATGGAGACGGAGGACGCAAACGTACTCCTTACCAGCACCTTGTTGGGACTTGACCAAACGGGTGGCACGGTCGATACAGACGATCAAACATCCAGTAACCTTGGGATCGAGAGTACCGCTGTGACCAGTCTTTTCGACACGAAGGATACGACGAACCCAAGCGACGACTTCGTGGGATGAAGGGTTGGCAGGCTAAGTAGAGTTGAATAGTTAAGTATTGGAAAAGTTGACATTGAGCGGAAATAAATATGGAAGTGGCTTATACCTTGTCCAAGTTAATGACACCATAACGAACATATTCGCTAAGTTCACGCTTGAGAGGAGAGCAACCGGAAGGAATGGGAGTGTAGTGTCCAGTACGAACGTTCAATTGGTCATAGTTCTAAAAAGATTCATCCATGAAAAAATTGTTAGCCTGCATGTCAGCGAAACGGTGGCTTGACGCTGTGATCTAAGAATTATACCTTGAGCAACAGTGGCCAGTTGGAAGTGTCAATGGCAGGAGTCGCACTGGTAGGCTTGATATAATCTGTTTCGGTCGACATTGCTTTTTACCCTCGGTAGATCGCTTTTCACAAAGTATAAGGACAGCGCAAAATGTGCGATTGGCAAGGGATTAACGTGCTGGACTTTTTTTTTTTCTTTCCTTAGAAAAAAAGTTGTGAAGAAAAAATTTTGCAGTCCCAAATCTTCCGACCAATCAATGGCGTCTCAGTTATGAAATTTGATCATGAAAAAGAAAGAGAGAAGTTGCTTTGAGAGTGGGACTGACAGGGGTATTATGCTTTATTATAACCATTTTCTAATGAGTCTATCAATTGCCGGTTCCAACTGTATATCCTGTTGACGAGTTTTGTCGTAAACCATTTTTAATTCGTTAGTTGCTCCAATCTTCCCGAGACAGAACAAAAGGGACTGGTATGAGTTGGCGTTGACCCGATCGTACTTTACAAGATACTGGAACAGCTGTTCACATGCCTCCTTATCACCTTTCAAGCTTTGTAGTTGTAACAGTGAGTTAACCGCGCCTATTAGGTTAGATGATTTGGACTGAAATGTTTCAGCAGACGCATATGCCTTGACCATATCTTGAGCGCGATCCAAATGCCCTTGTCGAATTTGGCCAAATATAAGAATGCTTTTGGTCCGGCTATCGGGCTCGATGTGATCCTGGTGCATCTTGTCGACGGTTCGGATAAAGCCATCCCATTCACCAGTCTCCGAGTAAGCCTCAAGCATGACGTTGAAGCTGATAATATCATGGTGCTTCATATGTCGCCAAAGACTTTCACATTGCTTAATGTTTCCAATATTAGCGTAACCGGTAAGTAGCAAATTATATACATAAACTTGAAGGCTGGGATGAGATTGCGGGATTTTATCTGCAATGGTGTCAAAAATCCGACGAGCTGCTGGGATATCATTCAATCGCATGTATTCTCGTATGAGTGCTGCATAGGGTTGTAAACTGGATTTTGCCCATTGGTCTCGAGAGGTATGAATAAGCTCTTCTGCCGCTTCCAAATCATTTTTCCTGCCATATCCATACACCATGGCTGACAAGGTCTTGTGGTGAAAAAGGTGTCCATCCGCCATCAGGTCATAAAACAGCGAATTGGCTGACACCATCCATTGTTGTCGAGTCAATGCAACGATCAGGTTTTCGGTTGTATCCATCACATCTTCAGCGATCTTTTCAGTCTTCTTAAAGTCATAATAGACTTGTTCGGCTTTGGCAAGCGAGTCGTTTTGAGTGTATACGCGTATCAGAGATGTCCATACCGATGAAGGTGGCTCGAAATTGGGTTGGGCAAGAATGGCTTCATATAAACGATCAATGGTAGATATCCGAGTTTTATGCTCTTCGTCCTTCCAGTGCGCCAATGAATCCTCAATATAAGCCTCGACAAATGCTGAATATGTCTCTCCATCGGCTTCGGTGTTGCTTTGCACCATCAATTGAAAAGTGCGTATAGCATACCCAAGGGACCCGCTGTGTTTTCTCTTATCATTCCTCAAGTATGCTTGTATTAAGTTCTTGTACGCAGATGCGTCAACCTGAATAGTGGGGATGTCCGCTAATATCTGGATGGTCTGATGTGCACTCTGCAAGTCACCGCTTTCGATGCAATCCATCAATGCGGGACTCCACGACAGTTGAAACCCATGCCTCTGCGCATCAGATATTAGTTCCTGAGCCTCCTTGAGTAAATTGGATTTGGTATATGCCACCAGCCATACTTGGAAATCGGCCATTGTTGGGTCCACGCCAATGTCATTCAAAGCGGTGCGTATCTGATTCAATAAGTCCAGGCAACTAAACTTAGAAAGCAATCGATAAAGTGTGGTGATATTGCCTGGAGATAATGTTTTCAAAAGTGCATGCGCTTCAGAATGTTGCAATAGATGGGTTATGCCCTGGATATCAGCTGGTGTTGCATCCGATAGGGTGAGCTTGTGCAGCCAAGATCCCAGTTGATCCATTCTAGATTCTATGTCAGCCTTGCTTCCTGTTTTCTGGTCAAATGTTCTTTTCGTCGGTGATGATGAACGGTGTGCTAATGTGCTTGATGTCTTTATAGGAGCAGCAGCCGTTGATAGGAAATGTCGTCGTGGTGAAAATCGCATGTTAACAAGGTATAGATCTTGTAAAAAACTGGAGTGAGATGGCTCAAGCCGTCGAGATCGCGGGCCGACTCTTTCTAATAAAACTGCTCGCCATAAGTTGCGGTAGATGTTTCCACCGCATTTTACAGACATTGGCTGGGCCTGTTGTTGGGATGCTGGAAGGCTATTGTAACGCTGGTAAATTTTTCGTTAGTGAGCGTCGAAAATTGTGTTGAAGAGAGCCGGTCACGCTCAAATTCCTTGTCTCGCCCCAAGCGAAAATTTCGATGCCTTTCAAAATACCAAGGAAATCAGACAAACTGTGTGTTTTCGAACATCTTCATATTTTTTTTTTGTCAAGCTGTATCATAGTACGTATAGATCTTTAATGAATAAGTGGTTGTGCTTGTTCTGTATCGAATTACAGTTCAAGCTGACCAATAATAGTTGACCCGCCAACCAAGCCAATGATTGGCGCAAATTGCCTGACAAACAAGCTGGCATTTTTTTCTTGACGCCTTGTGAACCTCACCTGCTCATTTCCCTTTCCTTCTACTGTTTCGTCACCAGTTCTAATCTCAAATGACGACTATTGAAGATCACGACTGGAAGTTTGCTCAATGCTTTGGTGACAAAAGCGATTCAGGAGATGTCACTGAAGGTGTGTGTTGTGTCTTATGCATTGGTTTTTGGACTATTGTACAGTTGTAATTATGCAACCCGACGTTTGGGCAAGATCCTCCGGTGTATGACTCGACTTCTTCCACCACAACGAGCTTGGCTACTCAATAAAGCATGAAAAGCGCCCAAACATTCCGAGAAAGTTGCTATGCCTTTTTTTTTTTTTTTTTTACTAAGTTCCACTTCGTATTGTTTTCAGCGGACATCATTTCAGCCGTCGATTTCGATCGAACTGGAGACTATTTGGCTACTGGTGATAAAGGCGGACGTATAGTTTTGTTTGAACGGAATGCTACTGTGAGTGCTCGCAATAACATGGTTGGTTTTTCATTTTGGGTATGAACTTGATCTGACTTATGCCCCCTTGTTTTTGTTAAAACAGAAATCAAGCTGCGAGTACAAGTTCTTTACCGAGTTTCAATCTCACGAACCTGAATTTGACTGTCTGAAGTCATTGGAAATTGAGGAGAAGATCAACAAAATTAAGTGGTGTAGACGCCAGAATTCAGCACACTTCTTGTTGTCCACTAACGGTCAGTAGCATGCTAAAGTGCGTAAAAATTTTGTTATGGAGGAGATGCTGACAGAATAACCTGGCAGACAAAACTATCAAGCTTTGGAAAGTATTTGAAAAGTCACTCAAGGTGGTAGCAGAAGGAGGTTTGGATAACGATGTGCCTATGAATGGTACGCAATCTTTGCGTCTTCCCAAGATGATGCGCCAGGATACTATAGTGGCAGCCGTCCCGCGAAGGATATATGGAAACGGTAGGGACTAGAACGTAGGAATGTGGCGGCCGTGTCTGAAGTGTGTACTAAACTTTTGTGCCGTCTTGTAGCTCATGCGTACCACATCAATTCTATCTCAGTCAACTCGGATGATGAAACATATCTATCTGCAGATGATTTGCGTATCAATTTATGGAACTTTGGCATATCAGAACAAAGCTTCAGTAAGTGGATGGAATGCATACATGACTTCATGCCAAAGCTGTCACTGACTTGGTTGCTGTACAAACAAAGATATTGTTGACATCAAGCCCACGAACATGGAGGAGCTGACAGAGGTGATCACTGCAGCCGAGTTCCACCCACAGCATTGTAATTTGTTTGTGTATAGTAGCAGCAAGGGAACCATCAAATTGAGTGATATGAGAGCTGCTTCGTTGTGTGATCAACATGCCAAACGTAAGTACCAACGCTATGCGGTGCTTCAATTCCCGTTGTTTTAATTCAACCAATGTATCCTTCCCCGCAGTATATGAAGATGCGGAGGACCCTTCAACAAAGTCCTTCTTTTCAGAAATCATTGCATCTATTTCTGATGTCAAGTTTAGCAAGGATGGCCGGTACATTCTTGCCAGAGACTACCTCACGTTGAAGATCTGGGATATCAATATGGATAACAAGCCCGTCACAACCATCAATATTCACGAACAACTTCGAAATAGGCTGTGCGATTTGTATGAGAATGACTGTATTTTTGACAAGTTTGAGTGTACGTTCAGTGGAGACGGAAAGTAAGTTTGTTTCAATTGGACGATTACATCTACCGATGCATTGATTTACTGACTCGCTACATTAAAAGGTCAGTGTTGACTGGTTCGTATAATAATGATTTTCACATATACGACTTTGAGGGTAAAACCGATGTCACTCTCCAAGCGGACAAGAGCGCTTTCCGCGCGCGACGACTAGGATCCTCAAAAAGTAGAATGACGCGCAAGTCCGGACGAAGTGACTTTGGCACCGATTATATTGACTTTAACAAGAAGATTCTGCACTCGTCTTGGCATCCACATGAAAACACTGTGGCCGTTGCTGCCACCAACAATCTCTTCATTTTTGCGTGAGTGTGGTTCTTTCGCTTGCTTTTTTTTGTTTGTATAGGTAACAAGTTTTGCTGACAACGTTTATGCCTCTCGGCGGCTTAACAGGGAGTAAAATGCCGATACTCTACACACATAGCCAACTTATGACTAGTCCTATAGTTAGCTTTAATACGTTCAAAAATACAGTTAAATAATACAGTCGACGGTAATTTTTTGCAATTTCCATTTTGCTTGGCCGCTGGCACTGGATTTCAAAAATCTCGCCCAATGAAACCTTCGCACATCGTTCCTGCTGGGCTCGTTTTGTTCGTTGCTCAACCTTTTTAGAACCTATAAATCCTAAACTTGGTAGAAAAGCATGGCCAAGCTAGACGCTAGCAACCAACAGGCCTTGCTCAAGACCGTTATTCTCGGTCTTATAGCTGGAGCAGCCTTCTCATCACGTCTATTCTCCATCGTTCGCTATGAATCAGTCATCCACGAATTCGACCCATGGTAATGTGTTCTACCTTTGGTATAGATCATGCCTTTTCGTCCACCCTAAACTCATCTTTCACTGTAGGTTCAATTACAGAACAACTCAAATGCTCGTCAAAGACGGTTTCTATGAATTCTGGAACTGGTTTGACCCGCGTGCCTGGTATCCTCTTGGACGTGTTGTTGGAGGAACCGTGTATCCCGGTTTGATGGTCACTTCGGCCATTATCCACAACGTGTTGCATTATCTTCATTTCCCAGTCGATATTCGAAATGTCTGTGTGCTTCTCGCTCCCGTCTTTTCCGGAGCTACAGCTTACGCTACCTACTTGTTGACATGCGAAATTAAAGACTCCTCCGCTGGTTTATTGGCCGCTGCCTTCATTGGTATTGCTCCCGGTTATATCTCTCGTTCCGTCGCAGGATCTTATGATAACGAAGGCATTGCTATTTTCCTATTGATGTTCACCTTTTATCTTTGGATCAAGGCTTTGAAGCTTGGCTCCGCACTCTGGGCCGCTGCTGCTGCCTTTTTCTACTTTTACATGGTGGCCGCCTGGGGTAAGTTGACATGGTTGCTAATGTGGTGTTTGAGATGACGTTTATACTCTATATGCTGATGTTTATTTTTATAGGTGGTTACGTCTTTATCATCAACTTGATCCCTCTACATGTTCTCGTGTTGATGGGCATGGGTCGTTTCTCTACTCGTGTGTATGTTTCTTACTCTACATTCTACATTTTGGGAACTCTTATGTCCATGCAGATTCCTTTTGTTGGCTTCCAGCCTACACGAACAAGCGAACATATGGCTGCATTGGGTGTATTTGGTCTCTGCCAAATTCTTGCCTTCGTTGAGCTGGTTCGTAGCCATGTGCAGGAAAGGCAATTCCAAACTTTGCTTCGTATTTTCGTCGTTCTTATCTTCGTTGTTGGTGTGGTTGGCTTGACCGCTCTGACTATGACTGGATTTATTGCTCCTTGGACTGGCCGCTTCTACTCACTGTGGGATACTGGCTATGCCAAGATCCACATTCCAATTATTGCCTCCGTTTCCGAACATCAACCTACCGCCTGGCCTTCCTTCTTCTTCGACTTGGAGATGTTGATTTTCCTTTTCCCTGCCGGTGTATACTTGTGCTTCAGACAATTGCGTGATGAACACGTCTTCATCATTGTTTACAGTGTTTTCGCTTCTTACTTTGCCGGTGTCATGGTTCGTCTCATGTTGACCCTTACTCCCGTTGTTTGTATCTCTGCTGCCGTTGCGTTGTCCACTATTCTTGATACCTATTTGGATTTCAACACTGCCGAATCCACCACTGAGCCGTCCGGACAACCATCGGCTTCTACTGAAACCCCTCGATCCAAACATGCTAGTGCTGCTGCAAAGGCCGCTGCTACCAAAGATGCTGACAGCACCAAAGAAAAGTACTTTGGTATTCTCAACTTTGATTCCCGTACTATTGTGCTCACCAACTTTGTGATCTTCCTTGTCATTTTCGTTTGGCATTGTACCTGGGTTACCTCCAACGCTTATTCATCCCCCTCCATTGTGCTTGCTTCTCGCAACCCAGATGGATCACAACATATTATTGATGATTTCCGTGAATCGTACAACTGGCTTCGTCAAAACACCAAGGAGGATGCTAAGATCATGTCATGGTGGGATTATGGATATCAGATCTCCGGTATGGCTGATCGTCCCACTTTGGTTGATAACAACACCTGGAACAACACTCATATTGCCACGGTTGGTCGTGCCATGTCATCCAACGAAGAAGATGCTTATGAGATCATGAAGCAACATGATGTCGACTATGTGTTGATCATTTTCGGTGGTCTGTTAGGATACTCTGGCGATGATATCAACAAGTACTTGTGGATGATTCGTATTGCCGAAGGTGTTTGGCCAGACAAGATCAAGGAATCCAACTACTTTACTCCCACTGGTGACTATCGCGTTGACGACAAGGCTTCTCAAACCATGAAGGACTCCCTCATGTACAAGATGAGCTATTACCGATTCACCGAGCTCTTTGGACCTCACGCACCAGTTGATCGTGTTCGACAACAAACCTTGCCCAAGGAAAGCCCAGAGTTGAATGTGTTGGATGAAGCTTTCACATCTGAGAACTGGATTGTACGTATCTACAAGGTCAAGGATCTTGATAACCTCGGCCGTCTGCATAAGGATGTCGCTCAATTTGAAGCTGGCAAGAAGAAGCGCAAGGCTCAGCGAAGTAGCAAGAGCAAGGCTAGAAGAAAGCAGCGAGAAGATTCTGACTAATTTGCCATCATGCCTTTAGAAAAGTTTTCATCGTAAGCAGTTGCGTGTTTTATACTTTTGCCCTTTTGCAAAACTTGCTCCCCATTGTATGACCTTTTTTTCCTTGGACCGTTTTTTTTCTTCCTTTAAAAAATAAAAATATATTTTTCCAACACATTATCACCAGTGCGTGCTATGGTTTTCCATCATTGGATCCGATGTTTTATATTGTGCTGGGTTTGCGTCAACCTTTTTGTCTACGTTATA
This sequence comes from Umbelopsis ramanniana AG, assembly GCF_025399195.1. NCBI lineage: Eukaryota > Fungi > Mucoromycota > Umbelopsidomycetes > Umbelopsidales > Umbelopsidaceae > Umbelopsis > Umbelopsis ramanniana. The sequence goes on along the minus strand of NW_026252088.1, from coordinate 172,091 downwards.
AATGTGTGGGCGCCTTTTTACCAAAAATTGATTACTAAAAACTAATGAATAGGAGGAGAGGAAAAAAGAATAATTCAACTTCTAAGTAAGCCAAGAAAGAAAGAAACATGTAGCGTAAAATAGTACAGTAAGAGAGGTAGGGTAACGACGGGATGACCTCAATTAGATGGAAAGAGCAAAGCGAATTTTTCAAAGGGTATCAATAAGCCAATCAATATGCAAATAATGCTGAAAATGACGATCTAGGGAATGATTCGATGTTTGTCAACTTAAATTTGTTATCGAGCCATCCTGCTGTCTGACAGAAACTCACCTTGAATGTAGGAAAGGATTGAGATTCTTTTTGATCGTGTTGACGGACAGATCGATTATATTGCTGAGTGGAGGGCGATGGAGACGGCGAAAGCGGGATCGGTGACAGACGCGGCGATACAGGAGGAGATGAAGAGCGCGATTCAATGGATTGAACGCGCGGTCGCAAACCTCTCATCATCACACAGTTGATAAAGTTATCCGTTATCCGTCGCTTGTCCAGAGCTTTCCACTATGGAAAAACTGATATTAATATCCTCCACATGTACTCCCTTTTGTAACTCTTTGCGCTTTTACCTCAGCCGAAGTCATTTCCAAGCCTGACTCTTCTTCCGTAAGGGGTACACTTTGAATCAAGAACTTGTCTTGATCGCTAATAGGAGTTTCCGAGCGAACTAGTGCATGAAATTTTTTCTTGTCAATGTGCAGTTGGCTGGCGACAGTGGCCTGCTACGTATCCACTTACCATATGTTTCAATTGCATCTCCGGGATGTAATACAGCCAATACAGGTTTGACAGAGTAGCGAGTTGGAGCATTGGTCTTGAACTAACAGCGTCACGTTAGCAGCAGATATACAAAAAACCATGAATTCCTAGTCATAGCTCACTTTAAAGGCAACGGAATTTTCAATTAGATTCTTGACATGCAAACGAGCTGTGAAGCCAGGACCTTGCCGTAGGGCTGAAGCATACCATGTTAGTAAGATAGACTGACGTGGCATGACAAGTGGTTGGACAACTAACTCACGATAGAATTGGAATTCTGGAGGGGAAATCCGAATTACAGGGGAATGCTTGTTAGCCATGAAGACAGAAAGCGATATTAAAAAACAAGAAGACCTGGCTGGGTTGGCGGCTTCAAATTGCCTGGCGGCTCCTCCGAAAATTTATTGCGCTCAGCAGCTGGTTACGCAAAAGAGAACTTCTACTTGTCACTGCTGGAAATGGCCACAGAAGGCCTGCATTACCCGTTTGCCGATAACTTTTGGGTACGCTATGTTCTACATGACAAAGTATTTTTGTTCAATGCAAAGTCTCATCCCACCTTGTGCAATCATCTAGGGAAATGAAGAAGCCAGCATTCAGGTCATTGTTGAACGCTCACGGCGATCAAAACAAACGTCCGAGCAAATAAAACGGCTGTTCGAAAAACGGTAATCTCTCTTCGGTTTTATGTAGTTATTTTTCAACCCACTCATCCCTAATGTTCAATATAACAGTGCTCAGCTCGAAGAAGAATACGGTGACCGGTTGTTACAAATAGCGCAGAGCCCACTTGGAGACCATGAAGAATATGGTAGCACCTTTTCAGACACTCTCAACGATATCCCAGCGGCAACAGAAGCCGCAGCCAGAGCACATCTCGATCTAGCGCAACAAATCAAACATCATCTCGAATCGCCCCTGTCAACATTCGTTAAAGACCAAAAGGAGGTCAGACAAGCCGTATGTTACAACCCACCCCTGTCGTTCATCGCCCTGGCTCGCACTATACTCAATCGCACGGTTTTTCCCTTACAGACTTTGAGCAAGATTGAAGAAGCACGACAGCAGAAAGCATTTCATATCTCCAACGCTACGAAGGTATATATTCCCTCAACCACCCACCACCGCCTTAACACAATTGGTACTGAAACACATCTTGCCCCTTTGTTTCTTTCTAGGCCAAAGATGCTTATGAAGCACAATGCCAGCACCTAATAGAAATGCGACAGCGTTTGGAGGACAGGTCACAGCAGGTTGGACAGGAAGATATTGCCAAGGTAGGTCCTGATTGGCTAAAGTGCGAAAAAAAAGTGCACTGACTCAAGGTTGCACAACGCTTTCTTCCATTTAGCTGCAAGAACAAGTGGCGCAAACAGGTGAGCATCTTAAGAAAGCATTGGAAAAAGACTGTGTTCTTTGATTTACTCAACGAATCTTGCGCGCAGACCAAGACTATAAAAATTCCATTCAGGCCTTGGCTGCTGCTTACGGTCTGTGGTATGATGAGTGGCGTGAAGTATGTGATATATTCCAAAGCTTAGAAGAACGAAGATTGCATTATCTACGAAGTAGTCTTTGGGCGTAAGTACCTTTGATTTCTTCAGGGTTGCCGCGTAGCTTTAAATTAACGCCACCTCTTTGTCATCCACTTCCTCTAGGTACGCCAATATGATGTCTAGCGTCCATACAATAGATGACCAGGTAAGTCCCTCATGCTTCTCTCGAATCGAAGCTCGCCCGTTGACCCTAGCCACTTGCATCAGTCATGCGAACGTATAAGGACATCCTTAGAGTGCATGGAAGTGTATAAGGATTTGGATACATTTGTGCAAAAGCGACGCACTGGCCAAACTCCTCCAGGTACGCAATGACACCTCCTTACATCCCTGTCTGGGTAGGTGACTAACATAGTTTGCCACCATTAGAACCGACAAAGTACGAAAACTTTTTCGAAAAACTAAAATCATCTTCTAAACGATCCGACATGTCATCCTCGGTGATAAAGCCATTGCCACCAATAGCTCCGCCCGGTAGTTTGTGGGGAAACAAGGTGGTAGACTCCGAAGTCAAGCTGAACGGCGAAGAGGCTGAACCAAAATCGATTAGAGAAATTACAATCCCAGTTGTAGACGAGGAACTGCGATCGGTCGATGTGCAGCTGAAGCGACTTCCTACTATGCGCACCATGACAGCTGAATCTTTATTGGCACAAACAGAAGCAGTAGTGCCCTCTTTACCCACAAATGGCTTATCAAAGGAGCCAAAGCACGACTTGCCTAGAAGACACTCCAAAGAATTGGTAGAACTTGACGCGGTGGCTCAACTATCGCCACCGGATGATTCTAATGCCGATCATAATGCAAAGGCACAAAGCGACGACGACAGTGATATTGTTGGTAGCGTGTCGGATTTCATCATATCGAGATCATCGGCACCCAGGGGAACGGCAAACGACCTTGAGTCCTCTAATATTGGCAGCCACAGAGACGACGAAGCATCCTCTATTAATCATAATCCAACCGAAGCTGCCGAGTCAACTCAAGTGCCTGACAAACGCTCTGTCACTGGCTCTCCTTCTTCACCAAAAAGCGAAAAGCGGACATCAGGACATGGCATACTGTCACGACCACCGCCCCTCGCCATTACCGAAGTGAAGCCCACGTCGACTTTGATGGCCAGTCCAGTGTCCATCAAAAAACCAGGGCCTGTGGTCAATACTCGCAACTTGAATCCGACCATCGATCATTCACAACCTAATTCAGCCTTGAGCCATGCCACAACAGAGACATCAGGCAAAATGCCCTCCCCTCCGCAGCCATTGGCAAATGACCATGTCACTCCAAGATCACCTCCCACTACCACGCCATCCCCTTTGGCTACGTCCGAACCGATCCATCACCACCACCATGCAAAGCAACCGTCTCATCGACAGCCTATTGAACCTCCTACTAACCAATATATATACGCTTCTAATGATGAAGATGTTGACCTTGGTATTCGACCACCTCCATGGGGAGTCCTAGACGCTTCCCAAAAAAATGACCCTAATCAACCCGCCAACCTTGCATCTTCCTATCCTGAAAATTCACCCTTTTTATCCCGGGCAGCCGCCTCCATGATGACATTTGATTCTCCACTGCCGAACCATCGGAGCACACCTTCACCGTCGAAATTGGATGCACCTCAGTCGTCCAAAAGTCCATCGCTTGCATCCAAAATGAAATTTGCCTTTAACAAATCACCAGGTGCGGGGGTGCCAGAGAAGGCAAGAACAGCAGACACCATGCCCAAACCCAGTAAATCAGAGACAGATTCCCGCGCAGCGGCTCGAAGTGCTACAGACCCTTCGGCCATGCCTATTCACCATGTGGATCGATTCAAGGAGCGATCCAACAGTCGATTTTCGCTGTCCATATTCAAACGGGATAAGGAAGGGAAGAAGCATCGAGAGAAGACCAAGGCTAGTGGAGAACAAGAGAGCATGCATGCACCTAGTCTATTGAGCAACCCTATATCTGATAATGAGAGTGGCCATGTTGTTAACCAGCAACCTTCTCAAGCTGGTTCAGTACCTCGTAGCCCTGGTGGTTCACGAGGACCGGATTCGGCATTAGGCTTAGGCCCGGTTTCGACCACACCTGAGTGGGCGTCGCCCAAAATACCAGGCTCAAATGCTGAACCCGTTCATATCTCACAACGAATGAGTTCACTTGGTATGGAACAACTACGGCAACGACAAGCAGGTGACTCTCCTCCACAGCCCAACTGGCAGGCGACGTTGGCAGATGGCACTCCCATTTTGGAATATGGTACGAGGAGGTTTCTTTGCTTTCTACGTGAATGATGCGATACTGACGCTTTTTGTTGGTTTAAATAGTGCAAGCTCAATGGAGCTATCAGGCTCGTATTCCCGATACAGAAATATCTTTCGAAACCAACGATGTTTTAGCTGTCATTACCAAACAACAGGACGGATGGTGGGAGGCCGAAGTTCTTGATCAGAGACGGCGGCGGCGAGGGCTGGTTCCAAGCAATTTTATGAAGGTGTTGAAGTCACTGTAAAGATGCTTGTAGCGCCCTCCCTCCCTGTATGTCATTTATTTTTACATCTCCCTATCTAGCTTCTTTCCCTTTACACCACAAAACCTCATCGCTAGGTCCAAAAATACCCTAAACCTTTCCACCCTTCTTTTTTTTTTTTTTTACTTGTTTTTTTTTGTAATCTGAGCACAGCATTGACTTTTTCCAATGCGTTTTAATCAATGAGAAGCATGTAGTTAGGCTATAGCCAATATTTATTCCAAGTGAAAAAAAAAAAAAAATGTGTTCTATTCCATCGCTTAGACTCAAACATCGTCCGTTAGTGTCCGAAAAGGAACTGAGTTTTGCCATGCGCGCGCGCCCGTTTGTCTGTGTTACATCATTTCCACCCGCCCGAAACTGTTTATTGCATTAATAGGAAGAGATTACATACAACGTGGATCAGGACTTGATACCGACGGCCTTGAGGACGCCTTGTTTGAATACCCCAAAGCTGCTCTTCTTACGAGGCAAGGCAGGTCTTGTACTGCACAGCAGGTCACGTCTATCATCATCATCTTCGTCGTCCATGTCGTTCAGTGGATGCCAAGTGGTATTTTGTGCAAAGAAAGGATCACTGATGGCACGGTTTCGATTCGTGGGTCGAAACGAGGGTCGCGGTGGCGAGGACTGTGAGCGATCTCGTTGCGTGACCGTGTTACTTGTATCAACGACTTGCGGAACGCTGTCCAGCAGCGAATCCGAGTCAGCTTCGATCCTTGAGTATGGAGCAAATACCATGATTGTGTGTGTGAAGAAGAAAAAGAAAGTCCGGATATAATGTAGGTTTCAAGGGCCTTTTTTATAATTGTTTTGTCTATCGCATCACCCAGTTAGTGGGGTTGGTGGCTCTGTCTTTAACTGGTGAATTGGCTAAAACGTTCTGGATCTCACTGTACGACTGAGGCCCGAGCCTAAATTTATTGTTCCAATGAGGGGAACTAGAATTCAAGTCCGTAAAAGCTACAGTTGGGCTCTTAGCAGGTCTATCCATGGACTCGCCTCCATTATTTTATACTCCGTGGATGGCCTGCAGATGACAAAGGTGATCTACGGCGCTGAAGAGAAACTGCAATTTTTATTTTTTTAAGAGTGGTGGGATGACTTTTTTTCTTTATATAGGGAAGCACACCTTGTCGCAAACAAAGGTGGGGTATGACTTAGTCGTACTTGCCACGGAAAGGTGCCATGGCCTCACGGTACTTGCTGGGACCGGTCCATCTGCCAGCCAAAAGCTCTCTCCAGTAAATTTCAGGAATGACCTAAACAAAAAGCCATATTGTATTAGTCTACAGCCGAAGCGAACGGCATCTAGCCCATTAACTTACCTCCTTGTTCAAGAACTGAGCAGTGGAAGAGATTTGTCGCTGATCAACCGGGAAAGTCTCCATAGGAGTACCGGTATAACCAGAGAATTCAGCCAAGATAAGTTGCTTTCGGCCAACAATCAATGGGCAACTAGTGTAACCATCGTACTTTGCGGGTTCAACCGTCTTGCCTTCAAGGTCAGCAATCAAGTTGTGCTTAAGGACACCAGACTCAGCAGTAATAGCAGCAGCAGTCTTAGAGGTGGGCAGGGAAGAGCAGTCACCCAAGGCAAAGATGTTAGAGTACTTGTTGTGACGAGTGGTTTCCTTGTTAACATCAACCCAACCGGCGGCATCACCAATGTTGGATTCCTTGATGAAAGCTGGGGGTCCGCAAGGAGGAGCGACGTGGATCATGTCGTAGTTGAAGGTCTTGACGTCCTTGGTTTGGTTGTTGCGGAAAATAGCTTCCTTATCGTCGGCCTTAATTTCAATCAATTCATGGAAATAGTTGGTTTGAATACCGCGCTCATCAGCCAAACGCTGCAAAACCTTGCCATAGTGGTCAACACCAAAGATCTTGGCTCCAGCATGGTTATAGATGACATTCGTCTTATCACGAACACCGAGGTTGCGGAAGGCTTCCTCAGCCAAGAAGGTGATCTTGGTAGGGGCTCCAGGGCACTAGTCGTCAAAAATAAATAAAATGATTTCCCACCTGAATTTAAACAATATGGAAGGCCCATTTTCCTTACCTTGGGGGGAGTAGCAGGGAAGGTAAAGATAGCATTGCCTCCCTTGAAGTCTTGGATGAACTGCCAGGTCTTTTGAACACTGTCAGCAGAGTAGTTGGAGGTGACACCGTTCTTACCAAGCGCGTTCTTCAAACCCTTGATGTTATCCCAGTTGACCTGGATACCAGCAGCAACCACCAAATAATCATAACCAATTCGCTTGCCGTCAGCGAGCGTAACTGTGTTTTCTTCGGCATTGACCTTGGTGACCTTATCCTGAATCCAATCTGCCTGGGGCGAGATCAACTCACCCATGGGGCGTTCAGATTCCGAGAATGACTTGAGACCTCCACCAACATAAGTCCAGAGTGGTTGATACTAGCACATCCGAATTTTTGTCAATAAACCCCGGCTCGGCTGTGGATTAGTCACTTTTTGATCACAAAACTTACATAGTGGACCTTTGAAGGCTCAATGACAGCCACTTGGCTTTGACCAAGCAATTTAGACACAGTGGAAGAGACTGTTCACAGTGGCCGTTAGCTATCGTCGGCTCCCAACTGCCTATGTATGAATGAGCCCACTTACCAGACAAACCACCAGGTCCACCTCCAATGACAACCACCTTGTAAGCCTTGTCGGCGGCGGGCTTCTGGGTCTCAGCAGCAGCAGCAGTGGCAAAGCCTCTGGCGTACAAAGGCGTCAAACGGGTACGCAAAGCAAACATAATGTATGAAGGAAATAGAGAGCGAGAGTTTGAAACAACTACAGCGATATTTTAAAAATTAAAAAAAAGTTCGCCGTTTAGCGGAGACTGGATCAGCCAATCGCAAAAGTATCGGGAATTGCGCAATGACAAGATCTTTGCATCTTTTCGCTGTTCTCTCGAGATTTTTTGATATTGCGTTGTTGGTTACTTTATTTACACACATATTCAATAAAATGAAATCATTTAAAAAAGGGTACAGAGTGAATCTACTCCTTGCTAACCGAGCGATTGGCTCGGTTTTCACTGTTGAATCCACCCCGTATCTGATCAACCTTGTCTTTAACAAGGTCTCGACTCCAGGCAAGTTTGCGAAGAACACGATATTTCTTAATCTTATCCGCTCTTCCACTGTTCAACAATTCTCTCATGAGATCATCGTCTTCATCGTCATCATTCTCTTCTTCAGATTCTTCTTCATATTCAGAAGAAGCCTCAGTATTGACTGAGTTGCTGCGCTTTCGGTTGGCTTTGTTATCACCAATTTCTTGATTGGCTTTGGCCCATTCTTGGGAGTCACGCTCGTTTTGAAGTTCCTTGAATGGATTGGCTCCAACCATATCCTTGCGGAATGATTGCAAGTTGGTGTGGACACTGGAATAGCCGGGGATAAAGAGACAATTGATTTGGCAAGTGCCAAATTCGCCAGGGGCTTCCCAATCATCCGTATTGCGATTAGCATCCTTGCTCTTATGGTCCAAACCAGGATGCAAACCGATAGTCACTTCTTTTTGCTCATCGTCCACCAAGTCGCGTAGCCAAAGACGGCCAGTAATGCGCTTGCTGCTGACACCTCCAGCGGAGAGATGAACATAGATGGCAGTGCGATAACGCATGGTGATAGGGAAGTAGAGGCGTTTGCCAGACCAAGACACTTGGTTTTCGCTGACTTCAGGTTGATTTTGCTGGTCGGAGTCTCTTGCCTTCAGATTTTTGGACATGCCAGGCTCAACGTTGGCAGCCAGCACAGCCTTGAGTGACTTGATTGAGTTGGAGAACGGAGGTTGAAGATTATTGAAAACAACACGGTCGATGACCAGAGTTCCCACTCTGGAGCCAGTCATGGGCTTGGGGAGTGAAAGCTTCACGGGCTTGTAGCGCAAAGTGACGAGGACTTTACCAAATCCAATACCATCTTTGATAGGCAACCAGCGTTGGCATTCCTTGATATCATCGCTCTGGTTTTCAAAAGCATCTTCAAGGTTGACAACTCGAGTTCCCAAAACGGGATCACGTTCCAAGTCAACGCTATGCTTGACTGAAATACGTACGAAAGTCGAATGATAATCGCGGATAAAGTGCTCAGTCACAGCGTTCCAGTGCTTTTAAAAAGTAAATAAATGTTAAATACTACTTGAGATTTCGCCACCCCCTTTTATATTCTCAGTACTTACAGGACTGGGATTACGCATTTTATGGCGTGTGCGGAAAACCTTTTCGTCATTGATGTAGACAAGCGCATAGGGACTGACGACGGTACCAGCGTTGTATGGATGCTTTTCCTTGTTGTCAATTAGCTGCTGATCAGCAATTTCTAACTCTATAGCTTGATGGATGGTGATAGACAAAATGCCAGAAGAGTGAGCTTCATCAACCTTGACTTTTTCTTCTTCCTTTTGAGCTGGACCAGTATCCGACGATGTTGGCTGGTTATCCTTGATTTCGCCCTTGTTGCGCTCCATGATCTTGGGCTTGGCAGCAATATACTTTGGATGCCAGCTCAAACGATAATGCAACTTGATCTGGCTGCTCTCGAGATCCTTAGCGCCATCAATAGGAGCCCATCCATCGAAGACTTGGCGTTCGTCCGCACACCAGTCACTGACGTTGCCAAGTTTATCGGTTTTGGCCAGCACGATATCTTTGACAGCCATGCCAACATGACCCCATACGTCGTCGAACTTGATTTTATCGGCATCCCATACCTTGAGTTCGACTTGGTTGTCACTGACAATATCATCTAGTGTATGGGTACATAAGTTAACTGAAAATAGATGGGGTAGTATTTTCCATAAACAATGTCTCACCTTCATGGATTAACAGGAACAAAGATTCGTTCCATCGAGGATCCTTGTCATTTGTAAGAACACGAGTCGAAGTCATGCTACGTCCAGGACTGTTACTGAGAGACAGACTGGCATAAGAATCTTCCATATCTTGAAGGGACTTGGCTGATCTGACCGCTTCAATGAAGTCAACCTTGACCACTCCAATGGCCGAAGTGTCATGAGCGGCTGCCCCCATGAGGGCTTGAATATCAAGCGTCATACTCTTGGGGTCAACTAGACCAGCAAAACCAAGCTTGACACCTTCATTGACCAATGTCTTAATCAGAGGCAAGTGCATAATATTCATATGCTTTGAAACTGGCATAACACCGGTTTCAATGACTGGAACACTGGTAAAAGCAATGGTAACTTTGGAGACAAATGGCATTTCCGGGGAAGTCAGGATCTTAAAACGAATTTTGCCGGATAAGGCTGTCAATTCAGCCTTGATGTCAATAGCAGCCTTAATTCCAGTCTTGAATCGGATTCCAATGCCAGGGGGGGCGGAGAGACTGCGTCGGGTGGTGGAAATCGATGCAACTGGATGAGCATGGAAACTGAACGCAGCTTCACCGAAGATGCTCTCGTCAGGTTGGCCAGGAAGCGGTGGGAAGATACGGATCCTTCATTGATCATCGTTAAGGGGAGGTTAGTATAAAGAGTTTAGCATAAATAGCAGATATTGGATACATACATCTGAACACGGGGGGCTTGCACACCAATATCAAAATCAGTGACTTTTACACCTTTCTAGCAAGGGATGATAAAATCGCTCAGCACGTCTGACATCCGAAGTTGTCATTCTGTTCTTATTTTACATGATGACTTACAATGAATCCAGGTGCAAGACTGCCAAGAGTGTCTTCCAAAATATCTTCAACTTGAACAAACATTTGGGGATCTATGCTGCGCCAGATTTTTTCCACGCAATAGTTGAGCCATTCCACTGTCTCACCTTCGGAGGTGTACAACTTTAATGCAGAAAAAGGTTAGCATATATAGTACAGCATGTTAAGGATTTACATGTGTACTTACTGTTTTCATTGCGTCGTCTTTTTCCATCTGCCACTCAATACCTTGCTTTGCTTCCGTACCGAGACGCCACCAAGCGAACGCACCTTATTGACGTCGAAATGATGTTATTGTCAGATTAGGGTTAGGGGTAATTTCGGTATTCATTATTTACCTCCACAAATAGCTAGCAACCCGGCAATCCATCCAAAGCCGAGCTTGCCAAAGATATAGCATACAGCGCAAGACATCACAATGTACTTGAGAGCTTTACGTTGAAGGTAGAAGATGATAGTGGCTGGTGTAGCTGGCTTCAAAGGCTGTCGGTATTTGAGACTGGGAGATTTCCAATCTGTGGGTTCATTGTTGCTATCGACATCCACATTTCCCTTTGCAGTCATTTGCGCCTGGGCAGCCGCGCTGACCGAAGAGTCTAGTTTCTGGTCTTTCTTATTGTCAGCAACGCCTGCCGCTGACGCTACTGTACTATTATCCATTTTGGACGAAGGAGGGATGGCTCGTGTAGAATCTTGCTCTGCTTGTTCTGCACTCAGATTTAGCATCTCTTCCTCGTTATTGACGGCAAGATTATCTTTTTTAAAACAAAGAGTGAAAACGTTAAAGAAAAAATCCATATAAAAAATAATGAACTGCATAATTAAATAAATAACAGGTTCGTACCATCGTCCAATTCCGCGATTTTTCCATGTCTTGTCAACGTCGGTAGCTTGTTTCCGATATTGGTGATGATGTCTCCAGCAGCTGCTAATGGTGCAGCGTTACTTTCAGCAGCATCATCAAGGACGCTTTTGTATTTATTTTCATCGGCGCTGGCAGGCCCAGTGCCATCTACAGCATTATCTAGGACTTTCTTGAATTTATTTTCATCATTGTCTGCCGGGTGATCATTCAAATCACTACTGATTTGCGATGAAGGTAAATCGCCTCTGGTGGCAGATCTGAACGCAGTATTCTGCTCTTGACTTGGTAAATTTTGGTTACTGATGTCTTCGAGCGAGTGATCGTTATCCTTGTCTTTTGGTGGACCCTCGGTGTTGCTTGTAACATTACCAGAGGCATCCATGACATTTGCAGCGCCTTTCTTCAAATTAGGATTATCAACCTCCTCATTTTGCTTCCGATATTGAGGGTTCATCTGTTGTTCAATACGGTCGGCATCAAGGTGATACTTGGGCAGCATCGACAATTTGGATGTGACACCCTTCAGATCGCCTTCCTTGACCTTGGAAGTCACATTTTCTTCGTGTTCACGGTTGGCCTTATTTATAGACCCCACGTTGGATCCGGTGTTGATGGCAGCTCGAGGATCAGTCTGGCCGTCACTCTCGTTGTATACGATGGGTTGATTTTGTCCAGGAGCAGCCATTTTGCAGAGAAAGCAGCAGCAAAAGGGATGTTTATTGGAAAATTCGGATAAAGAACAATATTTACGTAGGGTTCAGTTTATATACGGTGCCATCATCAGCTGGGAAAACCCACACCTTTCTTTTACCAGTTGTTCCTCTTTTGAGGTCATGTTGACGTATCGATGGTCGATTCAGCCCAATCATTTTTTCATATTCCGATCGATCGAAACCACCACCCACAACGAACGTCAATGCAATTCATTCACTTCTAACTTAATTCTGTCTGTTCTGCAAAAAGATGGTTCCAGCCTTTTTCCTGTTTTTCTCATAAAGAAGATGGTGGTCATCATCAGGTAATCCTAGTAAAATCCTTTGTCGCGCGCGAGACAACTGAATCACAAGCAAAAACGAACACTACAATGGCAAAAGTTGATATGAATACGAATATTTTTACTGGCGTGCAATAAGACAGCATTATTTTTCTTTCATGTTGCGTTGCAAGCGGTTGACAGAGCCCGTCGGAAATTGAATAAGCACGTCACAAAGCACGTGATTTGCGAAAGTTGGGTATGGTCGCGCCTTTGAAAAAATCCCCCTTTGGTTTTGAAATATCCTTTGTTTTTTGTGCTGCTTTCTTTGACATTACTTCTTTCATTCCACCCTCAAAATGAGCAAGATGCAAAGCCGTAGACGTCAACAAGGACAAGCACAGACTGTTAGTGATGGGGAAGAAGAAAGTCGTACAGAGAAATCGGCTGAGACAACTTCCAGGTCACGAAACAGCCAGGCCGATCGTCCATCTCCAAAAGACAGCGATGCTAGTGGCAACCATAGCGATCCTGCTTCCACTGAAGGCGCTAGAACTCCCACCAAAAGCAAGTCCACTCCTACAAGACGCAGCAAGTCTTTGACTAATCACAGTGCTAAAACGGACCAAGATGCATCTCCTAAACCTACAAGCCGTAAGCAGAATGTGACATCCAAGGCGCGATCCACAGCAACCAAGACAAGTAGTGAGAATGACCAAAAATCTTCACCGAAGCCTGTCATTAATGCATACGATGTTAGCGAAGTGGGTGATTCCGAACAAGTCATTGACTACGCCACTCTTGATTCCGCAAAACCAGCTGTTGACCAGTTCAAACCATCGCAGTCTCCTCCATTCCGTAAATACATGACCAATTCTCGTGGGCGAGGTAATTTCCGAGAGTCTCCACAATTCTCAACGGGGCATGGACGGGGTCGCGGTAGCACACGAGGAGGCAGACAGGCTCGCAGACAATTTCACGACCCTACTAGTAGCCAGACCTCGAATGTTCAAGAGAGTGTTTCGGTTGACAAGGAGGATGCAGATAGTGTCAAAGTGACTTCTACTGAAAGTGTGGAGGGACAGGCTGTTGGTACTGCAGACCCACAAGACGCTCGGCCAAACCACCCACAAGATAAACCCTCTTTCCACCGTGGTGCACCCAGGGGAAGATACCGAGGAGACCCATCTTTCAGACGAGGCAGGGGGTCTTGGCGAGGTTTTCACCGAGGCGGCAATCACCCACGAGCACCAAACTATCCATCCTCACCACAACCATCTGGATGGTCGTCAGCCAGCGCAGTCGACACGCCTGTATCCGATGGACCCAGCCATGTTGATGAAAAAGATGGCAAAGTGGATGCTGACGTTGAACAACTTGCTGACTCGGTGTCACAAACATCTCTAGCTGCTGGAGAACAAGTGGCAGCGGGAGATCAACCAACGGGTGACACAAAAGATGCTGCTGATCAAGCAAGGCGGGAAGCGAAGCGAGATAAGGCACGAAAGAAACGACAGGCGAAACGACTCTCAATGAAAATGGCCAATTCTGATAGTAAGGAATCGCTGCCTAACCAGTCCCCTATACCCGAATCATCCGCAACCAAAACCCAGCTTCCGTCTGATCGACCTAAGAAATCTCACAAGACTCGACCCTTTTCTAAATCCAACCCAATGTCTAGGGATGAAGCTTTGAAAAACGAAAGCAATTCAGCTACTTTGGAAGTTTCCCCGGACGTTGTATCGGATGCAGCAGCACACGAAACGGTCAGTCAACCAGCCGAATCGTCGTCACCTGCCAAAGTCGAAGGTAATGACGACAAACCGAAACGACAGAGGAAGCAGCATAACCATCGATCACCTGCACAAAACGTGGATATGAAAGACAAGGTTGCAGTCCAAACGCCAGCGGATGACAGTCACCAAGAGCCATCGGCCACCACCACTGAATATACACATCATAAATACAAGAAAAACTTTGCACGTCAAGAAGATAATATAAGACCAGCTCACCCTAGAAATGATGTTCCTGTCCCCATGGCGCATCAAATGCAACCAGCCGTTTCCACACCTTCCTTTGTGTCTCAGCCTGTTGCTTTCGCTATCACCTCACCCAACGGAGGACCCATTCCAGTGTACACCATGCCTTTCCCACCCATGAATCCGGCTATGGGAGATGGGCAAGGAGGAAGGCAAGGTATGTTTTATGCGCCAATGATGGGTTCACCCGGTGCTACAGCTTCCACCCCAACATCTGCCACGCCCACCATGATGGATCCGAACAATATGATGTACATGCCATACGATTCTCAGCAAATGATGATGTACAATCCCTATTGGTATCAACCGGTGGGTATGACGCAGCAAGGTATGCCACCACCGAACCCAGGTTGGAATGCAGCGGGCGGTGGAGACTACAGCAACAACTGGAAGCATCCATCACAACATGATGCCACTTATCATCCATCGACTAGTGTTGCCTATACTAATGAGCATATGTCGTATCCTAATGACAATAACGGTCCACAAGCAGTCTATTACTACCCCGTATCATATTGAATTTTTTCATCTTCATCATTGTATCATTTTCCCCCTCAGCTAGCATATTCTCTTCTTTTCCTTTCCTTTTACTGCGTCACAAATTTACATTGGATGGAAAAAACAATCCTTCATAAATCCTTTTTTTTTTTTTTACCTTCTTTCTGTTTTCTAAAATAAAAATATCTCATACATCGTGGCTCACTAACTATCAAAAAAGCGACGACATCGGAGCGAAACCCACAAGCGAAGCGAATCACGTGACGCTGAAAAACGCTGAAACTGTTTCCATTCCACTCAGCCCGCCCGCCTGCTTTCTCTCATCATACCAGACCCTACTCGGTCCTTTCTCCTCTAAAATGGCGGCCGAGTACAAGCAAAAATTATATGAGATTCAAAGGAGAGAAGGAAATCGACAATGCTTTGATTGTGGGGCTCCTAACCCTCAATGGTCCAGTGTGAGCTACGGTATCTTCATCTGCCTCGATTGCTCAGGAGTCCATCGATCTTTTGGTGTTCATATTAGGTACAACTTTGCATCAAGTTGTTTGGCAACATCCTGCTTGTTCTTTTCATCGCATGCTCACTATCTTCCGCCAAACTCTTCGTTCTTTTTTCATCCAGTTTCGTTCGATCCATCACCATGGACAAATGGTTTGACGAACAAGTCATGAAGATGGATGTAAGTAACAAGCCCTTGATCGTTCATTTGTCTACATATCTTTGAATTAATTGGCATGGAATTTGTTGACACTCTATAATTAGTTGGGCGGTAATAAGAAGGCCAAAGAGTTCTTTGAATCTCAACCAGATTATCAATCATCCATGCCACTGCCAGACAAGTACAACAGCCACTTTGCAACTATGTACCGAGAGAAGGTAGATACATCTACAGTGTTTTGAAAAATCAAAAAGTAGTATCTGACAATGTGTATGGTCAACAGTTGACAGCTGAGGTCGAAGGCAAACCCTGGACACCCTCGTCTGCTCCTGCAGCTAGCACGAAACGACCCTCATCATCCGCTTCAGTGAGATCGCTCAACAAGACGACACTTGGTACTCAACGTACTGGCTCGGCTCCATCACTGGGCAGTGCCCAACGCACTAGATCACCCCTCACAAATGAATATACATCGAGCAACTTGGCTGGCAACAATAAAGAAAGAAACGAGGAATACTTTGCTAAGCTAGGAAATGAAAATGAGACTAGACCAGATTATTTGCCACCAAATCAAGGTGGAAAATATCAGGGTTTTGGCAATCCTGCATGTAAGTAGTTCATGGATCAGATAACTACGCAATCATTCGTTCGAATGGATGGCTCACTGTTCTTCATTTTACAGTCCAAAGTCAAACGTCTAAGAAGGACGTGCCCGATATGAATGACATCATGAATGATCCAATGCAAGCCTTGACGAAAGGTTGGTCATTGTTGTCGGTTGCTGCTGTAGAAAGTGCCAAATATGCTGCGCAAGGTGCTGAACAGTTCACCAAATATGCCAACGAGAACTATGTTCGTCCTGCTTCACAACACTTGGCGGATCCTAACCTTCGCAACAACGTGTCCTCCTACGTGAGTAACTTGACCAAGAAGGTAAATAGTCAAAGCCGGCGGCTACCGCTTTTTCTATTCAATTTTTGCTTCTCACCTGGTAGATCTAAACCAGAGGGACTGATTTTTATTTGTTGGATTCTTATAGGGCCAACAACTTTATTCAAGTTTGGACTCCAACCGCTCAGGCACACCCACATCACTACGAAGCAACTCCTCCAATTCACACACCGTCGATCCCGATTACAGCCATGACGACTTTTTCAACAACACCATATCGTCATTGCAACAAAGCAGTAGCTCATCACCTTCGGGATCCAGAAGTGCATCCCCAGCATTGAATGGCCCAGCAGCACGCAGCATTACACCAAGCAATGGTAGACCAAGGACTCCCTTGAAAGCACCCGTCGCTAAAAAAGCTGCCAAAGTGAACGATGGCTGGGATGATGATTGGGAAGGATGGTAATCAGAGCGACTTTCTGTTATAAATGGGACAAAAAAAACGATACATTCAGCAGATGTAGAGAAATTTGTACATCTTTGTCACAAAAGCGATAATAGAGAAACGTGCCCGCCCTTTCGCTGTACTTCATTTTTTTTTTTTATAAACCTTTTCTTCGTTTCTCATATCCAACCTCTCTCTTTCTTCTCACCCTCTTCTTTCTCTCCCTCGGCTTAAATAAAACATAATCAGCTTAAGCTTCAGCCAACAACTCCACTCTTTTTCCAATCCAGTATATGCATGGTCATGACTCGACAAGCATTTCCTGGTACCCTTGTTGTCGAGAAGCTTCCACCCGGTGTCTCTGAACAGACATTGAAGCAACTGTTTGAGCCATTCGGAATCGTCAAGTACACCTATTTAAAGAAAATGACTCAGACATGGATGATTATCTTTCTAATTCAAAGCTTTTGTCTCGCAGCATTCACAAAAGCGGGACTACTGCGTCTGTTGATTTCGTCATTGGCCACCAAGGTAAGCCTTGGTTGAAAGCCTATTGTAACACGGATCGGAAGCCTAAACAAATTCAGTTACAGCCAACAAAGCGTATGCTGTGGTGAACAACCAACCTCTTGAAGGCTCTGATCTTCAGATTCAATGTCCTTTGCCTATGCCAGAGCCACGT
The DNA here is from genome assembly GCF_025399195.1 of Umbelopsis ramanniana AG. Taxonomy (NCBI): domain Eukaryota; kingdom Fungi; phylum Mucoromycota; class Umbelopsidomycetes; order Umbelopsidales; family Umbelopsidaceae; genus Umbelopsis; species Umbelopsis ramanniana. Next base: position 154,455 of record NW_026252088.1, on the reverse strand, counting down.
ACTGGTCTGTTGATCAAGAGTCTTCCATCTGATATGACGGAGTCCGACGTATTTGATCGATTTGCTTCATTTGGCCCTATCTATTCGTGTAGTGTCATTTCCAAAGCAAGTAGTACCGAGGTCACTGCAACTGTACAATTCTTTTTGCAGCAAGACGCACATATGGCTTTGCAGGAAATGGTAAGCCGATACTCACCCTAAATAGTTTTACCAGCATTGAAAAGACAAAAGTTCTTTTTTATTTTTCTCTCCTCATTATTCATAGTTGATCCTTTCTTTCTAGCACTGCTCTGATATTGACGGCCAGCTGATGTGAGTGATATCATAACCCATCCCGTGGTGAAATAACACCCTCCTTCTCATTCATATTCTGTACTGTAGCTCGGTCAGTCCTATGGACCTGCAAAGTAAACGTTCTTCGAAAAATTCGAATTCCTCAGCTAGTTCAACGGAGAGAGCGCCAAGCAAACCTCGCACAGTAAGTTTTTGGTGTACTTGGCTCTTCCCGTTTTACCAAGCTAACCCTTTTTTTTCTCATTTCCATCGTCCCTTGCAGCAGTTGAATGTTTCGGCCGTACCCTTTAACCCCTCTGCCCCAACAACCGTCAGTCGCAAGGACTCTGTGACCGATGATGATACCGTAACCGCCACGTCGCCTCTATCCTTGCAGCAACATTTCATTGACTATTGCAATCTTTACGTCAAGAATTTGGACGAGGCACTTAACAGTACAGATCTGTTTCAGCACTTTAAATCTTACGGTAGGATTGTTAGTGCTCGGGTGATCGTAAATGCGGCTACGAACCAGTCAAGAGGCTATGGGTTTGTCAGTTACAGCCGGCCTGAGGAAGCAGCTTTTGCCTTGAATCAGATGAACGGAGCCGTCTTGGGCTCCAAACCAATTTTGGTGGCGTACCATGAACCCAAGAAGCCACGGGTCTTACCGGTATCACCCAAGTCTCCAGGCACTTCGGAGAGTGGCTCTCAAGTGGCTAGCCTTCCTCCGCCCGAATCTACGGCCTATGAATCAAGTGATTTATACCAAGATCTCTACAACAGCGTTGTAGGCACGGGCATTGTGTGGGAGTCGAACTTGAATCAAGTCACCGAGTCTTTAAGTAAGCTGCCGAGACAGGAACAGGTAGCACTGCTGACGCAACCTTTGTTGCTTCTTGAAAAGGTTATTATACACACACATAGTCTTATATACTGTGGGACAACATATATGTTCAGTGCCTTTAACGGCTGTATTCCATAGGTTAAGGAAATCCGTGATGGATTGGGTCTGTCGCCTGTTATCGAAATACCCGTTTCTCGCCCCATCAACATCAGATCGCCTTCTGAAACCAGTCATCCAGACGACTTACCGAAGCAGACTCCTCAAAGTGCCAGTTCATCCATTGTGTCTAGCCCAATCTCGCAAAACAATGTTCTATCATCGCTCATAGCGCTTCCTGGCCGATCTTCCGACAGCATTTCACAGCGTTTAGGAGGACAGGACGGGACAAGTACTCCTGGAAGTACAGTGTCTGATCAACGTGATAGGATGATTGACGCCATTCAGCAAATCGATCCGACTGCGGAAGAAGAGATCATTGATATGCTAATGACTTTGTCTAGCAAGGAGAGATCTTTATGCATCTTCAATCCTGAGTATTTGAGAAGCAAAATCAGTCAAGCCCGCGACGCTCTTAACATCTTTGCCGATGAAGACGAAAGCCCAAATGGCGATTCCCGTCCAGCTGAAGCCAAAGAAGATAACAGTGCCGAGGCTTTCTATCTCAAGATCTCGAAATTGTCTTTGTTTGAGAAGAAGCAGAAATTGGGTGACAAGCTGTACCCACTGGTGAAGGTAAAACTGTTTTGCCCCGAGATTTGACAATGGCTTGAGACAGCCTTATTGATAATATTTCGTTTACGTTAGGCAACGGGGGTCAAACAGGCCCCTAAGGTTACCATTCGTCTTCTCGATACCGTAGATTTGCACAGACTTTCGAAGCTTATGACAGTCGACAACTCTGAACTAAGCAGCCTTGCCAAGTCTGCGTATGAGAGTCTTTAGCGTTCTCCTCCATTTATTTTATCATGTTATTTTCCCCCCATACATCAAACTTCCATCAATTATTGATTTTATCCAATCTTGAACCAAATTTTACTCCCCCCGAATTATATGCTCATAGAAAATCCCAAAATCCCTATCCTTAACAATTCGTAATACATAATAATATATCGACCCCATCCCTTTATGAAACAAAAGCATTCTTGACCATAAGTTGAGTAGCCAATTTGGCTTTTGTCATTCGTTCAACTATTTATTATTCAGATTTGTTTGTTTTACTTGATATTACAGTAAGATGTATCGTATATTAGACGGTGACTGTATCAGATAACTCGGAGCCGCTCAACATGTTTATTCGTCAGTGGAGGAACTGAGGAGAAATCGTTGAGAGACGAGCGATCAGTCATTAATGTACAGCCTGGCCAGCATATGGTTCTAAACCAACAGGCCAAACAACCTCCTACTTATGCTTCTCCTCTGGCCAGCCGTTTGGCGTACTCGCGAACATGGGCCAGCTCGTACTCATTGGCATCGTTCATCATTGCTTCGATCTCCTCGGGAGTATATTCTATGTTCTGCAAGTTGTTTTGAATAATGTATCTCTGTACAATACTGCAAACGAGGTCACAGGTTAGTCAAAAGGCACAACCATGTGTTCAGGATTACCATTGCAGCATGCAAAGCAAGCCAGCAATGCAGACCAATACTTACTAGGATGTTTCCAGGCCGTGGAAAAGCTTCACCCGGATATACCAGAGACCGGCGGAAAGGGCAATGAATGCCAAACTCACCACGGGAACAACGTAGTATGGAATGGAAGGAGTATCACTGACTTTAGGAGGAATGAAAGGCACAATGACCAAGAAGACAGAAACCAAAACGAAAAAGACATTGGTTATCCAGAAAGATTTGAAGGGTCGCGCTGCATTCGGCTGTGTGTGTCGAAGGATCAATAATCCCACTACTGAAGCGCCATAGAACCACCACTCTGGATAAGATTGTAGGTTGACGATAAAGTTATAGCTGGAAAGAAAGAAGGTCAGTATATGAACAGCTCTACATACTACACAGCCAAATCCACATGCATACCTGTCACCAGCGGGAGGAGCGAGCATGAGAACCATGGTCACGACCCAATGGATAATAAATGCGTTAGCAGGCGTATCGAAGCGACTAACTTGTCCAAAGAAGCTGCCAAAAGGAAGGTACCCTTCTCGAGCGGCTTCCATAATGACTCGCCCCGCAGTGAAGGTCATGGCGCAAACCGATCCAAATGAACTGATGGCTACTAGTACAGGCAGAGCTTGGCCACCTGCCTTAGGGCCATACACCCGGGTGAAGAATTCTGCAGCCACCACCGTTTTGGAGGTTAAAATGACTTCCTTGGGTACCACAGCGAAATACGCAATGTTGGCCAGAACATATAACACGGACACCAAGGATATAGCAGAAAGGGCGGCGACCTTCAAAGTTCGAACTGGGTTGCGTAATTCACCAATAACGTAATTTGCGTTATTCCAACCATCAAAGGCAAAAAACGCTTTGAACAAAGCAATAGCGTACCCACTACCGTCCGCTAAGGTGCCTTCGAAGGCATTGGTAAAAGCATGGGTTTGCGGGGCTTGTGTTCCACCGGCAGCAGCAACAATTCCAGTGATAGAAATCATCACCAACACAATGATTTTGATCATAGTCAGCAAGTCCGTGGTGCGAATACCCCATGGTACAGAGAAACTGTGAAGAAGGCAAACGACGGTAATAACCACTATACCAATGCCTCTCTCAGCCCATGGATTATCGGTTACTCCAGCTGCAACATAGTGGTAAGTATGGCTTGTTGATGGATGGCAAGGCGATCACTCTCCCAAAATGATCATAAAAAAATACAACAATTACCAGCAAACATGATATACTGAGCAATAAAATTTACAATTTGGGTGACAAGCTATGATTAGACAGGGATCTCCATTTACAGGCAAATTAACGTGTAAATTACAACTCACTGTTCCAACAACGATAGAGTCCACCGCACAGGCGCCACCACGCGTTAAGACGATCATGGACAAACAGAATAAAAAAGGAGCCAAGGCTTTTGGTTTCCTGTACTCTGAAAAGCGGAGTGAGAGGGCACATTTGTTACGACAAGTACAGAATATGTTTACGGAAATGCTTTTCACGGATCATTGCTTACCATAGTCAAGGTACTCCTTTTCACCGCCTGATCTAGGAAGCATCTATACAGAATCAAAAAGCCAGCGGTGGCGTTAGTCACTGGTGGTCTGCCATCCATGGCTGAGCACAACTACCTGTATCCCAAAGCGTCCCTTCCCTCACTTACGGAACCAAGTTCGATGTAGGCAAGAACGCCGCAAACACTAGCAAGCGCAGCAATGACCCAGACCATCAATGACATTCCAACTGATCCTACAGATATCAAGATACCGGAAGGTGTTGAGAAAATACCACTACCAATGATCATGCCGGCAATAACCATCATGGCTGTAGCCAAAAAAAAAAAAAAAGAAGACGACAAATTGGGTTATCAGTGGAATATAAAATCATCATGTAGGTAGGTATTGACTTGTTTTAGTACCTGAGAACGGCCCCATCGTTCTCTTGAGGCTGTCTGATTCATAGCTCTCAGCGACGGACTGTTCGTCGTGAGGCGTCTGGCCATTTTGAATAGCTGTAAAGCCGTTTCGAGAATGATTGTCGGCCATAGTCAATACTAAGAAATGGGTATGTTGAAAAATTAAATGAGAGAGATTATTGGCAGATTTAAAGAGAGAAGGGAGGTGCAAGTAGAAAGTGAAGTGGGGAAAGAAAGTATTAGTGTGTTTGCTTATATTTCGTTCAACCCGATTCTTTGCTAAGCTTTTAAGCACCTGTACCAAAAGAGAAATGTACCAGCACACATGTTACAACGTGAGTAATTGTGTTACTAGCGCTTCTTATCTCGTCCGCTTCCCTCTCTGCACTTCACACCAGGTTTTTTGTCTATTTCTCAGTGTTCCATTTGACTAGATGGTTCGGTTCTACTTTTGTAAGATGTGGCGAAGTTCATTTTCATTTCAGGTTAAAACCACCATTGGGGAACACAAAAATTTCGATGGATCATTTTCACATTTAATAACATGGATGTTACATTGAATAACATGGATGGATTGGTCGAAACTAGACTACCAACGGAATGTCAAGCGGGTTGACACCTTTGCGCAGTTCACTTGCCTTGGGCATCTTGCCAATGCGCAGCTGTAGAAAGATCAGTCAAAAGGTGAGTACAAGAATACGTTCCACAGAAATGGCTTGCTTGTCTCTTACCAATTCAGCGCTGTAAGAAACCACAGGGTCTTTGTTCAAAGAGGCAATGGCTAGAATCTCCTCACCCTCTGATTAAGAGATAACGCAATGCTTAGCTTTTGATCTGACTTCTTTCTTTCTAATCGCTGTTTCACTTACTAGCATAGTATGCCGCAAAGGCCAATTCCTTCAAATCACCGTGAATAATGACATCATCGTATTCCTTTGCAAAGCCGGCGTAACGAATGCTCTTTCCATGTTGTGCCTAGTTTGTTTTGTTCAGTTACATGGGGTTATTTTTGGACTGTGATGGCCAATCATTCAACGTACCGTCCAAAAGTAGGGCACATGGGTAAACTTTTTAGGCTTGGAGGCAATGTTGAGAGCCACCGTGCGCCCAGTGTTCTCAGCAAAGCCCCAATGCTCAATTCGAAGTGGCTGACCAGTGTGCTGATAGGGGAAAGTGGCAATGTCACCTGCAAACGAAGAGGCGTATTGAGTATTCCGGACCAGTGAACACCCCAATATCACTTTTGACGTCTACCTGTGGCGTAAATATGGTCAAACCCTTCGACTTTGAAGTGCTGATCAACCTTTAGACTTCCGTCTTTTTCGAGGGTAAAATCAGGAGAGTTCTTGAGATAGTCGGTTTGAGGTCCAACGCCAACGCCCAACACGACGACGTCAGCTGGTAACGTTTGACCTCCCTTGAGTTTTACGCTGCCGACTGAGCTCTTGTCCTCTAGAGAGAAAAGGGGGTGAGTGTGACTACATCTAATGATGAATTTTTAAATGTTCCTTATTTTACCTCTGGGTTCAATGGCTTCGACATTGGCATTCATGATAAGGTTGACGCCGTTGGATTTATGTAGCTCTCCTAAAGCTCCTCCAACCTTTTCGCCTAGTACTCGCTCAAATGGTACTTTTTCCATGCCAACAACAGTGACGTTAGCCTCCTTGGAAGCAACAGAAGCCAACTCCATACCAATGAAACTTGACCCAATCACCACAACATTAGGCTTGCCACCAAAGCTTTTGACAGCCTGTTGGATGGTATTGTTGTTATGAACAGTACGCAGTGTAAACACATTTGATAAGTCGACACCTGGAATAGGAATTTTCTTGGGCTGGATGGGATAACACACAACTTTTAGAGAAATTTTTCATCTCAAGTTCGTTAAATGCGATCTAAAGCGCTTACCCATCCTCCTGTGGCTAGAACAAGATGGTTCCATGTCCATTTGTCGCCGTTCGATAAAGTGACGGATTTGCCTTTTGGATCCACGGAGGTCACATCCTGTGCATGCATAAAAGTATCGTTAGCTTTCATACAGTTTACTTTATCAAAGCAAAAAAAAAAAGGTACTGACAGTTCCTAGTTTGAACTCAACATCAAGGGATTTCCAGTGGCTAGCGTCGCGTAAAGCAATGCCAGCGGGGTCTCCTGTGCCAAAGGTCTTGCTGACTTTAGGTCTATCATTGAAAAATGCATGAATGAAACTGGGGTATATTTTGCTCTAGTTCATTTCAATCCCATCTCACCTGTCAATGGGCAAATAGTCCTCACGAGATACGACTCGAATCTTTCCAGTATAGCCTTTTTCACGCAAAGTCTCAGCAGTAGTAGCACCGGAGGCACCACCGCCGACGATGACGACGGTGTCATTGTTCTCTTTGTTGTGCTTGACGCACGCGGGCTTTCTTTTCCCGGCAGCCAGAGCACTTTCATCTGCTTCAACGATCACGTCACCATCTTGGACAGTAACCTCGAACTTTTGCAAGCTATTGAGAGCGGGGGCGTCCTCTATATTTCAACATCCGATCAAAGCGTGATGAAAAAAAGTTCGATGAGCGATCGATAGAGCTGAGACGAGGTTTCCATCACAACTTACCGATGTCACCGGTGGTAGCATTAAAGCATGCTCCGTGCCATGGGCTTTGGAAGAAGAAGTAAGGGCGGTCAATGGGCTGAAATAACCGGTGCCGCCATCGATTTTCACTCACCACATAATACGCCCATCGGAGGCTAAGGTGCCATTTACAAGAGGAGCTCCATAGTGAGTACATCTGGCTGAAGTAGCATAGTATGAGCCCTTGACTTTGCTGAGCAACACTGGGGTCTCGCCAATTTTAACTTCCTTCCTATGGTACGCGAACCAAGTCAGTAGGGGCATATCAAAAGCAATAGCGGGTTGGAACTCACTTTTCACCGTCCTTCAAGTCGGACTCTTTTGCAACAACATGCTTCGCAATGGCCATGGTTCGTATAGTAAAATGTAGAGTGGGGGATGTACGAGTAATGTAACGACGTGTAAGAGAAAGCAGCATACCGGCGGGCGGACTGGCTTTGTAAATTGATGTTGGGACGAGCCCTGCCATATCATGTCACAATGATGCGATTGGGATAGGGTTTAATTCTCACACCGTGAAACAATCGTAAGCTGTAAAACCCGTGTTTAAGTGAACATCATACCAATAGCCATGTTAGACTCAAAGTAGCAAAAGAACAACGGGATGGCTTCACGAAGGATAAATATCATCTATTAAATGGCTGATAACAATTTGAATGATGGATGGGAGTCAATGTTCCATTGAAGCCTATGGAGCACGGTGACACCGCACTGACTGACTGACAGTTCATCATTGTAATACGGTTGCATGGATAACGTGTACTGTTAAGCATTTATTGAAAATGTTACAAGCGGACAAGGGTTACAACACTGATGATGGATATAAAAAAAAGGTGTGATAAAACAAAGACGGGGGTGGCAATTTTCGAAGGGAAGGGATGTGAAGGTGAAATAATGAAACAAGCCATTGTGTATATATTACTGTCTCTTTCCCTATTTTTTTTTTTCTACTGCTTATAAAAAGAATTAAGGCAGAAAATTCAAGGCTGGCATTTAAGCAGAGGTTCCAGTAATCTTGAAGCCCTTGGAGTAGAAGGTGCAAGCATCTTCGGCCTTGTCGACCTTGTCGGAGCTGACCTTGATGCTGTAGAAGAAATCACCATCGTTTGTAACGTTGCTAGGAAGGACCATGTGGTCCTTGAGGGTGAGGATGTTGTTGATAGATTCCTCGCCGGTCCAAACGTTCTGGACGAATTGGCCTTGGTTGCTGGGGTCACCCTTGAACAGATCAACTTGCAACAACTCGTCGGTTTGAGAAGCGCTATCACGTTCGAGTTGGAGACGAAGGTGCTTGCCAATGTCAATAGTTTGACCTTCAGCAGGGTACTTCACATCAAGACCGAAACAACCCTTTTGGTAGTCGGGGTGGTAAAGAGTGGGATCATTGAGGTCATCCTCAGTGACACTGCCGTCGGCGTTGGTGTGGCCGCTGGCGCTGGTGACCTTGAAGGTGGGTGAGGTAGGTGTGCAGTCAGGACCGTGTTCACCACCCATGATGTTGGTGACCCAAACGCGATAGTAGTAGAGACCAGCAGCATTGCTAGCATCCAATTTATCCTGAATGGATGCCTGGGTGTTCAAGGTGTAGTTTCCGTGCCAGATGTTCTTAAGGTACTGGGCCTTGCCGTTGGTGACCTTGTAAAGATCGAGACCGGTGATGGTCTTGAAGTGAGCGTTGGGCACACGGGCTAAAAAGTTGAGAGGGTTAATAAAGCGGGGTTTTCACTCTAGTGCGTCGAGAACGAATCTAGGATGATACTGACTGACAGAAACTTTAGTTGCACTACCAGCCTTGACAACGGTGGTCTTTTGAGGATAGGTGATGGTGATACCTATACGACGAGATGAAATGTTTATGTTTAGCAAAAATTAGGGGCGTTATATTTAGAAAGGTTTCAAGTGGACATACCGCCACAGAACTCCTTCATAGCATCAGAATAAGAATCAGCGTTGACGACTGAAACGATGGAGCCGAGAGCAAGCAAGGCAGAGGTAGCAACAGACAAAAGTTTCATAGTAGGAGGGAGTGTATTAAGCGAAAGAGAGAAAAAGGAAGAAAGGGACGTGTAAATTGAAATTAGAGAAATAAAAAAAGGTCTTTAAAAGCAAGGAAGCAACAGGTTTAGCAGCGAACCTTGGCAGTAACATCAATAAGCTGGTGTAACCACAGTTCTCGAGTTGTCCAATTATAGCTGGCCAATTAAATAAACGCTGCTGAATGAACCGACCGCCTAGCGCAGTTCACGGTGCCGTCTGGAAAGTGGCCGATCCATGTTACGGCGTTGGCTGTGCTGCAAGGACCTTCACCACTTGCTGATACACTGCTGGGACACCGAGCACGCCAGCTTTGTCTTGACCATCTCGAAATAAATTGATGGATCGAATTTTGTCCGTTGTACTGAGCCCTTCCCGTTCCAATAACACTAACCATGCCTTTTCAAGTTCGTCAAACATGCTGGCCATCTGTGTAATATCATCAGCTTCTCGAAAGCCATCACAGTATTCATGAAATTCGCCAGTAATGCGCAACATGTATTGCATAGCCCACCAAGCTTCAAACGAACTAGCCACTTGGACGCACGGAAACAAGTCCACCCAGACATCCATAATAGAATGATATCCGGATTCGTTGGTTCTAGTGGATTAAGTCAGTCCAAAATAAATAATAAAAAAAAATTCTCATCTCAGACTGCACACACTTGAACCGATAAAGAAACACATGCTGCTTTACCTGCGACGAAATTTACCGCTTATTTTAAGTAAGCGAGCATCAAGTCGGTTAGCCTTTGTCTGTTCAGTTAGCTCCGCAGCATATCGTGTTTCTCCAGCTTCTTCCATATCTCAAAACCAGAGGGGAAAATTAAAAAGGGAAAACGAAAGCCGTCTTGAATAAACAAACGCTGTTATTTTTCATGCCGGCTTTTAAAACACCGCTCATTGACGGGCACCATGAAACAACCTGTGCCTTTATTAACGCACCAAGCCTCTCGCTTAACCCTTGATTCTCATAATTATTCTAAAACACACCGTGGTGGTCCTACTTCTTTATGTTGGAAGGGTCAGGATATGGGCTACAATTGGATTGGTTGGCACACCCACTATCATTAGCACATATGCCATTTTCACATTAGAATAACGCTATAGCAGTTGCAGCTGGCATCACACGTTGTCATAATTATGAAAGAAACCCACTGTGAAAAAGACAAAGTGTAATGCCAGTCAAAAAATGACAGATCGGCAGCAAAAGATCAGCAGTCACAAATGACCCATCTTTGGTTTTTTCGGGAAGCCAGCCAACTACTAAGCTCTTTGAACCATGTCTGACAACTCACAACAGCCTGCTAGAGCTGCCTCTATCGAACGTAAAACCAATGAGACCGATATCAGCATAAAGGTCAACTTGGACTCCAAGATGGATCAACAAATTGACATTGCCACTGGCATTGGATTTCTCGACCATGTATGAATTTGTCATGCATGTCCTCCAACTACTTCAACATTTCCGCTAACCTCATACCCATAGATGTATCATGCTTTGGCCAAGCATGGTGGATGGTCTTTGACCCTCAAGTGTACTGGTGATTTGCATATCGATGACCATCACACTGCCGAAGATACCGCCATTGCCCTCGGTATGGCTTTCAAACAAGCTCTTGGTACTCCCAAGGGTATCAAGCGTTTCGGCCATGCTTACTGTCCCTTGGACGAAGCTTTGTCTAGAGCTGTTGTTGATATCTCCGGTCGTCCCTTTGCCGCCATCGACCTTGGCTTAAAAAGAGAGAAGATTGGTGACCTCTCTTGTGAAATGATTCCTCACGTTCTCTTCTCCTTCGCCACCGCTGCTGGCATAACGCTGCACGTGGATGTTTTGAAAGGTGACAACGATCATCACCGGTAAATATAAGAATCGTTTTTTCAGGTAGAGGGTTGGAGACGCTAACAACATGACTTTTTGTAGATCCGAGTCCGCTTTCAAGGCCCTGGCCGTTGCCATTCGCCAAGCTGTCGAACATACAGGTACCAATGACGTTCCTAGCACAAAGGGAGTGTTGTAAAATGGTTTCGACAGAAGTTTACCCTAAAATAAATGTATTAATATGAAAAAAAAAAGGAAGAGAACGGTGTCGTTGCACACGGTAGCCGAGTTTGTTGGCTTGGATGGGAGTGTGATGAAAGAAGCAGTCACAAGTATTTACTTTGTTCATTTCGGCCATGAATTTTTGTTGTGTCTTTGACAATTAGACTTCCATGAAACTCAAGGCCCTCAAAGTTAGACCAAAGAAGTTGTTGGAAGCCAGTCCTTGTATTGGCGAAATGGGTGCCATGCTTGAATGCTGGTCACGAGCGGGTGTGGACGATCCTCGATGTGCACAAACCGCAAAGGCCCTTGCCACATGCATGTCCAAACCTGTAAGTTACAAACATTGGGTGACTCTCTGATTCTTTCTTATTGACACCATTTACCGTTCTGAAGGTCAAAAAGTCAAAAGCAACCAACACCATCAACTACCATTTGGCTCGATTGGGAAAGCAACTTTAGATCAGCTACTGTGTTCGACCATCCCATGGTCTTGTCACTACACTACACTTTTTTCCGCCTCATGATAGATACTAGAACCCTTTGAATTGGATCGACTTTCTTCTCCTGTATTATATCATCAATAAACCTCAATTCAATCGTATCGTTTAGATTTAAATTATATTGTATCCACTGGAGGCATGGCAAGGTACAGAATTCAAAAGGCACAACTCGACGATATGGGTAAAATGATATGAATGAGATGGAAGAAGGCAGTGTCGATTATCAATTTATGCTGGGTAAACTTGTCTTCAACACTTATGTCTCTAGGTATTGCCGTTTCAGTCTGGCGGTTTTAATAAAATGGATCGTAAAGTGTGTGTTCTTTATTAGCCATCCACCATGACATGGTACCGACTATATGATATAATTTTCACTATCGTTATTGTCATTGTAGCATAATTTGGTCAACAAGATCCTTGTTTGAGTTATAAGAAATCGTACTTATCAATCAATAGTATTCGATCCCTGCTGGATGAAAGCACTTGCATTTTTTATCTCAAACGATTCATCTCGCATCGTGGCCAGCTCAAACTAAATAAACCTCGGAGCGAAAAGTTGAAGCACAAATAGCAATTAGTTAGGTCTACCATTAAAGTTAGGCATCATCAAAATAACAACCATCTTGACTGAATAGCCTGCGCTCATAACCTTGGAGCTTCTAGCTTTCATTCATCAAAATTTTGTTTGTTCCCGCCAACAATGCCAAACTTTCTGGACATGTGACTCGCTTTGCGCGTTAAAAGCATCCATTTTCTGACTTTGCAACCATTTGACAATCAAAGGCATGAGTAGCTTTGCGGTTCTAGGTCAAAACAATGACAGTGACGAACCTTCCGAGAAGGAAGTAGAGGTAATAAAATGGCACAGACTTGCATTGCATTGCTGAAACATGCTCACCTTTTGATCCCCTGCAGTTTCTTCAACTGAAAGCCTTGAATCCTGATGTCAAAGTCAACTTATCAGGCGATCCATTCGATACCAAAAGCTATCCTGGCAATGTGTCTCTGCTAGAGTGCTCGAGTAAATTTGGTTACTTTGTAGCTGGCACACCGAAAGGTATACAACTTGAAACATGCTAATCAATGAACGAACGCCGCGTGTTCTAACTGCAATGTCAAAATGGCGTATCGCACTTGCCAGGTTTTGTACTCGGCCAACTATCCGATCTTCGCACTACCTTTAACAAGGCTGGAAAAGGCGAAACTGCGAGCTTCAACAACAAAATCGACGTTCAAGTTTCACAGGGAAGTGTACACCACCTTCGACTCACAGCTTCTCAGGAGCAAATCATTGCTGGTCTTGCCGATGGCACTATTCTCGTATATGATGCAAAGGCGATGTCCACCAAGGTACGATCTCACTCTTGCTGTTGTAAACTTGCGCGTCATCTCATGGCACTAATTTATAAACTCTAGTCCAATTTGCAACCTGTTAAAACTTTCTCAGCTGGTTCGCCGATCTTGGATTTGCGACCTAATCCAGAAGAAAAACCTGATGTGATTGCCGTACTTCTTCAGAACCACACATGTCAGTACATGTCACTTAGCTCTGGGTCGGTTTTAGCTAAGATTGCAGAAACTGGTGCCACTGCTATCTGTTGGTCACCAAAGGGAAAACAAATCACTGTGGGAAATCAAAAGGGATTCATGTCTCAATATGATTTGGAAGGAAACTTGAAGAGTGCTGTGGAACCTCCTCCTGCTATGACCGTTGCTGGCGGCGAGAGTGACGACCGTTATGGTAGGTTTCTTACTATAATAGCATTCCTTGAAGCCATCAAATTAACATCATTTTCTCGGTGTGACATAGTTCAAAACGTCGTATGGGTTGAAAACAATGTGTTTTTACCTATCTATGCAGCACCGACTCCACCAGACGATGAACAACCTGCTCACTTGTATGATGGATACATTGTGACTCGACAACCCAAGACAACCATCAAGCACTATACGCGCTTGACCGATATTTGTATGCCCTTTGGTCAGCAAGAAAGAACAGGAAATTATTACATGCAGGTCATCAAAGGTTTAGGTGAAGAAGCACCATACGTGATTTTGGTTGCTAGTGCCCCTTCAGCTCATATCGGCGTGGTTGGACAAGACAAGTCTGGCGATTGGGCTGTATGGGAATTGGATGACACTGCTCGCGGTAACCTGCCACTTTCTGAGAAAACGGATATGGACACATCGCCATTTGGCTTGGCTGTGGATTTCTCGTCTACCGAGCGCTTAGAACCACTTGATCCTAGCGAGCCCGAAAACCTTGTCGAGCCTGTTCCGATCCTTTATTATCTCAACGATGAAGCCAACATGGGTGCTTTCCATTGTCTCAATGTTTCAGCAGCCAAAAGAAATGAAAGTTATTCTGGGCAAATCAAACCTCAAAGTCTTACTGCGGGTGCCTTTGCCGCAGTTACTGCCCCAGCCAGCTCGTCTTTCACCGCAGCGAAGCCAACTCCTGCCACCTCAACGATTGGTGGTCCAGGAGGGTTTGGTACTGCCAAGTTTGGATCAGGAGTGTCTTCGCCAATGCCATCTTTTGGAAGCTCAAATGCACCAGCGCAGTCACCATCGAACTCTTTCAAGTTCGATTCGCCTAGCCTAGCACCAAAAACAGATTTCGGCTTTTCGAAATCACAAACGGAGACTGCTACCGCGCCAGCTGCAAGTGGCTTCTCCTTTGGTGCTGGTTCTCAAGCTAAACCAGCCGGTACATCACCCTTTTCTGGTGGATTTAAGACCGGTGCTGCAAACGCTAGCCCTGGAGGCTTCACTTTAGGTACTGCTGTTAAATCGCCACCTGCCAAGGAGGTAGCAAGCACACCTTTCAGCCTTAACAAACCCACATCATCCAATGTTGGTTCGCCATCAAAACCGGCCAATACAGGCTTCTCCTTCGGAGCAGCCCCAAAGCCATCTTTTGAAGCTCCCAAATTCCAATCCCCTCTTGAGACACCTAGTTCATTTGCTAGTAGCCCCAAGTCAGATACCTCCACCGCACCTTCTTTGAAGCTGGACAAACCCGCCTTGAGCTTTGGCGGCTCTTCCCCATCCTCATTTCAAGGTCTTCAGTCTGCACCTCCTAAATCTGTAGCAACAAAACCTGCACCAACTGCGGCAGAAACGGAAAAGAAAACGCAACTGAAGGTAAGCTACGTTTAAAATGTTTGTAGCGCGTGTCTGCATGTATTTTCTAACGCTTTGTAACAGGGCATGGCTAAGGAATTCGAGTCAATGTATCTCACACTCAATGCTGAATTAGATAGTGTAAGTTGAACTAACGAACTATATATGCTGCATCTCAACGATATTTTCGGTACTGATCTGTATGTTTTACCATCTAGCTTCGAACTATTGCTGAGGCTTCCGAGAAAATCAATGCCAGAGACCGTATTTCCAATCCAAAGTTGAATACCCTGGAAGCTCTGCAGAAGATTGACCAATGGAAACTGAGTGATTTGAAGACTCAAGTTAGCTTGACAAGACAGCTTCTTGAGAAAATGAAAGTCATTCAACAAGATGGTGAATCGATTAAGCTTCATATGGTTAAGCTTGACCAAGGTGAAGTCAAAAGTAAGTGTCACGTTCAAATCTCTTAGAATTACTTCGCACACTTTGTACTTATTACTGTTCCATTTCCAGATGCTCACAAGCAGTTGGAAATTAAGAAGTTCTTGGATGCTTCCGCTGATTCTAGCAAACAACCCCCAAGCAAGAGTGACCACCTTGGCCCTGAAGCCCAAGAGTCGTTGCGACGCCTTGAGCAGTTGGCTAACGAAGTAAATGATTCCTTTAAAGACGCTGAAAGCAAGACTGAACATGCGAAGAAAAATATACTTCGCAATCAAAAAGCATACCGCGGTTTGAGGTAAGACACTGCTTGCTTTCATTTCTCCCACCTCCCCCTTATTTTTTCATCGTGCTTGCTCATGATTCACTCATCTATCTTTTCACCACAGTAACCCATCGTTATATACCATCCATCGCACCATTCGAGAAGTCCGAAATGGCCTATTTGTCCATAATGTTGAATTGGACGAGCTAGAATCCAAGCTATCCAGTCTTACTGTTGAAGAAACGCCAAAGCCAAGAGCACATAGTTCACGCTTCTCCTTTGACGAGTCTATTGGCGAAGAAGAGGATGTCCACCTCCAGCTCAAGCCAACACAGCAGAAGGTACACATACCCAAGGCATCTCAACAAGCCCTTGAAGCAGCCAGTGAGGTTCTCATGGAAGAAAGCTTCCTGAGCCGTTTGAGCTCATTTGCATCTGCAAGGACAGCAAATGTTCACAAAATCACTCCTCAACCTGTGGTTCAGAAAAAAACACACCTTCCACTTGATCCATCACCGCTTGGCATCGACCTTGCATCTCTGGATGTGTCTGATATCTCTACCCCTCGTAGCCGTAAATCACCTATAAAGGAATCAGAAGCGCTCGGCTTGTTAGATAGCGAAGACGAAGAGGATGAGGAAGAAGAAGATGAAGACGAAGAAGAAGAAGATGATTACGATGAAGATGAGGAGGAATACGAGGAAGAAAACGATGAGGTGTCGACACAACCAGACAGCGCTGCGTGGAAGAGCAAGTCTGGCTCTTCCCTACCAAAGGTGTATGACACCAAGGCTGTTCAGACGGATACTTCACCACAATCCCAAGCTACTGAGAAGAAAGAGGAAACCAAAGAATCGAAACCGTCTTTCAGTTTCCAAGTAGAAGCGTCACCGGCACCAACAAAACCCTTTCAATGGGGTGGCTTTGGTAAAGCCCCTGGTGGAGAACAACCAGCAAAAGCCTCTCCATGGAGCAGCCCTGGTAATACTTCAGGTGGAGAACAGGTGGCCAAACCCTTTTCATGGGGCAGCCCTGGTAATACCCCAGTTGGAGAACAGCCTGCTAAAGATAAAGGCATAAAAGAATCGCAAATGAATGTCAAGTCTGCTTCGCCCCTCTCCTTCTCGTTTGGTCAATCTTCTGCTAAATCATCACCGACGCTTTCATTCGGTGCTTCAGCAACTGATGCAAAGGACAAGCCTGCGCCGTTCGGAATCCCCAGCTCAAAGCCAACTGAAGAGGCATCTAAAGAGAGTGATAAGGTGCCTGAAAAAGATGAAAAAGCACCGGAAGAGGTTCAAGAATCAACTCACAAGCAGGACAATGTGCCCGAAAAGCAAGACACGCCAGCGTCTCCTACTCCAAGTGACACTGCTTCTTCCTTTGACGTGATTGAGCATCCTCGCATGGGTGATGGATCCGGTGACGAAGATTACGAACAGGGATTAGAATCTGACGTTGAAGATGAAGGTACTGATGAAGAAATCACAGCACAGGGTGAGAGTAAGACTGACAGTTTTGCTGTAGGTGAGACTACGCCTGCTGAAGAGAAGGCTACTGAGTCATCCACCGCCGATGCAGCTCAGATCTCAGAACCTGCTGTACAGGAAGAAGAGCAACAAGTGCCTGAAGAAGATGGATTGGCTCCAGAGGATGAAATTGAGTTAGCTATGAAAGGCATTGGAGTAGTGGTACCAGCTGCGGATGACGAAGAAGAGGAAGAAGAGGAGGAGGAAGAAGAGGCCATGTCTGAACCAGAGCCTGAACAAACTGTACCCTCAACAGCGCCAGCTGATGCCTCATCCTTCTCCCTGTCTGGATTCGGCTCTGCACTTTCAGAGCCTGCTACTACGCAAGCTACTTCACAGACTGAATCTGCTGCTCCTAAACCAACGTTTGAAACAACTACTGCAACATCTTCGTCAGGTTGGGGCGCAACTTCATCTACACCAGCATTTGGAGGCTCAGCAAAGGCAGCACCATCCGGCTTTGGAACTACCGCCCCATCTACCTTTGGTTCAACGCCTGCTACATCAGCACCATTTGGCTCTCAGCCTGCATCTTCTGGCTTTGGAACTGGTTCTGGCTTTGGTGCTGGTTCATCAACTCCATCCTTTGGGTCCACTTCCAGTCTAGGTGGCAATGTGCCCGCGCCGTCCTTTGGTTCAACTTCTAACCTTAGTGGCAATGCCCCAACCCCATCGTTTGGATCCACTACTGGATTTGGAGCTTCTTCCAATCCACCATCGTTCGGCTCTACTACGAACCTTGGCGGAAATGCTGCTACACCTTCTTTTGGTGCCACTTCCGGTCTTGGTAGCAATGCCCCTGCGCCATCTTTCGGTTCTACAACTTCATTTGGTGCCGCTTCCAGCACTCCATCCTTTGGGTCTACGACTAACTTGGGTGGAAATGCTCCGTCATCAGGCTTTGGTTCAAGTTCTGGCTTTGGTGCAAGTGCTCAACCAGCATTTGGCTCAACTTCTAGTCTTGGCGCTGGGTTTGGTGCCACTTCGAACTTTGGCTCAAATATGAACCGTGGATTTGGTACTGCTCCAAAGAGTACCTTTGGATCGTCTACATCATTTGGTACAAGCGGTGGATTTGCTGCGTAAGTGAAAGGCATTGTTGAATAAGTATAAAATGAATGCACTGTTTTCTAATCTGATGGTTCGGTGTGTAGTGCTGCTCAATCTGGCTCTGGTTTTGGTTCTTTTGCTCAACAAGGACAAAACGTGTTTGCCAACCAACCTGCTAACACAGGGTGAGTACGATATGATTAGCGCTTCCTTTTATGTTCCATTCTTCTCACACATTTCATCTTCCAGCACCTTTGGTCAGCCAGCTTCATTCGGCCAGCAACAGCAGCAGAACCCACCACCGACTTCGCAGTTCGGTTCTAACCCTGCATTCACTCAATTCCGCGGATAAATCAGTGTGAACGAAGCGGGATCCACTTAAATCTTTTCAATAAAACAATTTGATTCAATATTCTGCTCAAATTTCAATAAGGAGTGTCGTCTTGCTGGATTGCCATATGTTTGTAGGTAGTAACAGTAACTCCTCTCGCAAATACAAAGTACATAACATGCCCCAAAACCACGATTCATGATCATCCGTAGCTTCCTTCATTGATGCGACTTTCATGCTTCTGTCGTATTAAGAATTAACTAGAAATATATGGTGGAAAGGTAGGCGAGTCCTCTTTCAGCTGGGGTAAAGTTATCGAGTAGATTCACTCTTTCCGTGGTTATACTACATAATATGGCATAAACTAACTAATATGGGCGGGCGGGCAGGCGGTCTCATAGCAGCAAATGGCATGAAGATGAGAACCCGTACATTTCCTTTTCTTTATCCCAACAATTTCGTCTGCCTCTCCAAAAATAATATCTTGGGTCGATCCGTTTCATACGTCAAATACTTTGCCGCCATGGTTATTTCCATATCCATTGGTCCCTTTCGTAGATAAGACTTTTCAACGCCTTCCTTCTCCGCTACATGCTCGTACCAGAGATGGATATTGTAAGATTTTACCAGCGTTTGCATCATCATGACTTCCACAGAACACCAGGCACGCTCGTAGTATGTATCGTCGATGAGGCTGATGAGAGCATTGCACTGCGCAACAATCATGGGTAGTGCCGAGACGCCTGGTTGTGGGGAGTCTTGGTCGACGCAGGCATGGTCCTTTAGAGAGAATGAATGAGATACTGATACACGACTGTTTAGTAGGGGGTCTTTCTATTACTTACCAACCATATACCCAGCTTCTCTCTTTTCACGGAAGGATGAAGTTCCAAGAAATCCTCAGCGGCTTTGACCATGCGACGGTATTGTGTATGCTTTTCATCATCAGGGGATGTCGACCCAGGACGCTTGTTGATCCATCGGTATGACATGAAAATCACAAATTCAGCCTTGTGGCTTTGAGATCCATCGTGCGAGCTTGACATAAAGCTTTGCACCAGACCATCGTCTGATCGCGGAAGTCTTCCAAATTGACAGAAGTCAGAATAAGGTATGAACTTGAGACCATCAAATAATTCCTTCTTCTTCTCATCAGCATCAAGCTCATCTGCATATACACGTCGTAGACGCATCAAACGGTCGCCGTCACCATGAGCAAGCAACTCAGGGCGCATTTTCTCCTGGAACAGCTCACGATAGCCTTTTCGACGCATCGCATCCAGATGTTGGTCCGCCAATTTTTTGTCGGCCTCACTATGATACTGTTGGCGAAGCCCTTCGAGAACAATTTGTTTGGTTTCTTTATCTTGATTGAACACAACATAATCTAATGCATTGTAGCCTTGCTCGTCGATGAGCTCCATATTTGCACCAGCGTCGATCAGTTCTCGCAAGTATTGTCGATTCTCCATCGAAGGCTCTTTACACATAGCAATGACAGGCGTGCAGGTATTGGTCGAAAACTGATTAAATTGCTTCAGTGCCTCTTGGAGCTTTCCACTCCTCCATAGAGCGCGTCCGTAAAAGAAGCGACTCATGGCAATGACCGTCGTATCTTCGGAGGCATTGGTGGCAGTCAATGATAAAAACGCAGCGTCTACAGCCATTTCATTGTTGCCTTTAGCCGTGTAACACAATGAGAGTCGAGCCAAGCCGATAGCCTCCCAAGTTGTAGCAGTCATGCGTATCTGCGCCCTTACCTTTGGGTCATTTGATTTTGTGTCACTTGTATTTCTCATGTGTCGAGCAGCATCAATACGTTCAGTCAATTGTCTGATCGCCAAGTCTAACAAGCTACCGTCTCCATCTCGCTGTGAAAGCTGATAGTTAATCATGCCCAAGTTGCCAATGGTGCGACATATGGAAGGTTCAAGCTGAATCTCTTTAGCCGTATTGTACTCGATCTCCGCCGCCTGCTTTGCCAGCTGAAGTTCACCCAAATGACGATAGACCACACATAGTTCGCCACTGAAATCTGCACGCTCTTTACATTGTCCTAGTTCTTCAACCGCTTTCTCTAACAGGTCCCTGGCTTGGTCATATCTCCCGAAACGCCTATTGATACTGCCGAGTTCACCAAGGACAAGGCTTTTGTAACGAGAACTGTTTGGAAAGTCATCATCCGAATCGCACAAAATGAGGGCACTATTCAGTTCCCGCAATGCATGTTCCCAATCTGCACGTATGGCATGTTGTCTACTTCGCTCCAAATAAGCCTCCCATGAGCGGATAAGTTCGACCTTGCCCACGAGTTGAGCAGCCGTTACACCTGCAGGGTCTCGTTTCTGAGCAAAAGACGTGCCATCCTTTGGGCCCATGACGTCCGCATCTTTCACGAAACCGCGTTTGCCATCGAAAACGAACAGGGTGGCATGCAAAATATCAATTGAAACTTCAGATCGATGGTATGCTGCGGCGTCGATGGTGTAACTAGTGTTTCGAGTGTGAACTTCCGAACGTCTTAGTGCAGCTTTTACTAATTTGCCAGTATTGACCACGGTTGATTTTTGCTGGCGAGTTTTGTATTTGTTATCTCCAACATTTCCATCGTCGTCGGCTCCATCCTCGGCGGTCCAGGAAAGTGCGTACTTGGAATGAGTTGCGCCTTCAAAATCCTCAGTCGCCTCAACGGTGTAGGAAAGATCCGTCCCTTCCCCAGCCAGAATCCAGCTCTGGGAGGAACACTGGTGCGAATGAAGGTCCACGTCAGGGTTTCCTCGATACTGATTTGGAAGCCAGACATGAAATCTGAACAGGACTTCAATATCTCCATCTTTGATCAGACTGCAAAGGGGAACTGCGAGAAACCCTTGCGCACTACGAGACGCAGCGAAGAGAGGAAGGCTTACCGATGCACTGGTGAGGGCGTCTTGTACCAAGCTCCATACCAGAGACAGATCAGATGGCGTCACCACGTGCCCTGCTCGACCACTCTCAAGCAAGAAAGCAATGCCAATACTGAGACGGCCCAATAGTCGAGTCTCTTCCTGTAAGTTGGGAAGCTGCTCACATAGCGCATCGAGCCAAACTTCAAGTGTACGTGCAAGGGTTTCGAGTTTGATCCACTGAGTGACTGCGCTTACAATACTGTCTGTGGACTTGGCTGCTACTGCTATCCCAGGCAAAATCTGTAGGATGGCCGTTGGCAGAATTTTGAATACATTGTCATTGCTGTCATCTTCATGATATTTCTTGGTTTCTTTACCCGCAAAGTCGTCGTCGGTGGTGGACATGAATAGATGAGATGGTGATCTTTGAAAAACACGAGAGGGGACAAGACATACAGCAAAAAAACGCCTTCTGTGTTTGTGTTCCCAACATGCGAGAAATGCTGAGCCTTTGATGACTGCGCTACGATGGTGGTGCCTAGCAACCAACAATGAACCATGGTTACAGATAACTTTATGTACTTTTTTTTATCTAGTTCTTCTTCAGTGTTCGCTGCTTCTCGGCATGCTCAACAATTTTCTTCTCTACGAACATGCCTTTGCGCTTGCGAACAGAATCCATGTACTTCTTAGCTAAGTTTTCTCGGTCCGCCTTCTCTCCGAGGTCTTCCAATTCCTCCTCAGAAGTAGGCACCCAGAAGGGATCTTGGTCCAGCATTTCAAACCTGTAGTTGCAAGGCATAAGTTAGATAGATATCCTAAATCCTTTTAATACCTTTTGCGCAGACTCCTACTTACCCACTGAACACAAGCTGAGGACTGGCTGCGCCTGAAGTCCTCTTTCGAATCTCTGAGAATCAAAATATCAGTAAGTCTCTGGTGTAATAATACCTTGGGCTCAGTGGTTATCCTTACCGTCAGAGAAGCCGAAACTTTCCACAACTGGCATGCGCGAACTGATTTGCCAGAATGAGGTACCGTCCTTCAAGTCTTCATGTACAATTCGCCCACGTCTCTTTGAGATAACTCCATAAACTTTACCGAGCACCTCAGCTAAAGTGAAGATGAAATAAAGAAAAAAAGTCATATAAGCCTTCAGGCATCTTCAAACACCTTTGTAAATTAGTTAGTTTGCATTCCTTACCTGATGCTTGGATATCGCATGAATACATGGCAAGGTAAAGTCTTGGAGACCAATCCAAGAAACTCTGTCGGCAGGCTTCACGCATGGTGGAAATGACTTGACCTTGAATGACACCGATCTTGGATCGAACTGTAGTATTTTGCAATGAGCATCATGACAACATAGTGTTTGGCATAGGATGTATCATCTCTTACCATCAATTGATTCTCCTGACGGACCGACCATCTCGTCGCTGTTCACAATAACGTCTTCAACAATGTAGCATACACCAAGCATAGGCTCGGCACAAAGCGTACCAGTGAGAGTTGAAAGCTGGAAGGCGGTATGGATATTAAAGTCCACGTCTAAAATGCCAAGTCGCTCGTCTTTTTGAATGACATCGACCACTTCATCATCCACTAAGTTGTCTTCCTTTCCGTCAGATTGCTTCTGTGACTTCTCAGCGTCGACATCGAAGAAGTGCTTTCTGACATAACCAGGTATGCGATTGATAAGAAGATTGGGTCCCACTCGCTTCGGTCCAAATGACCATATTCTACAAGAACATTTTAGTCTATTGAGAACGTATCGGCAGGCAGGCATTCACAACAATATAAAGTATAATACATACTGGTCAACAATGCCATCCCATAGAGAAGCCAAAGGACCACCTTGAGCCTGAGCAATCTGGAACTCCTTCTTCAACATGTCTTGGAATTCGGCAGCAGACAGAATCTTCTGTTCGGAAAGCTCACCCGTAATGTTATCCGCTTTGATCTCTTCGATATCAACGTCCTTGTTTTGCTTTTGCGCATTTCTGCGAGCAATTTTCTGTTCCACAATATGCTTAATAGTAGCTGTGTGAGATGCGAGCAGTTCCATCACATTCTTGGGTAGAGGGACAGCTCTTATTTTGAGACTGAGGTATTTGCTTGGTATTGGCACTGTCACTGTGCCTCGGGGGACCGTCACGCCATCCTTTTCCTTGTTGGCAGATAGATCTAAACATATACGAAAATAAAGTTAGATGATGGATAAAGAGCGTCCGTACCATAAGGCAACGTTACCTCCACTAACGATGGATTCACGGAAAGGCACAATGGGTGGTGAAACATGGATAGCAATTTTAGCAAATCGTTCACGAAGGTCCTTAAGGCAGCGCTCCAAATGCAATTCGCCAGCTCCCATAATGACATGCTCTCCCGTTTCTTGCAGCATGACCTCAACACAAGGATCAGCTTGATTAAGTAGGCGAAGACCTTTGACGAGCTTGTCCATTTCAGCTGTAAGCAAAAAGAATCGGCTGATAAGTAAAATGTGATACATCCATGTTCACAACCTCGAAACTCACATAAATCTTCGGGTTCTAAAGCAACACGGACAATAGGTGCGCTATCGGTTGCAACGCCTGCCAAGTTGGTAACGTCCTTGGTAGTACTCAGTGTGGCATTCTTCAACACATGACCTTCAAGGCCGCCGATGCCGAATACATTTCCAGCTGCTACCTCAGGCAAAGATTCCAGTTCTCTCCCCATAATCATATATAAGCTCTTAACGGTGATCTCTGAACAGTGCTTTTCTGGGTCTTGCGGCTTGTACTTTGGTCCAAGTACATAGATCTTCTGACCAACCTTCAGTGTGCCAGAATACAAACGTGAAAATCCAATCAACGTTTCTTCGTTTTTTTCAACATAGGAATTTTCAGGCTCTGGAGAAGCAGGAACATCGACAGGGGCATCGTCATTGCTGACACTCAAATCTACAGTAGCACTGCCTTCAGCAGCAGCCTTAAGAGCGGCACGATGAAGTCT
Organism: Umbelopsis ramanniana AG; assembly: GCF_025399195.1. Lineage (NCBI taxonomy): Eukaryota > Fungi > Mucoromycota > Umbelopsidomycetes > Umbelopsidales > Umbelopsidaceae > Umbelopsis > Umbelopsis ramanniana. Next base: position 129,978 of record NW_026252088.1, on the reverse strand, counting down.
TCCGCGTTCACGTAATTCTTCCGCTGTCAATAGCTTGCGGCGGTTCTCAGGCAGGGCTTCGGTAGGCACTGCAAACATTTTACTGACGTAGGCAATGGCAGGTGCACTTTCGGATTGATCACATTCGAACATAGCTTTCTCAGCCTCATTGGAAGGCTGTACTTCGCCTTCTGCAAATGGGTATAAAACCTTTGGTAACCGTATCCTTTGTGCAACATCTGGTGATGGTAGTTGCTCAATGATGGTGAGTAAGATAGCCGTTGCTAAGGGTAACCATTGTGTCATGATTGCGGTGAGAAGAACTCTGGTGTCTTTTGAGCGCATATCTCTTGGAAGGATCTTGAGATTAAGGGATGAGACAATTTTCTCTGTTCGTTCGCGATTACTGTATGAGATGAAGTTCAGTTACATGACAAAAAGGGAGACGTCCGCTCAAAAAAGACGCTGCGTATTATACATAAAAATCCACTTACGGCTCGACCACCACATTTTGATAGACAGCCCATATATTGTCCAGCACAAATTGAACAAACATTGGCTTCAAGTTTCGTCCCTTGAGATGTTTTTGTTGAATCACTCGCTTTGACTTTGGATCAAAGTAGAAATCTCCCCACAGACATTTTCGAAGTGCGGATTCCTTGAACCCAAGTTTTTTAGCGTAAATGGTGGCGAATTGCTGAATTCTAATATGAAGGTGGTTAGTATTCCAATTTCAACCCAACTTTCCACGAGATCATCCACTGTTACCTGAAAGCCCATCCATCAATGGCACTAGAAAAAATGACGTTGCCAACTGCGGGATCAAAGTAGATATCGGAATCGTCCAACTCTTCCATACTCCAATCATACATTTGATTCGCCATATCCTCTACACTGTCCTTAGTGGATCGTTTTCGCTTCTCTTCTTCTACCTTGCGAGCCTCTTGAGCCATCTGATCTCCAGTTAAAAAGGTGGCCATGATAGCATTGGCTTGTTCTAAGATCTTATTAAGATGCTGATACGCCTCCATTGGTGTGAGCTGAATTTCGGTGATCAGTCTATCGATTTTGTTGAGAACCAAAATGGGTCGAACTTTTTCAGCCCATGCCTGCCGCAGCACGGTAATTGTCTACACAAATTTTACGATGGTTAAATTTCGGTGACAGCCTTTACATTACATAATGCGTCTACACCTACCTGCGTACAAATTCCTTCAATGGCATCAATAAGGACCAGCGCACCATCGCATAATCGAGAGGCTGTCGATACTTCGGACGAAAAATCCACATGCCCGGGTGAATCAATCAAATTCACGAGGTACTCAGTAGAAATGGTCTTTTGTTCTAAGCGTAGTGTCAGAAGAATGAGGTCGCTTTGCTAACCACAGAGAGTGCGACTTACCTTCGCCTTGCATGATGGCTTTCAGTACTTGGAAATACAAACTGATACCACTCGATTCCATGGTGATGCCTCGTTCTTGTTCGTCTTCTCGTGAATCCAAATACCGAACTTTACCAGCGAGTTTGCTGGAGATAATGCCGTTGGATGCGAGCAATGAGTCGGAAAGGGTTGTTTTGCCGTGATCCACATGAGCTAAGATACATATATTACGAATGTTCTTGCAAGTGCTTTGCAGCTCCTGCAATTTGGCAGTAGTCACTGCTGGCATTCTGGTTTGATAAAGCTGGTATAAGTTGGGAGTCGGATTTCAACACAGTAAGAAGGCGAAAAAGTTGTGACTGTGTTGCATTTCAGCCTTCACGGTGTCGAAAAATCTTTCCTTCTTCCTTTCTTGCAAAACACCATGGCAGACGCTCAGCAACAGCAAGTCGACCCCACCATTCAGAACCCTGATGTTGTCACAAAGTATAAGACCGCAGCTGAAATCTCAACCCGTACGTAATTCACGCCAGGCTCATCCGCCCCCCGATCTCGACGTGATCATTGATTGTTTATTTTGTCCATAGGTGTCTTGAACCAGGTCATTCCTCTTTGCGTCGCTGGCGCCAAGGTTTTCGATATCTGCGTTGAGGGTGATAAGCTCATCCAAGAGGGTACTAAGGCTGTCTACAACAAGGCCAAGACTCCCAAGGGTAGGAACTGTTTTTGACTCGTGTGTACCTATGACGCATAGGATGCTAAAATTTGCCTCGTCCACTAGGTATTGCTTTCCCCACTTGCTTGTCTATCAACGAGTGTGTTGCCCACTTCTCCCCCATCGAGAGCGATCCCGAAGCCGCCACTGTTCTCAAGGATGGTGATGTTGTCAAGATGTAAGATTGATCCCCTCTTTGATTTTTTTATTTTTTTCTAGTCTTAACCTTTGACTTTTTCATCTAGCCAACTCGGTGCCCAGATCGATGGTTACGGCTCCCCTATTGCCCACACCGTTGTTGTTGGTGCTTCTGCCGAGAAGCCTATCACTGGAGCTGTTGCTGACGCCATGAAGGCTGCTCACACCGCTCTTGAGGCTGCTATCCGATTGATCAAGCCCGGTAACAAGAACATGGATGTCACCAAGGCTGTTACTCAAATCACTGATGATTTCGGCGTCAAGTGCGTTGAGGGTATGTTGACCCACCAACAGGAGAAGGATGTTGTTGATGGCAAGAAGCAGGTAAGGAAGAAAACACAATGGGTATAGGCTATCCAAGGTCATTCACCTCGAATTTCTTCCCAGGTTATCCTCAACCCCAGCGAGCATCACTTGCGCGACTTTGAGCGTGTTTCCTTTGCTGAAAACGAAGTCTACGCCGTTGACATTCTTGTCTCCACCGGTGAAGGAAAGACCAGACAAATGGAAACCCGTACCACCGTTTACAAGAAGACTGGTACCCGTTACCAATTGAAGATGGCTGCTTCCCGTCAAGTTTTGTCTGAGATTAACACCAAGTTTGGTAACTTCCCATTCTCTCTCCGTGATCTCGATGATCAGCGCAAGTCCCGTATGGGTATCATTGAGTGCGCCAAGCACCAAACTGTTTTGCCCTACGACATCTTGTTCGAACGCGATGGCGTTGTTGTCCAATTCTTGGCTACTTTGTTGTTGACCAAGAACGGTAACGTCAAGGTCACCACTCCCCCTTACGACCCTGCTCTTGTCAAGAGTGACAAGGAATTGAAGGATGAGGAGCTTGTTAAGCTTTTGGCCACTCCTTTGAAGCCTAGTGCTAAGAAGAACAAGAAGAAGAAGGCTGCCGGTGAAGCTGAAGCTGCCACTGCCTAAACCCTCCAACCACCTCTTTGTTACATTTGAGCCTAAAAACACACATACAAAAATACATGAAAATAAAAATTTCAATAGCCAGGCATTCTGCGCTATGACCCTGTAAACATGGAACCATTTCCTGTCGATATAAGAGATCGATTTTAAACCCCCCCATCCATTATGCTGCTATGGATTGAAGTTCAATGGGAGCAGCATTTAGCTCAATACTTCGCGCACACCCACTCTTTATATATCAATCAACTTGAGTTTCCGTCTTCTAAACATTCATTGTTGCTGCTGCGTCAAACCTGCACTGGGCATCGCCAAACATGCGGTAAATATAGCACTGAAACCTTACCCTTATTATAAAACAAACTATTTTCGTGGTCAGGGACTTTTTCTTATATCTCTCATTTGGTGGTGGGGGATGCGTCAGGCAGGGTGAACTATACGAATGTTTAGAGTGGCAAAAAATACATATACACATATTATATATGCAATGCTTAGTAAACAACAGAGCACTTTATCGCATTGATCAATGACATTGCTTATATTTTTACATGGTTTCCAGCGCAAGGAGACGACGTAGGAAGGAAGTCAGGGAGAATATGAGCTAAATTTGACATTGACGCCTTTTTTTTGTGTTGGACTTTTTTTTTTTAATTTGACCTATTTTAAATGGAAGCCAAACCAAGGTTTGTGAAGGCAGTTATTGCAATAGGCGAGTACCGTAGCGCAATGCCATGACAAGACTGTATGGAATAGAGAACAAGGAGATGAACCCCCCGTTGATGGACAGGACAAGTATAAATAGTTGGAGGTGAGATTTCCATACACGGTAGACATGGCCAAGGAGATGAATTTTACCTGAGAATAGTAATCAAACCAGCTGGCATGAAGGCCTTGCTCTTTGAAAAACGTATGCCCATGGCGATCATCAGTGCCAAGGAGACCACTAGCAAGGAAAAAGGTATTAATAGTCAGTAGTAGCGATTGACGCCAAGTACGACTCAGCCTCGCTTACCAAAAGCGAGGCCAACACGGCTCGGGCTCTGAGATGCTTGATAGGCCCCCAACGTGATCAAGCTGCCAAATACCGTTCCAGAGATGAACGATGCCAGACTACCGGCTGGAAAAAATGCAGGGTGGGAAGGACAAAACTCAGTTCAAAACCGATATATTATGAGAAGAAGGGACGACGGATTATGTCATTTTACCTTTGATATAACCAATCAATCCTCCTACAAATACCACGGCTGCAAAAGAATAACCTAGATTGTCTGTCATGCTGAAGAAATGAAGCTTGAATGGTGAGAAGAATGCAAGCGGGATGAATGAACTGAGTTTTTTCGCTTCGCAACGCTGACGATGACACTTTTTTTTTTTTTTTCCCCTATAATTTCCTTGGTAAACCGCTGGTTAAAAATACTCAAATTTTTCATTTTGTACCTGCTTTGTCTGTCTTTCTTCTCTTTCTGTTTGCTCAGCCCATCGGAAATTCATCATGATGCAACATGCAGAGCAAACTCCTCAACCACCACCACATGCACCCACTCCAGTGGTAGCCTATCCTACTTCTATCCATACTAATCATCCAGCTAATAGAGGATCAACATATTCTGAAGCAAGTACACCTACGAGTGCTTCCAATTCAGCTAGCCCTAGGTCACCCACCCCTCCCACTAATTCATCCGGTTCAGTGTCTAACATGACCATGTCCAACGACCAACTCCTCGATCACTCTCACTTAAAACCTGGCAGCCAAGCTTCGTTGTTGTCATATTCACAAACCATTAATATGTACAGAGAAAACGCAAAGAAAACCAACAACCCTGATATTCAGTGCGATTTTGCTGTCTTCATGGTTGAAGCCGCCAAACCCATTGTGGATAATGACACTGCTCGATGGGAGTATTTGAACGAAGCTGAAAAACTCTTGAAGCAGCTAGCTGCGCGCGGTCACGCCGAATCACAATATTATTTAGGCAACCTCTACGCCAGTGCATTACTTAGCCGGAAATCAAAAAACGAATTCGACAAGGCCTTTCCATTGTTTGTTCAAGCTACTAAACATCATCATCCTGATGCTGCTTACAGGTAATTTTTATTTTTTAAAAAAAAAAAAAGAGAGGGGGAAAAAAAAAAAAAAACGCCTTCTTTGCGTGCACCAAATTACACAAGCTCGTTCCAAAGCGGCATTCCTCATCAATATCTCCACTAACGCGGCTTTGGTATTTTCCTAAAATAGAGCTGCGAAATGCTATGAAGATGGCTTGGGGTGCAGAAAAGACAGTGCCAAGGCAGTTCAATTCTACAGGTACTTCTTTAATTACGTTGAGGCACGGCGACTAAATACGGTCACCCAACTATGACGTTTACCCCTTTTTTCATTCACAGAAAAGCATCCACGCTCAATCATCCTGGTGCTATGTATCGACTTGGTGTGGCTGAACTGAACGGCGAACTCGGTATCAATAAAAATCCAAGAGATGGTGTCAAATGGCTCAAGAGAGCCGCAGAAGCCTCCACCGTAGAATACCCCCATGCGTTACATGAGCTGGCCTTGCTTCATGAACGCGGTATTGACAACGTGGTGTTTGTGGATTTGGAATACGCCGTCACTCTGTACGCTCAAGCCGCCGATTTAGGCTATGCCCCTTCGGCTTTCCGATTGGGTGAATGCTATGAGTATGGCAAGCTCAACTGTCCTCAGGATGCTGCTTTGTCCATTCACTATTACACCATCGCGGCTCAACAGGGTCATCGCGAGGCCTGCTTTGCTTTGACCGCTTGGTACTTGGTGGGTTCACCCAACGTTTTACCCCAAAGTGATGAGCAAGCTTATCTTTGGGCAAGACGAGCTGCAGAAAAGGAGCTGCCAAAGGCTGAATACGCCATTGGGTATTTTACTGAGGTCGGCATTGGTATCCCAAAGAATACCGAGGAGGCCATGGAATGGTACAAGAAGGCTGCCAGACATGGGGATAAGCGTGCTATTCAGCGACTACAAGGCAAGGCACCTGAAAATCCCAAAGACAAGAAGAAGCGTGGATCACAAGCCGACGACTGTATTTTGATGTGAAATGCCATGATAGACTTTTTTTTTTTTTTGTGTTATACCTTCATCCTCGTTTGTGGGGGTGGATGCGAGCACGCACCACCCGTCTCTTCTTTTTTATAATTTTGGGACCCTTTGTCTGTTCTGTTCTGTTTTGAAAAACCCTCATTCCTTTTTTACACACTCTCATTTGCAATTTACCCCCCTTTTTTTTGCCTACAACCGTATCAATAATACCCCTCCCACTTTATGCTTACGAAGCGATGCAGATCAAACGGATAGGACCCAGGAAATAGATTGGAATTGTCAGCAGTTTCCTTATCTGTCATTAGAAATTTCTGTGAGAGTATGGTATGAAATCGGCTTCTCTCAACCAATGATGGAATTGTTACTAATCATTCAACGTCCGATGCCGTGCAGTGATTGGCTCGCAGCTGAGTAATGAGGTGAGCGGTGGCTTATGATGCCTCTAGAACAATCAACCCATCTGCCCTGTGAGTATAAATACTCAGACCACAGTTGCTCATTCCTACTCTCGATGTACTCTAGATTATTAAGACTTCCCAGCTCTACTAGAAGAACTTTTCATACCCTATCAGCCCTTAATATGCCCGCTAATCACCGTAAAGTCACCATCATTGGCTCTGGCCCAGCAGGTAAGCAATTCGCCTTTCTAGGTCGCTGCCCCGCCGCTATGACCGTATCACTCATACATCTTCATAGGCCACACTGCCGCTATCTATCTCGCAAGAGCAAATCTTGAACCCACTATGTTTGAAGGCATGATGGCCAATGGGTTTGCCCCAGGCGGTCAATTGACCACTACCACCGATGTTGAAAACTTCCCCGGTTTCCCCGAAGGTGTCCTTGGAGGAGAGTTGATGGATAAGCTTCGTGCACAGTCTGAGCGATTTGGAACCGAAATCATTACCGAGACCATTTCGAAAGTCGACCTCTCATCTCGTCCTTTCAAGCTTTGGCGTGAAGGGAATGAGGAAGAGTCCGAACCCACCGATACTTCCGACGCACTGGTCTTTTCAACTGGCGCTTCTGCCAAGCGTATGTTCTTGCCTGGTGAAGACAAGTACTGGCAAAACGGTATCTCTGCTTGTGCCGTGTGTGATGGAGCTGTCCCCATTTTCCGCAAGAAGCCCTTGGCTGTTATTGGAGGAGGCGATTCCGCTGCTGAGGAAGCCATCTATTTGACAAAATGTAAGTGGAGTGATCGGAAAGAAAAATCAAAAATGTGGGTCCTTTTACTAATGAAACCCTGTAGATGCTTCCCACGTCTATGTCCTCGTTCGTCGTGACAAGTTGCGTGCCTCCAAGGTCATGGGAGATCGTCTCTTGAAGCACCCCAAGGTGACCGTCTTGTTCAATACCCAAGCTACTTCTACCCATGGTGATGGATCTCTCTTGAACGCACTCACTATCAAGAACACGATCTCAGGCGAAGAAACCAAATTAGCTGTCAATGGTCTCTTCTACGCTATTGGTCATGAGCCTGCTACTTCATTGGTCAAGGGACAAATTGAATTGGACAATGAAGGTTATATCCTGACCCAACCTGGATCCAGCTTGACCAGCGTTGAAGGCTTCTTCGCTGCTGGTGATGTCCAAGATAAGCGTTACCGACAGGCTATTACCAGTGCTGGATCTGGCTGTATGGCCGCTCTGGACGCTGAGAGATGGCTCTCGGAACATGAGGCCACCGAGTGATCACACTCGGGGGAGCAGCAACACATCAACCCGACTTCTAAACTCTAGATTTTCTCGACCCTTTTAATATGGTGTGCGGGCCACCTTTTCATTAGACTGCACTACACCGCACAGTTACTTCCCTACTCATCTTTCTTAGACGAACAGCGGCTTTTTTTTTTTTTTCATCTTTTTCGCATACTGGTCAACTTGCAATGTACATAACATGTGCCATCCATCCAAGCAAATAAAATAAAAATATTAAAAAAATATACAGCAGCCCCCAATGCCGCCATTAAGGTTTCATTAAGGTTTCAGTGCCATTGCTTTTTGTTCTCTAAACCTTAATCTCACCACCATTTAAATCGATGGTCCTCTGGTCCTTTTTCACCACATCCAATGCCTGTTAACCACACCGCACCACAGGGAGGTGTCCTCTCTGGCGCTAACCCGGCCACATTCAACTCCACCGACCCCATTGTGCTGTTTGTGATTCAGGTAACATTCATTCATTCCTCATGGCTTCTTTGACATGTCCACTCCAAACAACTTTAACCCTATTTCCACCAAAGGCCACCATTATCATCGTAACTTGTCGATTACTTGCAATTCCTTTAGCCAAGCTGAAACAGCCAAGAGTCATCGCTGAAGGTAAGTTGATCCACCGTACATTGATGTATTCATGCTAGATATCCGGGCTCATGTATTGCCACCTCTTAGTTCTGGGAGGTATCATTCTTGGTCCATCTGTCATGGGCCGCATTCCAAACTACATGGACACTATTTTTCCAACTGCCTCGTTGCCCTACCTTAACCTAATTGCTACCATTGGCCTTGTCTTCTTCTTGTTTCAAGTCGGTTTGGAAGTCGATGTCAAGCTGATCAAACGAGATGTACGAAAGAGCCTGACGGTGGGTATCATGGGAATGGCTCTCCCTTTTGCTATGGGAGTCGCTGTTAGTTATGGACTCTATCGTCTTCAAAACGACCCTACCATTCCTTTTGGCTCCTATCTCCTTTTTTTGGGTGTTGCCATGTCGATTACGGTAAGTTTCTGGTATTTTGGAAAATGCTGATCCATTCCCCATTCATGTGTGTTTACATATGAGAATGTGATGTGGATGCAACTGTCTCTCATCGTATGTTGCAAAACAGGCTTTTCCAGTGCTTGCCCGCATCCTAGCAGAATTGAGACTGTTGAAAACAAGCGTTGGTGCGATCACCATGTCAGCTGGTCTGCTCAATGATTGCACTGCTTGGGTCTTACTTGCTTTGGTGGTTGCCTTACTGAACGCATCGGGAGGTCTGACTGCCTTGTGGGTATTTTTATGTGCTATCGCATTCAGTTTACTGCTTATTTTTATCGTGGGGCCACTCTACCATCGTCTCTGTTTGCACACCGGCTCATATGATAATGGGCCCACTCCACTTGTCATGACGGTAACGCTCCTGATGGTTTTGATATCAGCCTTTGTCACCGACATCATTGGCATTCATCCTATTTTTGGCGGCTTCCTGGCTGGTGTGATCATCCCTCATGAAAGAGGTTTGGCTGTCAAGATCACTGAAAAGATTGAAGATATCATCAACATTGTCTTTCTTCCTTTGGTAAGCGAGCGATTTCATCATTTTCTTCAAGTGATTGTCATTCGCTCTAATTAGAGTTCAACGTGATACACCCAGTACTTTGCCCTGTCGGGTCTTAAAACGCAGATTGGTCTCTTGGACACAGGCGAAATATGGGGCTACGTATTCTTGGTTATTTTCGTTGCGTGCTTTGGAAAAATCACTGGATGTACAGCTGCGGCCAAGATCAACGGTATGAACTGGAGAGAATCCTTCACGGTTGGCTTCTTGATGAACTGTAAAGGGTGAGTGGATTGGCTTGCTGGCAAACCTTAGTGTGCATAGCCCAATCAATGCCTAAACCTTAATTCCTTTGCCAACAGTCTAGTCGAACTCATCGTTTTGAATATCGGCAAAGATGCTGGTGTGTTGAATGATCAAAGTAAGCAGCAGCATTCATCTCCCTTTATCTCATGTTTCTTTCGGTTGTTTGTTCATTCATCAATGTCCTCATAATACTATGTCACTTTAGCATTTGTTATCATGGTAGTAATGGCCATTGTGACGACATGCATGACTACACCAGCTGTCCTTTGGTTATATCCCGAATCATATCAGAGACAACGTGCACGTGAGCTAGGTGAAGCGGGCAGCAAAAGTCCCATGGAAGCGATCTCTCCACAAGAGCCCAATGAGGAAACCTACCGACTGATGGTGACGCTCAACAAGCTAGAAACCGTGCCTGCTATGATGGTCTTGATCCAGATGTTACAGCATGATGCCAATAGTGAAAGACGTCGTAGAAGATCGCATCAACACCCTCAACGATGGCCACTCGTTCAATTGCAAGTGCACGCCCTTCGATTGATTGAATTGACGCAACGATCGTCCGCTGTGATGAAAATTCAAGATAGTGATACATTGGAAAGAGACCCGGTTTTGAGCGTCTTCCGAACGTTTGCCAAATTAAGCGGCATCAGACTGCAAGATGATGTGAACATCACCACCCCCACTGAATTTCCCAACGTTGTAACCGATACTGCTCAAGATGAACGAGTTAATGCTATTATCCTGCCTTGGCAGCTTCTTTCCAAAGATTGGACCGGTAAGGTTAACGAAGATCTTCTAGAAGGGTCATCGGAGTTCAGCAAGGAGGCAATGGATGGCGCCAGGGATGCGGTCTTTGTTCGACGAGTGCTGGAAAATTCACGACACACCGTGGCTGTTTTGGTCGACCGAGGCTACACCAAAACTGCTTATTCCAAGACCATCCTGGTTCCTTTCATTGGAGGCTCTGATGATCGTGAAGCCATCAAATTTGCTCTTCGTATGCAGACGGATGGAGCTAAAATTGTCATCCTACGGTTCGTGAAAGAGGAATTGAATCAAGGCAACGAAAAGAAGTCACCCCACTCCAATGTGGCCAGCAGTCGGAATCCAAGCGTGCTTTCTATTCAAACCTATTTACAAGAAATAGATGCTGTGGCTTCGGACCAGACCTTCTTTGATACCCTGACGGAGGACGGTGTTATCCGCGATGGACACGAAGTTAGCCACGATACCATCCCGGAACATGAAGAGTATATTCAGGATCTGCCTCAATGCCAAACCATCAAAATTACCAAGGTCAAACAACAAATTGCAACGTTTGTCGACGGCCTGCAAGAAAGTGACTTAGTCATTGTTGGACGTCGCCGTCTGGACACCGACAAAGCCACCTTGGAGAGCGGAGTCAGTGAAGCTGGTAAAACTCTTGGCGGAGTAGCGCAAATTATTATGTCGATGAGAGCCAGTTTATTAGTTGTTCAAGCAGCTCCTGGTTCTGAGAATATCACAGAATACGCATAGAAGTCCCCTCCCTGGCCGTATTTTTCTGTTGTTGCTCTATGGATTATCTATACCAAATGGTTTATTTTATCTTAAACCAACCACATTTTTCCTTACCACATATGCCCTTACTCCAAGTGTCGAAATTGCCATTACTGTAGCCTATTGGTTTTGAAAGACAGACCAACACTTTCTTTCCCCGCACTCCCATCTGAGCCTATTTTCTAGTTTTTCTCATTAATGCGGTATGGCATAAATTGCATTGCAGTACCTGCAGCTCTCACGCTTGGTCTTACTACCTAGCCAATTCCCTTTGGTTTCAGCATCTGTAAGGTAGCAGAGACTATGATGGAATGCACATTTTCAATAAAACACACTCAGTTTCATTAAAACTCCCAGTTTAATCCAAACATGGGATAAAAAGAACCAGCGTTGTACTACACGCGGTGTAAGCAAATAAGGGTCAAGTCAGCCCCATATTTTTGCTTTCTCTTACTTCCCTTTCTTTCCTCCTTCCTTCCCTCACAATGCACAAAAAGCTCTTTCTGTGCTTACTACTGCTTTGTTCATTCATATTCATAGCGTCGGCCAGCGACCCACCACCGTCCTATGAAATACAACCTCGTGATGCTAACGACCAAGACGACTTTTTGCTCGCCGCAGAACCCCTTCTAGATGACGACGAGAATACCCCTTTAGACGACGACGAAGAAGATGAAGAAGCTACGTCTTCACTCAATCATATTGATGAAGATGATGCAAAGGACACTGTCGAAGAAATCGATATTTGGGCCAATGCAGGCGATAATGACGACGAAGAATCAGAAGAATCAGAAGAAGACCTGGTCGATGACGAAGAAGAGGAAGATGACGAACATGACCATGAAGACGATGAAGAAGAGGACGACGAGGAAGACGAGGAGGACGGTGCTATTGACCACGACAGCTTTGACGAGCAAGACGAAGATCTATATGAACAAGACCGAGTACAGTTCGGTTTAGACCCAGACACAACTCAGACCGAGGAAGAAGAGGAGCTAAAATGGTCAAATGAGTTTATCCCTGAAGAAGATCGTTCGCTCGACCCACCTCCTCAGCAGCAGACAACTTACAACGATGACAAGAAGGAATCATTATTGGAACAGGGCCACGCTAACGCTGAGATGGAAACCAAAGAACAAGAAGCTAGCTTAATGGACCTTGGTGTAGAAGATGCCGATAATGACATCCCACCCCCCGAACACGGTAGTCATCAAGACAGTGAGCTTGAGAAGCAGCCCACACTCGTTCAAGATTGGGATCCAAGCCATCGTGAACCTGCAAAGAAACCGTGCCACAAGCAATCTACTTTGGTATGGCTTGGCTTGTTGGCTTGTTGTCTTGTACTATTTTATGGAGCCCGCGTTAGAGCCAATTCAGTAGCCTTGGATGGTGATGGCAAGCACGCTATCCTTCCGGTATGCAATCTAATTGAAATCGTATTAACATGACATGGATGCTAACCTAGTATATCTCTTTACCACGTACATTGTCCGATTCAAAATTTAAAGCTTCATCAAAATGGTAAGTCTTTAGGTCTTCTAGTGTAAACCTTTTTTATTTTTCCCCCGCTACATATTAACTTGCCAACCCTATAGATATCAAATCACCGCTTGCATTGTCACCCGATCCCTCCATAGTGATTGATGCTCATTCCAACCACTTGCACCCACCCTCGGGCCGGGGCCATCACCGCAAAGCTTCCTCCCTTTCAGCTCACATCATCACCCCTCGGTCTCGACCCACTAGCGTCGGACATGAAAGTCCCTGGACTGGTGAATGGAAGGAAGGGAAAGAATGGTGATAATCAGCCTGTCTGTGTGAAAGGAAACTCTTTACAAAATTTGAACTTATCGTACTTGTCTTTTATATACCATCGCTTTATTAAGTGTAATAACTGAAGAAAAACAGCCAAATAAACAAGCCATTAATTTTTCTTCATGTAAATATTTGTTGGGATTTGTGTTGGTCGCCAAGGTTCAAAGCTGTTGGCGGAGTGGTCAACGGTAAACCTTGGCTCGTGCTTGCAACAGGCGTGGGATGGCATGTGTCGCCATATTTTCCTTCTCTGAAACAAGGGAAAAAGAGCAGATATGCAAAGGCTTTGAGACAAGCGGTCCGTACGTAGAGTTTCTCTTTCAATGCTGGCTGGATTTGTGGATAATATGAAAATCCATGCTGGGCAATAATAACACACCATGTAGAGAAAAATCGCGCAGTGGAATAATATCAGGCAGTGCATACATTAGTATTTTGAATAACCTCGCAATTTACTACTTGCCTATAGTTTACACTTTTTATCTGCTACATCAAATGAGAGCGGTATGCTGTTTTTATTGCCTATTGTTACTCCATAGTCAGTGATGACAAGTTTGACTTTAATGATTTAAATTCATCGAAATAACTGATATGGTTGAATAGTTTCTATTGTTTACCTTGTGGTCGCTCTTGTTTTATACTCTCTTACTTAACAATGAATTGAGTATATTAAAATCTTTTTATGCTGCATCATCAAAAAAAAATTATACAATCTACACGAGCACAGTAGCTAGGGTACAAGTGGCAGTTGATACGTTTAAAATGTAAAGAATGATCAACATTTAAAAAAGACGATGATATAAAGACACATGGCATACAATTCCTGATCTATACCTCGCCCAAAAATACATATTTATCATGGTAAAAATTACAGGAATTTAAGCTCTACCGAGGACTTGATAGCAGCAAGCAAAAGGTTACAAGTGTCAAGAGATGGGGAAATGTAACTTCCGACCTTTGCCAAGTTTGGGCATTGGCAGTGCCGAGAAGCTGAGGTTGGATTCCAAGCTCTTGCCCTTGCGGAACTCAATTTCGCCTTGGCAGATCAAGTTACATAAAAGAAGCTTCAACAATCACAATTAACATAAACAACCAACCTTTCAAAACCAAGTACAGTTTCAAATGAACTTCTTCAAGCGCTCTACCGTATCTGTAAACACTTCTACTAACTCCATCTCAAGTGGACACTCCAAGTCAAGCAAAAGCTCTAACAATGATCGATCAAAAAAATCTGACCAACAGCCCATCAAATTTCCCAACTATCCAATGCTACAGCTCCGTATGCACAACATTTAAGCCAGGAGAAGCATAGATTGCGGATTGATTGGCTTCTTCATGTATAATCCAATACTGTAAATACATTACCGCATAAAAGTCATTTTACGCAGAATATGGCCATGATGCTTATAGACTTTTTTCTGACAATTATAATAAAATAATCTCTTTCTATTCTCAATACATCTTCACAAAATATCAAATCCTGTATGAACGACTTGATAAGCGCTCTACTCAACTCCGAACTCCCTCGGACCATCAAAGCGTGACGGCTGATTTCCACGCACAAAACATGCCAGGAAACCTTGCCCAAAAAATCTTTTCTTTTTTTCACCATTCCACAGCACGCTTGTTGCATAGATTTACGGTAACGCCAGCAGCCCCGAAATGAAGGATTATCAACGAGATTTTATTGAATTCTGTTTGGCCAATGATGTCCTTCGTTTCGGTTCATTCACTCTCAAGTCCGGAAGAGTATCACCCTACTTCTTTAACGCTGGTTTGTTCAACACTGGCAAGTCCATTACCTCTATCGGTGGTTTCTATGCTGCTGCCATCCGTGACCAGGGTTTCAAATACGATGTTCTCTTTGGTCCCGCCTATAAGGGTATTCCGCTCGTAGTTGCTTCCTCCATTGCCTTGTACAACGAACACCAAGTCGACGCTCCTTACTCTTTCAACCGTAAGGAGAAGAAGGATCACGGTGAAGGCGGCAACATTGTTGGTTCTCCTCTGGAAGGTGAAATCTTGGTCGTCGACGATGTCATCACTGCTGGTACCGCCATCAATGAATCCATCCAGATCATCAAGTCCTCCAAGGCTTCTTTGTGCGGTGTCATCGTTGCTGTTGATCGCGCTGAAATCGCTCCCGACGGTTCCGGTAAGAGCGCTATTCAAGCCATCCAAGAGCAGAACAATATTCCCATCCGTGCCATCATCACCATGGATCACATCATTGAATTCATGACCGAGAAGGGTACCTATGGTAACGAGCTTGAGATGATGAAGGCATACAAGGCTCAATATGGCGTCAACCAATAAAAAAAAAAGAAAGGTCAACGCCGGCTGGATCCGATCTATTACGTGCATATGTTTGGATTCTATGCGACGGATATCTTTTTTTTTTAATTTGTTGTAAATTACAATCAGTTGTGATATAATGTGTGAAAAATAAAAAGACTCAAATAATAATGCCAACACCATCATGCTGTTCGAGATTGTAACGCTTCTTCTAAAGCTTGTTGGACAATGGGTAGGTCGCGATCTAGTTCTGTCCGCCAGTTACTCATAGCTGCTCTAATGGCAGGCTGTCCATCCCAGACTGTCTTGGTGACATAAGCCTTTTCCGTGCCCTTGATCGCTTCGATGAATTGGTCGTTTCCTTCAGGATGTGCCCATGGCTTAGCTGACACACGGAACAACACAGTGTGCAGGTAAACAGGTGCCAGAAGCTCCAAGTCTGGGTGTTGATCGATCCATTCACCTAGACGTACTGCAAAGTTGCAATTGCTTTCGAAAATTTCTTGATAGCCTTTGGCGCCATAAGTCAGTAACGACATATAGAGAGGCAGAGCTCTAAATCGACGAGAATTTTCAATGCCGACGCTCAAGGGTTGGGGAATGGACGTCTTGCCGGTATCCAGATAAGCAGACTTGGCTCCTCCGAAAACTTCTGAGCACATATCGATGTGCTTGGTATAAAACAATCCACAGTCATAAGGCACATTTAGCCACTACAACCATAGGTTAGCCATTGTTTAAGCGGGGCCACACAAAGAAGATGAGCTGGTTTGTACCTTATGCGCGTCTGAAGTCATACTGTCACCCATCTCGATGTTAGCAGCAAACGCAGCATGGGAAGGCATTGCTCGAGCGTACAAACCAAATGCAGCGTCAATATGCAGCCAAGCATCGTACTGAGTGCATAGTGCTCGAATTTTATCGATATCTGCAGTGAATCCACCCGTATTGATCTGCTTGGAAAGGATGTTAATTCGGGACGCCGTTGAGTGACAGTTCTGATTTACACAAAAGCGATTTGTACCTCTCCGCAGCCGACCACCACAATAGAACCTTCGGAGTCTCCGTTCCTTTGTGCCTTGAGAATGGTTTCCATCTTTTCCAAATCCCATTTGTAGCCACGTTGATCCAGCGAAACATCAATGTAGTTTCCGCGTCCTAGACCCGCTACTCCGACAGCTTTAATGACACTGGAATGGGCTCGGCCACCAATCACTTTGATCACTTTGCCGCAGAAGCCATCTTCGGCAATGTCGATATTGAATCTTTTCTTTCCTACCCACTGCCTGGCAATCATCATGCCCATGGTGTTGCTGGCAGTTGCTCCTGTGGTTAAGAGCTTGCCGGGATACGCCTCTCGAGGGATTTGGCAGAGATCCAACACCATATCGAGGGCCAATTGTTCAATTGTCACTGCGTTGGTCTCCTTAGGCAGATGCAAGGCCACGTTCAAGTCATAGAGGGTTGCCAGAAAGTCACCAACAATAGAGGCCGGTGTTGTCCCCCCTGTGATCAAACCAAAAAACCTAAGACCTCCATTATTAACAATGCCTGAGGGTTGGCCCCTATCCTATGTACACAAATCCTCACCTAGGTCCATTGGCATTGGGCGCTTCCTTCAGCACGCTGTCAAACACTTGATCAAACGTCTTGTCGAGAGGCTGGCCGGTTGTGGGTAGGCGACTTGTCAGCAGCTGAGTCTCGGCCTGATCAGTATTCTGATTCATTTGAACAACAGGTAATTCGGGCAAATGGTCATTGCGATCAAGGGCGATCTGCACAACTCGCTCCAAAGCGGCTTGCAAGTCGGTTCTAGAGATATTCATGGATTGATTGAAGAAAGGCGAGGCAAGGGATATGAGTGATATAAAGAAACCACCTTTGTAGGGAGGCTGCTAAATTTATTAAGCGGAGAAAATCATGTCTGTACAACGACTCATTGAGCGGCTGTCATTGCCAGCTGCTCAGCCATGGGCCCTCGCGGATACACATCCCGATATTTGACCAGCAGCTTTGACCATCGCCTTCGTTTTGAATTATCTTTGGAGAGCTGGTACATTGATTTGAGCTCGTTATATTCTACAGGCATGCTTGAAGGCAATATCCACAGGTTAGCCTCATTGTTCTTTTGAGAGCCTACTTGTGAACGTTTGGTATGAGGCGCAGTTGCTATGGAAAGGGGACGCTGAGTCAAGGTTCGAATTAGACTCATTGGATTTAAGCGTAAGCAAAATGGTTTTGGAGGAGAGAGAAACTACTATGAAAGAGCAGCAGAAATCATAGGAGGGTAAAAGACGTGGTCTCATTTGACGCTAACATCAATTTTTTTTTTATTGTCATTCGATTGCCGAGCAAGTAGCCGCCGTTAAAAAAGAAATACCAGAGACATACTGTAATCTTGCATCCGGTTGGTCAACGGCAATCCCCTGGACTTCACAACGGTTTAGGACTGCTTTCGGCCCAAGGTGCTGGCGACATTAGTCGCTTCTTGGATAGTTCTGGCCAAAGTGGACCGAATTTTTCCATCCTCCATGGTAAGTAATCCCGCTATCGTTGAACCTGCTGGTGTTGTAACACCATCTTTGATTTCGGCGGGATGAGCACCAGTTTCCAATACCATTCTAGCTGCTCCATTCATAGCTAAATGTGAAAGATATCATCAGAAAATTAAGATTATGCAGCTTATGCAATATGTCATCATACCTTGTGCCGCTAGTTCAATAGCAACGTCTCTAGGTAAACCCATCATGACACCACCATCAGCGAATGCCTCCAAAATTACACTAAACGTGATATCAAAGAAACAAAAATTAGCCAATGGTATCCATGCGTCTCAGACAGGCAAAATGCTATGATGTCTCACCACCCAAACGCTGGACCTGAGCCTGACAATGCTGTGACAGCGTCCATATGCTTCTCCTCCAGTACTCTGCATCGTCCCAATGTCGAAAACATGTTAAAAGCCAATTGCTGGTATACTTGATCAACATTGGATGCTGGACTCAATACGGTCATACCCTGGCGAATCTGGATAGGATGGGGGATCAGTAACAGGCACAGAATGAGATAGAATTAGTCCATCCTTCGATGATACTCACTTTGCATGGTGTGTTGGGCATAGCTCGCATAACGTGTGTACTTGGATCCAGCCAATCTTGCATTTGAAGAATAGTCACACCAGCGCAAATGCTGATTAAACATTTGTTTTTAAGAGCCTCTTTCATACCCGGAAGTGTCAAGATAGCCTTCGAGCCTTGAGGCTTACAACTAGAATAGAAAGCAGCGTTATGATCATCCTATCATTATGTTCGGTATTCTTCCATGCCCGGAACTAACCACAAGAGTACAATGTCTGAAACCTCTGCGACGTGAACATTATCGCCACAATGAACTTCTGTATCGTTACGCTCGAATGTTTTAGTCAATCGAGCTTTAGATTCTTGCCGAGAACATGTTACTAGGAACTTGTTGGGAAATAGTTCCTCTTGGCATCCTCCATCCAAAGTGTCGTGAATTCCTTCGTGACTGAATCGGTCAAAGGACAGATCTTACCCATGTGAGTTGCCGATTTTAAAAACGTACCTTTCAAAATGGCAACACCCATAGTGCCACAGCCCAATACGGCTAATACTGGACGTTTTGACGAGGAGAAAGACATTTTACAGTGTAAAGGGAAGAACGTATCGTTGACAGAAGACGCACCATGGAAAAAATTGCATTTTCTAATGCGGCAATGTGGCTGCAGCTTGCTTCCCTGAGTAAACGGTAGTCGATTCATATGTCCAGAAGTAAGAACGCCTCAATGATGTGGTATAGAAGAATCGTGGTATCTTGCAAGTAGAACAGCCTCCACTTTCGATACGCGTGAATTTCCATCCAATGCGTCTTGACCACCAAAAGGCTAAATTGCCACAACAATCAATACCATTAATGAAAACCGAAAAAAAATACGTGCAATTGAACTACAATATTATGACAAAATATATGAAAACATCTGCTAATCCTTCTTGAGACCTTTTGTCGTGGAGTTAGTCTTTGGTATCAAGGTAGCAAGGGGTGCGTCGTCACCGTCGTCCTCTTCTATTGCATACTCTTCTTCCTGATTGTATGCAAGGTCGGGTCGTCCTGCGTAGTCAGCGGCCACGTATTGTTCCCACTGAGCATCTTCATCCGCATAGTTATCAGGAGGATAATCGTATCCATTAACGGCATTTCGCATGTTTTCTTCATCTTCAGTAAGAGAGAATTCATCGCCGCTATCAGTAATGGCGCTGCCAGAGTCATAATAATCTTCCTCGTAATTATAAGGTCCAGGTTCGTGCATTCCCATCTCATACACTTGTGCATTTTCGTCGTCCACATAGGACTCCATCATCGACGTTCGTTCTTCTGCCGTCAGTTCACGCACAAGATATCCTTCCGAATCGCGACGAACATGGTTTCGCTGCTGCGGTGTGGGGTGATATCGGGCTTTACCATTTCTACCAGCCGGATGTTGTCCTCGAGAAAAGATGGAGGGTCGTAGATCGTCTGGGTCGCGAGGTGGCCAGATGTAAGCTGCTCTTGGGTCTATATACAATGTTAGTAAAGCCAACATTTTTAACGCCAACACTAGTTGCAACCATGTTTAAATTACCTATGCCTTTACTAACTGGATACTGGAGTCCATCACCTGGTGGTTTTTGTGGCCAAAGCCATAGCAGTGGGTTAGGGCCAAGCACTGAGCAGATATTTTTTATAATCCCAATACTGAACGGGTATTGTGTCTGAAGCCCGGTGCAAAAGGTTAGAAAAATCGTACAATCAAGTACTCTGAGAAACCATCCGCCTTACCGATGGGATCTTGCCCCGTCGAACCAAGCCTTTGACTTTACCGCGCTCCCAGCTCTCAATGGTGGATTGGTTCTTGCACACACAATATATATGATAGCAACTCAGAACGCCTACACACAACAGCACTACAAGGTCCAGTACAAAAGTAAGGACGAGGAAGACAACTTCGGTGGTGGACGGTTCTGCCTGGAACTAAGAAATAGAATAGAGTGTTCAATGTCACAGGTTATGAAGACTCAGGATGCCATAATCACGGCTACTTACCCTAAAATGTCGAATGTCGTCCATAATTTTTCGTATTCTCCAAATGAGCAGTATCAGTACATACAAAGTTGCCAAGTCGACATAAATAAGAAAGCGGAAAAAGTGGCCATAATTGTCATAGCCTACGCAGTTGGCAATCCAAGGACAATGGTGGTCCATTTTTAGGACACAGCGACGACAAGCGCTGCAATGATGTGATCGAGGGGGCTTAAATACATTGCAAGTTTTACAAAACCGGGGGCCAGTGATACCCATCCGCTTGCCTTCCTCCGTCGGTTGGGCAATAGTAGCTGGAGGTTCCTGTAAGCCATAGTAGTTGACGATTTGTGAGCGATTGGAGGAGACGGTGACAAGATCACGTAAACTTACCCAATCCAATGGGATTCTCCCTGGATCCGTTGAACATGACAGGTAGTAATTGTAAAACACCATGGCCACGAGAATATTTAAAGGTACCAACACTTTGGCAGTCGACCAGGCCCAGCCGCCTAAAGGTGCGTAGAAGACGAACCATTGCGAGGGATAGGCGATCGTCGATATCAGAACCAATACGCCTCCAATGAAGAACCGCCCTGAGATATCGATCCTCATGGTTGAAACAGGATTTCGAAGAATGGAGTTGTTGGTGGAGGTTTGCTGGAAGCCCAAATTGGCTGTCGAAGGAGTCCGTCATCTTTGAACTCAATTGGGGGGGCCCAATAAAAAAAATTCAGGTCGCGCGCTTCCTCCCCAAATTTGCCCTTTGCTCTATCTTTCATTCATTTGTAAGCCCTTTATAAACTACGTAGTAAAACAACGGAAGAAAGTGATTTCATAATGGCAATATGGAGGATAATGGGCATTCATTATTAAATGACAGCGGATATCAATGAATTGATCGCTTACGGCGACTGTCGTCATTTCTGATACAAAGAACCGTACGACAATCATGTGGTGTACAAAGAGAGCGAAGACATATTCCAGTGAAGCAACAAACGAGTAGATGAATTTTTTTAACAATACAAGGAAGCTTGAGCTTGGTTCCCTCCATTCAACTTTTGTAGAGTTGAGCTTGCTTGACCTGGAAGTGTGACTGCTAATACCGACGCTTTGGGATTTTTGGAGTTGTCAACAACAAAAAAGCTTTGGGACCATTGTCAGATTCCAACTTCAGCAGGGCCAGCATGGAAAAATCATTTGCAAAGCTATTGCGTACGTCCAAGCTTGCGTCGTTCGACTCTGCTATTCCTCAAGTTTACTCCACAAAAAACTGCTGGAAGAAGAGGGGTGATTGGGGTCTCAAGCGCAGCCTGCCCACCGTCATTCGCACCAAACTCATCACTGTAGGCGCATTAGACACAGCCGAGCATCAAACTCCTTGGGACTCTGCCAATTCCTCCGTCAATTTCGTCCGTGTATGGAAGGAGAACTTCCCCAACTCGACCGCCCCCAAGCCCCAGCCAGAGGTTGTCCTCAAGGATCTTGGTTCCATGACCGAGGAACAATTCAAGCTTCTTTTGAAGAAATCAGGCAAGCGTTCCGAAGAATACATTCAGTTGGTCAAGGACGAAAAACTTTCAAAGAACCAGCTTCTCGAATATTTGGGTGTCACTGCCTCGCCCACCGCTCAACGATCGCAATCCATTGTCGGTCCTACCTACTCTGATCACCAAGTGGAATACGGGTATCCTGTTGAAGGTCGTATCGTCAACATGGATGGTGCTATGAAGTACGTTGTTGGTGTTTCTGGAATTACCGCAACACTTCCCGTCAAGAATACCGGACGACCACCTATTGATAAGGAAGTTCGCACTTTCTACGTCAACCACGCTTCCATTGAAGCGGATGGCAGTCCCAACGTTACGCTCAGCAGCGTCAAGCCAGGCGAAGAACCTATTTACATCAACAAGGATGAGAAGGATTACCTTGGATACTCAGAGAGTGATGAGGGTGGTGAAGTTGCCCTTCAGGATATGTTCAAAACCACCCCCTCTCCCAATGCTAAACAGTCTGCTAAGGCTAACAACATGAGAGCTGCCGATTCATTATCTGCGAAGACACCTTTGGGCAAAACACACCCTCTGCTCATGTCTAGAATTTTGACCTTGATGCAGAAGTCTCAGCCCAAGGACGAAGAGCCAGAAATGCCTAGCAACAAAAAGAAATAATGATTGGGTTCGCTTCTTCTTTCCCCATCACCCCATTGTAATTGTAGTCATATATTCTTTGTTTGCCATACAGCACCCAAATCCCCCCATAAAAGTTTTATAGAAGTTTTACAGCTAAAAAAAAAGATATAAATCGCACAGACATTGTACCAGAAAAACCTGTGGGTATCATTTTATTTGAAGGAATGAGTTCTGTGGACCTGCCCAGCAGTCTACTCCATAGCCATTCAATTCTAAACGATGGAAAATTTCGTTTAATTCCAGTGCATTGCCGTTGTTGCCTTCTTGTCTCGGCAGTTGTCCATATTTGCTACTTCCTACACCCCAAGCTCCACCTTGATCTAATCCAGCATTAGCTCGTTGCTAAATATCGCTTATAATGAGTCGTGCGTGACACGCTTACCGTCTATCGCAATAATGTGTTTGCCTCCACAAACAACTTTCACAATATTTACATCGCACTCTTTCCCATCCTGGAACTCTGCCAATACAGGATATCCTTGGTTATCATCCTGGTTCCCTGCTGAGCGGTGAGTTCCTAGACCGCATATGTACACGTCGCCATCTAGAACGAAAGCAGTGTGGAAAGTACCACAGCTGATTTGGAATTGAGTTGGAGTCAAGCCATCAAAAAACGCAATCGGTATTGCTTGCAGAGCTTCCGGAGACTCTGGTGAGCCAAGCTGACCAAATCGATTGGAGCCTATACCATACACAGCAAACGGAGAGCTGCAGTAGAGGATGGCATGATACAAGGAGGCTTCAGCACCTTGGACCGCTGGTATGTCTATCTTGGTAGGTGATTCTCGACCGTTTAGGGCCGCATGGTACACTTCTCCATCGTTCCTAGTGTAATGTATGGATAAGACTTCAATAGATGGAAGTATAGGTTCAATGCGTTTTTAAAACAATGAAAAATTTCGTACTTGATCAAAATCACGATCTGAGAGCCGGCCATGCACGCTACGTCCTTGCAATGGCTGGCCACGAACATAGGCTCACCCGATCCAGGTACGCTGTAGTGGTACACGCTGCCGTCTGAGAGCAGGATACCAAGGGTAGAGTTTGGATCGCCGTACACTTTGACAACGTCTGTTCCTCGAACGTTATGGAACGGAACTGCCCCTGATGTCAATGAACCAGTCTGCGGGTTATATCCCCACACCACCAAAACGCCTTTATCTATACACGCACAAGCGCGGTCGGTTATTTAGTGGCCAGACGAACAAAGCAAAAATGTCTTTGAGGTTGGTAATGCAAGCTCACCATTGATGCCAAAGCTGCATTCCCAAGTACAATAGAGTACGCGGGTAATGTCCGCTGGCAGCTCCCCATTCCCTCCGGACGGCATGGTTTGACCAAACGAATTGAGGCCAAATGCACGTATCATGGACAGTAAGGTGCTGGCAGAAAAAGAAGAGACAGGGATATTTTTGTTATTTTATTTATTTTGTTGTTCGTATGAAAAATGTGCAATCTATCGCCTCCTCAACACTGGTTGCTTAAAACTCCCATGCGTTGGTCATGTATTTCTGCACTGCGGAGAGTGCTTGATATCGTACATCCTGGTCTTCATGGGTCATAAGCTCCATGATTCGTTGCTTGGCTCCAATTTCTTGGACGATCCTGAAGGGATGGAGTTAGATTAGTATCTAATAACATTTGCATCCACCTTTTCCTTCAACTTACTTTTTAGCGTCCTTGGAAGAGTATTTAACATACTGACCAATGTCATGAGCAGCAACAGAAAGAACAAGGGGGCTTTGTGAGGTACTAAGCAATCGCGCCAAGATTCTAAGAAGACGATAGTCTTGCTCATTAAGTCGCTGTGCATTCTCCTTCCAGAACACTTCTGACTTGTGTGGGGGTGACCAGTTGAGCTTTCCTGTCTCAACCTCAGAAGAATATTCTTCAAAGGTGCTGTAAGGTGTTTATGAGCATAAGATATCGATGGCTACAGTGAAGTCAGCTCAGTGCATACCTCAGGCTATGGAAGTTCTCTTCCAACTCGGCCTTCAAATACTCAATATCTTCGACGATATCGGTGTCGGACCACTTCCTGGTACTAAGGTTTTCTGTGAATGGCAATAACTTGGCGACAAGCATGGCAGCCAAGTTAGATTCTGGTTGTTTCTCAACGAGGTTCTGTTTGAAAGCATGTTTCGATTAGCAGCCTGTAAAGAAACCAGTAGCTAATTCTCCAAACTACAACTTACTCGGAAGCTAGCAATGACAACGCGAATAACCTTTTCCTTGAGAGCTGATTTGGCAATGTCAATAAGCAACGGGATGATATCGTATTGTCTGCAAAAGGCATCATTAGTCGACTGCACATGAGCAGAGTAGGTGTAGTTGAAGGATACCTACCGGTTGATCGTGCTTGCTATTTGAGCGTCGAATGTTAACAGCCATATGCAAAAGATAACCTGGTACTGCATTTGAGGACCTGGGCTCGTTCGTCGAAGCACATGAATCAACCTATCAAGCAATGAATGAGTACACAGAGTCCCGTATATCGCACATACATGAACACAAAATTGAATGATCACTTACGATTCAGCAGCCTTTGGTGTCTCCCAGAAGGGCAATCGATACTCGCGCACTCTTAAAATTGATTCCAATTCCTGTACGGCCAGATCCACGATTCGCAAATCCTCGCTTTGTACTTGGGTGGCTATCCAGTTGAAATAAGGGCTGAGATCGACCATAGATGGAGAGGGGGCAGAGCTAATCAATTTCAACCAAGGTGAGCAGGCGATAATATGGTATGACGATAACCATGAAATGGCAAGACTTACGAAGCAAAGATGGTGAGGATCTTGGATGCTTGCAGAGGTACAATATCGTCGTTTACGCGAAGATGTCTGATGAAAAAAGAGGAAATGCATGATTAAGTTCGCTGACGAATAAAATCAGGCAACCATTTCAAAATGACAGCGTACTTGAAAAGAGGACCAAATGGATATGTGGGTTTGTTGCCACTAGCATGATGGAAATATTGAACATTTTCTTCATGATCTGGTAGGCAAAGCATTCAAAAAAATGATTAGACTGATCACGTAATGATATACTAAAGCGCGGCAAATTATATATTACCTGTCAAGAAGTCCTCTATCAAAAGAAGGACGTGCTGAATGGTATCTGGTCGGTTCAGGGTGTCTAGTATTTGAAGGTACAGATTCGCATAGGTATCGCCTCGCTCATCAGCAAGTTCTTTGATAACTTGAGGTGACTTGTTATCAATGCGTTGAATGAGATCCAACTGCTCAGAAGTAATCAAGTTGGCGCGCTGATAACCCTATTGACGTGATAAGCATTGAGCAAAAATGGGCGGTAGCGGCATGGTTATGACATGATGCATTACCTCCCATGGAACAGGACGATTTCTCATCTGAGCAATTTTGGTTTCATAGTACTGATTAGAGACAAGTGCGAGTGGCACCTCGGGCACAGCGTCTTGGTTATCGGCCATAGTGATTAGCACACAATGTGGGTGGGTGAGCAAGTGAAAGACTGTGTGTTGAGGTGGGTCAGTCGAGGGGGGTTTGAAAGTCACAAGTTGGCTGGCTGGCGACTTTTCTGCCGTTGCTTGCCAAATTCAGCTTCCCTTACCGAGCTTCTTTCTCTGACTTCACTTTATATTTAATGAGACGAAGGGCTGTTGGAATTGCTAATGCTGAAAATCGGAAAGCGTTAGATGCAAGTATTGTGACGAAACTGTTGTGTCGCCATACTGCATTAGCTAATCTGGATTTGCCACACAGCGCAAGTTTCAGGAGATTGGAGACAACATAGCTGCGAGAGAAATACAGCAGGTATGTGCTGGCACTCAATACATTATACCGATATAAACCAACACTGCTGACCATGGTATCCATAAGCTTCATGACCAGCTTGATACCTTCAAGACCAACTTACAAGAATTTGCCCGGAAGTACCGAAAAGATATACGGCGGGACCCAACATTTCGCATGCACTTTCAGCAAATGTGTACAAAGATAGGAGTAGACCCTCTAGCCTGTAAGTGAATAATATGGAATATGAGCTATGAGACTTGATCTGAATATCCACTTTCACCAGCAAACAAAGGATTTTGGGCAGATCTGCTCGGGTTTGGTGACTTCTATTTCGAACTCTCCGTGCAGATTACAGAAATATGTATTGCAACACGACCACAAAACGGTGGTTTGATAGAAATGGGAGAACTCAAGCGTCGAATTAAAGTTAAGCGAGGTGACAGAAAAAGCTCTCAACCGGAAATAAGCGAGTAAGTGCATCGAAGAGGATGAAAAATGATCTTACGTTCTTTAAAGTCGCCTTATCATTTTCATTTCTCAGAGACGACATAGTGAGATCCATCAAAACACTCAAACCATTAAGTAGCGGATTCGAAATCTTGACGATTGGTAATCGCAAAATGGTACGTTCAGTGCCCAAAGAATTGGATACGGATCAATCATCCCTGCTTCTGCTTGCGCAGGTAAGTTTATCGGTTTTGCAAATGGCATGTATCGACCAGACCAAATATGCTTACCCATCGACGCAAAGGCGACGGGCTACATGACGAAAGGAATGATTGAAACTGAATTTAAATGGCATGAAGGCCGAATCCTCCAAGCGCTGGTAGGTCATTGATAGTGTATGTCAAATTAGACCATGGATTGCAAACTGATCATTTTCATTATAAACATTTAAATACAAAAATTAGGATAATCTGTTACAAGACGGATTGGCATGGTTGGATTTATCGCCAGGAGAAGAGGACAAATATTGGATACCCAGTTTCTATGATTTTGGAGACAACGAAAATACAGTTTAAATATGCCTCATCATTTTGCAGGTTGTAGAAAGTTGCTTGGCACATAGCCATATTTGCCGACCCATCGCGCATCCGTCACATTCCATGCATGCGCCATATACCACCCTCCTTGATCCATCTGCGTTATAGCGAACCAGTCCCCTCGTTCAAACGTCAGGTCGTCGTCGTACTTTGCGTGGTAGTTGAAGAGCGCAATAGCTAAAACCAATGTGAGAATGTATTACAATAAAGGGAAACATAACATAAAATAAACCGAATAAGATCAATCTCAACGTTGTTGATGTCCTCTAACCCATTGGATATACACTTACCCCAGCATATTATAGGCTCGCCTCCATCGTGTGAAGCAACTTGTTTCTCTTGTGAAGGTGGTGGTTGTGGCATGAGAGACTGTTGCTGTACGACTGATCTTCGCATGGCTGGAGGGGCATTCATCTTGATACTACCGCGTGGGTCTCGAGCCGAAGACGTCTTGGCACCGATCGCTGTGCCTGTTGAGTATGAAGGGGAGGGAGACTGTATCACACCGGAACGTTCCGAAATGATCTTGGCTGAGGTCGATAGTGAGACCTTTGGCTCGTTATTAGGCCATCCACCCGGTAGATAAGGTGAAGTGGGTCGTCCGCTTTTGGAAGCAGCACTGGAAGATGAGGTATTTCTAACGGGTGATGGAGCACGCCGGTATGAGTTGGATCGGGCAGAGGTCTTCGTCGGTGAATATTCGACATCATTAACATCTCTTCCCTTTTCCATCTTATAAATCAATCCTTCAAGGGCATGGTCAAACGAGCGATCCAGGTTTTGACTAAGCTTTCGTGATAACCTAGTGACGAAAGATTTTTTGGGATGGGAATGGCTAGGTGTGGATTCTCCGTCACTGTATTCGTGAATTTTCGCTCTTTCCGTTGTATGAAATACATCATCTGATGCTTGATTCATAACCCTGGAGGACTCCAGAGACTGAACTCTAGAGGATTCTAGAGATTGGATCTGGCTACTTGTCTTTTTCGTAACAATAGGGACAAGAACTCCCTGTGCAGAATCCTCAATAAAAATTTCTTCGTCACCGGCGTTCGAAAGTTGCCGGCTGTCTCGTTCTATGCTGGAGGATAGCCGTGTGGAGGATGCCCGCTGTAAGGGTTGTGTAATAGATTGCAGAGATTGAGTAGAAGCCCGCTTCAGTTCTTGATCGCTCTTACTGTTGGGTATAGCACTGGTAGACAGTCGTTTACTGTTCTGTCGTCCAGCAAAGTTGGCGATGCTGTATTTTGGTTGTTCATCACGGGTTTCCGAAAAGAAGTCAATGTATGAAGGTGGTTCTGCAGTGATTCATAAAGTGTAAATAACCAGACTCGATCAGTTTGCCACTACCTCGAAATGGATAAAAACCTGGTATATTATTCCCCGTTCCTTGCTTCTCGATGAAATATTGAATATCTTGTTCCACATCACAATGGTCCAGCAGATCCCATATCTGTTCATGAGACTGGAGTAATGTAAAACACAGGGTCAGTAAGCACAAATGATAAGCAGCACGGTCAGCCGGTATCATAACTTACCTCTCTTTCTTGATCGGTAACTGTCTGTAATATGTTCACATAGACGCATAAGCTGTGATGCAGAAATTCTATTCGTTTCTCCTCCATTTCTTGAAATTTCTATTTCCACACTTAGTTAGCATTATGCATAGGGTGATTTGGCAACATGTCTTTCGCTTTTACTAACATCACATGCAATTTTCCATTCGTTTTGCCATTGTTGCATCACATTCTTAAGTCCTGTACACGCAGCTTGATATTCCTTATCTGAAAAAATGACCCAGCTTCAGTTTCACTTTCAACAGCTGCGCTTTTCGCCCTATATGTCATACGTACCTGAGGTCTTTACCTCCAGCCGTGACTTCTCATGCTTTTGTTTGATCTTTTCATACTCGCGACCGGCTATACATGTTTCAAGTTGATTTTGAAGATTGAGCATCTTTGAGCATTCTGCATAGTATTTCTCCCTTGACTTTTTTGTGATGGCAATATTAGTAACAACTCTCAAGCTATATACAATCCCATCCCCTTTTAGACAGCATCGTATCTTGTTATCAACCCACCTTGTATACATGATTGATGTGAAGCTGTTTGTTTCTTTGCTGCTTGTCCACACCTACTTGAATCTATGGTAGTCGTTTGTAAATGATGCACGGCCAGCAACAGATATATAAGGGATGTGTTTTCCTACCAGCTTTCTCTGGTCTCGTTGGTCCGTAATGAAGTTTTGGAGAGGGGTTTCCAAACTATTACGGATTCTCTGTGCAAGAGTTACGTTGTTTTGTCCAACTGCTTCCAGTTCATCTCGGATACCATCCAACAGTCGCCGCAATGTCCTATGATCGCGGGGTAACGGAGATAGATTAGAGTAGTACATTACATTCAAATGCATATAATCTCTACTGATTTTAATCACCCTGTTTCATCCTTTCCAATCACCATTTTGGAGTGTTTGAGTAGCTTTTTACCGAAATCCTCATGGAGAGCGGCTCTGGAACATCATTAGATGAGTTCAAAAGACGTAATTTAGAACGCCGCATACTGTCAGGTCGGCCAAACAGTATAATACGCCGAGGACTGTAGTCACTTACTTGACATTGTAAAAGGTTTTGAGGTCCTCGTTCGTTTGCTTGGAGCTCAACATTCGAGCTCGAAGGATTTCCGTGCCGGCATCATTGCGGCCCTAATGGACCAACGTAACATGTCAGGGCATCTCTACCAAAGGAGCATAGAGCCAGCAGGAGTTGTGACTGACGGTGGCGTTTGAACTTACCCAAAAGTTATTTGCAAAGTTGTTTGGTACCTCAACTTCAGCTGAAGCCATTTTGTTTGCCAAGCTGATCTGTAAAACGAGAAAGGATGGATTGGAAAACTCTGGACTCGGCAAACGAGCCACATGCCCGCCACATCCCATTAATGGAATTTTGGAGGGAAATCAGTTTGAGAGGTTCGGACAGAAGTCCGCGTTAATTACTGCCACTAATTCAAATATAAATGTCGTGGGTTCTATGGATTCTACCAGTGTTCAAAAGTCAAGTAATGGCATAGCTTCTTTCTAATCTTTTCTAGTGTAATACGTTGTTGTTTGATGTACCAAGCTAAGTATGTGACAGGATGACTGAAAGTTTTCTGCAGGCTAGAGATTCATTATTTGCTTACAAGTGCGACGATGTTTGGCAGCGCCTGGCCAGCTCTCATTTACCTCTACGCGTTCCATTTACAAATTTCCATTTTGGTCGCATTACAATAACAATGGATTTTTAGAACCCAGACAAATTGCTGTGGTGAAGTTGCGTCCACTGACCGAGTGTATTACTTTATTTTCTACTGACGGACATATTCATATGCGAAGAAAGTCGACATATGTTTATCTACGGATGTAATGGCTAGTGCTATGTACAAAGTTGCCAAAAGAGCATAGGGGGGGTGGATGAATTAGGAAAAATTGCGATCATTATTAAGATTTGAAGTGACCAGGGACTTGAAACTGCTAGGATGTATGTATCTTGTTATCGAGAGGCCAATCCTTTACATTACGTTACTTTCTGAACCACTTCTAAAGCCAGCAGTACAACAACTGTCATCATAGGTGTGCAGATAACGCCGTAACTCCAAAATAGGACACGAAGCATTTCTTCTTCAAAGAAATTGGGGTATACTTGAGTCATCTGCACTAGATTGATGGCGGTAGGTGCACATCCGATCATAATCATGGCTACTGCAAACACAGGATCGCTTGCCAAACTACTGATTCCTTCTCCATAGGCGATAAAAAGCGTTGTTAATGGAATGACGAAGAGCGGCATGATCAGCATGCGAATGGTGACGGCTGCTGCAATGGGTTTCTTCATATCGTCAGACGAGCAACGGTGATGTATACTGAACGAGGCAAGTTGGGCGCCTAGACATACGAGAATGATGGGAACAGCAACTGAACCACATGATTCAATGGCTTTGGTGAAAGATGGATATAGAAAGCGGTGTTTGTCAAATAGGATGGGCTTGAGAGGAGTAAGGCCAACAAATAAAGCAGCCAACGCCGCCCAAAGCGGAGGAGTCATATATTTAGTAAGTCGAGCATAGACAGTGAGAATTCGTTTGCCGCCAGGATATCGAGCAAGTGGACAGACGGTTTCATGTTCTTCCACATATTCGGCGGGTAGAGACGGAAAAGAAAGCAAGGGCGAATTTTCGTTATACGTAGGTGGTTGAACAGGGTGCTCAAGCTCGCCACGATGTTTGTTGTGAATGCGATGGTTGTCTTCATTATTGTCATCGCTTGGCGCCAAGGTGACGGTACTTGCGTTTTCTGTCAAAAGTCTGTAATGATCACTTTCTTCGGCAGTTAGAGTTCGGTCTATCGAGCTGAGTTCTGAAGTTGATGAGTTTGATCGTCGTCTTGACTGGGCATGCTCTTGCTCGTTCCCAATTTCTGTATTTGAAATGGACAAAGGTGGGCACGTGCTTAAACTGTCGTAATGATATCGATTGGTCTGAGTTGCCGAAGGTAGATATTTTGGCTTGGCGACAGTCGGCAAAATCGAGTCATTGGCTTGCTGCTCCTCCTCATGTGGAATGGTCATCAGCTTGTATCCATAGCTCCACCTTATAATATTACCGAATATTGCATAGAATAAGATGTATGAGATTCCTCTGCGGAGATTTAACAAAGGCAAGAAAAAAATAGATGTATCAGCAAAGGGAGGAAGGTGCGTTTAGGAGTCTCAAATATTTCTCTACTCTACCTGGCAGCCACATCGGCTCTGCTATCATCGGCTTTCCAATAAAGCAATTTCCCAGCTTCAGATACGGCCAAACTTGTCATCACGGCAATAGGCAACGAGTTGGTATTGCTAAACATGACGCAAGCGGTAACGAATCGACGATAAGCTTCAGAAATTCCAAGAATTCTGGAACATAGCTGGGCCGTGATAAATGACAAAACTGCAAAGGTGAGAAAGAACAGAGGAATGGGCCAGAATGCTAGGAAGATCTCTAGAGAGATAACCGAGGCCATCTTCGAGAAGAGCAGGCAAGGAGTGAAAAACTTCATGTTCAAATTTGACAACCACTATGGCATTGAAAAAGTGAAGAGGTGAGCTACGTGGCAGATAAGACTCCATAGATGGTGAGTGGTATTTGGACAAACCTTCAGATTTTCCTTTGGAAAGAAACCAGCCTTAGCTAAACCGTAGCCGAACAGAACAACGAGAATAACTTGTAGTATGGCCTGTCAAGCGGAGGTAGGATCAATGCGTTAGATATTGAGGTATGACAGACGCATTGTCAATAGCTTATTAGTAGGGTTGCTGTGTACGTACTTGGGCCGATGCCAATACTAGCATTAGCAGCTCCATTTTGCTGATTGTGAAGATAAGCTGAGGGGGAGAAAACGAAGGAAAGCGTTTTGAAACTTGGATAATTACAGTGTTGGCTTTTAAAAAAAAATTACTGCATTGAAAAAAAAAAATTATAATTAAAATCATAGCAAAACAGCCTTGATCTTCAATCATCAACTTTTTTATTGATTTTAACTACTGCCATTACAATTGATTGATATTATGCTGATTTGAACAGGAGAACTGCAATCTGGCCATGATAAAAGTAGATGAAGTGTTTGGACTCTGAAACAAATCAATTAGTGTACTTGTATATATATTTTAGGTGTCATCATAGTTACGTACCGTGGGTCACAAAGCTTCCAAAGTTTCGGCCAACAACACAATGCCAAGTTGGGCCTACAAATTGCATACATTAGAACTATTTTCTGTGGGTTTAGATGCATTGAAGTGAGGTCTTCTCACCATATTTCTTGTCGAATTCGCGCTTGATATGAGCAGCAATATCTTTTTCAATATTGTACTTCTCCAAAGCTTGGGTACCGCAGTCAACAGCCTCTTGCTGCATCTCCTCACTCATGTCAGCACTCTTAATGATTGCCTTTGTCTCCGCCATAATGTGCCTTGATGTCTATTGGGAATCACAGTGTCAATCACTAAACTTTTGCTGAGTTTTTTATGGAAACCTCACGAAGTATGTTGTCAAGCTGGGTCAAGCAATATAGTGTTCGACTGTAAGGTCGAAAGATAATATACGCGTTCCTCGCCGATAAGATCCGTGTGGGACATGCGTGGATCGCTCACGGTAGAGAATAATTCAAACTCTTCCCATCGATCTTTCGATTCACGTCGTTTTGGTTTTTGCCAATATGGTGTGCATACAGCAGGACTTTCAAAAGAAATCATATGGATGTTGAACTCACCTTTAACGCAGAGTCAAAAGAGATGAAGGGCAAGAACAAGCAAATTGAAGGGGGGTGTTGTGGTTCGGCGCCGTTTAAAATTGAGTCTGGATGTTCTCCCTGCTGTGATGCTGAATCTCCCCCCTTTCTTAGAGATAACGCTATACTATAACGCTACTGACTGAGAGCGCCATCTTATGGGTAACACATATTATTCTTTTCTCTAAAGTTAATGCAAGGTACTTCTTGGCATTATTTTAACATTATGCCGCAATAAGCTAAAAGATAAGGTGTTGTCAGTTGATTTCTGGCAGCACATTTAAGAGGTGTTAAAAAAAAACTAGAGTCTATAACGCACTCCACGGTCATAAATGCTAAGTAAGTATAGCTGAAAAGCGCTTAGGTCATAATGCTAGCAAGGAATATCGATCCTGTGATATGTTTTGTTAACAACAGATACTATTCATTTTTATTACGGGACAATTTTTCCCTTGCAATCCGAAGTGTAATTAACGTATATGGTACAAGTCTATTCACATATTCTGAGATTAGATTCTATTAAATCCATTTTTGCTTTGGAGAACTGGTCACTACAGTCTTACTGCAATGACCATATGCTCAAAATAATAGATAGCATCAAGGTTAATGGGTAGATAAAGTATTTTGTAGTAACTTGATTGAGCGCATCATATCTTCGTCGCTTTCGAATGCCCTTTGTACGCGAGCAATGACATCTTCTACAAGCGACTTGCCAATAACCAGAATGAAGTCATCCGTGCTTAAGACTCTATAGCATCGGGCGATTTTCATAGCAGACTCTAGCGATAAGTCAAGAAAGGTGGTATGAGTGTGTGTCTGATCAAATCTAGTATCGTCGGCCTCGTCATTCTGATCTTCATATCGCTGAAAGTCGGTGCAAAATGGTCTAAATAGGAGGACCTTGACGACATTGTGCAGAGCGTGGGCATGAAGCTTGCATCTTGCTTTAATGGTACTCAGTTCGTCGTCCAAACTAGCCAATTCTTCATCAGAGTCGAACAACGCCCATGAGGATAGGTCAGTCTCCCACTTTTCAACGTCTTTCACCAAGTTCAAGACTTCATCCACATCCACTTTGGCAACAAGATCTCTTTTCGTCTCGTTATCGTCTACTGCGTAGAAAGTCCGTATGACTTGGCGAAGAAGGCGAATGGATTGAAACTCCATATAAAGTGATTCCGCAAAGTAGTCTGGGGCATCTGGTGATCCTGTTTTGACCAATAGTTGCCGAGAGATGTTTGCAACATTGTCGCCGTCGAGCAAGGTTCGTCTATTCATACATGCGGAGGAGAGAACATCCAAGTATACCAACGACATGACAGCGATCTGCCACTCTCGCGATGGAGGATTCCTTTGGCTTTGGTATATAAGAAATACTCGAATGGCAAACACAACAAGCTGCCTAGCTCGGATCAAGCACCGTTTAGATACAAATTCATACCAGCCGAGGACGAGAATGGCTTGTATGATGGGTAGCCACTCATTGGTTTCGATATCTGAAAATGTATTCTCAAATAGGATATTGGTTGCACTGACGCAATACTGTTCGGCTAAGGCTCTTTCATCTGCCGGATTTTTTCCTTCGTCATTACTTGCGAAGATAATGGTAGCGGCTGCCAAATAGACAAATTCAGAGGTGGTGCTGTCAGAAGCACCATTGTCCGATTTTTCATGGGTGTCCTTGACGATAAAGGATTCTAAGGCCTCTACTAAAAGAACCACATGAGGAGGATATTTTTGCGCTATACGGCGCTTCCAATCAGTATGTTCATGAAATAGGTTGAATGGTAAGTTGGTGAATCGAGGTTCTTCATCCCCAAAATCGGTATCCATTTCTTGATCAATTAGTGTATTACTAACGAGGTTAGAGAATCTACAAACCGGTATGGTTACAAGGTACTCGGAATCGTCTAATTCTTCATCATCAGAATAAGAATCGTGATCGGAATTGTCTGCACTGGCAGCGTCGAACCCCCTAAATATACCGCCTGAGATGTCTTTTAAAAAGTTTTCGAGCTCCAACACATTATGCACTGCGGCTTGCAGCGATAGTCCCAAATGCGTGAAAGACAAAGACCACGAGGAAGCTGACTTCTCCTCGAATACTTGTTCGTCATCCATTGTTTCATCGTCCATTCCGGTATTTGACAAAATTATTTCTGCCGGCCCAACGTTCCTGTTGCCAGTACTGATCAATGTCAAATTATTGCCATCGTCGTCTTCTGCTTCTTTCTTGACGTTATTTTCTCTCTCTTCCATATATTGGTTGAGCATTTCGCCTTCCAGGTGTCTCAGGGTATCGTACAATGACAACACCGTCTGGGATAAGTCGGTCAAATTGGGTGGAGCGTCTGGGTACACACACTACGGGAAAGAGGATTTAAAATGAATGCAATCGCCTTGTGAAAAACCTGTTTAACTTGCGTACTTCTTGGTTAGATCTTGCACACCGTGCACACGTTGGTCGTGTCTTTGAGCATCTGTAAGTGAAGTTAGCGCCTAAAACGGTTGGGTTGCAGGCAGCCTGAAGCTTGGACCACAATCTTACTTTGCTTTCTTTTTTCGACATCGCAAACAACTGAGATCTTTGTTCGCTATGGCCTTGCCTTTCTCTTCAGTTGCAGCGTTTTTGGCAGTAGGTGGCGGCATTAACAACAATGTCCAGACGAACGGGCTTTGAGACCGAAGACGACCCGACTTGCCAAGCTTGAAGGCAAGTCACAAGCCACTCCGCGTTTTGACCCTCTGTCATGAACCGGCTTGTAACCGTAGTTCCGGAATTTGGATTGCTTCTTTATGTTGTCATCTCGATAGCTTCTTTCTTTCAACAACAGATACATTCTACTATGTTTGATTGTTTTTATAACAGGTTAAATTCTAAACGGTATCAATCAATAAAATAAGAACTACGTAGGATTTCTGTGAGTTTGGGCACGGCATACGACAAAATCATTGTTGCGGACAATGTGATCTAATGCAAAAGATCAATCAATTCTTTCGTGTGTTCGTTAAAGTAGAAATAATTGGACGCATATTGCAGCGTGAGAAGTAATGAGCGTTTATACATCTTAGAATCAAGTCAAATACGGCATCATCCTATTTCGATATGGCACATGCCCCTTGGTTGTGTTCGTGAAAGGTAGATTCTTGACTAACAAATCTGTTAGACGGACTATCTTCTCTTTGCTCTACTCTTAGTATAGGATGTCGTCGTCTTCACAAACTTCAGCATCATCGTCTGAAGAGCAAAATTTCTACATTATGAATATGTCATCTGAAGACACACTAGCCCACTCAGCAGCGGTATCCCAGATTCAGTCGCCGACAGAAGCCTACACTCAACAAAACTCGATGCTTAAACTCGATAGAAACCTGACACTGACAGAAAGTTCTTCAGATTATTATGTCAACGCAAGCGGAAAGAAGGAAAGCGATCTAGAGATAGAAGTAGACGGCACCAATGGAAAAAGTCGGAGCGCCTTGAAAAGACTGTATCGCTTGAGTCAGCAAGCCTTTCAAAACATGTCCCCGGAAGTTTGGAACAAGAGACCCAAGGTCAATGACAGTTCAAACCCACAGAATGCGACGAACGACTCTCACATTCAAATTGAACTGGCAACTCCAACATATCAATATACCACGGAAGACAAGAAAAAATTGATTGCTCTGATGAGCCAGTGCCTCGTTAGATACGGTTGTCCCAGTCATCGAATAGTAAGTCTTCGATAGCATCCATTGTAAACTAGAATTATTATTTTTTGCCGGTCCATGGTATCATGATACTCAATGTGCCATTAAAACTAGGAATCGTCTCTAGAACAAACCGCAAGATTTCTCTCAGTAGACGCCGCCTTCTCCTACGTTCCTGGACAAATGATGATTTCTTTTGGTGGTGTCTCAATGATTGATTCGCAAACCGTCTTGATTAAAGTTCACCAGGGTTACGACATAAAAAAACTGGCCGACGTTGACGACGTTGCCAATGCCCTTTGTCGATCAGAATTACATGTGGGCGACTGCTTACTCAAGCTCGAGGAAATTGTGAACTCTCCACCGACGTGGGGCTCATATGGTACAATAGTAGCCTTTACCATGTGTAGCTTTACGGCTTGTCTTGTCATGTTTGGCGGGTCCTGGACTGACTCTACTGTCGCTGGTGTGCTCGGATTTTTAGTTGGCGCACTTAATGTCATGGCAAGTCAGCATTCAGTGTACAGCAACGTGTTCGAAGTCTCTGCTTCTGCCGCTGTTGCTTTGATATCTCGTTCTTTGTTTCAGTGGGTCTGCTTTTCCAAAGTTGCTATTTCAGCTGTCATTGTTCTTCTCCCAGGCTACAGTATGACAGTCGCAGTGGTAAGTTCTAAACCGGACAAGCACCATATTTGGAAAAAATTGTCGTTGACAAGTTGCATTTGCAGATGGAACTATCTGCACGACAGATTGCTGCTGGTACCATACGATTCGTCTACTCTGTCATATATGCATTTATTCTAGGTTATGGGCTACAGATTGGAAGCAGCCTTTACGGTACCATCAATCCCAACTCAGACTCTACCGGCCATTGTATGCCTGGGGTATCTGAGTGGTTCTACATCCCATTTCTACCTTTCTTAGCGATATCCATCGCTATGACTTTTGGTGCTTCCGCTAAGCAATGGCCTTCCATGATCTGCTGCAGTATTATTGCTTTCGTCATCGTCTTCTTCCTCAACAAGGTCATAAGCGATTATCAAATCGCCGCAAGTATTTCGGCATTTGCTATTGGCCTATATGCAAATCTTGCTCTCAAGGTGACCAAGACACCACCTTTGGTACCACTAAGTTGCGGCATTACTCTTTTAGTCCCTGGAGGCATCGGTAAGTTGATTTTATACGCAATAAAAAAATTATGCATAAACTGATCAATTTGCATAGGTGTTCGAGGAGCTTACCATTTGCTAATGGACGATGATCCGGACGGCAGTGCTTTTGCACTTCATATGGTCGTGGTTGCATTAGGAATTGCCGTCGGGTTATTTGCGAGCACCATGATCATTTATCCAAGAAGTAAACGACGGTCCATCTACGTCTCAATGTAAACATTCGCTGGCGTTCTGATAGCCAATCATGCCTGCATGCACCAAATTTCTTAATTGACGTCTGCGAGGATGCGGCCCAAAATACGAGTAATTTCCATGATTAATCGAAGCTATACATAATATTTTTACATGCGTTTTTGGGACCTGCAACACTTTGTATACTGATTACATCATACGATGACCTTGCCAGCATCTTGCCAGCTAACAGCATGGCGAAGTACATAGAAAAGCAAACCTTTCATTAAAATGTATATATACCTCCACCATTCATTTTTATGTGTGTATATCGATATTATTTACTTCGCTACAAGATTAATAGAGTCTTCCGCAGGTATTTTTATTGTTTTGTGATGTGGATAGACACCCAGAAAAATAATGATAGGTATGGTCATAACAAGACAGAAACTCATGCTGTAGATTGTAATTTTCATAAGATCGTGAGGTTCAGATTATTACATGTATTTGCATAGGGAATACCATAGAATTTTACTCAAGAGTAAGATGCGTAGCTTCTGCTAGGAACGGAGAGAAATTGCGGATCGGAACTATTATTTTTTTCTACCGTGGCTTCCCGCCCCCTCATTGTTCTGCCTGTAGTGGCTGTATGAGATGGCTATTTCGCGTTGGCCCTCATTACATAGACAGCATACTTCTCCTACCAACAATGAACGCACACAGCGGTCACAGACCACGCCACTACCAAGTCGACGCAATCATGTGGGCATTCAGCTGCCGCATCCGTCGTTCCTCAATCGATTCAAACGGAAGTCATTGCCTACGGAAACCACAACTACACCTCGTAGATTGTCTGCAGGATCGGATCCTAATGCACATAGAGGTTCTGCGGATGCAGATCGAAACTCTATCATGATGGATTTGGAGGTCGTTTTTGACAGCGAAGAAGGCATGAATGACGGAGATCAAACTCATGCACGAACCACACCTCGTCGTCCGCCAGTGGATGACAACGAGTATAGATATTGGAGGCTCCAAGGAAGATCAGGAAGAAGAAATGCGGAAGTTGGAACAATGTAACGTATTGCCGTTCAATTGCTTTTGACGTATTATTACATATGTAACTGATGTGCTGTTCATTCGTAGTCGGAAAGATTGGAGCTCCATACCTTCACCGTTTACCTCTCAACCTAAAATCGTCGATGCCGGACACTATATTGAAAGACCTACTTACAAACGAACTTATTATGAACAGCCAAATGCGTCCAGCCTCTCCACTATGGTAGATCCGTATCCAACGCTGCGAAGGCAGCAAGCTGGGCATTCTTTTGCACATGACGACATTGACATTTCGATCTCACCTTACCGATCGCACCAGCAACAAAGAAGACATAGCTTGAGTTGGGGAAAAATGGATAAGATTATCAGTGAAAATAAAGGTGAACATGACACTCTTCGACGAGTTGATACCTTCACCTCCACCTCTACCGCTGGAACCGGACCAGGCACTCTTTCTAGGCAATGGGACAGTGTTCGGAGGTTGATGAAGGGGAAGACGAAGAAAATGCCGGGCGACAAGAAAGGAAAGTCTCGAGTTATTGACCTAGATTTGGCT
Source organism: Umbelopsis ramanniana AG (assembly GCF_025399195.1). Lineage (NCBI taxonomy): Eukaryota > Fungi > Mucoromycota > Umbelopsidomycetes > Umbelopsidales > Umbelopsidaceae > Umbelopsis > Umbelopsis ramanniana. Next base: position 89,460 of record NW_026252088.1, on the reverse strand, counting down.
CCACCACCTCATATGCTTGATCAAGACCATTCAGAAGACTCTTCGACCGATCACCCCACCATCAAAATTTTAGTACAAGAGCCAACAATCCATTTCATATCGGATTCTCCCGTTGATCAAACCAACGACTTTCTCAATGTACATCGGAGTACATCTCCGTATGATGCTGATATTGATTCCATAGACGATCGTGCGTCCCATACCAGTCAAGCTTTGAGTGACAGTAAAGAATTGTAAATAATTGAATAGGTTTACGACATAATGTACATAGTAACTACTTTTCTAATAATAGTCCATGGAAGAGATGTCTTTCCTACAGTTATATTGAAAGCTTGCTTTGAATTTGCATCCTATCTATTTTTTTATTGTCATTTTAATGACTTGAACATAGAAAAGACATTTGACTTAACAGACCTGTAGAATGATTTTGAAAAATGTCTAAACAAAGGAGCAGAAGATACCAGAATATGATTTACCAAAGTCACGCGCACAATTGGATAACATCATACCAAGGATTTTTCAGTATGCTAAACATGCTAATGTCCTCCTGGGTTCTTATCTGCAATAGCAGGACATATGGTTTAAATCACATCTACAATATTACCATCATGATTGCGTATCTTTATTTCTCTTAGTAGGTTAGGCGGACAAGCCATCGTTGGTCGAATGAACTTGAATACGACTGTGTCGCATAACTATCGACTTTGAGCAGATATACATGGAACCCCTTTTCTTTTGAGTTCAATGGATGAAGCATGGCACGAATTTGTAAAATTTCCCAAGTCAGCCACAATCATTTCTACTTAATGCTTGTGGCATAAATCTGGTACATCAAGTGACATGTCAAACAAAGCCCATTTTTCGCTGTTATCATTGCTTGTGAAATGAACGCTTGAGATATAGAAAAAAATTTCTTCCGTGACAAAGCAACGTTACTCCTTGATGGTTTGAACATGAACTTGGTATAGAAATTCAGGACGTACATGATAGAGGCCATCCTATCTCAACTGTCCAAGGTTCTCAAAGTGCTTTTCGTTACTTCAGCAAAGTGACCAATGTGATACGGTCACGGAAATCCCCTCTCAATGACTATTCCTATGCACCAACAAGACATACAGCTTTACCCATGATGACAACGAAAATATACTTTGGTTGGAACTGAAATTTGGGTAAGGTAGGGCGAATAAAGTCGAGTCCCGGGATGCCACCGCGTCGAAACATACCCTTTTTTTTTAAAAAAAAAAAATTGTTTAATTACCGCGGATCCCCTCTAGCTATAGAATATATTCTACCTTAACCTTTTTTTTTTACTTTTTTAATCTTTTTCGCTCCTACTCTATTGTTTGACAATCGTTCTTTAGTGAGATGGTGATCAGCCTCACTAATAGAATACTTACCCGACTACATCGGACGAGAGCTATCCGACAATCATGGAAACGTTTGATTGCCGCCACAAACGACTTGAACGCAGGCAACTCGCTTACAGGAATTCAGTCGAGAGAGAGTAACGAATACATCACAGCACTTCAACATGAAAGTGAACTTACATACGCCTTGGAGACTATCCTCTCTTTATCACAAGAAGGTTAGTGATTTTAATATCGGTAAAGAGCAGTTGTGTAGATAGTTGCCTCACACATGGTTATCATCTATAGAGAAGGAATATAAAGCTCTCATTGCTGTGATATTGTCAACCTTGGATACTCGCAATCCACTATCCATGGCCTTTTTGAATCATATAATTGATCGAGCGGCGTTACCGTCTAAAGCGACGATCTCCAGTGCTTCGGAGATGATACTGCAGAAATTGCAAAAATCCAAAAAGACACCCACTGAGTCGCTAACCAAGGAGAACGCTTGTATATTATGGTGCATTTTGGCTGAACGATTTGCTGGAGATCTGTGCTTTTCTCTATGGAATAATGAGATAGGAGACGAGTTGTTAGCTATGTTATCCAGCCCAGCGGAAAACTCGACCGTCCGGCTTTACGCTCTACTTGCCCTTGAAAAGTTCGCCTTAACCGGTAAGTATTATAGGAGTCGCTCAATTCTCATTTCGATTCAGCCGACCAATGACTGGTGATTCTCATAGGTACTATCAAGACTCTTATTTTATCTCGTCCCGTCGACATTGCCGATGTGTTGCGATCCGTCATAAATGAATGTCAACAGAAATATTATTTGACAGCGCCGTCCCTGTTAAATTTAGAAGACGAACAGCACAAGCACGCCAACACCGAGTTGATGCCTTTACACTATTTCAACAAATTTGTCAGGTCTCATGGGGTAGCCAACGAACCTTTCTCCACATCACCACTGAGCGAAACTGTATCGCAGCAAGCAGGATCTTTGCAAGGAATCAATGAAGTAGTCTCTCGGTTCCAAAAATGGTCATGGATTACTTCATCCAATCTCTCACTACCGAGTATAGATCTCGATGGTCAATCAGAAAAATTAAAACAGAAGGCTGGTGCTAAGAATGACGCTGCTTTGTCCGTATGGACAGGTTACCGTCAGTTGGAGCATTGTTCTTGGTGGTCCCTCTCATACACATTTGGTAAGAGTGCTTTTCGTCGACCCTCCTTTTCTTTCATCATCATCTCACTGACACTTCCCTTACATCATTCGGTAACCCCATTAAAGATGCTACGGAGGTAATTTTATTGCTTTTTGTCTCATCCTAAAAAAAAAAAAAAACGGAACAGCAATATTTTCCTAGGTGTGCGATATCTTTATATCTGACAAATTGCTTTTCCCTTTAGGCAACCAATGCGTGGGATCTGGACGACCTTAACATTACCATGAACCCTCTGGACGCTACATCTAGATGGAAAATGGGATCATGTGGATTAGAGGTAAGAACTTTTATAATTAAACTTGGTCATGCCCTGATACCCAAACTTGGTGGTAAATTTAATTCCCCATCTAGCTCCGAAACGACCATCCGAACTTTGAGTCTGTGCGTGCGACAGCGAACGTTAAAGTCGGAAAATGGTACTATGAGGTTTTGGCTCTAACAGACGGAATTATGCAAATTGGATGGGCTACAGAGCGATGTCACTTTGTCCCTGAGGAAGGTTTAGGTGTCGGTGATGATAACGTAAGTGCGCCTTCGATGATTATCTTATTTTTCTATGCTACTGTCATGATTGCAGGCCCACCCACCTAACTTTTTGCTCTCAAAGAATGGCTTTGGATTTGATTGCTGCCGAAATACGATTTGGGTAAATTTTATAGATCGCTCAAAAAGAAGAATTGCCGTCATCTTGGCAAATCAATATTCATACTAAACTCTTGTTTTATTATAGGCAAACGGTACCGCGGTCTATCCACCAACGACAAGCATACCACAATGCAAACCAGGAGATGTCATTGGCACTTACCTAGATCTGGACAATGGACTTTGTACTTTCTTTATTAATGGAAAAGACTATGGCCTTACGGTTGAGTTTGACCAACCCCGGAAGCAGGCCTTTGAAACCAACAAGGCTCGCAGACAGAAATACGGAAAGAACGGCCAGCCTATCAAAGATGTTGAAGGTCTCGGTTTGTACCCTGCCATCAGTCTTACGAGCCATCAGCATGTTATCGTCAATTTTGGCCAGAGTCCTTGGATGTATCCTCCTTCGCTACCAGAGAGCGGGTTCCAACCCATGAATGCTTGCGAGACGATGTCAGAAGAATTGAAACGTAACATTTTGAAGCTTACACGGCTACGGGGGCGAAAGTGTGCTAGAGTACCCCTTTCCTCCCTTGGACGAAAGGCGGCCGAAATTTCAGGACGAGCCGCTTGGCTGGATAGTGATAGTGACACCGAAACAACGAGTTCAACAGAGGATAAAGAACAAATATTCTGTACCATCTGTTATTCCGAGCCTCACTGTATTCAACTGCAGCCGTGCGGTCACGATGGATTTTGCATAACTTGTGCAAAGATTCTCGGCACTTGGTAAGTTTTTCCTGAGTTTTTTTTTATATAACTATTCCTCTGGAAAAATTGCGTTATATAGACTAACAACGACTTCATCTGAATACGCCATGGTTATAGTCCTCTATGTCGCTCAACTATCACCAAACGTAAAATTGTCGAACCACCTCAGCTTAGCTCATCCAATGCTAGCTCATCCACGCTTTCTGTCAGCAGTGCTTCCTCTTCTGGCACAAACGAACCCGTAATGCCTATTTTTTCACTTCCTAAAGCTACCCTGTCATCTCTACACCTTACATTGAACACAATTGAAGAAATGCATGAAAGATTCGGATAATTTAAAACCTTTCCATGTACATTTATGAATAAATAATATCTGACCATTTAATCATCATTCATCGAACAACAATCAACGGATACATGAACAATCACACCTTCTTTGTCTCGGACTAAAAATTCTTTGATATATTTTGTACATGGAAGTTACAAAGCTTTCACATTGTAGGTTTGGTAAGTGCAACGGAGAGCAGGCCAGGACAAGTGAAGCCTCATAAGACTGTCAAAGCTCTGAGTTTAAAGACGTTGGATCGCATCACCGCATTTGTCCATTTCAGGACAAACGAGACTTGGCAGAAAACCGTCGGCTTTTTACTTTGCTTGAAATGATGCACGCAAGCAAGTACCAGACAGTATGGGCAGCAATAGCCTTAATACTACTTGCAACAGTGCAATCCGTGTCCGCGTTTTACATTCCTGGATTCACCGCTGTTTCCTACAAGTTTGGGCAGCAGGTTCAGCTTGATGTTAACAAGATCTTTTCAAAGAATGCTCAGTTACCGTACGCATACAGTGAGCTCGATTTCGTCTGTCAGCCTAAAGGACCTGTCAAGAGAACATGGCTCAATCTTGGCGAGATTCTACGAGGCGACCGCTTCGTCAGCAGCGATTTTCAGGTTAGTTCGTGCCACTAAGGTATTGTTACCAGCCATTCCACAACATCGTAGATATTCATAAAAACCATGACAGCTCCAAATGAAGCAAGATATCGGGTGTCAACAACTTTGTACGAAAGCTCTATCCGGTGCTCAGGCAAGCAACGCGAAACAGCTTATTGAAGAGGAATATAGTGTTGAATGGTAAGTTGGACATACGCCTTACGGGTTAGTTGCGCATGGCCGCTGAACGTACCTTTTTCGGACGGTTGTAGGATTGTGGATAATTTGCCTGGAGCTACGGCAAAAACTGAAATTTCTGAAGGTGGTCGAAAGATGTATGTTGCTGGTTTCCCATTAGGTCGTGTCAAGGTAAAGCGCTTGGAAGTCTACCCCATTTCACCACCTCATGAACAAGCTCCTTATCTAGTGATAAATCTTATTAGGATGGAAAGACATATATTCACAACCACTTTACTCTCGTGTTCTTGTACGAAAAGAACGAAAAGAAGCCTGATGAACAGTACATTGTTGGATTTGAAGTGTACCCAGAGTCGTAAGTTAGCACTGCGTTACAAAAACCGATCTGCTGAGGAGGCAAAGGCGAGGACTGACACGCGAAATGTTTTTAGATATGATGGTACGGACTGTCCTGTTGATGTGGATCATCCCATGCAAGAAATTGGAGAGAGCGATGTTATCGTTAGATATACATATGCTGTGACTTGGCAGGAGGTTTGGATTATGCCCTTTTTTCTTTAAAAAAAAATAATAATTCATGGGATAAAAGCGCTTGTGTATTGACGAATGCTACTTTCCCCTTCAGACTGAAGAAATTAAATGGACGCACCGATGGGATATGTATATGACTACATCCGACCCCCAAATCCATTGGTTTGCCATCATCAACTCTTTCATCATCCTTATTTTCATCACCTCCATGGTAGCCGTCATTATTATGCGCACCCTTAACCGCGATATTTCAATGTACAACGAAGAGGACATCGAGGTAATGCAGGCTTTGTAGTGACCGTCAACGACTGGGTGTATCTAACGTGCCACCAAATAGGGAGCGGAAGAAGACTCTACAGGCTGGAAATTAGTCCATGGCGATGTCTTCCGTGCACCAAAACATGCCAATCTACTTGCACCTGTTATTGGATCCGGAATTCAGTGTCTAGTGATGATGACCATGTCGCTTGCCTTATCGTCATTTGGTGTCTTGAACCCATCCTACCGTGGTGGAACCATGTCCAATGCCTTGTTCTTTTATGCGTTTGGAGGCTTGTTTTCGGGCTATGCCAGCACTCGCCTCTATATTATGCTGCAAGGATCATCATGGAGAAGAAATGCATTGGTGACAGCGACCCTGCTTCCTGCAGCCATGTTTTCGCTCATGTTTATTCTCAATTGCTTTGTATGGGCCAAGCATTCATCGTCTGCCATTCCATTTGGCACCTTCTTTGCCTTGTTTGCTATCTACCTCTTCATTGCATTACCGTTGGTATTTATAGGTTCGTCTGTTGCCTCTCGACAAAAGCCTATAGAGCACCCTGTACGCATTCATCAAATCCCACGACAAATACCGGAGCAGATTTGGTATCTATCTCCCAATGTCAGGTAAGTCACAATGCGGGAAAGGAAAAGAATTGATGGAATTCGAGCGGAAGCTGTGAGTGCATCGCTTTGGATAGCGTATTAACACGGACCAATTATCTCTAGCATTCTCACTGGCGGAATGATGCCCTTTGCAGTGGTATTCGTGGAACTGTTCTTTATTTTCAAAGGCATCTGGTCCAATCAATATACATACTTTATTGTTGGATTCTTGGCTATTGTGTTTTTAATTCTAGTAGCCACCGCAGCCGAGATCTCTATTGTTGTGGTGTATTTGCAACTTCAGGCTGAGGTAAATTGAGACTGATCAAATGACGATTTTTTCATAATGCTTATTTGCCCCCCATCCCACAGGATTATCGGTGGTACTGGCGAGCATTTCTCGTATCAGCTGCATCCGGAATCTATATCTTCATGTGAGTACCTTTTGGCCGATGTCACTTCGATCATGAGGTCAAAAAAAGGTCTCACTCTTTTGTTATCTTAGCTATTCCGTGTTCTATTACTTCAGCCGTCTGGAGGTGACAGGATTTGTACCAGCTCTGGTGTACTTTGTATATAGTTTATTGATGTGCGGCATCTACTCGTTGTGCGTTGGAAGCATTGGATTCTTTGCTACGTTCTACTTCTTAAGAAAGATATACTCTGCCATCAAGGTAAAAGTCATTTGAGGCGCGGACCCCCCGCTCATCGTTGAACTATGCACTAAAGTAAACATTTCACAGGTGGATTGAAACAACTTCAGTCATCAACACGTGCAGAACGAAAAAGACCCTCGGATCCGCCGTGGGAAATTAGCTTAGGTTTCAACCAATCATATCCACGTCTCCCACACAAGCTGACAATCATTATAGAGAAATTATGGCATAATACTTGCTTCCACTGTCTGTGTGTGAGATGTGTGCAAATATATTGATTCATTAAACGAAACACTATGATACAAAGCAGAGTAATGATAAAAGGGTGCAAAATGTGAATGTAAGAGTGAGTGAGGAAGGATTTGATTTGATCGGCGTGCAAAAAATGGAGGTTGGATGTTAAGAACAATTACTGCGCTAATACAGCAGGCTTTGATTGCGTCGCAAGAGTGTTACGATTGACTTGATTGCAATCGCGGGGAATCCTATGAGACATGGGGACAACTTCCTCTTTGAAGGAAATTTCCTGTGGAGGAGGGCGAGGAACTCTAATACGTTCAATGGGCTTTCTAATGGGCTGACGATACGGCACGACGGGCGTTTCATGGAGACGTTCTTCGGAAAGTTTTTGATCCGGATCAACACCTTCGTCATCAATGCTGGACCAAATCAATTTGGCAGGTGTACCAAGCAATCCGGTTGGCTGACTAGGCGTTTGAAGACCAAAAGCTTCTTCGTCTTCTTCGGCGTCCATGACTCTTCGAATGGTTCGTCTGGTTCGCTTCTGTAACACTTCATCGGCATGGCTCATGGTACGGTAGAGAAGTAATCGCTCTCTCAAGGTGTAATTTTGTTTGCTCTTTCGCTCATCTCTGTCAAGTTTTTTGCACGCAAGGCTGTATGCTCGAGTGGCGACTTGCCTTGGCGATGCGGCAGCAGGTGTGAGTGGAGAAGTAGGCTGTGGTTGCGGCCTTCCAATTAGAGACTTGCGGGATGAGAACATGGTGAGGAAGGGGAGGAGATCAATGCAAGAAGCAATGGTTTATTGGAATGTCAACAATCCAAGTTTTCATTGACTTGTGAAAAAAGTTTTGATTTGATTTGAAGGAAGAAGAAAAGTAAAAAAGTGAGAGGAGAGACAGGAAATGAAAAAAAAGCAATATCTATTTCCGTCTTTTTCTCAACTCCCTCTTTTTGGCTACCACAGTCACGGGCATGCTTGACAAGAGAGTCTGGCCAAAGCCAAATACACGCCCGGAAACCGCCGACTTTGGGCTTGCCCTCCCCTCCGGCACACTGTCGACTCATGTGACTCCACTCACTCCAACCAAAATATGATTATTGATGAATTCAGTCCATTTGCTTCAATAATATATACAAGCAGACAGCGATAATATGGCACTTCTACACAAAGCCCACCGACTGTCCAGAACGTGTGCAATGCAACTCGATATGGGCAAGTGTTACACGCAGATGAGCAAAATTATCGCTCAGCCTAGCACTCTGTAATTTGATTTGTGTTGAAAAATTGGCTTATAGCACATGGTAAATAAGGTGGTGGGTATTTCAATCCATGCTTAACATCATGCATTCCAAACCTGTACCGTAATTAAACCCGCGCGGTTCACAGCAGCCAGCCAAGTGCTACACCCAAACCCCTCAAAAAAGACTCATAATGGCTCAATTACCTCTCAAATTCAATCCCAGTAAAATCGCTCACGCCCCTCCTGATCGTCCAAGGTTACAGGTGCAGACCCACTACTCAAGTGTACCTTAATCTATCTCAGCCTTAAGCGACAGCATTTTTATGATAACAATTCTGTGAGAAACAAACTTTTTCAAATATTTACGTACCAAATATTAATATGGCTATAAGATCTCCCCCGCAATCAATTTTTGGAAAGTAGCCGTGAGAAAGGCATACCGCCAACTTGTCCTATAGCCGAAAAAAATATCTAGAATAGCATTTTATGGCCTACATAATAATCAAAGTCGTAACAATATCAACTGCCATCATCTACATTGAGAAGCTATTAGTGTCTGCTAGTGGATTGGTACGATATGGACTACTCTAGAGCTTGCCGAAGATGTTGAGCAAGATTGCCGTACAAGTATACGTAGGATTAGCCTATAACCAGCGTTTCGTTCATTCTGCGTTATCTCTCATCGCTAGCATGTCTAAGGCTTCATTAGGCCAATTGCCTTTTCGTGCTACGGAAAAATATAGAAAACGGATAAACGAAAATATTATCAAGGAGATGCAGCACTCACAACGTAAGAAACCACAACTTGTGTCTCTATTCGTTTAGCATACTCTATTTCCTTTCGAGTGAACCATCTCTTATACAGTTTAGCCGTACGCTCTATAATACTGTATTTTCGACGACAAATAGATAATTGTATTATTTGCAGATTTTGCAAACCATGGAAACCAGCAAAGTGGTTAATCAATGAGAGCTCGAAAGCCATGAATGAATATAGCTGCCTAGCAAAGGTTCTATCTGCATCAAAGTATGTTATCTGTGACAATGGTCATGTAGCTTATCAATTCATCTAGCTCTTGAACCAAAGATTGAATTTGCCGTCTAGGGCTTTCACAATCAGGCACACAGGAAAGACTGTCTGCGCTGGCCAAAAGAAAAAAAATTGGCCGTCACAAAAAAAAGCTGGCAGGTATCATTCTACCTTGTACATTGCCATGGCTCCCGGTGCAAAAGTCGTTCACTTCAGCAACGAAGACGATGATCAGTTTATAATTCATGATAACAAGCACGCCTCTAAGCGAAGAAGAGTGCAAAACGGTGTGCATGAGCGTGAGGCGGATCAGCCTAATGACCGACTGGAATCCAGTCGTCCGAAAGCTCCAACTCAAAAACAGGAAAAGGATTTGCAAAGACGAAAGCAAGAATTATTTGAATTTAGAAAAAACCTTCCTGTTTTCACTGGTATGATATGTAATTACATCGACTGCTTTGATGTACATACACTAACGTCAATTTTCTTCTCTTCAGCTCGGGATCAAATCATCAAAGGTGTACAAGAAAACGAAACTGTTGTCATTGTTGGTGAAACGGGAAGTGGTAAAACAACTCGTAAGTATTGAACGGAAAACCGAGAAGTGTGTTATGAAATTGACTAGTATAACTCGCGCAAGACTGAATACCATTGCTTTGCAGAAATCCCGCAATTTTTGTTAGAGTGCGGTATAGGGTCTCCAGGGCGAGGCGCAATAGCGGTAACACAACCAAGAAGAGTAGCGGCAACCAGTTTAGCAAAGCGTGTGGCTGAAGAAGTTGGAACCACCTTGGGTTACAGAGTATGTTTCGGCCTGTCAGATAGCATGCATGCGATCGAGTTTCATATTCATCATCCTTAATTTTTGACAGGTCGGTTATACAGTGCGTTTTGACGACACCTCCTCTCAGCACACAATGATCAAATATCTGACAGACGGTATGCTGTTGCGTGAACTTCTTTCAGATAAACTATTGCTGCGGTATAGTGTTGTTATGTTGGATGAAGCGCACGAACGGACTTTACGAACGGATATGTTGTTTGGAATGGTCAAGGAAATACAACAGACTCGGAAAGAAATGGTTCAACGTGGAGAAAAAAACGTTTGCGAACTCAAGATCGTCGTCATGAGTGCTACTCTAGATGCTGAGAAGTTCAGCGAGTACTTTAACGGGTAAACAGGCACTTCAGCTATAAGGCATGTCATCAATCCCAGTAACTAATTCCTTCGTTATAGAGCTCGCATCATGTATGTATCAGGTCGACTCTTCCCAGTCAAAGTGTACAATACTATAGAACCACAATCGGATTACTTGGATGCAGCATTGGTCACAATCTTTCAAATCCATATGCGACGGCCGAAAGGAGACATCTTGGTTTTTTTAACAGGTATGGATTGGGTTGTTTACATGATAATAGTACTGTAACTAAACCTTCTTGATTGGGTTACTTTCCTCCTGAACAGGTCAAGAAGAAATTGAGACTTTAACTGCTCTATTGACTGAATATGCCGGACAACTACCTTCAAATGTACAAGCATTACTTCCGTGCCCCTTGTTTGCAGCACTGCCTCCAGCACAGCAACAAAAAGTGTTTGAACCCGCACCACACAACACCCGCAAAGTCGTGCTGGCAACCAACATTGCGGAAACTTCCATTACCATTTCCGGTATTAGGTATGTGATCGACTGCGGAGTGGCGAAAGTTCGAGGATTCAATGCCAAGATTGGCGTGGAGAGCTTGCTGGTACATCCCATATCAAAGAGTTCTGCAAGACAGAGGATGGGTCGTGCTGGTCGTGAGGTATGTACTCGGTTTGGAATGTTGTTTATAGACCTTACCCCCCGAACACGACAGTATCCAAGGGGCGACGAGAAAAAATCCAAAACATTAACTGGAGCCTTATCGATCCTGATCTATATAGGCTGCTGGATTTTGCTATAGACTATACACAGAACCTTCCTTTGGTAGCCTGGAGGAAAACACGATCCCTGAAATCAAGCGATGCAATTTGGCAGCTGCCGTATTGAACCTAAAAGCAGCTGGCGTGAATGATGTTCTCCACTTTGATTATATGGACCGGCCATCTAGGACGTCATGTAAGCATTGGGAAAAAAATAATAATCTAATATTTTATTTATGTTTTATTATATGACAATGGAGCTGACGTTGAATTTACTTGTCAGTGTCTCGGGCTCTGGAGCAGCTGTATTCATTAAGTGCGATTGATGACAAGGGCACACTTACCCAAGAAGGAAATCAGATGGCCGAGTTCCCACTCGATCCAGTATTTTCAAAAGTTTTGATTCAGTCGCAGCAATATGAATGTACATCTGAAGTCATATCGATTATATCCCTTCTTTCGGTCGACTCAGTGTTTTTTACACCCCCCGATAAACGAGATAACGTCGCCGAAGCCAAGAAACGGTTTGTTCATCCCGATGGTGATCACCTTACCTTGCTCAATGTGCTCAAGAGCTACTGGGAAGTGAAGGGCGATAAGGAGTGGTGCCGAGAAAACTTTATAAATATGAGAAATATAAAAATTGTACTGGTAAGGTGTCACCCGATGTCTTTTTTTTATTTCCTCCAAACCCTCGCTAAAGCTCTGATCATTCTAAAAAGGACGTGAGGAATCAGCTGATCCAATTTTGCACTCGAATGGGCATCGTTTCCAGCACTTCCGCAGGAAACGAAACGGACAACATCCTCAAGTCTTTCCTCTCGGGCTTCTTTCAAAATACTGCTTTACTCCAGCCTGATGGTACATATAAAAGTGTGGTTGGAGGGCAAACCATAAGCATACATCCCGGGTCATCCATGTTTGGCAAGCGGGTTGAGGCGATCATGTATAATGAATTGGTAAGTCAGACGACAGTTTTATCCTTGTGGGAAAGTTGGAAACGACACAGTCTTGTGGAGATGGGTCATTGGCGAAGGGTCACCACTAGCGGGTACCTTTTAATTTAGTTCAGCTATATTGATGCATGAAAAAACATATTTCATTTTGCTATGCAGGTATTTACGACTAAGCAATATGTACGAGGAGTTTCGACTGTTCAAGGCGCTTGGTTACCAATGGCTGCTCCAAAGTACTTTGGCAACTCGAAACTTGCAAGTACCACCACCACCTAGTATATCCCATTTTGACTCCACGCGCGGCATAAAAAAAAAAACCAAGTGGGTCGTACAGTCTGTGCGAGTAAAGGAGAGAGCACTTAATATTTTATAATGAGGTCATAATAAAAAATGTTGATTGGCAGGTCAAAATGCTGAGCAATGAAGCAAAACTTGTCATAATTTAGATTAACCAATCAGTCAAGACATGACTTTTCAATGTCATTAACGCCTGGCTTCTTGGGTATCGGCTGCGCTGCTGAGCTCGTGTTCAAAAAGTCCCAGTCCCAGCCAGCCAGCATGACACCCGACGAAATGGAAGAAGAAAAAATAAGGTCTTTGTTCGTTTCAAGGTATGCAACAGAGATCATTGTTGTCTTTATTATTGCACAATATTTACTTACAAAACGTTTTACTAGAATGCCGAAGAGGAGGAGGAAAAAAAATGATGGACCTGATGGCAATAAGTGCATACGGCTGAGCACCAAAACGAGAAGTAGCACAAATATTTGCGTCTGCACTGATCAGCTTTCCAGAAAGTGAAGCCAAGAAACTTTGGGTTCTTCCCTTATTGGACATTTTATCTTCTTCTTATAAATTGGCGGGACCTTTTCTTCATTCTCGGTGGTTCCCCCACTTACTTCAACCCAACATAAATGACCTCCCTTCAGCAACATTGGTCACTTCCTGACCATTTACTCGACCTTATTGTGCAGAACATTGACGAGAAGAAAGACATCCTTGCCTTTTCCATGGTCCAGCAGTCATGGAGACAAGCGGCCCTTCGTAAGATCTACGATCGGTTTGTCATATCTGTGCCTCCACACCTTTTCGAAAAGAGAAGGTGCTACCTTCGTTCATTGGAGAATTTCTTTGCCACAGCACGAATTGGCAGCTATGTAGCCGAACTAGTCATAAAGATGAAGATTCTTCAAGACGAAGAAGAAGCTCCACAACCCGTCTTGGAATCATCTGCAGCTTCCATATCGTCCGTTCGCTCAATGAGTTTTCGACCTACCTCTCCCAAAGGACTGGTACAGATGCTTCGATCACTTCGACGGAATAGCTCAGCATCCAACGAAGACCTAGCAGGCGTTCCAGCAACACCAAACAAGTCTACAGTGTCATCTTTAAATATTTATATTGCCATCTACATTCTCTCTATCATCAATCAATGTCCCTACTTGCGAAAGCTTACTTTAGACTTTGGAAAGGAACGCTTTCGTATGTCTTTGAACTCCGACTACCTATTTCGAACCATGTTACGAAATGAGATTGGAGCCTCCACCATCAAGGACCTGACCATTGTTGATTTACCAAAGCTATATCTTCCTCACGACTCTATGGCTGAATGGATAGCCTCACTTGGAGAACTTGAAGCATTTACCGCTAGCAAGGTTCCATCCAATTTCTTTACACCAGGATTCCAACAAGCCATGGCCAAGTCAGCTGCACCTATCAAGACTATGATTCTCAGGGATATCACGCTTTGGAACAATGAGGATGATCTTGAACCCAATTTGTGGTTCCCACCTACACTGCAGTCACTTAGGCTTGAGAACTGCTCACAATTACTTTCCTCCTACCCTATATTGGTCACCGTGGCATCCACCTGTCCTGAACTGCGCGAACTGCATCTACCCGTCCTTCAAGAAAAACAGTCTAGGTTTATCAAGCGTTCCAATACCATGAATTCAGGGACCAAATTTCCAGGGTCTCCTCCTACTCGTAGCAACTTGGAACACGGACTGTATAAAATATTACAACGTTGTCAAGAATTGCAAATTCTTGATTTGGCTGGTAATACTGGAATTTCTGATGCTGTCTTAATGAGCATAGCAACTCACGGCGATAATCTGAAACAGTTACACCTGGACGAATGTCGAGGAGTGACTGGTCGCAATCTAGAGTGGCGAAGCTCTTATCATCTAGAAATGATGTCCATGTCTGGCTGCCATGCGATTGAACCCCGCTTTCTAGCAAGCATTCGTGACTTTTGCCCGCAAGCCGAAATATGGGCATAGCCGCACTCAACTTTTGGTCACTCGCGCAGGTCACACGTGGCATGACTTATTATCATATACATTAGATTATAGTGTTTGGATATCACACTTTCCATACCGTTTTGAGCATTGTACAGCTGGGGACCATTGAAATACGACGAGCAAATTTACTTAGGATGGGACCTTCTTTTTTCATTCAGTTTTCTGAATTGTATTTTTATTTTATTTTTCGAATTACGTTCTTTTTGTCCGCAGAAAGAATGTTGTACTTATTGTGGACGCAATACTCCTTTTTCTCTTTTGTTTATAAACAATATATTATAGGAATTACTTATGTACAATGATGACATTTCGATGACTGGGTCTTGATGTTTTTAGATTTACAACATGGATGGATGCACGTTGGTGCTATTGGGTTTTCAGTTTACTGGCTCCTATTGACTCGTCGGTTTGAGCGTCAATCCATGTGCCCACAACGCGTTCTAATGACTGTGCCACCGCCTCAGCTTGGACACTGACACTGCTTGAGATCTGCGAGCCAATCGTTTGGGCCTCTGCCCACGCCACTACTGCCGCTTTGATTATTTGATCACTTAATTTAGCCAAGACATTCGATATGGCAGGTGCATGCTGCCAGAAAAATTCTGAGCATACTTGATACGCTGCTGCGCAATGCTCATAGAGAAACATCGCCGCAGTAGACGCATGGGAATACAGTGCTTGACAAAGACGGTACAAATTGTGCTGGAACCTAATTCGGTTGATGATTTTGATGCCTAGGTTGATCATGCCACTATATGCTTGGCAAATAGCAGGATACAAAAACTTGTCGTATAGCATTGAGCATGCCCGAATGACAGGAGCCAATAGAGGTGACAGGAGAGATAATATAGGGCTGAGGATATTCCAGAAAGCGGTTTGGAGTCGAATATATAGCGCAGAAAGGTTGGGTAAGAGCTGATATCGAAGCGTTCGATAGAATGGAATGACCATATTCATAATCAGCCAGTTGATAGCCTTGAATATAGACTGAATCAACACACCAACATCTCTCGCTGCGTAGGATACCATAGACACCGTTTTCTTCCAGTATGTCTTAAGGGCTTTTTGTACCTCTTCCGACAATAGAAAGTTGAATATCTTGACATAAATCCAAGCTACTGGTGGGCGAATAAGTCTATAGAGCGGCAGGACAAGCCTCGTCGCTACGATATTCCACATCTTGATGCCAACCGTCGAAAGTGCTCTGTACATGATCTCTGCCTTGTCTACAATAAAGACGGTTACAGGGTATCCGATGGAATTCCAAAACGATAACAAGATTTTGGAGACCACCTGGCTGACGGCGCGAATATCTTGCCATAATGCTTTGGATATTCTTATCGCTCCATTAGAGATCAAAGAAGCTAGTCTTGATATTCTCCAGGCAATCCACACAATTGGCGCTTCTATAGCATGGAACGTGGCCACAGCTATTTGTTTGGTTGTTATGAAAGCCTGCTGTAGATGAATGGATATAGCTGAGATCCATTCACCAAGCGCCGTCCACGTTACTGACAGTCGCCAAGCCAGTTGATCGATGCCTTTGATCGTCCGTGGTATAATGTTTGTTGTAGTATACTGCCATGCTTTTCGACAGATATGTATGCCAGTTGTAGTCCACCAGTGCCCTATGTTTTCTATCATCACAGGCAGCCGAACAGTGACAAAGTGGAACAGTGCGGAGTCCAAGCGGACGCCTAGCTTTTCGCAGGCAAGTAGCGAATAATACACTGTCAAGCAAAATAGATCCCATGCTGCTCGAAGAATAATGTATACAGCAGCTAACGGAAGGACTGGTATGGACTTGAGGTTCAATAGACTCGAAAGGTTGTTCGTCGTATCGCTATTTTCACTGGCGTCAGCTGGCTTTTCCGGCGTCACTTTGACCGCCAAGCGATTCTTGCGCCACTTGGGATAGCCACGAGCAGCCCAAAGGAATGCAATGAGAACGGCGATCAGTAGTAATGTTCGAGGAGTTAGATTCAGAAAGTAGAGCATATACAAAAACACCGAGCACTGTGCCAAGCCAGGCTAATATATATTTTTTGGTTCTGAAACGTGGAGGGCCAAAATTCCAGTCACATGTCAAAAATCGCCATCTGTATTACCTTTTTACTATTGCAAATTTTGCTCTTCTGTTAAGGTCGTGCGTGACAAGGACAACATTTTTACTTGCTGTACTGAGACGATAATACTGGTTCACAAAGGAGTGTAATTCAAAGTTTGAATTGATACTCTCTGTCGATGCCAGATCTGAAGTTTTCAAACCTTGATGAGGATAATCCGAAGGACGAGTTGACTCGAATTTTGCTTGACGCACTCTTTCGCAACCTTGGATGCCGTTTCTTCAAGACCAACTTGCTGCAGTCGGTCGCCGTGTCTGTGGTCGTATATTCCAAGACATAATTTATGTTCTTGGCAGACATGTGATTGCTGTTCGACTCTCGTTGCCAAGGATATATACGTGGCATTTTAATTGTTATAGTCTGAAAACGATCTGCAATAAGTAGAAGTGCTGTGTTGAAGGTACCTTTGTTTCTAATTCAATTCAAGCGACTTTACTTTAGTACCAATGGTTTATAAATTGATATCAAGTCATCGTTGAACTAGTACTTTATGTATCGTTTGGCCGAATGTTCAAGCATGTACCTTCCATAAAACATCAGCAGTCAACGCCAGTCGACCCAACAATCGTTCATATTCCCGGATTGTTATGATAAAGGCATAGGCTATTATTCGAATCGCATACTTTTCCGAAGTATTAGTGGAAAAAACCCCCACAAACTGTCATGCATAATTTAGCACTCCACTCCACAATGGCCGGGTTAGAAGCATATAAATTCTGGATTTATTTATTTACAAAAAGAAGCAAGAGGGTTGTTTCATTAGGTTACCATGTAAATCAACTTGTCTAGATCGGTGTGCCAGTCATGGAGTTATATCTTGACATTCTTTGCGGGGTTGGCGACATTCGCCGTCTAGAACGCTTAAATCGTGTTTCACGCCGCATACGTCTGAAGTGAACGAAATGAATTAATATCATGATCGCAAGCGGCCATCTCCCATACATTTATCGCCCTTACCGAATGCTTCTTTCTTGAGCAATCAGAATCTTCTCCAACTCTTCGTTAGATAATTCATCCATTTGAGGCGCCCAAGCTTCTGCATCATCCATATTTCTGAACCCAGTGGGCAGAGAATCCATTATCTCCCCTTCAAAGCCATACTATCGTAACAATCATATGTGAGTTATACCGTAAAGACGAAGGGCTGCCTATAGTCGAAATAATTCCTTACCTCGTCAACCAGTTGCTTCTTATGTCGATATAGCTGCTCTCGTATCGCGTGGGCAATAATGGCAACGAATTCACCACCAATACCAAGCTCGGATGCCAGCTGCCGACTGAAAACTTCTGGTGCAGCAGATGAATCATTTGCTAAATCCCACTCAAACCTATCTCGTAAATTAACCTTTCCGATCTGCAAGTCCAGCTGCAAATGAAAACGTGTCAGTTCGTTGATCGCATATTTCATTCTCTCTGACTGGGAGGGGCAAATGTGCGAAGGGCACACCGCTACTTACATTTATAACCACTCGCATGCCGTCATCGGGAATTTCCACTTCATGAATCGATTCAAAATCCATCACTTGGGCTCGTATAGATTCAGCGATCAAAGGTATAAATTTGAAGGAAGGAAGTTCCAAATCTTCACACAGAATTTCTCCAAATTTCTCTGGAGTCAAAAATTGCTCTGCAAGAATGGTTCATTGAATATCGCGAAGACCTTACTCAACTATATGCATGGTCACGACGGGCTTACCATTCATATTCCACAAAAAGACATCGCGCAGCTTGATGTCATCCAGATCAAGATCAAGTCGAATAGGCACCAGGACTTCATCGATATCCGAACCATTGGCGAGATCTTCTTCATTGATATGAAGATAGTTTCTTTTACGTGGTATTTTCCGTAGCTCGGTGGTGGTTGGAGTGCCTCCACTTCCACTTGGGGCCATCGCTTGGCTTCCAGCTTGTTGTTGCTGAGCTTGCGATCGAGTTCTTGTACCAGAGAAAGGTGTACCGTTCTCGTCATCGTCGAATTCTTCAAATTCATCGTCGGATTGACCGTTAAATTTAGCCTTTCGAATGCCAGTGTAGCTGACTGGTAGTAAAAGCGCGTTGTTATCCGATTGACGTAGTCGCGCAGGATAAGTTGAAAATGTCCCTTGGAGGCCTGCTGACGGCATACGATTGGTGGGTGGTATGTATTGAGGATAGTAAGATGCCGGTCGTGTTTGATTAGTATTGTACACTTGAGGTGTCGCGGGTGTTGAATATACTGAAGGACTGTTGCCAGGAGGAGGATATGTATACCGCATGCCGTTGGGAATTTGACCCCGGGGCAGCTGTTGCTGTCCATAGTTTACTGCATTCGGTCCAGGATACACACGGTTGGCCGCCATGCCGTTGTGTTGTTGAAGGGCTGGGTGGAATGCGTATACAAGTCGATTGGGAGTTTGCCTTTGCCCTACGTGGTCACGACGTGCGCGAGCGGAGTCCCTGCGTAAGCCACCCAGAGAGTCACGTGGATTGCAGTTAACGATGCCAGCTGTTGCCTGGCATAGGCGGGGCATCAACGTCAGTCCCAGCGCGACTTTTTTTAGTTCGACTTTACCTACTGCTTTCCTTATGAAATGAAACGTTCATTTTCAGAAAAAGATACCGAGGAGACTGTTGAGGATGAGGAGAAGCATCTGTCGATGAAGAGGTGTGTAATTTCAGACATGTTCGCTGGAAGTCTGGCACTGTTTGAACTAGCTGTTCCTGCACGAATGTAACCGAAGACAGCGTGCTCAGTAAATACTAAATATTGTCCCTTGTTGTGTTCAGTTTATCTTATGATGGATCACCTATATTGCAAAACCTCATTGGCTCAACTGTAGAGCACGGTGTCCCTCAGCTTACGGTATGTATCCCGGAATTTATATACCAGATGTCACTGGTTATGGAAGAGGCAAGCGCAGCCGTTATTGGTAGTCTATAGAAGGTAGACGGGCTATTAAATGATTACTGCTATGCTACCCGCGCTTTGCGGCCGGCTTCAATGCCTTACGCACTCATTGTTAATCCACACTAATATGTTTGTGACTGTCAATCAGTTGATTCGCAATGTGCAAGACCTCCAGTCAGATCAAGTCAAAGTTAAAATACACGTAAGTGACGAGTCATATCAGAAAAGCAGGAATAATGTAATAATTAATGTATAATACTTAAAAGGCGTTGTTATGGATATCGAGAAATTTGCAAGCCATGGAGATCAAAGAGAAAACGGATATGATAAAGACGCTGATCGATAGGCTTATTGACGAAACTGACCACGACATTAAGTGTATGGTTATCATACTAATCACTAGACTATCCAACATACCAACACTCAAAGTCGATCTGATCTTAGAAGAGCTTTACAAACAGGTAAATGATACAGACATGATATGAGCGATAAAATAAGGTGGCTAAAAACACATCGGCTATTACAAGTTACGACATTCCAAATCGACAAAGGTCAGACATCAACTCTATAGAGGCATCACTAAAGTGCTGTTGGTACGAGAAATCGACTGGCGCCGCTCAGTCCATGTAGCGAACCTGCTTATCGATTTGTCCAACTTTGCAGTCGCCGAATTGGCCGATACTCATCATCTTATACGAGCTACGTCGATTCAACTGTTGTCCGTTTTATCCTCGATACTTCACCAAATTTCCCAGTACAAAAGAACACATGAAATGGCATCTCCTTCACAATCCTACACCAGCGATGCCCAGCCTACAGCGACTCAATTCTTGGATAGAATCGAAATACAAAGAATAATCAGCAATTATGTAGTCGACAGCGATCAGAGAGTCAGAAAGGTATTTAGTGCATCTTCAAGTTTTCACAATAGTCATAATCGTTGAAGCGATCCAAAAATTACCTGTTTCATCGGCTTTTCTACGGATCTAATACTCTGCATGCTCTTCATCTAGAGCGCTCTAGAAGCGCTAGTCAATATGAAGCTCTGCGGCTGTCCTCTGGACATTTCATTATACAAACACGGTGTCCGAGCTTTGAAAGATGATTTTGAAGATGTTCGAATGGGAGGCTTGAATTTGATCTGGTATGTAATCAATTTTATTACTCTGGCTACCATTGCATCATATTGATAGGTATGACCAGGGCACTTGGCTGTCTGTATCCAGAGTATCGAATGCGGCTAGCACACGAAGGAATCGACGAAGAAGTGAGACTGCTTGACGATGCATTTGTAAAGATATGTGACATGGTCAATGATGTGGATGTCAATGTTCGAACAAAGGCTTGTACTATCATGGCCTCATACCAGCACGTTGACCCAAACGTCCTTTCGCAAACATTCAGCAAGCAGATCATGTCACATAACACCAGAAAGGCAAGAGGGAAAAAAGGAGCTGCGAACAAAGTTGTAAACGTAAGTACGTGAAGCATGGCACCATTGATATAATGTGTACTGATTTGTCAAACTTGAATAGCGTCAGAGCGGTAAGATGATACCTGTGGCAGAAGGTGATTTTGATGTGGAATCTGAAGAATTTCGCATTTTGGACTCTGGAGCATGTGGCGCTTTTGTTCATGGTCTTGAAGACGAATACAAAGAAGTACGCAATGCCTCCATTGGTAAGTCATGGACATTTGAAGGTGATTTTGGTGTCCCCCGGTTGCATGAATGCTAACACGGTAGCACGTTATTCCATTTACTTTTAGACTCTATCTGCGAACTTTGCATGTATAACGACCAGTTCACAACGAAAGCGGTTGATTTTCTTGTTGGTATGTTGTACCGATCCTCTTCTCTTTGCTTTCAATCAAAATTTAATGTTCGAACCTTCACAGACATGTTTAATGATGAAATTGATCATGTTCGACTCAACGCCATTCATTCGTTGCGGAAAATTGGAAAGAGAACAAAGCTAGTTCTGGATGCTGATCAACTAGAGATTGTTATCGGAGCGCTGGAGGATGCGGATAAGACGGCAAGGGAAAGCACACATGACCTTTTGCGGTATGTATACTGTCGACTTCTTCTGCAAGAGATCTACAATGTAGCTTATCGGCCTTGAATGTCTTTTGCTTTACAGTGTGGTTCGATTATCTACACAAAATTCATTAAGTATGCTTCTGGATAGCTTGATTGCTAATATGGAGAGGTATTCTGAGGACCAGCTCTCCATTTATCGATGCTTACATGATGTTGGGCGGTCTCATGCTGACTTTATTAGTAAGTATCTCAGGGGGATAAGCTCTGCATAAATGCATCAAAATTGATGTTCATCCTTTCATGGCTACCCATAGAACAAATGGTACCGGATCTGCTAAAGTATGACAAGAAATACTTACCAAGAGAAGCAAACGCTGATGACAAAAACTGTGAGTAGCGAAGGGCATTGCTGTTTGTTCACAACACTTATGCTAACTTGAACTGCTCAGACATTGCTTATATCATCTTCATCGTAAATGCATGCTACATGGATTTGAGTATTGTCAGCTTACTTCCGAAATACTGCTTCTCGCACTTTTTATATCTGCGCAGTCGTTTCCCAGACTGCTTCCCCAATTTGAAGGTGAATATTGAGGACGTGTATGCGATGTCAAAATTCATTCTGAAACTCACTCTCATAATTTTCAGGAGATATTTGGAAAAGCTCCACCTGATATAATCAAACAATCCCAGGATATCTGGGGAGAGGAAAGCGAAGGTACTGCAAGGTAATCTTTGAAGGGTGATTCACCTCATCTAACCACTCTTTCTCTACTAGTCAAAGACTTGACGACAGCAGAGGATGTAAATCAATATATGGACGGGACGCTGGACATGATAGCGTCGATGACTAAACAGCTCGGCGACTCCAACGCCAACGGCGTTCAGCAAACGGCGAATATCATCTCAAGGTAACTGGTTGGAGGTTGGGGCAAATGATCGCTTGACGAAAAAGATTTCGATCTAAACGATCTATTACTTGGTAGAAACCTAAAATATGCCGCTGGGCTTAGTCCGCTAGTGGCAGGCAAGGCCAACTTTGCAGACATTTATGTTTCATGTTGTGAACGGTTTCTAAAGGTAAGGCGGTAAGGGACCTGTGATAATCAGAGTGTTCATGATTCTCATGTGTTTACATCATCCAGTACAAGGTTGAAAATAACTTGGCGTTGGAAAGTACATCATCTCTGCAGTGTGCTTCTGACATTTTACACATGTCCTATCGAATGGAACACACGTTCTTAGGATTGTCTGGACCGTCAAGGAATGCGGGCATATATTTCCGAGTCCTTGCCAATATGCTGTGGTTCTTTGGCATTATGAAGCAGATATCCACGTAAGCCGAAATTGACATTTGCAGTATAGTATCTGACCGTCTCATGTATTGTTTATTAATCACACGCTATAGGGACAATCCTGCTAATATCACCAATATGCTCATGTCCATTATTGAGCGGATTGATGTAATACAAAGGTATAGTGGGGTCCGGGTTTGTGTAGAGATCAGAGCCGATTTGGTTGATGTTTCGTCCCTTATAGACGATTCGACCAAGACAACTTCAAGTTGGCAGAGTTGAGCCATTTACGAAACAACCTGTTCCAAGCGCGTAGTCATCCGTCTAGCACCAAGCTAGCGGCGCTCTACGCATATGTGAGGGCAAGTGACTATGAGCTTTCAAAATGTGTATGTTGCAAAAATTTCCAAAGCTAAACTAAGTATGGGTTTAGTCATTTACGCCTCTTGGTCTGGATCTTAAAAACCCTTTGAAAAGAACAACAGCTAAGATTCTGGTCCCTGCACCTAATATCGACAAACCTATCAGCTTCTCCGCCAACCTTCCGCTTAAAATTCATATTGAAGCCAACTTTGAGTTTGTGGACTATATCAATACAATCGCTGTGATGGTTAGTGACATCGTCATGACCCTGAATTGACTTCATGCTATAATTCGTTAAAACTAATATCCGTTTTTTCATTTTTTGCGTCAGATCATGTTACCAGACAAGTCATCCCATCTGTTTTGGCCTTCCCATCATTGTTTTAAGCCAACTATACCTTATTGCTACTTCTTGGCTACTGACATTGAAATCGATGTTAGTCTCTG
Source organism: Umbelopsis ramanniana AG (assembly GCF_025399195.1). Classification (NCBI taxonomy): domain Eukaryota; kingdom Fungi; phylum Mucoromycota; class Umbelopsidomycetes; order Umbelopsidales; family Umbelopsidaceae; genus Umbelopsis; species Umbelopsis ramanniana. The sequence goes on along the minus strand of NW_026252088.1, from coordinate 65,510 downwards.
GACAGGTATGCATGAGCCCTTTCATCGTCAATCATATGTCATTTATGGGAACAATCCTTGTATGACCGTCCCCAGTCAATTTTCATATTAACCATATCATTATTTGACGTTCAGACATTGGTATGCTGCAAGTATCCATCGTCAAATCGTTTGAAGCCGACTTACCTGGCATTGATGATTATATCCTCAAGTACCCCAACTACGATACGAGTCAAGCAAATTCAGACAAATCGAGTCACAGCACTTTACAGCTATGTGATGCTGTAGAGTATTACATCAGCCCAAGCAAAGAGTTATGAAAAGGCGGACTCTTATTCGTGTAATATACGCCAATGTATTACAATTCCTTGATTGAGAGGATTCACGTTCAGCAGTTTTTATGTAATTTAAAGGAATACTCGAACGAGGTGACGGACAGCACTGACCAACCCAGATTCGAACCCTGCGTTATGTGTGGTGCGAGGTATAACGGGTCACCCCCGAAAGAAAAGAAAAAAAAGAAACTAGCTAGCGTCTAGCAGCTGGAATTCAAACTTTTCGACTCCAAGCCTAAGTATCGGCTTTTTCAGCGCAACTTCCCGATTTCAAAAAATTTCTTTTCAAACCCACTGCTTGAAGTGGTCGATAAATGCACACATTCCATAAACATGAATTGTTTTTAATTTTTTATGGTAGATAAAGTCAGATTAGAAAATGAGCATTCTATATCCTTAGTTAACTATCCCTTTCAATTGTCATCATTGTCTTCACTCTCATCGGGTGATAGGGGAGCAGCGGTCTCACCATCCCTGCCATCGATCCAAGAAGTGCAAGCAGGGCACTTTTTAGCGCCTTTAGCAACGTTAGAAAGGCAATAGGGGCATTTAGCAGAGGTAGCCTTTAGCGACTTTCGCTGAAAGCGTTGGGTGACTAAGGAGGAAACGGGGTTAGCGTACAAAGGGGTCAAAATTAGGCTTGTCCACCCACCCCAATTTACCTTTTACAATCCAAAACAAAGCAAAAGCAATGAAGAAAAAATTGATGATGGTTTGAATGAATCGGCCGTAGTTGAAGGTCACTGCACCATCGTCTCTGGCTTGATCCACGGTTTCATACGTGGCATTCAAGGTGGAGCCAGCACGAATAATGACAAAAAGATTCTTAAAATTGTTTCCTGCAAAGATAAAACCGAGGGAAAAAAAAAAAAAGTCTAATTTAGCCTGAGGAGGTAACTTAGCATCTCGCTAGCATGAAAAATACATGCCTGTGACTAGACCCACAGGTGGCATGATGATATCGTCGGTCAACGATGAGATGATGTTATTGAATTGGGCCCCCATGATGATACCAATAGCCAATGAAACGACATTCTTTGACAAGGGATGTTAGCGTCAAAAAGTAAGACAGCCAGCAGCATGAGAAACAATCGCCACTCACTCCTCTGTTCAAGAAATCCTATTTTGGGAGAAGGCGTGCAACTGACAATAAGCTACTTGACAGAACGAATAGAAAAGAAGCAAAAAAAAAATAGACTGACTTTAAAGTCGGTCCATATGGAGGTGGCGTGTTTCGTAATGGTATGGTGAGATTCCAACAGACCTTGTTCGACTTCTTCTAATCGAGGCATGGGGGGGATGGGTAGATGAGAGCGCTAGGCAGGCCCATGGTACACAACTGGTTTCCAAAAAGTTGTATCACCTGACCTGATTTAAAAACGTGCAATGGGGAAAAGGATCGAGCGCCATTGCTTAATCTGACAAGATGAGTGCTGATTGGCTCCACAGCGGCGTTCCATTGTTTGAAGAAGGTGTTGTGTGGAGGAAAAGGCAATGGTGTCCATCTCTTCATTGTTGCTTTGTAGCCTTAGGCACTGCCATCAAAGTCAATCTACTCTACTTTTTAGCTAGGCTAAATGGAATCCCGGGGCGTACTTCTTTAGACCCGTTCACAAAACACACCATTTGTACAAGGCATTGAACCTTTCCCAAAACGGAGAGTGCGATCTAGACCTTTCCCCTACCCTTTTTCCTTTTTTTTTTTTTTGGCTTCTGTCGTTTTTCTTTTAATAGGAGGATTCCTCTCTCTTCCCTTAGACTTCTCTCTCTCTTGCCATTCCCTCTTCACCCAATGCTGCAACCCTCATATACGCAGCCGCCGCTGCTTATACACAACGCTTCACCATTACTCTCATTACCTTACGAAGTCTTACTCGAAATCATCCTCAGCGTCGCCACATCCTCCTCCACGATATTTCCAACCGACTTGCTGAATTTGGCTGCTTCTTGTCAACATTTGAATTATATCATTCACCACGACAAGCGAAATTCAATATGGCAACATGCTTTCTCGGCGTTGTTTGATACAGCCGCTATTTACCGAAGACGATTACATATCGATTACAATTGTAAAGCCACGTTAAAACGTCGTTGTCGAGCGCTGCGACATTGTGCATCAGGTGTCCAAGCATGTACGACAACCGGTAGAGTCGCCTGGTTAGACACGGTCGATTGGGAATGCCTTTGGGATATGATTACTGAGCACGGTATGCGTCCTAGGCCTCCCCCTTTTTTTTTATCCCCCACCCATTCCACTCACGCCAGTCATTCATTCTGCAGATGAAAAGAACATGGCTCACATTCTTGAACACCAAGTCCACATGGCCGCTATTGCCGCATTCCGCTTGGGTCGATTCCAAGACCGTGCAACTTACCCAATCTGTTTACCGATTCTTTCTGTGCTAGTGAACTATGGTAAGCAGCTTGTTCCGTTCACAGCGCATTGCATGATGGTTTCAGTTATATTTACCTGTTCGTTTAGACTTTACTTTGACTCGATTCCTCACTTCCGAACAACCTACGCAACTTGTTTCCCCTGAACTCAGTCAATTTGCCTATAATTTTGACGCTGACTCGAATGTTTTCAACCCGATGGCTGACTCGAAAACTTTGGCTTTCCACCCCGCTCAAGATGGTCTAACCAGTGCTTTGCATTTATTTTTCGTCACTATCTTTGCTCAACATCCAGATATTTATGATGCCATTCCTGGATGCACGCCGATCCCTCTTTTTCAAGTGTCGTCTCACATGTTTGACGTTGAATTTTTGCGGCGTTATGAACGGGAACTGTTCCAGGCCAGTCTAGATGAAAGCCGTAGCGGATGGGAACAACGCCACTCATTACAAAGTGGCGACGTTTGTCCGCCCACCGTAGTCAATCGATATGAATCAACTGGATTTGCCTCCAAGGAGCATTACATTAGTGATGCCTATCTGGTGGAAGGCGAATGGATGGGTTACTACTCCTTCTTGGATCCCGATGATAGTCTTGCCTCTGACCGGTCTAATGGACGAAGAGAAGATTGGTTTGATGGCCCCATGCGCTTAACGTTACGGAGAGTTCCATTGGATGATGAGCAGACTAGCCCTTCAGACGATCACGCCACTTACAACGTGGCACATCCATTTCCTTCTCAGCACCTTCGATCGAGCCCATTGACACGATTTGAAGGTCACGGCTCTGACAATTTAGGAGCATTTACCATCACTGGATTGGTCGATGATTCTGAAGGTGGCCAGATGACCTGGGAGAAGACCTACATTGATTCCTCTGAGACTTGGGAATACTCTGGTCGCTTTATCCTACCCATGGGTCTATGTGGCCGATGGGGTGATGAAGAATACGGCGGTCCATGGTGGATGTGGAGAGTGGAAGATGGCACATCCCAAGCTGATATTGTCCAACCTTTGCTTGCTGGTGGAGTTGCTTCCGCTGCTGCTGCCGTTGCCAAAGCCACAGCTGAAGGCAAATTATAACGATCTTCCCCATTTTAATTACTTTTGTTCCTTCTACTTCTGTACAAATTTTTTTCCTCTGCTGTTTTTGCTTTTCTTTGACTTTTGCTCGCACTTACTCTACATTCTTTTTTTTTTTACACACAAAACTCACTCGCTTCTATCAGAAGCCTGTATTTCATAATATTGCTTTTCCTTTTTTTTTTTTTTCTTACACGAACCACCTTACTGGGTATGGTGGAAATAATATCATCACTTGTAAAGACTTTCCAATAAAGGCATGCCATCGAATCGAATGGAAAGAAAGTTTGATGACGATACTGCAAGAATGGTACGATTAATTTTTAACAAATTTGTGGGAGTGACCAACGGGGGACCATGCGGGCTCTAAATTCCAGACGACGATACGATGGAGTACCCTAATCAGGCAGCCATGTTCCAGAACAGGTCTGTACACGCCATCGCGTTCCCCTAACCCGAAAAGTGGCTGGGGCAGGCAAAATGGCGCGTCCTGAGATTCATGCGATACAGTGAGAAACTCTTTCAGTCCCTCCCTGTCTATCTCCTGTGGCGATAAGACCTACTGGGGTACTTAATGTCTTGGGGCAAGACCCTCCCAACCATCCGACCCTCCCACTCGTCATATCCCCCTTGTGTGATTGGATAGGGCGCATATAAACAAGGAATAACATTAAAATACTTTGAGTTTATTATCACCGTAGACTAAGGTTGATTTGACAATTTAGCCAAGAAAAAATAATTTCAAGGCTTACTTCAGTACATTATTCGCATAAAGAGGGCGCTACATCAATTTCAAGGCTTACTTCAGTACATTATTCGCATAAAGAGGGCGCTACATCGCCATTATTATTAAAAAGTGTGGAAAAAAAGTATGAGATGGAACTGAGCAGAACAGTAAAACTAGTTATAGTGGGGGCAAAATTTAAGCTACACAAGTGGATGGAAAACCGACTTTGAAGGTTGCGAAATTTATTCAGTGGCGGCGCTGACGGGTTCAGAGGTAGCTTCGGTAACCGGAGCTTCAGTAGCAGCAGCCTTGGTCTTGTTCTTGTTAGGACGGACCAATTTGTCAAAGCTATGCTTGATCTTGTCGAAAAACTCATTCTTCTTGTCTGTCTTAGTGGTTGCTGGAGCAGCTCCGGTATCAGCCGTGACCTGAGCGGTAGGTTCCTCGACAGCTTGGTCCTGAGGTGTAAGTTCTGCGTGTCACCCACCAAAGTTCAATACCATTAGATCAAACGTGTTTTGCGTCAACCTCTTCAACCATGTTCCTTACCAGCAGTGTTGGTAGCTTCAGTAGCAGACATTATGTGAAAAAAGAAGTAGTAGGTAGTAGCTATGGAAGTTTTCTCAAAGGTCAAATGATCGTCTTGGTTTTTATAAGCATAGGGAAACAGTCACCGGTCATGCCCTTGAAGGAAACAGCGGCTTTTTTTTTTTTTTTAAAACCAAATTTTATTTGCCTTGACCCTCTATCTATGCTGCTTTTTGGCTACATGTGCATCAGATGATACTGGGGTATCCAAATCAACGTAACCTCGTTTAGCCGAAACCTTGACCTCAGCTGCCACCTGCGTATGGCTTTGTTGTAGCGAAGCTGGTATTTCGAAATCAAGATCTGTATCAAGTTGGTTTGAAATAAATAAAAAATTTGACAACCGGCTAAACCAACCCTCTCCCCTGCCCTTACCGTCATAGCTCGTCCCACCCGTTGCAACAGGCGACGAAATCTCAGGGGTTGTAACCGTTTGGTGGACTGGTGTGATGTTGCCATTTCGATGGCTGACTGTACCGTGTGCCCGATGCAAATCATGATATTCTTGGGAAGTCAGCATTTCAATGTTTGCCGCTTCCAGTGTGATCCCATTATTACTGGCGATAGAAAACTTAGTGTCGTCCTCCATGAACGGTTTCAGAACCTCCAGTCCTAGCAAACCAGGCTTGGCAAGTTCCACTCGGTTTTCATGTTTGACAGTAAGCAAGGCAGTTGCATTTGTCTTCCAGTGGATTGAAACAGGACAAAGATCTCCGTAAAGTAACTCGAGACCATACGTAGTCATGCCAGTTGGAATATTACGCAGATAGAATACATTTTTTCGCACTTTAGGTACTATATTTGGAGGGTCGTTATGTCAGCCACACACACACACCATACATTTAAAACGAGCGGTCATCTTACCTTCACTTTCTCCTTTAAGGTCGATAAAGTAGAGTTCGCATCTCATTAAATGCAGCTTGTCGTAAAAGTCAGTAATAGTTGTACATGTGTTGAGTAGTTGGCTCGGGTCGCCATCTGCACCGATACCCTCTAAAGCCGCCGCCTGGTCATCATCATATTCTCCCTCCTCCGATAAAGACGATAATGACGGTGATGTCGGTAGAACTCCAGTATCAACAAGCCTGACCGTCGCCGAGATATCTGTATCACCTTCCATGGTATCCAACGCTTCTGATTCGCGTATCGCAAATGGTTCCAATGCAGTTGGGCCTGCAGATACTGCATTAAATGCTGGCACACCTGATATCCTTTCCTTATGTTCCTTCACTTGATGGCGTAAATTGTACAGGTTAGATATCGTTATGGTAATGGGATTGCCGGCTCATAGCATACCTTCATTACGCAAAATGTAATACGCCATACGCAGATAGACAACACCGGTCATTAGCGCATCGAAGCCTGCCTCGTGAGCAATGTCATCGCTATTGTCATCCAGACTGTATCTATTAAAGTCCTTGTGGAGAACTAGAGTAAAATGGGGTCGGGGATCAATACAATCCGGTCATATGTTTAGGAAACATGACAATATTACACATACTTATTTTGGGACCATGGCTTTTGAATGGATCTCTGGCCATGTTTTCGTACAGCGGCCCGAGAGCTGTTGAGGGCAAAAATTCCTATAGGCAGTGTAAGCTTTCATCCCATCCACCCACTGTCATATCTCATTCTGCTTATTACCTTAATTTTCGGATGGTTGGAAAGATGTTTGGTATCGATGACCCTATATGCATATGATGTTGAATATGATTGTGCAAATAGAGTCCTCTCCTCAACACAAATGAAATGAAACTTACCGTTTAAAGCTTTTTTGCACAAGTGATTTCCACTCTTGGACATCGTCAGGCAGCCGCTGGCAGAATTGGGATATGATCTGGCAAATATCAAGAAGGCAGTTATGTCCAATAAGAGGACAGCTTGCATTTTTGATGTATTCTATGACTGTACAAAAGTTGATCTCCAGTAATGCCTGTACCGCCACCAAAAAAAAAAAAATTGTGAGCCAATTTTCCAAAACACAGAGTACATGCTTTTTTACACAACCAACCTTTTGATCCAGGTTTGAGCGAGATTTTCGGCTTTCCTCTGTGAGTTTGCGAATTTGCATTTGACGCTTATCTAAGGACTTGGCAGCGAGAAACCCATTGTATTTTCTGCCGTCACGAGAATTAGAACAAGATGATCGCTTTCAACCATGAGTTCGCTAAATCACGTTACTTACTCTTCACTTATGATTTGATACACTAATCTCTTCAGGTAGCTGTTTGGCGTCTCAATGTTTATAGTCTTACTGGCTTGAGTTTGCAACCATTCATCGATGGCAGCTCTAAAAAAAAAAAAAAAGGAGTTAGCATGTCGGCGAGCCTAAAATGGTGATGGGGACGTAGTAAACCAACCTCGTCGCTTCGAAAAATGATCGATTTTGATCGGTTATGACAATATCTGCAATTACCAAACGTCTTCAGCGCATGAATGGACCACATTATTGTTTCAACCATGTACATTTCATTACCTTCCTTAACTCGCGCAACGTTGATTCGCTCCAAGTGTGATTCAGCCTCATCGTCAGTGAGATAAGAAATGCCCTCTTTGATCATTTTGTTGAAATCAAAATTACACTCCATCAGAAATGTCAAACTAGACGAGCTGCATGTGAAGAATCGTTCGCCAGCTTCACGGGGTTCTCCATTTGGGAAAATGTAGAAATTGAAAGGTCTGGCAACATATGCTTGGCTTTCGGCGTCCCAGTTGAAACATGCTAATCCAAATTGAATGATGGAAAACTCTCGAGAGCTTTGGCTCACTTTTTCGTATCGGGCGGCAACGTCGTCGGTAGTGCGGTAGCTATTGATCGGTCGACACAAGCCTACGAATAAAAGTCCGAGCCGTGAGTGAATGCACCCGGGATCTGACCATTCTTGCAGCACAATCTTACCTGTTAGCTCGGTATCAATGGCAATGTAAGCAGCATTGTCAATTGCACTCTTTACTTCTGGGAGCTTCTCTAGAAATGTTGACCTGAGGACCTCCATGATCGAGTCGCGATAATTTTTCGTCCACTTTTGTGACCCTTTTCCCAAAACCTTTCACAAAATGAGCAGTCCCAGTGCTCACTCGCGCAATTTGAGCTCTGCTCGTTACTGACCCGCTGTCAACTGTGGCGGTAGCAATGAATTATGGGAGGCTTTACAAAGGCTTCTACAATGAATTATTTTATTCGAAATGATGAACAATGATATTGCTTTGAATCGGAAAATCGGATATGCCTCACAGCGGCGTTCAATCGATGGTACTATCATACCAGGACCTATGTTAATCAAGATATAAGCTTGGGCAATAAACATTACGGAACAAAAGCAACAAGCAGACCTAGTACTCTAAAGTAATGTCGATGATAATATTGTACCTTAAAAAATCCGAACATTCTTTGCGTGTACGCTTGTTAAGGACAAAAACAAACCACCGGATTGTTTTTAAATACCGTGGCTAGTTTCTTGTTGCAACGGAACTATTGTTTAAATTTTTGGATTATATTCCTTCTCTACATCTTTACACCATTATATCATGAAAGTTCATTTCTTTGTGCTGGCAGTCATCGCCTCCGCTGCATCCAACACGCAGGCAGCCACTTGCAACAAGTTGCATTCATTGGAGCGCCAAGCACACCCAACATGTCATCACCAAATCACTGCTATGGTTCCCAAAACATGCTCTGTAGTGAATAACAGCAACCCGAAAAAAGCGCTCAAATCATTCAACCTCGAAGCATTGGCGACAAAGCGTTGCCCGGCCGTTCCCTTGCGAACAAAAAAATCCGAATGCCGCTCTATACGCGGGACATCCTTGATCGACCCTCAATGCCCGCATGCCGAATCAACGACACTTCAGACAGAGAGGTTGACTAAATCATTGAGCGTGCGAACACTGGAGAGAAACCGTTGCCCTGTCGTTTCGATGGAGAAAGAAAATCGTGAGTACCGTTCTCTTCGTGGAACATCCCGGATAGATGCTCAGTGGTCTTATCCCGAACCGACAGTGCCTGCTTCCAACAAGTTGACCAAGCCATGGCAAGCAGATTCACCTGTACCTCGTACCTCCAACTCTGAGAAAGATATTGGCAAGTTCAAACTTCCATTGAGCTCTCCTAGGGGTAATTTATTGGCATTGGAGCCCTCGGAACGCTTTACATGCCCAAACGGCAAAAAGTTGAAAGCTGCCTTTAATGAAAATTCTAATGGAAAAGTCAAGAAGGCAACAAATTCCGTATGTAAAGCACATATCCAACCCGTTTTTCCCGTCAAGGCATAGTCAAACTGGAAAGTAAAACCTCCATTTTTACAAAGAGCCAACAATTTTTTTCTCCGGACAGCTGGCGACATACAAAAAAAGAGACTTTGGCATCAAATGAAATGCATGATTGGACCATTGGCAGTTACGGTTGCTGCGTAACCACTGCTGATTAGGATTTATTATTTTATAGCCGATGACCAGGGATACTACAGAATAAGCATAACAATGCGAATGCTAATAAATTAATTCCCAGGAATAGCATCCATGCTCTTCTATGTAGTTTTCGTCTAATATACGGCTGCTGTATTCTGTTATAGTGGAACGTCGTTGTCTCACTGTAAGAGACAATTTTAACATAAGATATGAGTGCATCATGTGGGAGGGTATATTACGAAATAAAGTTACGTGCCTGAGATTAAGTACTATGACCAGCACTGGATCAAGTGCTGTTAGGCCGCTTATAAGACTCCAAGCTGCGATCCAGAAAGGAAGCAATCCCTAACATAAATCGGCAGAGGTTTAATTAACGAATTTAGTAAATGAGAAGAGCATTCTTTGACCTGTCCTTTAAATATTCGTCATTCGTTCCGTTATTTTACTCACCCATGTTCTTGATCCCCAAACTTGCCATCCTAGAAATAACATGGTCAACTCCACTGTGAAGGCGATGAAAAGAACGGATAGGCCAAAACACAGCCGGAAGATCTGATGCCATTGTGTTAAATTGCCATTGGCTTTGATATCAATGAACTTGTTGTAAGTGAAATGTTGCATTGCATTGAAAGCCCAAGCTTTTGCATCTGCAAAAATAAGTGGGTCGTAGCGGCCTTGGTCTTGTAAATTACCCACAATGTCAACTCGTAGCTTCAATGGTAGCTCGACTAACTCCTTGTGAGCGCTCTGAACGACATAGCGATGGGTGATACGTTCTGCTGCTTCCTGCACCTTATGTAAATGAATGATTTGCTCTTGGTGATCTTTTAAAATGTCGGGCGTTCGGATGAACGATGATGTTACTCTAACACTGGCTCTGACACTGGATTGTGGGCTGGTCGTTGCGTGGGTGGTGATTTTCTTTTCAAACATTTGCACTTTGGTCGCAAGTGAAACTGAATTGACACCATCTTTCACATCGCTTTCGTCTAGAATCCCACCTTTCACAAGAGATCGTATGTACTTTCGCCATAGTACTTCATGGTGTTTTAGATCTAGATAAAAATCTAGTATCTCTTCGTTTCGTAAACGATCTCGCATTACTATATAAAGGTTGTACAAGCAAACAGGAGGTAAACTCTTCCTGTCCAAAATCTGCTGCAAAGTTGGAATGTGGGATGCCATGTTTGTCTCCAAGTCTGTAGAGGTCAACTCATCGGATCGAAGGTTTTGTGTAGACTCTGTACTTTTCCGAATTGAAGGAAGGAATTTCATAATAAAGCCAATGTGAAGTAGAATAAATAGAAATGAAAGAATGGGTTAGAGAAGACGAAAAAATCCAAGTAATGAAAAAGAGGAGGTAAGCCAGCCAAAGAGAAAAAATAACGACGGGTGTCTCCATATTAATGATGTCCTTTTAAATACGGGATGTTAAAGAAATAGGAGGCACTTTGAGGGCTTCCTGTCGGTTACGAAAAAGGAACAGAAGGGTCATATTTTTACTGTGAAAACGTTTCCTTGCTCTTGTTTGAATGCTTTAATGGAAACTCTTTCTTTATATTCTACCACAAAAATGACTCTTTCCAGAGATAACCCAATTATATTGCATCTAGTATCATGGATGAATTGCTTTCCATAATTTAATGTTTGACTTTTCTACAAAACCGTAGCACTTCCTTACTGCGCTGAGTTTCAAGTATTGAAAGATAACTGATCAAAAAAAAAAAAAAAAATTGGGTTAGACATCTTCAGTTCAAGTGTTTCCTCATTCCACAAGAGAACATTACACAGCTTATAGCTAGTCGATCGATAGCAAGGATCGCCTTTGCTTTGTGTGATCGTAACTCCCAAGAATGACAACTCAGTACAAGACACTCAGCCTTCCAGTGTCTTCTACTTATTACAACGGCCGCTTGGATTATGGCCATCAGGATCTGGAGTCAGATCAGCTTAGACGCTTCTTCTCGGGAGAAGATGAAAATATTTTTGGTATCGCCATTGTGCGATTACCTGTTTCCAGACAAATGGGTAAGCTTGCATTGCTATTATCGTTATTGACATTTCCAGGAACATAAAAAGCCAATACAACCTTTTTTGCCTCCGTCTAGTGTACTACCGAACCGTCTGCCTTATTACCGCACTTCAGTGTTTCCTCATAGCAGCTGCCACAACCGCCGCTTTATATGTTGGAGATGCCTTTGATTGGATACAAAAGAGGTATATGTGCTGGTTATGAAGCCATCCAACAGTTTGTAGACTCAACTGACACATCATTGTTTATATAGTAAATGGGTTTGGTGGATGCCACTGGTACCCCTTGCTTTGATAACAATCTTCACAGGATGGCAGCTATGGTTAAACTATCGACGGTTGTCAACACGATTCCGTACATGGACATTGGTGTTCTTTTCGCTACTATTTACTGTAATTGTTTCTGCACTATGTAAGTATTTCTGCCGACATCTGATGCCATGAGCTTATGTGCTAACCCACGTCTAGTATCCAAATTTTATTATGATATTGGGTATTTATCCAATTTACTTACTGTGACCGGCCTACTTGGCGGAGCCTTATATACCTTACAAAGCAAGTGGTTGTTTAGTGGAGTCGCTCCCATGTAAGTGTGTGTGTGTGTGTGATGGAAAATGAGGGTATGGCGTGTTACTGATGTTTTCCTATTTCGTAGAGTTTGCATTTACGCGACCATCTTCTTCGCAGCTCCCTTGTTCGTCACCTTGTTTTCATTGAACTCAACATCGGAGATTCTTATTCCAATGTTCATCTCTAGTGTGATATGCACATATGTCGTCCTCGAGATGTATTACATGCGACAAGAAATGACTGAAGAAGACTGCATTTTGACCAATATTAGCTTTTACATTGATTTTGCATACCCCATGCGCTGCTTACACCATGTTTGCGAGCTTACTGAAGGCGTAAATATTGCTGGCGGCTTTGTAGACGACGATATATAAATTACTCTATATTATCTTTTATACCACAAAACAAATTAAAATTGTTCAAACCCTGCCATCCCATCGTCTGAACATCAGGTTAAAGGATTCCACCACCAATGAAGGTGAGAGTAGAGGAAAGAGTTCATGGTTATGTAAAATGATCTATTAAACAGTATGGCAGGAGTGTATAATAACAAGATTGTGACTCTACTACTGCTTGCTGGGTGAGGTCTCAAATGCAACTGGAACGTTGCTGTTGTCCTCGTTATTAGCGAACGCAAGCACCTTATAAATTTGACCCATCTCTTCTGGATTCACCAATCTTTCGTAGCTTTTGATCATGTCAAGTGCTCGCTCGCGGGTTTTAGCGCCTTTCAGAAGCACTTTTAGTCTGGTTTCAATACCTAAGCTGTGAAGGAATTGTCCTTGCGTAACTGGGCCGTAAGTCGAGACACCTAAGGATATAAAGGTTAAGCCATGTGTCTTTATACCTCGTTCAAAGCAAGCAAACAAAACTTACTGGACACAGGTTTCGCAGCATTTTTCAAAGCTAAAAAGTCTACATCTGCGCTAAGATCAGCCGATCCAGGGTCGCTCATTGGATGAACAATCTTGTGCTGTCGAATGGCTCGCAAGGTGTGACCTTGAGCATAGTCCTGGCCGTAATCGATGGCCAATCCAACTCCTCCGTTGCGATCCACTAACTCTGCCATTTTTCGCATCACTTCCCAACTGTCGGGAGAAATTTCTATCCGATCGCCTGTCTTATAGTCTTTGAACATGTCGTTTTGCGTTAAAGTCTTGCTGGCATTGGTCTCCTGAGGACATCGAACCAATCTAAAGTTGTATTCTCTAAATAAGCTGTGGTGTTAATAACGGACACTTATCAGTACACTTTCTTTTGTAGAAAAGGTATACCAACGTTTCGTTTGTATCGTCGAAATCCACTAGCATTTCACGCCAGCCTTCGTCGGTTTTCTGGTAGGATTGCAATAACATAGGTTCCTGTTAATACCAATGATATCTTGATTCAAATATAGGAAGTTTCCACCGATGTATATCTTACCTCAAAGGTGTGGATGGCCAAAGCGTCAAAGAATTCATGTGCCATTATCATAGACCAAACCTCCGGGAGGTCTTCTATACCATCATACCAATTGATAGCAATACCGTCACTTCGAATGCACTGCTGAACGTGACCACTTTGAGAGTCTTCTATGAGCTTGACATCGCTTTCTTGCGACCCAGGAATCAGCTTTGCTCTTTGAACTTTGCGTAGACCAGGACTAGCCTCGACAAGCTGCACCCCTTGAATTGTTTTATACATCTCTGGGAATCTGGCCATAGCCTATCATCACATTAGCCTCTCTTTTCTGATATCTCCTACCTACATTCCACAAAAGTCTCATTTACCCTCAGCATGTCATCCATAAGCGTTCCGCGTCCGGGTCCAAACTCTACTAATTGTGTCTTGGAGGGTTTGCCCAATCGATGCCATTCTGTCAGGTACCAGATTCCTGCCAACTATAGCGTACCGTCAGCTCTAGGACGAAAAAATTGACAATCTTTTCATCCCTACCATGCACTTACCTCACCAAACATTTGACTTATCTCGGGCGATGTGACGAAATCTCCTTCTGTTCCAAAAACGTCTCCTTTCATATAATAACCACTGAGCGGGTTGACCAGCACCTGTCGCATATAGTGTGCCATGGTGATTGGACCTGTGATCTACCATGTTCTTTGAATGAGTATACTATTTAGCTTAGCAGGCGCTAACTGGAAGTGTGCATTACCTTCATGGAATCGTGTAAATGCTTTGCAAGCGGCGACAGAGATTCCTTCAATGGTTCTGTTGTACTGGAGTTGAATCGCCGAGGAGCAGCCTTAAAGCCTGCTTGGCTGGCAAGTCGTAAGGTACTGCTTGTGAGCAGCTGTCGACGCGCAACTGCGAAATAGTGTAGGCGCATACTGGCAAGAAAACCAAAGTGTTTTTTTTATTTTGGAGGGTCTATTGTGCAATTTAATGGCCGCTAAGCTCTTTGAAAATTCCAAAGTTGACAATGGCCGAGTCTTTCGCAGCTTTAGCGTTCTTTTGCTTCGCATTGACTTCTTCCATACCATCTTTCTCTAAAGGCTTATCCATTGGCCAACCTTTCAAAGACTCTACTTTCGAAGCTGAATGCGATGGGACATAGGATTTGGCCTGCTGGCATAATGTTAATTATTGTGATAACTGCGAATCATTGAACTTCCAGTCACTTACCGAAGGATCTTTCATCGCCTTCTTCGATAAACCCGCTGGTAATACATTTCGTTGTGAGATGTTCATTGGTGGTGGTGGTTTCAGTATAGATGGAGGCTTCAGTTTTATAGGCTCTTTGTGAGAGAGTACTGAGTACGACTTTTGGAGAGCACTGGGTACTTTGTCTATACGAATGACGGTTGGTGTTGTATTGGTATGGCGCGGTGGATTGAGAGTAGACCGTCGACTATCATGGGAGTGGTATATTGCTGCCCTATAGATAGAGAAAATAACATTCAATAGTTTGTTGCTATCGAGTAGGTGCATAGTCGATACTTACTCTTGCCTAGCTGCATGCATCGTTTTTGCAAACAGGCTGTTTCCTCTCGTTCGTTCTGATAGTCAAGAAATTAGCCAACATGGACGATATCCTTTGATCATGATGCACAAAACTCACTGGAATTATAATTAGAACTATGCTCTATTCGGCGTTTGCTTGGAAGGATCGCCTTATTAATGAACTTTGTCGAACGAGCTTCCTTTTCGTTCTGAATTTGGTTATAATGGCTTTTAATTTTAGCTCCAATCAACTGGCGTTTGCGTTGATTTTCTTCATGGCGATCTAAGTACATTTCTCGCCAATTTGTATCATGTGATACATTGCCAGCTTCGTAAGCTATTCGAATATCTCGAAAGCTTAGGCAGTGTGGTATCCAAAGATCTATGACAGGTGATCAGTCAGGCAAAATGTTGCGGAAAATGTCTACTGTTTTTGGCAATTCGACGACAGAACGTCTGCAAGCCAGAAAAATAAATACATAAAAAACTAGATACCTTGAGTTTCTTCCGTGATATGCTACAAGATAGGATATTAGTATTTTTATGACATATATCACAACTTTGATCTATCGAAATTGATTCCTACCGGATTACACTTTTCGATGCGATAGAGTTGTTGTGCTGTGGCTCGTTTCAATGGAGCCTCCATTAGCCTGAAAGGAGTATCACCCAACTCGTACAGTGCTAGTTCATTTTGGCAAAGAATTTTTTTTTTTAGCAACGTTGCGGTCGATAAGTACATATGCAACGACAGTAGCACTATGGGAACCAGCGAACCAATAGGCGTTGAGCGACGGCAATCGTAGATTATTCCTTACCATCCAGATGTTTACCGATTATGCCTTGGCAAATTTCGACCAGAGATTTTGTGGGCATTGATAGTCATTGAAGGTCTGGAAAAGAAACAGACAGAGCAATGGGGGTTTTGAGGTAATGGACAGAGGTGGGAGCGTTGAAAGAGAAAACGTGACTACTAAATTTTCCCAGGCAAAACCTTTCCCTGAGGGACAATCGGACGACGACATGGCTGGCCAATCTGTTGATAGCGCGCGGCGAGAGCAGATTGAACAGGCACTCAAGGTACTGGATGAAGAAGGTAAGCATTGTTTAAGATATATAGTTTCATCAGCGGGCGACTCATTGTGCATGACTTGCTAGGTGATGCCCGAATTGAGCAGTTGCAGAAACGGATCGATTTGGCTTGTCTCTCCATTGCAGGACATGGAACACTTCAAATCAATCAAATGATATCGCTCATTCGAGATATGACCATGCGAGAATTTTGCGGCAAATATGGCGCAGACGTCAATAAATGGCTGGCAGACTATGTTCAGCAACAAACGCAAGAAGCCCGCAACTTTGAAGCGGTCCGTCGCTCAAGGTCTCAACGAAACACCAAAAAGCGTTGAACGAGCCTAGTGCAAGAACCCCTTTCCAACGTTCGTTTTGCAGACATTCTTCTAATGCATTCTACAACCTTTGCTTTTATTTGTATACTGCAGTGTTTCTCATGTATATTTTCCTCTCTAATACAAATGTAATATACCCATGGTTTTTTTTAAAAGTGTTACACAGCACGATCTCCTCCCGCAAGTTTGAATCGGATAACGAACAACACAGCCACGTGTAGGTCAAGGCATCACATATAAGTTCAACTTTTTTCTCTGTCATGATGATACAATAATAGCACAGAAGCACATCTACTTCTTGAAGTAGAATATGCTTCAGCAGGTCTAAGAATATATATGAAATAAAAAGGTGAACATCATGAAGGAAACAAAGTGGGGGAGTAGGAGTGTTCACAAAAATTAGAAAAAACAAATATTTATCATTACTGATTGATGATGAGGAAAGCAGTTATAGGTAAATAGTGTTGGGGAAAAAAGTCAGTGTAAGAGAAATTGGAAAACTCCCATGAGCCAGAATCGTAGGATATTAGATGTGTTGAGTCGGCAGTGCCGAATGCTGTCCCAACGTAATTTCATTTTTGGAGGAAATACGCAAGTGTGAAGGCACGCGAGAGATTAAGAAAAGTTGGGAGAGTAAGGTGTGTAGGTATTCGTACGTTGGATGATTAAAAGTTGAAAGATGCGACGTGTGAATTAGCCAGTATAGTGGACGGGGGTATCTATAACATTTGTGTCTTGTCTTGAGATGAGATAGCTTCGGTGCTACCCTTGAGTTTATGCTTCAATTGAGCCTTTTCTGATACACTGTTATAGACACGATCGGTAGACACATAGGCTGGAATAAAATGAGTGAGTATTCAGCGTCAGTCCAAACTAAGATATGAAGGACTCCACCTACTGTTGAGAAGACGATCCCACCAGGTAAAGAAAGGCTGAGAATAGTTCTTTTTTATGCCAAACGGTTGATGATGAATGTCATGGCTGGAGGAAACAAAGACGTTAATGAGCTTACTCTACTTTGCTTCATTCTCCTGCTAAAGCACTTACTATGCTACGTTGTTGCCGAACATAAATTGCAGAGGATCCCAAGGGAAAGCGTAGCCACAATGATCGTCAACTAATTCAGCCCAAATATGAGTACAAAGTGCCTCGGTGAACATGTGACATTTTCCATATATGCATACCTGTTTTCAACGTAGAGAAAGAGAAGAAAAGAATAGCGCCTTTGGTAGGCAAACCAGACAGAGCAAAAGCAAGAGTAGCACCCACAGAGTCCATTACGAAACCTTCGACAGGGTGATTGTACAAAGCGCCAAAAGCATACGGCACGTACAAGCGGTGATGGTAGGAGCTGTGAAACATAAAGATCAGTAGGTGGTTTTACTTGGCCACTTCATGCATATTTTGGTCATGCTACTTACTGAACATGTTTGTAAAGGTACTTGTTTTGATGGAAGAGACGATGGAAAAAGTATTGATATCCATCCAAAATGAACCTACAATCCAAGAAACATTCGTTCAATACTCAATCAAAACCCCGGTATGCGCCAAGCGCCGCTTAGAGCGACACAAAAAATTTGGGAGTAAAGAGAAAAAAAAAACAACGGCACTTACATGGCAATGAAAAACTGGAAGGCAGGAATGACATAAGACTGCATTATGGAGGATATAGTCAACAATGCGTCCATATAGGCGGGCATACCAAACTGAGCGATTATTAATTGTTTGATATGAACAGAGCCCAGTGCTTTGGAAACAGCCCATCCAATACGGTCAAGCGTTAAAAGCGATGCACTGGCTGAGGTTTCTTCATTATCAAGAACAAGGAAACCAAGAATGGTCTGAAGAACTTGCTGAAAGACCACACCTTGAATGACATCCTTGACCGAAACCTTATTCTTGGTCATTTCCTCTGGGTCGTGTATACGGTACCGCTCAACCCAAGGAATTTCCGCCTTGGACAGGAAATGGAAGAAAAGGGAGTATACCCAGTATACCAGTAAAGGAGCGACAAGAGCGGACGCACTATCGGACATAAATGGGACGAATCGAGTCGTCTGCTGGTGTTGCTGGAAAGATGTGTCGGCTGGGGTAGTTGCATTCATCTTTTATACAATTTAGCTGCAGGGCTATTAGAAAAGCAGGTACCGGAGGAGAGAGGAATAATAATAAATGCAGGCCCTGCGTGCTGGAAGATGGTTAATTGTCAGAGAGATTGAAGCTGATGATGGTGGTAGCCAAAGCTTAGAGAAAGAGGAGAAAAAAAATTAGGAAAATTCAAAAGCCCAAAAAATAAAAAAGTTGACTTGCCAAAAGGCTGGAATCCTTATGAATGGGTAAAATGTTTTTGCGTTACTTCAACTTCTCTGCCGTTGCTTCGACAAGGTCCGATAAGTAATGCGTGCTTGCCGTGCGGATAAATCTCTGGGTGAGCAGCGATCGCTTTATGGCCAATTGAAACTGGGTATTTTATTTTCTACCATTTGAAAGATACAATTCTTGTACACAATGTTCTCTATATTTTGAGGGGCATATTATGGTGAAGCATCCTAGTTGGGACCATTACGGCATTGTTTCGTTATGAAGTGTAACGAAGGGAAGTAAGCTTCAAAGACTGAAAAAAAAAAAAAAGGTACAACACTGCAAAACCAAAATGATGTAAGTTCTGGCTCCCATTTTCGTTTCTTAAAATTTGGACAGCCGCACCAGCTGGCAATATTACTCTTTGAACGGAAACATCTCTGCTAAAAAGCTTCCTTAGGAATCATGGCAAAGGTTAGTAGAAACTTGATCAACACTGGTATATGTTTCCCTCCTTTTTAAACTTACATTGACCCCATGTCTCCAGAAATTGCTATCAAAACCCACTAAAGACAAAAAAGCCGCCATCAAGGCCAACAGGCCTGCTAGAGCTGATTGGAAGGAGGGGATGAAGAAGAAGCAGGTTGGCGTATCTGATATGACCCTTCTATCCAAAATTACAAACGAAGCTATCAACGAGAATTTGGAAAAGAGATGGAAGAATGCCGAGATCTACGTAAGTTTCATCGCTGGTATGCAGTTAGTTTAGCGACTTTTTGGTTCATAGTGGGAAGGAAGGTTATTAATGCGACACACTATGATCTACGTCGCTGATGCTATATTGAACCATATACAAAGTTTTGAGGACTCATCGTTTTGTTCATAGACCTATATTGGACACGTCTTGATTTCCGTCAATCCTTTCAAGGATCTTGGCATTTATACCGAGGACGTTCTTAGAGGCTACCCCGGAAAGAATTTGTTGGAGGTAAAGTCACCTTTTGATCTGGATAAGGGTGAGCTACTGAATGCTAATTTGCTCCGTGATAGATGCCACCACACGTTTTCGCTATTGCTGAGTCGTCTTATCATCATATGAAAAGTTACAAGGAGAACCAGTGTATCATTATTAGGTAAGAAGATTGAATGGCTTGAACGTCGTTCATCAGCCGTGAAAGTGACACTAAACGGTCTGATATTATGTTAGTGGTGAATCTGGCGCAGGTAAAACGGAGGCTGCAAAGAGAATCATGCAGTACATCGCTACAGTTTCTGGTGACGGCAGTTCTTCTATCAAAGAGATCAAGGAAATGGTCTTGGCCACCAATCCTTTGCTTGAAAGTTTTGGATGTGCAAAGACTTTGAGAAACAACAACTCTAGTAGACATGTAAGTAGATTGTATTTCATCTGGTGTCGACGTACTGTCTGGTGGTATACTCATGTGGCTCTTCCTATTATGTTTTGGTCACTTTTCGCCACTTTAGGGAAAATACCTTGAGCTCAATTTCAACAGTCAAGGAGAACCTGTTGGTGCTGTCATTACAAATTATCTTCTAGAGAAGGTGAGTGCAACAAACTTATTGGAATTTCGGCATGAGCCATGACTTACTCATTCCCTATTATAGAACCGTGTCGTCGGACAAATTGAAAATGAAAGAAATTTCCACATCTTTTATCAGCTTACAAAAGGTGCCTCACCAGCATATCAAGGTTGGTTTTTCAAATCGAATCTTTGCTTTTCACGATGTTTGGTTTCTGTCTTTTCTGACCGGGTGACATCCGTTACAGAACAATTTGGTCTCCAGGGTCCTGAAAGCTATTTGTACACTAGCAAAAGCGGCTGTTTAGATGTTGATGGTATCGATGATGTTCAAGATTATAACGATACAATTGTAAGTGATCTATCATGCCGTCGATTCTATATGATTCAAGATGTTCTAATATACGCTATCTAGACCGCAATGAATGTAGTTGGATTGTCTAAGGAGGAACAAGATGAAATATTTAAAATGCTGGCTATCATCCTCTGGCTCGGAAACGTACAATTTGCAGAAGGAGATGATGGAAATTCGGCTATTGCAGACACTGATGGTAAGTGTCTGCTAGCATATCGCTTTGCCGATTACACACACTTATACCATTTTTTTTTTCTTTTATTATAGTCACCAACTTTGTTGCATACCTTCTCGAAGTCAACCCCGATCTTCTAAACAAAGTCTTGACCACTCGCGTCATGGAAACTCAAAGAGGAGGTCGCAGAGGTGTGTAAAGCAATCTAAACCAAACAATAATGCGAGAATCCATTCATTTAACAAGTCATACGTTTATAGGCAGTGTTTATGATGTCCCTCTTAATGTGACTCAAGCAAATTCTGTGCGTGATGCGTTGTGCAAGGCCATCTACGAAACTTTATTCGAATGGATCGTTGCTCGTGTTAACGTGTCGTTAAAGAATCGAAGCGCTTCGCAACATGTGCTTGGTGTATTGGATATCTATGGATTCGAAATTTTCGAAGAGAACAGCTTCGAACAACTTTGTATCAACTACGTCAACGAGAAACTTCAACAAATCTTTATCGAATTGACTTTGAAGGCTGAACAGGAAGAATACGTTCGTGAACAAATTAAGTGGACTCCTATTGATTTCTTCAACAACAAGATTGTGTGTGATTTGATTGAAGAAAAGCGACCTCCTGGTGTGTTTGCTGCCTTGAACGATGCTTGTGCTACGGCTCATGCTGATTCTGGAGCGGCCGACAACTCTTTTGTCCAGAGACTTGGATTCTTGGCTTCCAATCCTCACTTTGAGTCCCGTGGATCCAAGTTCCTTATTCGTCACTATGCTGGTGATGTGTACTACAACATTGAGGGTATGACTGACAAGAACAAGGATTCTCTTTTGAAGGATCTTTTGGACTTGGTTGCTTCTTCCACCAATCCTTTCGTGTCCCAAACCTTGTTCCCTGACCGTGTTGATCCTAACTCCAAGAGACGCCCTCCCACTGCTGGCGACAAGATCAAGACCTCTTGTAATGCTTTGGTTTCCAAACTTATGCAATGTCACCCTAGTTATATTCGAACCATTAAGCCGAATGACAACAAAAGTTCGTCCGAATATGATGTTAGCCGTGTTTTGCATCAAGTCAAATACCTTGGTTTGTGCGAAAACATTCGTGTCAGAAGAGCTGGTTTTGCTTACAGAACGGTATGTTTTCGCAGGATTGCATTTGATGTTTGAAAATCGTACTATATACTAATGCTTGGTTGACTCGCAGACATTTGAAAAGTTTGTGGAGCGTTTCTATCTTATTTGCCCAACTACTGGCTATGCTGGTGAATACATCTGGAATGGCGATTCCAAGGGTGGAGCCCGTGAAATTTTGAAGCATAACAATATCCCCGCTGAAGAATGGCAAATGGGAACATCAAAGGTATTTATTCGCCACCCAGAAACCATCTTTGCTCTGGAAGGCTTGCGTGACAAGTACTGGCACAACATGGCCATCCGTATTCAACGCGCATGGAGAGCATATGTGCGCTACAAGCATGAATGTGCACGCAAGATCCAACGATTCTGGCGTCAAAACAAGCACAACATCGGTTATCTCCAACTTCGCGATTACGGACACCAAATTTTGGGTGGCCGCAAGGAAAGAAGACGTATGTCGCTGCTTAGCATGCGCATGTTCACTGGCGATTATATGGATATCAAGCATGGCAGTGGACTTGCTAGAATGACTCGTGATGCTATCAGTCTTAAAGGTAGGCATATGGAGATTTCATGGTGTACGCGAGATGATGGGTGCTAAGAATTCTATTTTATCTTTAGGTGGGGAGGATGTTATTTTCAGCTGTCGAGGTCAAATGTTGGTTCCTAGAGCTATGCGATCCAGCGTGCCTAGCCCAAGAACATTCGTCTTAGTGAGTATTATCTACATTTATATGACACATTAAGAACAAGCAATCTTACTAGTTGTCTACCAACAGACCAACCAAAATCTATATATTGTCATGACTACTAAGAATGGCAAGGTGCTGGCATTGGTCACCGAGCGAACCTTGAACCTCAACATCATCAAATCCGTCAGCATGTCTACCTTACGTGATGATTGGCTTATCATCCATGCCGATAGTCCCGAAGGTGATGCTGTTATCTCGTGTGTTTTCAAGACTGAATTGGTTGCCCATTTGTTGCAACAAACAGGCGGTCGCATTCAGGCTAATGTGAGCGAGAGCATCCAGTATTCCAAGAAGGGCGGAAAATCAGTGACTATGAAGTTTGTGCGCGATGACAGAGTGAAGCGAGACGATGTTTACAAGAGTCACGTTGTGAACGTTCCAACTGGCGAACCTGCCAACAGTGTTTCGTACCCACCATGTGCAAGAAAGCCCAGACAAGCGAGTACCCCGCGTGCTAAGCCTGTCGCCAAGCGATCCACTCCCGCCGCCAATAGAGCCCGACCCGCCCCAGCTGCTGCACCTGTACGCACCTCCATTGCAAGCAATCCTGCAGCCAAGAAACCCGCTCCACCTCCTCCAGCACCGTCACCCCCTGCTGAACCCGCCATCCCTCAGTACAAGTGTCTGTATCCATTTAGCTCTGGCGAGTCTGGAGAAATTGCGTTTGAGAAAGACGATATCATTGAAGTACTCAAGAACGATGATGAGAATGGTTGGTGGTTGGCACGTAAGGATGGCATTGAAGGTTGGGTCCCTAGCAATTACCTTGAAGAGTATGTTGCTCCCAAGCCCACTGCACCTCCGCCACCTCCTGCACCACCTGCTCGACGCCCTCCTCCGTCCATTCCGTCTGCCGCATCAGGACAAACGGCTAGCCCTGTCGCCAGTCCTCGTAACAGCGTGAATGCCGGATTTGCTGCTAATGCTCAAGCCATCCCTATCCCTGGTATGAATGGCAATGCTATCAATTCCAACGGTGTACCTGCTTGGAAAGCTCAATTGGAAGCGCGAAAAGCTCAAGCTGCCGCCGGTGGTGGATCTTCGACTCCCACACCTGCTCCTAGACCTACTTCCATGTCCAGTAACCCTGTACCTGCTGCCCGAAGAACTCCACCAGCCACCGCGCCTAAACCAGCCATTCCACCCAAATCCGCCAGCATTGGTAAGCCTGTCATTCCTAGTCGCCCTGGTGCTGCTCCTGCTCCCGGTCCCCGAGCTCCTCCTCGTCCAGGATCCATTGCATCTCCTCCCCGACCACCTCATCAAGCAGCCAACCTTGCTGACGCGGTAAGTTGAATGATTTACATGGCCAAGTCATTGGCTGTCATGTAGATACTGATGCTTTTTGTTATATTAGATAAAGGCACGTAGACAGCAAAATACCGCTGAAGAAGATGATGACGAATGGTAAAAACACCTGTGAGAAAGCCTATAAGGATGTATAATTAGATATAATTGTTTCACTTTTTTTCTGGTTCTCTTTTGTATAATGTTTGTTCATAGCAACAATGTCATAAAGGAAATACGTTTTACTTGAAATCGATGCCTTTCGGAACCAGAAGGTTATGAAGGGAGCACGGTCCTCTTAATCCAACAAATCAAAAGAAAGCAATCTGGTTTTTTTTTTCTTAAAAAAAGAAAAGAAAGAGGGCAAACAATAGCATAGCAAGCACATCGAGTGTGGGGCAATAACTGACAGCCCTTAGTATTTCTCTTTCTAAAAATGGAGTTTTTATAGCATTCTGTTGAGACGCAGTGGTGTGTAATAAAGGAGGGAACTCAAGAGGCGCATGGGGCCAGACTGCAATTAAATGGTACATTATCACGGAAGGGTAGCATAGGTAGTTACATAAAGGGAGGGGGATGTCGGAAGGGCTATATTCAACAAGCATGGCACCATAGATCAAGTTTCTCCGGATTGGAATGCTCAGCAGGAACAGAACCAGCTTGCTCTTGTCTCTTTTTCCAGGCAATGCGTGCTTGCATGATATCGGTTTCGTCTTGCATGGTGATGAATTCATCGTCTTCGTCTTTGAACAACAACTTGATGTCTTTTTTGCCATCAAATTTGTCTTTTACCTTTTCGGCCAGCTCAGAAAAGGAAACAGTAGCAGGTACCACTAAGATTCGCATATCATCAAAGTGAAGCTTGATCTTCAATCTCACATTCATATTGATGTCGTCTTGTAAATCTCGTAACGCTTCATATGTGGAAAATACGTCTCCTTCGTGGTGGTTCGTCTCGTAATATCCCATGACATCTTCATCATCATGGTGGCTATGCGATCGACTATCATCCATGGTGGTGTCAGATATAGGCGTCTTACCGCCAGAACTGTCCTCTGAATGAAAACCGCTGTCTTTTCTTAATTGCGCATTCCTTGGATCCAGCGTCAAAGTGCTGTTGGCGTCAGGTATGGGGAACTCTAAGCTGATCATGGCCAAGGTCTTTTCTTCATCAGGGCTGGAAGGTGCAGTCACTGGACTAGTGGGAAGGGTTTTCCATATACTCTCTTGCTGCAACTGCTTATAATCATCGTCTTTGATTTTCTTGCGACTTACGGCAAAGACAGTGGACTCTCGCTGCTGCTGGGAAAGGTTCGGAGCCGATAATGAAGGTCTGGGTTGAGAATCGTTGGTTATGAAAGGAGGTGGCGGTGGCGGCATGAACTCTTTGTAGGCTTTATCCGGCGATAGTTCAGTGCCTGCTGAACGAGAGGGCAGAAGTTTGGCCACCATCTTATAAGACGGTCTAGTCATCAATGACTTGAAATTCAGACGATGTTGTTTGCGTGGCCGATCCATAATGACGGAGTTCTGCCTCGTGCCATTGCTCTTTTCCGAGTGAACCTCGGCAGCTACGGCAAACATTTCCATGTGTTCCAATCGACTTTTGGGCGGGCGATAGAGGACTTTGGAAGGAATGGAGAAGATCGAGTAACCTTTGCCTTCGTCTTTCAATGCCTTTTCAATGATATCGTGTTCGTTATTCAACTTCATGGCGTTGGCCATTTCTAAATCTTTGAGTCCACTTTCGACTTGGTTGTTGTACAATTTGCAAATACCTCGGTTGAAGAGAACTTCGCAGGCATACAAGTGGAAGGCAAGGCCTAATTGGCCATAGTTGATGATGTTGTTTCCTCGCATAACCTATCATTTGGTTGGAAGAGAATCAGCTGCTGTACTGGTCGGACGGCCAATGTTTTTTTTTTTTTTTTTTTTAATTTTGGCTCCTACTCTAATTATTTTTTCAGACATACCGTATACGCTTCATCAAAAGCTGCGCATGCTAGGTCCATGTCACCGATAATAAATGCTGAGACTCCGCGCTGGAAGTAGGCCACAGCAAAATATTGGTCGAGTTCGATAGCCTTGCTATAGGCAGCTAGCTGTGCACAAATAAAGGATAAGTGTCATTGTACAGTTTAAACACAGATCCACATTTTAGTCGGGGGAACTCGTGCTCCGCTCTAAACTAGGTAAAGAAAAGCTCCTTTGAACTTACCGCTCGTGGATAGTCGTCTATTGTTGCTAACACCAACCCGATATTGAAGTGCATTTTAGCAGTATCTGCTAGTCCCTATTTACTCTCGGTAATTAGTCGCCATCCATTTCCCTGATCGTCCATACGATACTTACAATAAACAGCTTCAATGCTTGGTCGTAATCTTCTCGATCGTATGCTTCGCATGCTCGAAGCCATTGCTCGAGTTCGAACTGCATTGTATTAGTGTATGTCGCGTGTGCGCTTGGTCCAAGTTATCAGTAAATAAACCAACCTTGGCAACCATAGTGTGCAGACTTCAATTGAAAAGGAGAGGCAATGAAATGCAAGCAGGGGGTTCCACCTTGTAACAAAAGGCTTCTTTAAAAGAGGTTTAGGAAAAGAACGAGGGAACTTTGAACCAAATCAAAGGAAAGAAGGGAAAAAAAGGACGAAACTCGTTTAGTGCCAACTCGAGTTCCCTTGTCTTTTTTTTTTTTTTCAGTGATCGTCTCCGAGCCACCAAAGTAGCTAATCTGCTTTTACGATCACATGGCTTTGCCCCGCGCTCTTGCCTTTTTTCTATGGGACTTGGTTGATGATTCAGGCAGTGGCAAGTATTACAATGTTTTATAAAGAGGTCTGTTTGTTTTGTTGAAAGCTTTGTATGGTTTTTCGCTTGTAGGCGCTGTACATCTTCTTTGGAGGGTTTCTACTGGTGCAAAATTTTAGCTCGGCGATGGCCAGATTGTATGGGAACACGGCCCAAGTCAGCCAATCTGGCGAATAGTTTAATTCTATCACATAATCATGCCTTGCTTCAGCGATACCACAGGAAACTAGCACTGTATCCATGGTACTTACCCTTGACAGATAAAAATAAGAACCATCGAACTGGATCACCATAAAAGTTCTATGCAATTCCATTGAGCAAGAGACTGTTG
Organism: Umbelopsis ramanniana AG; assembly: GCF_025399195.1. Classification (NCBI taxonomy): domain Eukaryota; kingdom Fungi; phylum Mucoromycota; class Umbelopsidomycetes; order Umbelopsidales; family Umbelopsidaceae; genus Umbelopsis; species Umbelopsis ramanniana. The sequence continues at coordinate 38,357 of NW_026252088.1, read as the reverse complement.
TGAGGCATGGGACCTCTCATACGGCTACTTGGCGTTATGACTACCGACACAAAAACGCGCTTTACCGTAGATCACAACTTTCTTGCTTATCACTCCAATTGAAAAGAAAAAAAAACCGTAGAATGCGTGACAATACATGCTTAACGTGACAAGTCCAGACCCTCGAAACATAGATCAACGTGCATTCAACGTCTCTCACCTCCTACGTTTAACTTAATAAATATAGCATGGCAATCGCGTGTATTGTAATCTGATTCACAACATGAATTTCTTTTTTCCCATGAGATAAGCATGTTAATGATAACTCTGCCGATTTCTATGCCTGCTTGACTCTGCACAAGCAGTTTATATTTTCGCGCGGGTAGGGACATGTAATAAGGTAGCCATCTAAACTCCGTATGTGCTACGTCACATTTTCTACTGCCCATTGTCAAACGCGTTCTTGAAATTTTTCGGACATACATCCTTTGCTCGATTCTGACATTTGAAGACGATGGCTTTACGTATACCAAAGAATACCTTGCCTCAACTCTTTAAGGATGGCTACAAGGTAATTTGAAAACACCGGCCTCGATCTGCCCTGTGCTGGATAGACATCTGGATCAAAACCGTCCGGTCCTGTCAGCATCAGATCAAACCAGATTACACTATCCAGGAACGATCTGACTAATATTTGTGGTCTAATTTGCAGTTCCAACAAGGTGTGGAGGAAGCTGTTATCAGAAACATTGAAGCTACACATGAGCTCTCCGAGGTGACCAGAACTTCACTCGGCCCTAACGGTAAGCAACGTTTCAGGCTGTCAGCAGATGAACTTCAGATGAATCCCGATCTAGTGGCGCAATCCGACTTGGATGGCAGACAATTCCTTTGCTAGATGCCATGCATTGCTCTGATTTGCTGATCACTTTACCCCTGATGTTTATATAGGTCGTAACAAGATGATCGTCAATCACTTGGAAAAGTTATTTGTCACCAATGATGCCGCCACCATTATCCGTGAACTTGAAGTTGTTCACCCTGCTGCTAAGTTGCTTGTTATGGCTTCTCAACAGCAAGAATCCGAAGTTGGCGATGCTACCAACTTGGTTCTTGTCTTTGCCGGTGAGCTCCTTGAGAAGGCTGCTTACTTGCTCCGCATGGGCTTGCACCCATCTGAAGTCGTCCAAGGTTATGAACTCGCTCGCGATAAGGCTTTGGCTATCCTTGAAGGTACGTACTCGTCATTTGCATGAACCCCCTTGCGGTTCCCTTCGTCCCGTTATTCACTTTCGTCATCGAACTTTAGAACTCTCTATCGACAAGGTCAACTCTCTCACCGATGCCAACGAGATTAAGAAGGCCGTTCGTTCTGCCATTTCCTCAAAGCAATATGGTTATGAAGATCTTCTTTCCGAATTTGTCATCGAGTCTGCTATGAACATTATGCCCAAGAATCCCAAGGATTTCAACGTTGACAACATTCGTGTTGTTAAGATTATGGGATCCAGCGTCCACGAGTCCAAGGTTGTTCGCGGTATGGTCTTTGGTAGAGAACCCGAAGGTATGCAGTTGTAATGGGGATTAATTTGTGTACAACCTTGTGTGCTTTCAAAACCAATATCAACCATTTCCCCATTTTTCTTATAGGCAACGTCCAGAATGTTACCAAGGCTAAGGTTGCTGTTTTCACTTGCCCCTTGGACATTTCACAAACTGAAACCAAGGGCACCGTCCTTATTCACAATGCCCAAGAAATGTTGAACTTCACCAAGGATGAGGAATCTCAAGTCGAAAAGATTTTCCAAGAGTTGGCTGATGCTGGTGTGAAGGTTGTCGTGACCGGTAACGGTGTTGGTGAACTTGCCCTTCACTACTTGAACCGATTCAACATTCTCGTCGTCAAGGTGTTGTCCAAATTCGATCTTCGTCGTCTCTGCCGTGTCATTGGCGCTACTGCCTTGGCTCGTGTTGGTGTCCCTATGGCTGAAGAAATGGGTTACTGCGACATTGTTGAAACTGTTGAAATTGGTGGTGATCGTGTCACCGTCTTCCGACAAGAAGATAACGATAAGTCACGTACCTCCACCCTCGTTTTGAGAGGCGCTACACAAAACCACTTGGACGATTTGGAACGTGCCATTGATGATGGTGTTAATGTCATTAAGGCTATTACCAAGGACAATCGTTTATTGGCTGGTGCTGGTGCTGCTGAGATGGAGCTTAATAAGCGTCTTCAAGCAGTTGCTGACAAAACTCCTGGTTTGAACCAGCATGCTATTAGAAAGTACGCTGAAGCTTTGGAGGTCATTCCCCGTACCCTTTGTGAGAATGCCGGTATGGATGCTACTGAGGTTTTGTCTCGGTTGTATGCTGCACATTTCCAAGAGGGTGGTGCCGGTGCCACTATCGGTGTTGATGTTGAGGTATGGTTTCCTCCACAATGAATGCACTGACTCTTCCTTTGACTATAAATTCTAACCTGTGTATTGTCATAGAATGATAACGATGGTACTCTTGACGCCGTCAAGCATGAGATTTTCGACGCTTTCTATGCCAAGTACTGGGCCTTGAAGTTGGCTACTGACACTGCCTTAACGGTTTTGCGAGTAGATCAAATCATCATGTCTAAGCCTGCTGGCGGACCAAAACCTCCCAAGCAGCAGGCCAACTGGGATGAGGACTAAATCAACAGCATCCCATTTTTTTCAACTGACTATCCACTGGGAAAAGGAATATTTTCTAGCAAACGTGGATATGCTGTTTATAATCAACAGTGGAATGTTTTCAATTTTCTTCTTTTTATTCCTTTTTCTCTTTCAATATGTACAATTGCCATAGAATCAAGGTCTTCAAACCGTGCTCACAACCCATGCTTCCTTTCCACTTCGAAAAAAAAAGAAAAAGTAAAATTATAATTAACATTTGATGGATATTACATGTTGCCTGAAGTGGGGGAATTTCGAAGCGAAAGTTATCAGCTTAACAAATCAATCATATCGCCACTTTGATGGCCATCAGAGACGTGTGGGGATTGTAAAGTGGGTGTATAGACGACAGAATCCATGAGATCGCTGGCTTCGTCATCTGTGTCATCTTCTTCGTTCGCAAGCTCCACTGCTCTTCGCAAACTAGCCAGCCGCTTTTCACTTTCCAACAGTTTCTTTGTCGCTTCCTACAGTGAGGCGTCAGCTTGTGTTTACATCTCTGGTCACTAAGTGATATACACACCTGCAGTTGATTTACCGCCTCTTTGTACACGTCGTCATACTGCTTGACAATTAGTTTGGTATCTATCGTCTTCGCCATTTTCATCTCTAAAGGACTAAGCAGAGGTGATATTAGCGAGCGCGAATATATATGCCAGCCCTTCAATTATGAACAAAACTGTACCTTGGTTCGACAGTTGACCCGCTGTTAGATATAAATTCTTTGTACCGCAGGGTATTTTCCATCATATTCACGATTTCAGTTGAAACTTTGGTCATATTGCAATGAGGATCCATGTCAGTGACTTGCCACATTGAGCAAGAGTAGCAGTGCGTTTCGCCGCTCTCGCTCACGAGAGACGAGGTAAATAGTGTAAACAGTGTACAGGCTGGCAGCAATTTCACTAAGCTCAACATCATAGCTCTTTCGCGCTGTGATGGGATCTGCAATGTCTGCCTCCGAAATCGAAAGTAACCCACTATATGACTACGATCCAAGTTTTCGATTTGTGGAAATAACAGGTCCTCATCGAACTGGCCCAACGCATTATAGGGTCGATCATGGGCTCGAGATAACAGTTGATACCCTCTTACAACTACGAGTAGCACGATTTAGCCTGGTGTTTTTAGATCTTACTCAAGCTTATTTTGTAGTTCTACTCACTGGTAAAATCCTCACAATGCTCTACAGTTTCGTCCGAGCTATCGTTGACAGTGCTAGTAGTCCGCTTGACGCGAGACCCTATCAGAAAGCCCTCCTGTGTCGGGATCGATGAAGGTTTAATGACATTGATGGCAGGTAAAGTGCTTTAAATGTTGCCATTTGTTTACCTGATCTGCAGTAGCAGTAGCGCATTCATAGAGTAGAGAACTCCAGGCTATTGGAGTCAAACGCACCAAAGGGACTAATGGTTGTAAATGGTCCATGCATACCAGTTTTCACAGTTTAAAGCTGAGACTGCTTCGATTTTGGGTCCGTCATTTGACTTGCAATTTTCTTTTGGCTGTCAGTTCGAAAAAATATTCCACGATCTACAATGCCGCCCACCATGTTTTTATTGCGACGATCTGCATTGCAGGCTTTGCATTCCGCAAGGAATGTTCACCCCATACAAATGGCCAAGCCTTCTTTATTATCACTCAGACCGGCTCCCAGTATGATGCTTCCTTCTGTAACACGACGCTGGTTGACTAGTGACGTGAAAGAAACTGCCGCCTCACCCATAAAGCAAGAGGTCGACGAGGAAACACTAGACCCCGAAGCTTTGGCAGCCATTGAAGCTGATTTAAAAAACATGGAAGTCAATGACGAGGAAGTTGATCCAGATTGGTTTGTGGACAAGGTTTACGAGCAAGATCATCCAGAATACCAACAGAGTGATTTTGTACCTCTCTGGCAGCGTCGAGCTGCAGGTGATTCAAGCCTTTCTTCAGCTGCAGAGGAGATGATCAAAGGAAAGAAAGTCAATCTCCCGTCAGTACTTGCGTTGTTGGAGGAAAGCAAGGCCGAAAACATTGGCGTCATTGACATGCGCTCAAAGTGCGACTGGACAGACTTTATGATTGTAGCCGAAAGCTCTCGCGGGGAACGATTCCTCAGCAGCATTGCCGATGAGGTCGTCAGTGTGGTACGTTTTTTTGATATTGATGTATGAGTCACCCGATAACTCGTTCATTCATTAACGTGTTTTGGTCATTTGTATAGTTGGGTAAGGCCCAGAAGGCAGACCCAACCATGAACGCACTGCCCAAACCAAGCGTTGAAGGAAAGAATGAAGGCTCTGACTGGCTCCTTGTTGATGCTGGGCCATTTATCATTCATCTATTTACCCCTCAGGCTCGCGAACAATATGACCTTGAAGGATTGTGGTCTAATGTCCCGGACGATCCTCTGCTGCGAGTTGAAAACAGCGGCATGAATGCCGACCAGCTCAAGGAAAAAGTCGAAAACAGCTTTGGTAAAACTATTACAAACTAATTAGCGATTGGGCATGTAGAAATCTCCCCTCCCCACTCATGTTACTTCAACACCAACCTTGGCATTGTAAATTAACGAAACCCTGCAGATAGTAAATAACAACATCATCAAACCAAACAGCACCACCATCATGGATAGCATGCAATAATAAAGTTTGCAAAAACAAAATGAAAGTATTTTTTGTATTTATTTTCAATTATTCTATGTGGTGTGATGTAGGTGAAAGTATGAATACAGGAGTATAGTGGGCAGAAGTTATGCAGTGGAAGGTGAGCTTCGGCTTCCACTCGTCGCTCCCTTTAGCCAGTTGACATACGATGGGTTATCGCCTGATACGACGCGGTGTAGATCATTCAATCCACCAGTTACAATACCGCAGTACAATCCTACCAGTATCGTTCGTTTTAAGCTGTTTCTAGACAATTTGGCTGTTGCCTATGTAAGTAATTTGGAGTATCCGCAAAACTTCTTTACGAAACAAAATCAGACGAAGAACTTACTCATAGCAGAGAACAGAACGCCTGTTCCCATACCGGCTGTAATGGAATTGAATATATCGGCTTCCTTTCTAGTGTCGTCCAAGGCAGCTTCCATACCGCCATAGGCAAGACAAATGGCGGCCGTGGGGATACCCATTCGAACGCCGCGCTTGATGCCGCCCAACATCACCTTGTAGTTCTTGGTTTTGTGGTAAAAGTACCAACCTCGTACAGTGGTAGGCAACTTGTGGGCATTTTCCGCCAAATACTGGTATGCTGTTTGCTTACCACCGAGATACGATCCAATGGTGAATCCCCAAAATCCACCTATGATGGTCATTAAAGCTAATCGCGGGCGAGCTTCGATACCAGCACGGGTCATCACAGATCCAGCCGCTATGCCTTCTGTGGATGTCCCATGTTGAGTTGTGTTGCTGGTTGTTAGGGTTGGCCCTGTGGTCGTTGTTGTGTCTGCCATGGCCTTTTCACAACAAGTGCTTGACAAGGAAAGTGTGACTTTTAATTAAGCGAAATGCTGGTGGTAAGATTTTTAGGTTTTTTATTTTTCAAATATCATAAAAGTCTATGTGAACTCCACTCTCAAACTCGTTGGAGAATACAAGCTTGAGGAGCTTCTTGGCAGAGTCCTCCATCTTCACGAGTTTTCCCTGTTGCGAATTGATGTTTTAGTACCAATGTTCTGTTAAAAATCAAATGATAAATAATTCTGTACCTCATCAGCCATGGAATCATAAATTTTCTTTTGTTCTGCGTCTCCTAGTGTTGCACGGACTTGAGTTTGCATCTCATTATCAAGAGGTCCGGGGGCATAAGACAATGTTTTGATGTGATTGTCTTTCTCCTCTGTAGCAACGACTTTAAGGAACATGTCTCTGGCAGCCTTGCCACTAGCGTAAAGTCCCCAATTAGGGAATGCTTGAACTGCCAAAAGTGACGAAATATTGACAATCGTAAGATCAGGTGGAAAAGCGCTCTCATCGGAAGAAGGAGGTTGACGGAATAGTTTGATGAACCCAGATACCAGCGACACATAAGAAACGATATTGACATCGTAGTACTGCTTAATCTCGGCCGAATTGTAAGCTGAAGCCTTCTTGGAGAGATCCCCAGTGGTACCAGCATTGTTGATAAGATACGCATTGGTAATGGGGGATGAGGTCTGAATTTGCTGGAAGGAGGCAGGCAATATTAGTCTCTGATGAGTGCAATAAAAGACTATATCTTATACAAACCTCGACTAATTTTCGAATGCCACTGAGAACAACGTTATCAACGGTATCTAGGTTGTCGAGCTCTGCGTTACCGATACAAAAGCACTTTAGCTGCGGTTCTGTAAGGGACCTAGCGGCTTGTTCCAGAGACGTTGAATCGCGTCCAACCAGGATAAGGGTGGTCAAATGCCGTGACTCCACATTAGCCTTTAGTGCATTTGCGATGGCAAGCCCGTAACCGCGATTTCCACCGGTTATTATGAAAAGATTGTGTCGTTGCATTGTTTATAGTAGAGAAGTACAACGCCTGAAGTCTTATTTTATAACCCGTTTGTGAGTGATGCATGTGTTTCCATTGTGGGAAATTTTCGCAGTGAGATTTCAGCCCTCTGCTAGAATGTCAGCCTGGCTGCCGACTTGTACCTAGTTCTAGTTCTAGGTCACCCACCATACTATAAAAGAGATCATACACAATTATGAAATGTAAAGGAGAGTGATATACCATCTTTCGCGTTGCAAGTGGATCGAACAAAACGTCCCTACAGTTTATTCGTTGTAAAAAAAGTGATATTTAATGAAAGGTACCAATTATATATAAATTCGATTATGTAAAGATGGCAATGGCTTGCCTATAATACTTCTTAATTCCACGAGTATCGTCCTTTTCCTTTTCGTCTAATTCTTCCCTCCAACGCTGTTCCATGTCCAAGTCGCGGCCAGCGTCAAGGTCTATCTCGCGAAGCGGGATCATCTTACTTTTGGTCCATAATTTGGTAATACAATAGCCAATGGCTACACATACAAGGCCAGCATAATTACCAATGAGACCAACGGGATCTGCAGGACTAAAGTAAGAATAACCGGCAATCAGAGCGACAACGGGGCAAGCAATCATTGCAAACAAATCTCCCCAAGGATGCCCAGGCGCATGATATAATAGTTCGGAAGTGTCTTTTCCTTGTAGCTTCCATGCTCGTCTAAACCTCCATCTCGAGAATGCGATTCCAAACCAAGTGACAAATCCTTGACGAAAATTTCAATGTTTTGTTTAGTATGTTATACGAAAGTATTGACTCATTGACAAAAATTAAAAAACGCATTTACCAGCTACACCGCTCAGATCAGTCAAGACCAAAAAAAGTGCTTTTCCAGGAATGAAAGAAGTTGCAAATGTGACAAGACTGACCAAAGTAGTGCATATTAATGCGTATATAGGGACACCTCGCTTATTAACTTGTCCAAGTTTTCGATGTGCATAGCCTTCCTTGGATAAGGCACACAAGGTTCTTGTTGCAACGTACATACCGCTGTTACCGCAGCTCATGACGGTAATAAGGATGACTGCATTCATGACGTGCGATACTCCGCCAAGGCCAGCAGCAGTGAAGACCAAGGTGAAAGGAGACACTGTAACGTTAGAGCTCTTTGACAACAGGTCAGGCATATTCCAGGGAAGAACCATGCCCATAACAAAAACTGGGAATATACAATGCACATCAGCAAATTGTCTCGCTTTTACGTTGATAGATACTTTCCACATAATTATATGCTTACCTGAACCAAGATAAAAAATGAGCAATCGCCAGAATACATTTCTAATTGCACGAGGTATATCTTTTGTTGGGTGTTCAGATTCACCAGCAGTGATACCAACAATTTCTGTGCCTTGCATACTGAAGGAAGCCAACACAAATGCATTTAGGACACCTAGAACGCCATGGGAGAATGCACCGGGATCTACCCAATATTTAAATCCGTAAACGGTGCCACCAATCACACCACCTGAAGTGAAGCAACCAACAATGATAAAAATCAAAACAGCAATAATTTTAATCTGGGTGTGGTTTGCCGAATCATTTAGTATGTACATCTGGTGCATGGACCGAAAGAAAGTTGCTAACTCACCACTGCAAACCAATATTCTGCTTCAGCGTATGACCTTGCGCCGTATAGGTTGAGGCAAAAGATGACAATTAGCCAAATTCCAGACCCTAACGCAGAAGTAAAAGATTAGAGTCAAGCACACCAGTTAAAAAACATATTGTTTATCTGTTACTTACATGCCCATCTTTTTTCATCATTTAAAAAAAACATAGGGTAACAGTTAGTTCAGGATCAAGACTTTCCTATCACCCACCTTTTATTACAGTCCTTAAAGTACTTACGATGGAACCTTGTCCGTCCAATACTGCATAACAATGGGAATAGCAGTCAACTCGGCGCTTACTATCACACTCCAACATGCCCAGTAGTTATATCCAATAGTTCCTCCAAAGGAAGTGTCTACAAATCGCTGACAGAAAATTGTGAAAGATCCGGAAACCTAAAAAGACAGCGCTTATAGTTTAGTTTGCTGAGTAAGGAGATACTGTACAGCCAAGAGCTGTTCATGCATTGAATAGCATACCGGATACATCGTCGCCATTTCACCTACAAGGTAATTGCACAAGTTCAGCGTGATATCAAGATGACAGGTAACAAAACAGATACAGAACGTACCCAATGCGAAAGTAACCCAAAATACGATGAACCCGATGATGGCGTAGGCAATTAATGCACCAGCTGGTCCAGCAGCCGCTAGGTTGCCTCCAGCACTTAAGAAAAGACCTTGGCCGATGACACCACCTAATGAAATCATGGCCAAATGGCGAGATTTCAAGCTTCGCTTGAGAGTGTGAGGCTGATCCGTTGACTGCCTCTCAACATCAGAGGATATGGACGAATGTGAAGACCGTGCCTCTGAAGTGCGATTGGTGTCTTCAATGTTTTTAACAGATCCTTTTTCCACCTCGCTCATATTGGATGAGAATAGAAGAAAAAGCGACTTAAGGCAGATCAATCAGTTTATCTTATATTTATACTTATTCAGCTATAAGGTACATAACCGGGGTGTTTTTTTATTATTTTACATTCAGAAATAATGTCCTTTCCCCAACCGGGATAAAATGATCAATACGTGATTCTCTTGATTCATAGAAAAAAACCTTGATCTTGCGTTCTGGGGCTTCTAAGCGACTTTACCATTTTCGATGATGACGATACGTGCCACGAGTAGTGGATGCAGTTGCTTCCTCAGGACACATTTCATCTGAATGTTTATTTGAGTTCCTGGCGGCAGAAGGCGTGCGAATACATGTACCCAGGATATGCGGAAAATTCATTCTCAACAAAGGACCATTGCACATTCATACACTAGCGTTCCCCACAGGAACGAACTTATATTCTCAGACAATTGACTCGCATCAAGTCAGGTGCCACGAAAAGAAGTGCGTACCGGTTTTTGACTGACAATGGGGGTTACTTTATCACGCCACAAAATTCGTCAATCACACAGGTCTACGGCTGCGTTAACCATATTGTGCCTGTCTCTTCGTTCTTTCTTTTCTCTCTTATAAATTCATAGCGCCAAGAAGATTTTCATGTATTCTGGTGGATACTTAGTCGCGGAGTTAATCAAACGTTAATTTCGCTTTACTGTAACTGTAATTTTATGGGAAAATCTTCTCTATACGAGAGGGCTAATTCACATTAGACGGCGATTGATTGAACATCAACTTCCACGCTGTCTGCTTCGATGCAGCTTTTCAACTACGAGATGTCGTAATTTCCCTTAATAAATCAGAGAGCCTTTGCTTTATCTGGCTGGCTACCCTTACTACTTATGTTGGTAGCCTTTCCGACTACGCTCTCAGAAGTTTCTAAATTCTTATTTTATCATGCATTTTTTCGCATTAACCAGCAGGGTTATTATGTACTATATTCATCTTTACGGACCCTAAGTCAGATGAGGTACACTGACGTATATGTCCATCCGCTTTCATTTCTTCGAAGCTTAGAGCCAGTGTAGACATGTTTACTGGCAGTCGTACTTTTTTGGCATAGTAGATTGCCATACCAAACCAGAAAATTCTCATTATCCATATGGAACAAAACATTGACTTCACACTGATGTGAACATCATGAGAGCTAATAGAGTGCTGCAATAGTAAATTATCATACATTCCTATTCCCTCTCCCAGGCAAAATCGGCCAGGTGTCCTAACTAACACTGAAATCGACCAAGCATCGAAAAGTAGAAAACGACAATATATATATCCATGCTACAATCAAAGAAAGTATACAAATATTGAGCCCAAAAATGCTATAAATTCAGATCCTTTTCTACTATTTATCTCCCAAAATTTCTGCTATACACTATCGGGTTGTATGAGGACCTCCAGTATCGAGATCTTAAGACACACAGTACGCAGGGCAAAAATGACTATGCGGACTTCTAAAAATTCAAAGCTTCCAGCACTTTCTTTGCACCGAGACGAGTGGATCTTCAATTTCATACACAATTTTTTTTTAGAGCCATCAGTGAATAATATCCTTACGGTCTTTCCCCTTTTTTCTTGCAAGTTGGGCCATACCCGCCACTTAAAGCTTCTTTACATAATAACCTCACCGATAGTCCTAACAACTACAGCAGTCCCTAACTCAAAATGAGCTCTGAACCAATGGACATAGACACTAACAATGTGTAAGTAAAATGGCCCAAAAAAGTGCATTATCCTCATGCCGATCTCCATTATTAGATGCATTGCGATTTGCTAGCATCCTGTGATTCGCCAGTCAATCTTGTCAGTGATCGGCGATCAAGTAGTCAGAGATCTTTCAGTGATTCGGCTGGCAGGGCAGGCATACTTAAATTGCTTCAAGCTCCCTTGCTAATCTATTCTAATCCGTTATAGATCGGCAGAAGAGATAAAGAATCAAGCCAACCAGGAATACAAAGCAGGTCACTACGCCGATGCTATTAGGCTGTATACCCAAGCTATTGGTAAGCAAGCATTGCTGCAACGTACCTGGTACCTGAGACCTTGATGTTAAAACGCTTTTGTTATGCGTCTCATGTAGCTGCATCCCCAAGCACAGCAACGTATTATTCCAACCGAGCTGCTGCATTGACCATGATCAAGAAGTATAAGGAGGCTGCTGATGATTGCAGAATGGCCACTAACCTCGACCCAGACAATGTGAAGGCCTACCTTCGAGCTGGCAAATGTCACATGAATCTTGGTAACTTGGATGAAGCCAGCCGACAATATCAAATTGCGCTGTCAAAAGATGCTGGCAATGCTCAAGCTAAGAGAGACGTATACAATCTTCAGCAGCTTGGTAATTATGTCGGCCAAGCCGAGATGTTCATGAAAAACAAGCAGTGGGGTTTGGCTGTCAATTCATTGGATAGAGCCCTTTCCTTTGTCGACAGTGACGCTGTGCCCTTCACCTGGAGATTGTGGAGGGCTGAATGCAACCTTGGCCAAAAGAACTACTCAGAAGCCAATAGATTAGCAAAGTAAGTGTTAAAAAGAATGTCAGGTTTAGTAATTTGGGCAAAATCATTGATATCCACTTTCCATAGTGAATTGGTTCGAATGGATTCGCAGAACCCCGATGCACTCTTCTTGCGTGCCAAGGTACTTTACATGCAAGGCGATAATGCTAAGTCTGTAGCACATTGCCAGGAATCTTTGCGCTGCGATCCTGATTATGCCAAAGCTCGTGTTTTGCTGAAGAAAGCGAAGGCCATGGAGGCACAAAAGGAAGCCGGTAACACTGCATTTAAAGCAGGCAGACTTCAGGAAGCCTATGACTTGTATTCCTCGGCATTGGAGATCGATCCGGAAAACGAAGGAACAAATGCCAAATTATATTCTAACCGCGCTGCTGTATTACAAAAGGTAAATAGAAGCGTTTACCAATGCCCAATTTGATTTCTGTTTCTGGATTGACTCATACTGTCCAATTCTCAGCAAAAAAAATATCAAGATGCACTGGCAGACTGTAACAAGGCTTTGGAACTGGATTCCACGTTTACAAAAGTATACAGTCGTCGAGCAGCATGCTATATGGAGCTTGAAGAGTACGAAGATGCCGTACGAGATTATAAACAATTATCTGATGCAGAACCCGGAAATAGAGGTGAGTACATCGATGTTTATTTACCCTCCACGTGGATGATGGATTGGAAACCAAAAAAAATTGACACTGGGCCCTGCACATAGAATACCACAATTTATTACGAAAGGCGGAATTAGAACTCAAGAAGTCACAAAGAAAAGATTATTACAAGATACTGGGACTTGGCAAGGATGCATCTGACTCAGAAATCAAGAAAGCATACCGCAAATTGGCTTTGCAGTACCACCCTGATAAGAATGCCGGCGATGAAAAGGCTGAGGCTCGCTTCAAGGAAATCGGTGAAGCCTATGCCATTCTATCTGACCCTCAAAAGAAGCAACGATTTGATTCTGGTGTTGACCTCGATGGTGGTATGGGTGGTGGTGGATTCGATGGAGCCAATGTAGATATCAACGATGTGTTCGCTCAAATGTTCGGCGGTGGTGGAGGTGGAGGCTTCGGCGGTGGTGGCTTCCCTGGCGGCGGCGGCTATCAGCAGCAACAAAGACGAGGACCACCAGGCTACAGCACCAGTGGCGGCTACACTTTCCACTTTGGTTAATGGATCCACGTTGGTTAATGAAGAAACACTACAAATTCTTTGAGGCGTTTGCCTTTCTTTTCATTTTTGCTCTTTCATTCATCTGCAAAACCATTTCCCCCTTTGATCAGCACTCTGAGCGCCACCTGTAAAATCTCATAGAAGCTAGGAGTGGCATACCAACTAAGAAATGAAGGAAAAAAAAAATAGTAATTAAATGTCATGTATCTCTCGTACAGCAAGTAGACGATATTGAATAAAAGAACCCCACCCCCCCAAAAAAATTCATATTAATCATGCTCTGTTCTACAAGTAATCGGAGTCGCTGTCAAAACTTGGAATGACATGCGTAATGATTCTGACAACACCACCAGGCAGTGGCTTAATACGTCAGTGTGTGTCTTCCACATGGAAAATACATGAGCAGCTAGACAATGATTCTCAGCTTGACAAAAAGGAAAAAGGAAACTTTGAGAAAGAATGGATAATACGACATTCGTTATCTCTGTCAAACGTCAAGTTAAAGCGGAAACGCTTGAGGCAGGGTCACTTTTGCTTTCGATAATATGTCACACTGGATTGCAATTCTTTGTAACACATTGCATTGGCACCTATAAAAACTCCAACCTGACTTTCCTTTTTCCTTGTTCACTCTACACCACTTCTCTTTCTCGGCAGGATCCGTCAGCGTTAGGAATGTCTCCATCTCCAGTAAACACCAAGTCTACTACTGCATCTCCTGTTGCTAACGGTGTCAGCAAAACATGCCTAATTTGCGGTTCTCGTAATCATCAAACTAGAGTAAGTTGTTGTCGTCTTGCCCGATCGTTGCCACCTGGAATGAAATTGTTGTCTAATCCTTACCGTGTATGTATAGAATTGTCCCGTCTCTCCTCGCACATAAAGATGTCCTTGGGAAGCATCCACTTGCGTAGCATTCGTATACCCCCCAAACCAGTCCCTTCATCCATCCGCCGGTCGCCGATAGAGCCCGCCCCAACTCCTTTAATGGTTTTTTTCCTTTATACCACCCAAAATTATAGAATATATTACTTCTCTTGGTTTCAATTTTGCATGACTAGGGATATAATACAAGTAAAGACCTAGATTGTTTTCCTTCAATAGAGCGTATTGCATTGGATATATAAAAAAAAAAGTTTTATCTGTCTTTTAAATTCGGCCCGTCAGCCACCCAATATTGTTTTACCGGGATGGTTACCAGTAGGGAAATTTCAAAGAAATTCTCTAAGCAAGCAAGCAAATCCGCTTAAAAGTTGACTGCTACAATTGGGACTGTCAGATATCCAAACTAGAAAAGCTGAGGTGTTCATGAAAGGATAAAAAGTAATATTATCCCGCGACGCCAATAAGCTGCATGCATTGCAACGAAAGAGGCAAGTATTAGTAACATTTCTGTGATGGCAAAGGTGTACGACGATGTGACAGTAAATAAGTACACCAATGGATTTCCGATGTTTTGATGCATGACATGATTGGCTTGACATATCTCCTAATTTTTTACAGACTTCTTTGCTAATGCAAGCTGTCAGAAATCCCTAACCTGGCATCTGTCGGCGTGGCCCTATGCTTCTTCTCTCCCCGCCGAACATGTTCTATCAAGCGCAGACTGGGATTCACTCCACATTAGTTTGCCCAATATGGAACATCGTCAGCGGTCCGTAAGCTTTTACAACCGCCACGTTGCTTAAAGGCTTGGTGTTACATTGGCACAAATTACGCTGCTCTGCTTTTTTTTTTTTTTTTTTCTGTTCCCTCTTTGCTGCTGAAGCATATCGTCAGGCTGCATGCTTTTTATTGTCCTTTCTTCTTGGATTTCTTGCCTTTACTGTGGCTAACATTATTTAAATCATCTAATTTCACGCCAAGAGCTTCTTCCAGCACCTTGTTCAGCGTCACTGGATCAGCTAGCCCTCGTGTATCTCGCATTATCTGACCTATAAGCCACGTTGCCAACTTGGTGTTACCGCTTCTGATACTTGCAACCTGTAAGATAGGGTAACTTAGTGAGTCATCCCGTCAGGCGAAAAGCAAACCATCGTATGAGGTAGTTCTTACCTTGTCGGGATTCTTATCCATCAAATGTTGGCACATTTCCCTTAAAGTCAATTCATCACCAACTTTTTTCCAACCTCTCTCTTCCACTATGTCGGATGCTAGCCGACTTCCGGCCTCGTCTATCATGATTTTGAGCACGTTTTTGGCCGTCATGCCTATGTATCACGTCGAAGAAAGCCACTCAGTCATGTGATAAATCCGTAGCATAATGTCCCCCAATATCTTGTCAAACATTCGACTTACCTGTTATTGAGCCTGATTGGATAAGGTCTAGTACAGATCCGAGTTGGTCTGTAGATACAGGATTGACAGTGAAAGGAATGTTTTTACTAGCCAATTGTCCAAATAATTCATGTGTTGTCCTATGGCATTGAACGAAAAATGGAGAAGGGTTATTATGCAGGTCCTTCACAATTGATAGAACACAGTGGGTCCTCCATACCAATTTACAACAAGCTTGGGAGGTCTTCCTTGACAAACCTAATTATTCCCCAATTTCCCGTATTTAGTGTCATGAGGTCACGCTATAGCATTTCAAGCTAAAAGATGCGTCCTTTACCGTTTCGAAATATTCAGCAGCGTTCGATTCAGATAACAGAACCGCTGCGTCATGATCTGATAAGTTATATTGCTGCATTAATCGCTCCCGTTTGGCATCGGGGAGTTCTGGCATACTGTTACGCAAGGCGTCGATGTACTCCTAAATGCAATCAATCAAATCCAATTTAGAGCCAAGTCCTGTGGTACGAATAACAAACAACAACAACTTACTTGTGTCAAAATGAGTGACGGCAAGTCGGTTTCTGGCATGTAACGATAGTCACGCGCAGTCTCTTTACCGCGTAAACGAAACGTTTTGCCTTGTTCAACATCATAGCCACGCGTTTCTTGTTCGATGATACCACCATTCTCCAGTACTTTTATCTGCCGTTGAACTTCAGCCTCTGCCAAGTCATGCAAGTAACAATTAGATAAAAATATCAGACCGATGGCGCCACCACCAGTAAGCGACGTACCTATGGCTGCTGACAAAAATCGTACGCTATTAAGGTTCTTCAGTTCGCAGCGTGTACCCCATGAGTCACCCTCTTTATGTACAGAAACGTTCACGTCGCACCGAAGTGATCCCTTGAAGGAAAGATATGCTTTAAGTTGATGGTCACGAACAAGTCTACGGAGGCTGTGGGTGCTGGCTTTTACCTCTTCCATGTTAGCGTTGGATGACCCAACACATCTAAGCAAAGCTTGTAATTTCTTGACAAATTGGCCGGCTTGCAGAGCAGATCTAAATAAAGAATTAGCGTCGCCCATATGGCGCTTGTGGAATCGTTGTTACCATAGGTACATGCCTCATGTCTGGCTTAGTGACAATTTCCATCAACCCAGACCCGGCTCTGTTCAAGTCAAGAAGTGTCATATCCGGACGCATGTCGTGTATGCTCTTGCCGGTATCCTGTTCCAGTTGTATCTGCTCAATTCGAACTTGCATTGGCTCAGGTACACCGTCGTGCGTGGCTAATACGAGCTCTCCGCCCTGAGAAACCGGTTCTACATTCAACAAATGAAAATCATATCAGTATAGATTGCGTGATATTCCCTTTTATCTGTTTCAGTCTTGCTATTTTCTTCTAAGGAAACCTGCAGATCATAGGTCACTTTCTTCTTATGATACATACTGTGATGTTGAGTGATTTGATAGCCTTGCGGTAAATCAGGGTAAAAGTAATGCTTTCTGTCAAAGGTCGACCGTTTGTTGATTGTACTGCCTAACGCTATTGCCGTTCTGACAGCAAGTTCCACGCATTTTTCATTGAGGGTCTAGACGTATGTCAAAGAAAAACATAGCAATCAATGGTAAGACCCCAGTAGACTCGGTCTCATGCCATAAAATTTTAAGCCTCAGCCGTATGAGTTCGACTTACGGGTTGAACACCAGGAAAGGCAGCATCAACGACGGAGATATTCGAGTTCACTGGCGCATTGAACGACGTAAGAGAATCTATGAAAGGGGATGGACTGAGTCCAGTAACTATAAATTGAAAGGATATAGTAGAATACGATTTTTCATACCAGAGAATAACTTCGTTTGCGAATCGATTTGAGCATGAATTTCGAGTCCAATGACAGCATTCCAGCCACTGGCAGGATTGTGTAGTCCACGTCTGAAGCATAAGCCTCTAACTATTCTTGTTTTCGTCGCATACTGAAACGTATAGCGAAACATGACCTGCAATGAACTTGACAAAATAAAACTGCAGGTTTACTGTGACTTCACAAGGCTATTGCTCTTCGCGTGCCAAAAAATTATTTTGGCTGGCGACTCCCGCGCTGTTTCATTTCTCCACGCGTCGTTGTACTCTCCGTAGCTTGAGGCATGACATTGTCCAGTCTACTCGAACAACTTGCTCGAGAGGTTGTCAAAGTAAGCGAAATGAATAGCAAGGTTTTACTAATGTTTCCGCATTCGTCTCTAACTGTTGGCATAGGACCGTGATCGACCGAGCTCCGTTCGATCCGGAAAAGCCATTGAACGCCAATTGCAAAACTATCGGTTTCCCGGCACAGACAACATACATACTGCAGAGAGATATTCTGGGTGAGCATATAAAAGAAAATGTATTATAAATGGTTTGCGGTATTGATATTCTTCATATCAACAGGTTAATCGAAAAGTTGTACATCAAAAATCAACCAGAGAAGGCAACCTATCTTGAAGCATGCGTGGATAAATTAGTCAATTCGAAAGAAAACGATGGATCAAAGAACGTATGGATACATTAAGCTTCACAAAATACACCTCAACCTCAATTAACCTTGAAATATTATCTATACGCAGACGCATTCGATGTTTGACATTTTGTCGTTGTTGATCAACGCCGCTGGAGATCCTGTCAGCTCCGAGTTTCAACCACGCAGTAATGAAGAAAAAGAGAGCGAATCAGAAATGACTTGGGATAGGATCGTTGCAGAGGAGCCTTTAAGTGGTCAGCATTGGGAGCAGTGGGAAAGTCTATCGACAGACGAAGAAGACAATGACGATGACGACGACGAGATGGATGAACAAGCTGAAGTAGAGCATTTGGACGTATCTGATGTACAGAAGGTTTGTACTGCGTTGTTGTGTTTTATCTTTTTCAATTTGAGTAATTACTGATCCGATATACCACAGAAAAGACGAGATCGTAGCCCATCGAACACAAGGATTGAAGATCAGCGAAGAGCCAATAAATACTACTTGAGTCACATCGAATACGATAAGCCGACTGATGTTGAAACGGTTTCTATTCTCCAATCTCAACAATATTGGATGCCGAAGAAACTCGAGGAATCAAAGAGGGCCGCAAAAAGTAAGAATACATGTTTTCTTTTAAAGTTGTATCCCTCACCATTTATACTTATGATTTTATGAAAATGTTAGTTGTTGAAGGAGTTGGAATGCAAGCTTTTTCAGACCCGTGCACCCTTGGTAAGTATGGAGATCCGATGAGGTTCAAGGTAGTGTATAATGCTGACAGTATATTTATAGCACCATCACTTAATGAGCTGCGACTTCGAAGTGATGACATACGGTCAGTTACAGCTGATCCGGAAGGGTACATTGATGAGCGGGATGCCATACGAGAGGTCTTGTTTATGATACAAGGCTATCCTGGAGTTTTGTTTCAAATGGTTGAACCACATAGCGCAAGTCTTGAGGAAGACGATGCGCCAACCTTGCAGACAAAAGA
This sequence comes from Umbelopsis ramanniana AG, assembly GCF_025399195.1. Lineage (NCBI taxonomy): Eukaryota > Fungi > Mucoromycota > Umbelopsidomycetes > Umbelopsidales > Umbelopsidaceae > Umbelopsis > Umbelopsis ramanniana. The sequence goes on along the minus strand of NW_026252088.1, from coordinate 19,189 downwards.
TAGCTTGACGTTTAAGGTAATAGTTTCGCTTTATTACCCTTTTATCAAATGTATTTTCTCACTCTTATTTGGAATTGATAGGTCAAAACTGAAGTTGCTATTCCGCACATGAGTATACTAACTCTCAATAACCTGTTAACAAGATTCTGTGAATACGGCAATTCCATCAACAGACTCCGTTACCTTAACACAACGTAAGTGCTATGATCAGGTTGCGGAAATCAAAACCACATACCCTAACACATTTACAAAAGTGTCTGCCTTTCGCCTCCTACTCGTTTCGGTCAAACCTGTCAAGCGTTCGCTTCACATTTAGATCGTCTACTGACCGATCTGCAACATAAATTATCCGACCTGCAGATAGAGTATTCCAATCGAGATACGAGTGAGGAAGGACCATCGCTTCTAAAGCTGTATCAGACAATGGAAGACGACTTGGAATTTTACCACAGCCTCAACGCCATACAGAGCGGAATACCTGGCTTAGGCGACGCACTTTACTATCATCCAAACCAGCAAGACGAACTTCCAGCGATCGAGTCTATCACCATTACAGTGTCGTTGCTCAACAGTCTGTTTCATCATCTCGATATCGCACAGTCGTCAAATCACCCCTCCTTCAACAAGCTCAAAGTAGTGTTTCTTTCTACCATAGTACCATACGGTATCCTGATGGACGATTGGATATTTGAAGGCTCATTGGCAGGGGATGTCGCATCCGAGTTCTTCGTCCAGCGAAATACTCAAATCAATGCCAATTCATCTAGATACTGGAGACATGGATTCCAAATACGTATTACGGAAAACGCATCTCCATACCCAGACTGCTTGCATGCCTTCGTTCCGAGGCTGATATTTGCCGGCAAAGCGGTCAACTTTATGATCAGAATGGATATTTCAGAGACTGAATTTGCTGTTGATTCTCATATTGACGGATTCAGCACACAACTGCGCAAAGCAGAACAGAAGAACGAGAGCAAAAAAGAGGAAAGGGCAGCAAGACTTAAAATGTCACCGAGTGACAAATTGCTGGAATCGCATATACCGTCTACAGCCACTAGCCGCTTAAAGCAAAATTCATACAGTGCTGCTGCCAAGGATTCGGCAAACGTGTCAAAGGATGTACAGATGCAAGACTTGTTTCGACATTCCTTTGCCGTCACCTTGGAAGAATATGTTGAGCCTCAGTACCAGCGTTTGGCGACATTGTTGATGCAATCGCTGAACAAAGAAGCTCACTTGAGAAGACACCTTCAATCTCTTGCAAACGTTTTTCTGATGATTGAAGGAGATGTAATGAACCGATTTGCGGAATCTGTCTTCATCCAGATGGACGAAGGGAAGCCTTGGTATGATGACCGTACCATTAACGCCTTGTTCTTGGAAGCGTGTCGAGATGACAAGCATATTTTGGCAGAAAATGTACACATCGAAGTCAATTTGAACCGGATAGGCGTGCGACTATCCACGCTAGCTACCGCATCACAGACATTACCATTGAACTCTTTGACTATTATAGAGTCCATCATTATACATTACCAGGTAAGTGGATTTTGAGGTGGGCTTGCATATACTCTTTTATCTTGCTACTGACAAAACGTTTAACTTGGCGAATGCAGCTCCCTAGTCCGGTGAATAACTTTTTGCGAAGATCGACCCTACAGGAGTACCGAAAAATCAGTACCTTCGTACTTCAAATCAAACGAGCCAAACGACTGATGGAAAACCTCTCTGTATTCAAAGGCAGATTTCAAAACGCCAGAGAGGGCATCAGTGAGAGCATGGCCAAATTTTACTCTGTCAGGTTACGTCTTATCTGGTTTGTCAACAATATCCACAGCTATATTCTCACTACAGTAAGTTTGCGACTCTGAAGAATTGCACTGACTGTATTTACTAACAAGCTGCCAACAGATCCTTCACTCGGAAACCGTTCAATTCCAGCGAAAATTATCGACGCTAGTGAATGTAGACGACATTGTATTACAACACGACGACTATGTTAGAAAAATAGTAGATCGATGTCTGTTGAATGAAAAGGTAAGTGAATATGTATACGTATCATATGTAGCATCTGCTGAATAGACTGGCCAATGTGACAAGCTATATTGATTCATACTATACATCTTACAGACACAGTCAATCCGATCTGCTGTCATACACGTCTTGGATATGACCATACTGCTCTCTAGGTTGTTCAAGAAATTTGTTCAAGACCCAGCATCGCGCAACTTTGATAATGCTAGTTTGTTATTGACGATACCCCCGCGACTGGATTCAGACGAGGAAGGCGACACAACCTCCAATGGCAGCGATGCTTTCGGTGATGAAGCAGCGGTAGAAAAGGAATATTTGAAATCATTTGAAAAGGGTCTCAATATGATCGACGAAGAGTACTCTCAGGCAATGAGATTTCTCACGACAAGTTTAGAGGTGATGGCGAAAAGCAGCGGCGTTTCATGGTGTAAGTATGGGGCATGGTTTAATTTTAAGGTTGAAGTTACAAAAGATCTAATGGCAAACAAATATTATATAGTCGAAGTCCTCGCACAGTCTCTAAATGTCTAATAGGTTTAAAGCATAGACCGAACAAACGACGTAGCGATGCGCACTCCATATGGCACATAGCGTTCCTTTCTTTGGAAAGTTTCGTCAGTGACCGGTTCACAATATTTTCTTAAAAGTTCCAGTTCCTGATGAATGGCCTTGCGTAAACCAGCATTTTCCGTGATGACAACAGCCTGCGCTTCCAGATCGCGCTCATTCGATCTATAGCCAAAGTTGGGTGAACCAATCATGGTCATAGCTGGATATTTTTCCCCTTGTAAATAGAGCCAAAGTCCTGTAATTTTATCACATCGTATTTATATGACACATATATGCAAATCATGCTTTACATATCGCACTCAACATACCTTTTGCATGGTATGTCCAATCTGGTCTTTCAAATTCTTTGATTGTGATGGATGACTCTCTCTTGCGACGCTTCACTTCTCTGTGAAACTGGCGCTCGATTAAGGTATATGCTGGTGGAAGGTATTTTGAAACGCCTCTGGAATTGAAGAATCCGTTGGCCTGAACAGCAGAGCCGATATGTCAGTTATGAAAAGATCCAGGAAGTCGCCTTTAGCGTTTGCTTTGGCTCTGTAACATACCTTGGGAGAAGCTGTAAGGAATTCAAACTTGGCGGCGGTTCTAAGGATGTATTCTTTATAGCGATTGGTGAAGTTGAAGTATCCAGAAGTAAGATGGACATTCCAGTAGCCACTGTTCTCTACGGATTTGCCATGTTCGTGAATGATGTCTAGTATTCGCAGAGTTGTGTTTTCGTCTTGTCGGATCCCCAATGGTGCCATTTGAATGACAGGGTATACGACGGTATCATGTTCACGGTCACTACTTGGTACCTTGTTCTCATTGTTTTTGTACTTCTTCAAAAAGTTCTGCATCCGTTTGTAAGCTTGACTTTTAAATTCTAACGTCTTGTTAACTGGGTCGGCTGTATTTTCCAAAAGAAGGCTATACGGGGCCGCTGGTCCGCCCATTTTAACTGGTGGTCGTAGCTTGTATGAAAAGGAACCAACCGTTTCCAGGAGATCGCAGTAATAATTTGACAGGTCTTTCGTGTCGCCAAACTTTATATATCGATCCTGTCGATTAGTGAAGTAGTCGGTGCTCAGGTTCGCGCTAGAGAGGTAATATGAGTACGATGTATTGGTAAAAGTGACCTATATAGCAGAGGAAACGCCACGTACCCGCTAAGCATCACATTGTCATCGAAGCCATATACTTTCAAATGCATCAGGCCAATGCTTTCATTAAATCGCTGAGGAAGTGCTTTCTTCAAGAGGCCAGTCAAATCGGGTGTGTGGTAGAGTGAAATCTGCACTTGATCTGGGTACTTTTCTACCAGAGGTAAAAGTAAGGTCGCTGAAGATTGTTGCTTCGATGCTCGAGTGCCTCTCAGACAATCAATCAAGATGTGTACTTTAAGAGAATTGGATTTTGAAAGTGCTGTATGAATGGTATCGACCTAGAATGAAATATACTTTCAATAACGTTTGTGATAAAAGGTAATTGGCTTTATCACTTCTATCGTGAATCGGCTGAACATACCAACTCTTGTTCCGAGCTTCCAATGTAGAGCGCCGCGATAAAAATTCGCTCCTTCGCCGACAAAATATGATCCTGGAAAGTTTAAAAGGATTCATTTCTGTAGTCAGTATCACCAATAATTTATGTATCGCGTTAATAATTTGCATACCTTGAGATTGGTGTAGAATTGCGAAGGCTCTGTCATAGGTATGATGTTGCTTCCATTCATGCTGAATGAAGGTGCCAGGGTTTGGAGCGGTGTGAAACGACGCAATGCATTGTGTGAGTCTTGGTGGAGCAACCTTGCCGTCGACTTCACTGATCTGGCAGCCGTGGCCATTCGTGCGCGGCAAATAGGTGAGATGAAGGACATTGACGTTAGTTCGACTAATATGTTCAGGTTTGCTCAGCACAGAAGTGGCCCTAACATTGATTGTCCGGTAGACTCTTAAAATTTTTATGCCCTAGTCGCGTGTGGGAGTGATTAGCAAACAACTGTTGTCACCTCTCTATGCTGTAGAAATGACTGGAACTGACTTATTTAAAAACTGTTGTACTAATCTATATCTTGTTTGATTTATTATTATTATTTAGGGGTGAACGCTACTGTACATATCTTGGAACCAGTCTGGCCGCCAAATGAAAATGTTGGGTATTTGACATGTGAGGAGTACTCAAAATCTAGTTAACGAGTATAAAGGTCAATATCTCAACATAAAAATTATTCATGATAGAGACTACTTACACTTTCCGAAATCTCGAATCAATTCTTCTCGAGTCCAATTGCAGCTAGTGATCAGAAAACTGCCTTCAGTTCCCATCATTTGTCGCACCTTTTCAACATAACGCTCTTTTGGTCCTTCTTCTCCTTTCTGCTTGGCTTCTTCCTGAGCAGGATCTAAGCAAATAGCATCATATGTACCCTTATCCAATACTATATCGTAGACAGCTGACTGTCTCCAGTCATCTTCATTAAGAAAGTCCACTGTCTGGTACTGAATGTACTCCATATCTCTCTGCTTTGCCACTGATTTAGCCAATTGAACTGCGGAAGGCGAGTAATCAATACCATAAAGATTTTGGAAGCCGTTTTCTGCCAAGGCCAAAAGAAGGTGCCCATTGCCGCATCCTAGATCAATGATTGATTTGGTATTTGGTTCAATGTTGTCTGTCACCCAGTCTACCATCTTTTCCACGCTGTCTTCGCCAAACCTAGAATAACAATTCATGTCAGTTTATAAATACAGAGTTGGTGGCAATAGCGATATCTACAGTAGCTTACCAAACTTCGCCAATGTCGCCAATTTCTTCAAAGTTGACATTTTCGCGAACATACATGGAATCCCAGCTTCGGGAGGAAATCAGAGTAAATAACAGAATGTAACGTAAGAGTACTCCAGTAAATGCCTTACTATTGCTTTGTTCCCAGTTGGGATGCCTTGAACTCTCCGCCTTCCATGTTTGACACCGAGATTGTTGCTATGACCTTTGTTAAACTGTTGAGTTCGATCGTGCTGTTGGTAAATTTTGTCTTGAATCCAAGCCACTGGCCCCCTCTTAAACATTCCATGTATGTTCTCATACAGCGACGCTGTTACTGAGACATGAACCATCATGGCTGTAGAGAGATACACAGCTAAAGTTTTTGGAAATATAATAACTAAATAACTTCAATCACTGCGTAATTTACCTTGTTGTTGGTCACAAACTGCACTCAATGGTATTCTATGCTTAACAATAGACAACGTAACACAACTGCAAATACGCTCAGAGGAAGTGGCCGTATTTTTAAATCTGTACGAAGTACACCTTAATTTATATCAAAGTGCCAGTATTAATGTATGCAAAAACGTCAATAAAGAAATTTATTCAATTTATCGGTGAAAAATTGAAGCTGCAAGCTCTATTGAAATCGGGCCAGGCTTCGAGTGAAGAGTAGCTCTCCGCAAAATTACATCTCCAAATTTACTTCCGACTGAACTTCACGTTATTTTTAAGTTTCTTGACAGAGCTACCTTTCGCAACAAAACAATATGGAGCATTTCGAAAAGGGCGTCACCCCTTCTGACAAGGAACTGAACGGATCAAACCTTCGCGTCCTTATTGTACATACCCGATGGAACCTTCCCATCGTTGAAGCCTTGGTCAAGGGTGCCAAGGAGACCATGATCTCTAAGCATAATGTCCTCGCAGAGAACATTGTCATTGTAAGTACCTTATCGATCATGTTGCCGCCGTAATGGAAACGTCTTATTCACCCATACAACAGGAATCTGTCCCAGGTGCATACGAATTGCCTTTTGCTGCCAAGGCTTTGATTCAATCTGCTCAAGCTCAAGGTTCAAGTGCCAGCGGCGATTTACTTGCCAGTGCCACTGATCTCCTTGGTGAACTGACTACTTCTGCTGACAAGAAGCCCGATTCTCCCAATCCAGGAGCCAAGAAGGCTAAGAAAGGCGCGTTCGATGCTGTTATTTGCGTTGGTGTTCTCATCAAGGGTAGCACTATGCACTTTGAGTACATTTGCGAAGCCGTGTCTCAAGGCATTATGCGCGTCGGATTGGACTCCAATATCCCTGTCATTTTTGGTGTTCTTACTTGCTTGAACGATGAGCAAGCCCATAACAGAGCAGGTTTGGTTCCCAATGGCCACAACCACGGTGAGGACTGGGGTTCGGCAGCTGTTGAGATGGCTCTTGTCAAGAACAGAGCTTTGTAATGCAACTTCTTTGATCAATAAATCTTTGTGGTTTTTGTACTTTGTACTGCTTTTAAAACAATCTTATTGCCGTATGCAAGATAGGAGATGCTGCTGTTCCCATACTGTCCTTTCGCATTGAGACAAAGATTCTAGATAGCTGATAGGCTTAGGGTGATGCCATCAAGCATGCGCTTGCTCAGCTGCCGAAAATCAGATTTATTAATGAGCACAAGCCTACTCAGAACGTCAAAGATATCAATGTATTAATGTGTGGCAGTCTGACAAAGCGGGATATCTCTCCACTACAATATCGCGTGCATCTCAAAGAATGCAACTCCCTTTGTTCATCTCATTGATGTAAAGTCGTTCAATTTACCAGAATCAATGAAAGGCTTTACAGATTCTCTTCCCTCTATATATGGTGAGTAGATTGCCCGTCCTCCTCTTACCCTAGGCTCCTCCATATCCTGGCCATGGTGGCAACAGATAATGGCACCTTAGTACATTACTTTATCGGCATTGAACGATGTGAATAGATGAATTTTTGTTATTATAACAGAAAGACATTTGGCAGCTCAATATTGTCTGTCATAAACGACGTTTTCAACAATCCTTGCGTGGCAATCATGGGCCAAACGTGTTCCTGAGTGGTTTTCCATATTTGGGAATGGGGAAAAGGAAGTCACGGCTAGCCAAGTTCAAAAGCTACGGTGCTGACTCAACACAGCTTTAAGCAGGTTCACCATGGTTCAGATGGAACAGGGTAGAAAGCTAGATCAGCTCAGAGACCATGTCATGTCTGCGGACGGACTGGAGGAAAAAGTGGAGGGTATGTAATCCGCCAGCTGACGACAATGCAGACCCGCCAAGATGCTAACATGAAAGCCCGCCTTCAGTCAACCAGAGACATCTGATTGATAAGATTCTAGCAAGATATTCAGCAGAGCATGTAGTATATCGAGAACTCATGCAAAATGCAGGTTGATAAAAGTATAAATTATGCAAAACTGAAAAGTACTGTCCTGACGTCTTCGTACCACCGTATCTAGATGATGCTTCTGCTCAAGGGGTCCAAATTCTATTTACTACAGACTCACCAGTCAAGACCGAAGAACCCAACCTCAAAGGAAAGTGTACCAGATTAATTATTAAGAACAACGGTATTCCTTTTCGACCAGAGGATTGGGCACGCTTGAAGAGTATTGCGGAAGGCAATCCAGGTAGGTCTAGCTTACGTCAGGGCTGCGCTGCTTACGTCTTCGTTTTGTAATCAAGTCTTTGCAACAGATGAACAGAAAATAGGAGCTTTTGGTGTAGGATTTTATTCCCTGTTTTCCATTTGTGAGAATCCATTGTAAGTTGTCGTAAACTGATATGCGTCGGTAGTCGTGAAAATGAGATCTGATGAAAATGGCGATCAGCGTTTCCTCAGGTCAACATTGTATGGGATTTTTCTTCAAAGGAGACCAGCTATACACTAGAAGAGGCCAACTTCAGGATGAAGATGTGACACCCTGGACTTCAATTTTAATGGACATGCGACAACCAATAACGATACCCGAGATGACAGGATTTGCCAAGTTTTTGACTTGCAGCTTAGTGAGTATTTCCTTTGCCACCGGTCATTGGAAGGAAAATTAGACACGTTGCTCAAACAAATTATCCATTTTAGGGCTTTACCGCTAATTTGAGAGAAATATCAGTTTTCGTGGATGATCATCGAGTATTTCACATCCTCAAAAGAACAGACGAACCTCGGCCTATGGCCATCGATCACAAACAACTGTTTACTTCGTCAGTACCGGACGGCATATTTACACTTGGATCTGTTAGCATTCAGAAGGTTCAATTGGAAGTCGAACGTTTCGTGCCGCCCACCTTCACGAGTTCGCTGATGTCAGCGTTCATGCCAAAGGTCCTCCTTGGCGCATCTTCAGACACGAACGGTACGCCGTTGACTTTTGAAAAGGCCAGCACGTTCTTGAGAGTTGTTACGGGTGTACTCAAAGTCAGTGTCTCGAAAGAATTAGAGCGAGAAATGGAACGATCGACAAAGAAAAAGCCTCCGAAGCAGACCAATTTCCAGCTGGTCTTCACTGGTCGTGAAGAACTGGATGTATCTGAGAACACCAATATCGTGTTCCAGGATCTTGTCCCATACCCTGAACAAGGACGAATTTATATTGGGTTTCCCACGCACCAGACCACTGGATGCTGCTCACATATGGCCGCCAGATTCATACCAACTGTCGAGCGAGAAAGCATCGATTTTGCTGATCGATACATAGGAAAATGGAACCGAGAACTACTAGTCATGGGAGGCCTATTATGCCGAGTTGTCTACAACGACGAGATGGAACAAATCCGCAAACTGTACAAAGAGCTAGTTGGCAACGAGGAGCTTGTTGACAATGAAAAATTGCTGGAGGAGGACAAAGCGAGTGGTACCGAGATAACTCCTCGAACATGGTTAAGACGCCGTGCTTTCCATGCGCTACAGTCCTTCACCTTCAAGCCTTCCACCCCCAGTAGTATTGTGAGTCAAGATCAGGGTTTCTACTTTTACGAAATGGCTAGAAGCGACATGCATGTGATGACCTCCCACGGTATACAGCCGCTTCTCAAGACCCGAAGTCTTTCATCAGAGGACCCTGGCTTGGCAGCGTCAGATCTTATCAATAAGTTCATCAAGTCCATTCCATTAGTGTCCATTTCCCCATATGCTACCGCTGATGCTCCGCTGCAAAAACTCAAAGCAGAAAAGAAGCTGAAGCCATTTGGCATCAGAGACGTGTTTCAAGAACTAGAGTCTCGCTCACTGACTATTGATGAAATGATCATATGCATGAAATGGTGGATCAATCTTCACGAAAACGCCAATGTAGGCTACACTAATGCTGAGACTAAGGAACTATTGAGTTTACCACAGACCAGACAAAACTTTTTACGGACGGCCATTTTCACTTACAAAGACGGCACGCCAATGCAGCTCTCTGCTGTGTCATCTTTCATCAACCCAAAGTTGATTCCTGTAGACATGCCGCTCCCACAAAATGTATTGCCATTTGAGATATCATGTCAGTTTCAGCACGCTGCTTTGAAGATTCACTTCGGGTAAGTTTTTAACCTCTATTGAACTTTGAATAATCTTTGAGAACTGACATATTTCCTTGTAGCTGGTCAGAACTTCAAGTGCTTGATTGGGTACGCCATGTTTTCTCCAACCCTGAGCTCGAGACATCACCTAAATTCGCCGAGAAAGTGCTGAGCGTTGTATCTAAAAGCCTTACCACTCAAGCCAAACCCAATCAGGACATCATTATCAATTTGCTTAAGGAGAAGCGATGTATACCCACCAAGCGAGGCATGAAGTATCCTACCGAAGCTTATTTCCCTACAGTGAAATTGTTTGAAGATTTACCGATCATGATCCTTGAGCACCCTCGTGCAATATCAGAGACCATGCTACTTTCGTTAGGTGTTCGCAAGGTAGGCAGTGCTAGACGAAAGAATGGTTGAAGGCATATGTATTTACTCATACTGGTTTAATAATGTGTAGCATGTAGAACTTCAGCTTATCTTCGACCGGCTAGTCTCTCAAGGCAATTGGTCGCACATTGAACTCGTCAAGTATCTAGCTTCCGTTCAAAATATGCTCTCCACTAAAGAGCTCCATCGACTTCAAGAAACCGCTATTTTCCCCAAGGTTGAAGAAGTAGCGAAAGAAGAGACTACAGCGAATGGAAAAGCTACCAAAGAAGCTGCTACCGAAGCACCACCACCGAAAAGCGTTCCACAACGTTACAAAGCCAAGGAATTATATGCTCCTCTTGTGGAACTAAAGAATCTCAAGCTCCCAACCATTAAATGGGATTCCAAGTGGAAGCCTGCCAGTGAGGAAACCAAATTCTTGGAGGTTTTGGGGCTGCGCAACTATCCCACTCTGGCCATATTGCTCAACCAGGCCGCTGATCCAAAGAAAGGTCAAGCAGATCGAAATCAATCCCTAAAGTACTTCATTGACAATTTCGACAAGTACTATCGAGAATTTTACAATCCATTGACAGCTATCGAACCCTTTATTCCTTGTCGCGATGGAGGATACTCCAAACCTTCTGAGTGCTTTGGCAATGCTGAAGCCGCTGTGCTAGGGTTCAAGGTGATCCATACAGAGCTAAGTGCAGTGCGTGACAAGCTCGGCGTTCGGGAAGATCCCGACTCTCCTCAACTGTTGAAAGCTTTCCTGGGCAACATCCAAACTGACCCTGAAAATGCTAAGAATGTCTTCAATTATATGGCCAGTCGAATCTCGCTGGGACAAAGTACTTGGAACCAATTGCAAGATGTTGAATTCATTCCTGTCAAAGATAGTAGAACGACCGCAAAAGAGACGAACACCATCACGCTAATGCGACCGACCGAGTGCTACTTCTTGTCAAAGGATGCTCAAAACGACTTTCACAAGGAACTCTTTGTGTTTATTGATTTCGGTGACGTTGCAAACACATTCTTGCGTTGTTGTGGTGTGAAGAACGAACCAACAACGTTGGAACTTGCACAAATGATGGTTCGAAATCCACAACTGTATTGGAAACTATCCGGCGGTGGAGAAAATTACCTCAATGTGTTGCGGCAGATTGCCAACCAGTTTTACCAGATAAAACGAAATAGATCCTTAATCGACAAGATGCGCACGGCAAAAATATTGGTTGGTTATCGACAACTAGAGCCTGATGGTAGCAAGACGAGTGACAAGACAGCTACTTTCGAGTATTGTCTTGTGAGTGCCAACTCAGTGTATATTAACGATGATGCCAACGGGTATCATCTATTCTCTCCTATCTGTGCGCCGATGGATCCAGTCATAGAGGAGTTGTATAAGGAACTCGGCTGTGTAAAGCTATCTACGTAAGGTCATCTTGAACAAATATGAATTCTCCAGTGTTGTAGACTGACGTTATCGCGTTGCAGGCAAATAAGAGAAGCTTCCAGCTATGTGGGACCGGTCCAAACCACTCCAAGATCAGCCGATATTCAAAGCCAAGTAGTTGAAAGAATTCCAATCATTCTCTACCAAGTATTTGTGGATGCCCCACAGCGTAAATCTGAGCTTCGCATGAGCCAGGATAAAATAATCAGGAAGCTTCAGGTTTGTATATATATTATTAGTTTAGCATGAGAAAGCATCAGGACTAACCAAAGAACTAATTTAGGTGGTTGAGGCGACCAAAATCAACATTACTAGAACCTTTTTGCCCACCGGTCAGAAAAATGTTCAATGGACTTCATCATGTGGAGATGTTAACGAATGCAAGCTTTACATTGGTGGTAATAAGGAGATAGACTACTATGATGTAGCGGCTAGTCTTTGTCATATCCTTTTCCGACGTATCGGATTTAATGACGCTATTATCTTTGAACGATACCTTGTGGCCAGTTTGGACAATTTGAGGAGCAGAGGAGTTCCCGTTGATCGTATCCTCAACACACCAAAGGTCACCAAGCCAGCCGTCGACAATTTTAGCCAGTCTCTAGGGGAGGTTGAGGTAGAAGATCAAAAGTCGTCCAAACAATTGGATGAATACACGAAGAAGGTCCAAGACGTTTTCCCTGACTGTGATCCCAACTTCATACGGTCCGAGTTGCAGAAAGAGAAGCAAGATCATGTTGCAAACGTCGTCAACAAGCTTTTGTCTACACAATACCCCAAGAATACCAATCCTGCACCACCAGCACCACCAGAGTTTCAAAAACCTGATGGCCAAGTCCAAAAACCAGAAGCTCATACCAAACCTCCAGTTCGCAAGCTCGAGAGCATTGGTACCAACTTTTTCAACAAGTTTACCAGATCACGTACTAAAACTGAACAAGAAGATGGTGGTTCACGAAAACCGACAGAGCATCAAGAAACTGGACCGCCGCCTAGTGGTGGAAATGCAGGACCTCCTCCAACTACCACAAATGGAGCCAAACCCAATAGCCAAAACCCAGTCATGGGTGATATTAAGAACCATCAGCAAGTCATGAAGAGGCAACTCGAACAAGCTATTAGTGCATGTCAGTCGAATTCGGCGCAAAGCGTCTTCTCTCCACCTACGACGCATAACGTGCAAGAGTACTGTGATGCGACTTCAGGACAGAATTTGAAGTACGTAGCAAAAACCAAGGGATACGAATTCTATGTACACAACGATGTCAATGGACCCGTTGTCCTGCAGCAATATGATGCTCAGCTAGGGCATTTCAGCAGTGTGATTGGCGTTCTTGTTGGCGTCTTCAACATTGATGCTCTTGCTATTCATATATTTTATGATACGACTGGGAACACCATTGCGTTTTATCGAAATGGAAGTTTGTTTTTCAATTTGAGATTTTATCTCAATTTGCACGACGCACCGTCCGCGGCCCCAGACACTCAAATTCGAAGGACAAAACGCCGAGATGCCTTGAAGTTTTGGTACATGACCATGTGTCACGAACTAGCGCACTGTTTCGAAGCTCGTCACAACGCGCAACATGAGGTACGTATTTCACAAGATATGAAATGTCGAATTTTTGAAATTGAACTTGCTCATCTAACCCCCCCCCCCCACCTGTAGTACTACGTAGAGTCGTTTGCCGAGATGTATCTTGATACATTCATTGACAAGCTAATGGCCTTTCCGGCAAGCTAGTCAGCCAACTCTATAACTTAATACTATTTTGGTCCACACCATCCAATCTTGTAGACGTACTTTTTAATTTTTTTAATTTTGTAGTTCTAGCTGTATGAATATTGCAAAGGGTGGCGTAGAGATATCAAAAGCAACATAATAAATCTATGCATCTTCTTCTGCAAGGCGAGCCTTGTCGAGTACGCGCATGCGTCGTTTATAACTGAAATTGTACAAAGAAGACTCGTTAGTTCGACAAATCAAACATAGGTTTGAGGGAAAGACGCGGTTCATGGCTGCGGTATCGAAACCTGGATGGAATCCATGGAACCGGGGCCCATCACCTCAGAAAACAATGCACGAATTCAGTTACATACTCTTCGTATTGACATTTTTCGTAGCTGTGACGCTCGTTTTCGCACTTCCAGGGGAGATAAAACGTTTCTCCTCTGCACTTGTTGAGAGGAATGAGAAGATGTGCGCAGTAATCGCGGTACTCGAGAGGGATGCGAGCGTCTGCCATTTGCTTCTGGGTAGCCTTCATCTCTGGTGGTGTGCAGATAATGTCAGCTATACGACGTTTCAAACTATAGGATTGCGAAAATGACAAGCGAGAAACCGTCGGAAGAAGTTTCTAGAGTTGACGGTACTAGCATGTCAGAGATTGGAAGCAGATCGTACCTGGTGCGTCTGACATGATTATTTTTTGGTTGTGGAAGGCTTACACTTTTTAGCAAAGTGCTGTTTGCTGAAAGCGTCCCCACCACCTTTCAGAAAGAAAAAACTGGTGACGTCACAAGTTTCCCTTCAGGCTTGTCCCACCGCCAGTGATGACGTCGCATTTCTCGAGCTTGGTAGATATTGCAAACACACTGGTTGTGGCACTTTTTTCTTACTTACATCGAATCAATACCATGTCTGCTCGCCTTTTCTCCTCACCTATCCTTGCTGCAGTCAAGCGTTCCGGCGTCCGTTTCCAGTCCACCGCTGGTTTCGCCGCTGAGCGCGATGCTGTCAAGCACCACGCCGAATGTATGTATAACAGTTCATGTCCCATTCGATAAAGACGCTGTTGCATAAATGCAAAAAGCTTTTCTCTCGTCGAGATGCATCCCATGTTGAACAACGACTTATCGCCTGTGTCGCTGTATCATTGGATTCAAGTGCACTTCTTTGTTCTGATAACTTACAAAATTTTCCCGTCCAGCTGCTGCCAACACCTGGAAGAAGATCTCCATCTTCGTCTGCATTCCTGCGTAAGTTATTTTCTTCGCAACCAGAGAAAACAACAAACCGAATCAATTTCATGGTTCTGACATTTATCGTTTAGTCTCCTTGCCTCTGGCATCAACGCTTACAACTTGTACGCTCACCACGTCGAGCACCAGAAGGAGCACCCCCACGAATGGGTTGGTTATGACTACATGAACACCCGTAACAAGGTAAAATATCTCTATAACCTTTTGATCTACCTGAAATTGAGTAAAAAAAAATGCTGATCATTCATTATCCACAGGAATTCTTCTGGGGCAAGGAATCTCTCTTCTTCAACCCTAACGTCAACCACTCTGCCGCTGAGGAATAGATTATTTTATGAGCAACATTTGGATTTTATTAGATGATCGTGTGTACAAGGGTTCTTCCGTTTTAAATATATGAACTTTTGTTTTCAAAACAGTGTGATGATTACGATTGTATATTGATTTGAGAAAAGAAGAAAGTATAAGCTGCAGTGACAATGTTGGTGTTTGTTGCCTTGGTACGGAAATATGAAAGGAACGATTTAGTAAAGTATGATTTTCAACTCATCGTTCGCTATATATCTCACTAGAATAAAAAGAACAAGAACTATCTGAATTACAAAATACTGTAGGGGATGGCAGGGAATCACCAAGGAAATACACATCAAATTGTTACATATCGTAAAATTAAAAATATAAAAACATTGCTTCTATACAGCTGTTCAAGTGACATTTACACCTACGACTTTGCCGTTTCGCTCCATCTCAGACGGAGACTTACACTCACATCGACCCTCATCATGAGTAACGCTGGCACTTTTCTGGGACCCTTCTCCCATGTCACTACTGTTCCCATCCGGAATATTAGATCCTTCATCCCAGTCGGTGATGGTCAGGCCAATAGTATCGTTATTAAGGGTATGCGTTCCACAATCACTAGCTTCACGGGTAACCACCGCAGTATTGCTTTCGAACGAGTCGTATCCTGGTCGCTCGTCTCCATTGGATGGCCTATGGCTGTTACGTAGGAAAGAGAGTGAGTATGATGCGAGTTTTTCTTTACAAATGATCACATGTGTATTTTCTTACCTTCTGCCAGTGGTAGCGGAGCTATGTCGTCTCAAAAAGTCAAGCATCAAGTCTTCGCCAGGGTTAGGATTGCAATAGGCATCGGGCGGGATTTCGATTTCTTTGAATTCTTCTTCGGCTCTTCGTGTCCATTCCGTGCGATCTTCTGGCGTAAAGGCATATTTGCCAAGCTTGGACCAGAAGTAAGCCTTCAAGAATCGGACCTCATCAATGAAATGCATATCCATAATTCCATGCCGTAAGACCTACAGATTTTGAGTCAAGCCGATATGAGCAAGGGAGACATGTCTACATACGTATATATACACAACGTTTAGTATGGTACTTACCAAAAAGCCTTCTACTGTTCGTCCTGTGCTGATGTACGGTAACGCACGAGCCAAGAAAAGACATGGCTGAGTGAATTCCCAAAACTTGACCTGCTGGAAAGCTCTGTTCAAACTGGCAATGCCATTGATGAACTTTTCGAAGCTTTGTTGATCAGAACCTCCCAGAAGCGATGCTTGATTGTCTTCGATCATTTCATAGAATCCCATGGTTGCTAGGATCAAACCGAAAATAGGGAAGATGTTGGCTGCAAAATAAAAGCAAAGCAAGTTAATATATTGGGGTGCATGATTGACATGTACATACATCCTTTTGTAGTAAACCAACATACCAGTTACAGTAAGCGTAGGTAAAATATTGTTAAGGTAGCGAATATTTCGCTTAGCAAGGTCATGTCGACCAGCTCGAGCATAATAGGCGATCAAAGCACCATGCATAGCGATCTTGTTATAATCAGCGGCTTGTTTAATGTGCGCCTCAACAAGCACCACAAATGGCTCGCAATCTCTTATGCGGTCGACGACAATACCGTTGCAAATATGATATACGCTGAGCCATATCTCTGCTTCATAGTCGCCATTCATATGAGCGGTATCAGCCATCTGTTTTAGTAAAGCAAGTTCCGCAGGGGATTGGTCCAAAGTGCCTTCAAAGATACGCATGGTGACAGCCAAACCAACTGATCGATAGAACGCTTGACAGTCAGTGACAACCCCAAATACCTTGACCACTTGAATAGATTGGTAGAGTAAATTATGAGCATTCTCGAATTTTCCTGCCGCAAAGCATAAGAAAGCACAAATGGTGAACGTTCCAGCGTCCGCCTTCTCTTCCATCTGCTGAAGGGCTTTTGTGATGTAGAATATACTGTTTTCTTTCTGGTCATTGAGCCAGCAAACCAACGCGAATCGGGCCAAGAACAATGAATAATTAGGTCCAGTATCGCGAAGTCGTTCACAAGCATTGAGTCCGATCAAGCACGAGTAAATGAAATCTCGACCTTTGCCAGTGTAAAAATAAATGTTGGATAGTTGAGCCATGATCTCCACTATTCGTTGAGCTGATTGCGCCTTACGCTCCTTAAGTGGCTTCACAATCATAGTCATTCGAACGTATTTTCGATGTCGATATTGAACAAATCGGTTTCTCCAAAACTTGATACCAAATTCAAGATCGCTTCTAGGCCATGGAGAATCGAGGCATTGTAACGCCAAGAAGAGGTAATGTTCGCCTTCTGCGAGTTTGGTTCGCATGGTGAGACAAATACCAAGCATACGATAGATATCACTTCGATGCATGCGACCAAACTCTTCCGCCAATTGTTCGTTTTCATCCAAAATCTTGACCATACGCTCCAAATTACTAGTCGCTTCAGCAAGGAAATACGATCGCATATTCAAGTCGGCAAGCGCTTCCAGATAATACAATTGTTTGCCGTGCCAATCAGTTTCCAAATAATGTCGAGTGACTTTCGCCAAAAGTTGTGGGTAGTTGTCACGAGTGAGCTTGGATTCATAGTAGCGAGCTAAGGCTTTGTGAAGACTAATTCTCTTCTCGTAAGGTGCCATGTCATAGATGCTTTGTGGTATAGTGACATGTGCAAAAGAGAACGCGTCTTGGTACTTGTCCATGATATTTGTCCCACTGATTTCCAGCAAGAAATTATATACATCGTACTTTTTGATAGTGTGTCGAATGACCTCGTTATCAGTGCTATGAAAAATTGAGTTCTTGGGCTTGATGACGGCTTGAATTTCGCTGAGACCAAAGCTTTGATCCAAACAACTCGCAATCTTTTAACAAGACCATTAATATGCAGGATATGCCACACCAGTTCATTAATATATGGATGACTTACAGTAAGAAATTCCTGGTAATCAACATGAAGGCGATCAAACTGCATTTTGATAATACGCTTGTAATCGAAATTACCAAGCAAATCTTCCAAATCAAATTTGTTGCTGCTGGGAACCAACTCTCCTTCCACTAGCGTGACGTGATTGAAATCCTTAAGAACGATAGCCATATTTCTATAAGCAAACCCAGGATTAGACTGACGCCCAAGACAGTAGCAGTGTTTTTAGTGGACTTACTTGACATAAAGTGGATTACCGCCCGTTCGGTTCTTTGAAAATAACACGTTAGGTGATTGCTCGCAAATGGGGGAAGGAAACTTGTCTAGTCATAAAAAGTACATACCTGGATGACACGAATGATTTCCGGGCTAACACGCTTGATTCCACTTTGAAAGGTGTTGATGATGATCTCTCCTATTTCTTCGCCGTTCAATCCATTCAGTGTGATTTGTGCGCACGAACCAAAAGAAGCCAGCTCCTTGATGAAAGTAACGTTGTAATCTTTGATGGGACGAGTCGCTAGCATCATCAATGCCCGTGGGCAAGCGTCGTGAATGGTTTCAAGCACTCGAATGGAAGCTGAATCAGCCCACTGCACGTCGTCACAAATGATCATGATGGAGACATATTCGGTAAGGTATCGAATCATGCGAACAATCAACCCAGTGAAAAGAATATCTCGACCTCGACCATCCAACTTCCGCGTAAATCTGTTTTCATCCACTTCACTCAAAGCTGTGAAAACGCCTTTGAATAGAGGAAGGAACGATTCGTCTTCGCCGATTTTTCGCAAGCACTTTAGAACTAAATCAACCAACTCTGTGGTGACTTCGTTTCGAACATTGGTGGAGGTAGGTGATACATTTGAGTAAATGGATTTGATTTTGTACCGGTCGTTACCATTTGGATTCGATGACGGCATTGATATGGATTGAGATCGGCTTAAAGACATCAGCGTTGATTCCTTGGTAGGTAATGGGGTTAACGGCAGAAAACTAGGAGGGTTATCTTGGCGGCTCGATGTTGGAGTAGATTGTCCCATGCTATTTCCGGCGTAGCTCAAATGTCTAGATGCATTGCTGCTAGTCGAGCTCATGTTATCATTCAGACCTTGTATAGATCGTACTTGCTTAGAGACAGGTATTTTGTCCGACTCTAGTACGTCGAAAAGTCCAAGAAGGATATTCTTTAGCATATAAAACTTTGTTCCTTTCTCCACTGTTTTTT